>NW_027507718.1:73053869-74253869 GCF_037356315.1 Lithobates pipiens
TTACGCATATTCTGAAAAAATGTGCATGCGCTGCTATACATAAAAAGTGGACTTTTTAGTTTTTGTTTCATGTTTTATTTATTTACGATATGTACCTGTACGTCCATTTGCCCAGCCGTGCCATTCTGCTGACGTACATCAGCGTGCGCCGGTCGGGAAGTGGTTAAATGCTTGTATATTGGATGTACAGTGCCTTGATAAAGTATTCATGCCCCTCGAAATTTTACACATTTTGTCATGTTACAACCAAAAACATAAATGTATTTTATTGGGATTTTATGTGATAAACCAACACAAAGTGGCACATAATTGTGAAATGGAAGGAAAATAATAAATGGTTTTACATTTTTTTTTACAAATATTGAAAAGTGCGGCCTGCATTTGTATTCAGCCCCCCGAGTCAATACTTTGTAGAACCACCTTTCGCTGCAATTACAGCTGCAAGTCTTTTTGGGCACGTCTCTACCAGCTTTGGACATCTAGAGAATACATTTGTTGCCCATTCTTCTTTGCATCTGTGAATAGCAATTTTCAAGTTGCGCCACAGATTCTCAATTGGATTTGACTGGGTCACTCAAACACATGAATATGCTTTAATCTAAAACCATTCCATTGCAGCTCTGGCTGTATGTTTAGGGTCCTTGTCCTGCTGGAAGGTGAACCCCCGGCCCAGTCTCACGTCTTTTGAAGATTCTAACAGGTTTATTTCTAAGATTGCCCTGTATTTGGCTCCATCCATTTTCCCCATCAACTCAGACCAGCTTCCCTGCCCCTGCTGAAGAAAAGCATCCCCACAACATGATGTTGCCACCACCACCATATTTCACGGTGAGAATGGTCTGTTCAGGGTGATGTGCAGTGTTAGTTTTCTGCCACACATAAAATTTTGCTTTTAGGACAAAAAGTTAAATTTTGGTCTCATCTGACCAGAGCATCTTCCACATGTTTGTGGTGTCCCCCACATGGCTTCCCGCAAACGGGACATCTTATGGCTTTGTTTCAACAATGGATTTCTTCTTGTTACTGTTCCATAAAGGCCAGATTTGTGGAGTGCACGACTAATAGTTGCCTTGTGGACTGATTCTCCCACCTGAGCTGTGGATCTCTGCAGCTCCAGGGTTATCATGGGCCTCTTGGCTGGTTCTCCGATTAATGCTCTCCTTGTCAGTTTAGGTAGACGGCCATGTCTTGGTAGGTTTGCAGTTGTGCCATACTCTTTCCATTTTCAGATGATGGATTGAACAGTGTTCTGTGAGATGTTCAAAGATTAGGATGTGTTTTTAGAACCTAATCCTGCTTTAAACTTCTCCAAAACCTTATCCCTGACCTGTCTGGTGTGTTCTTTGGCCTTCAGGACACTGTTTGTTCACCAAGGTTCTCTAACAAACCTATGAGGGCTTCTCAAAACAGCTGTATTAATACTGAGATTAAATTACACACAAGTGGACTCTATTTACTAATTAGGTGACTCCTGAAGGCAATTGGTTCGACTACATTTTAGTTAGGGGTATCAGAGTAAAGGTGGCTGAATACAAATGCACGCCAAACTTTTCAGATATTTATTTGTAAAGAATTTTGAAAAACATTTGTCATTTTCCTTCCACTTAACAATTATGTGTCACTTTGTTTTGGTCTATCACATAAAATCCCAATAAAATACATTTAAGTTTTTGGTTGTAACATGACAAAATGTGGAAAATGTCAAGGGGTATGAATATTTTTCAAGGCACTGTATGTACTATTACTAATATTTTATCATATAATGTTTCTGTTGTGTATCTAATTATGTTTATTGTTATATGCCGAGTATAGTAGTCCCTCTGCTCCCAATTACTTTGCTTAAATTACTGGTCCATTTCCCAGGAAGGAAATCTACTCCTCTCACAAAGAACCTGTCCTGAGTACAGGCACTGGCAAATGTATTATCAAGCCTACTCTTCCACTGGGCGAAGGCTCTAGTTATCTAGAGGTTTAGAGCCATAACATGCCTGGAGAAGGTAATTTCCTTAAGGCCTCAACCCCTTAACAGGACTTCACTATGTTAAGCTTATGAACAAATGTACGAGATGGTTCATTTTCCTTGCTGTAAGGTGGATTTATAAAAAAAAATAAAAAAAAAATGTACACCTCAGATATGTCTCTAATTTTAATGAGAAAATGCATGAGTAGTACATATTCACACTCCAAACTAAGAAGGCATTATCAAAAGCAACAAAAGAAGAAAATGGGATTATCACGGTGCATAGATACAGATAAACAAAAAAAAAGAAACCAAATTGTATTACCAAATTTTTATAAATATCACACAAAATAAAAATACAAAAAACATAAAAAGGAGAAACGAGACATCTTTTGGCCAAAACTAATATTCTTTTCCCCCTCTCCAAAGAGAGATTTTTCTGTTTGGTGGTCCCGCGTGTGGGCTCGCTGGGCGGCTTTTATGGATGTGGCTATCGCAGACCACCCGTAGCTGTATGGACGCCCAAGGGTCCATTAGGTGGATAACGGGCCCGCCCCCTTGACTCCCGGTGCGATCGCTCTTTTTCCTTTCTTTACCATCTCTGTTTGCCTACGGACTCTTCAGTGCGCTTTTTTCTTTTTCCATGCTATCCTAATTACATCAGGTATCTGCACTCTCTCCCAGCGTTTACCAGCTGTCACTTAATCTCGCGGTGAGATTGGAATTGCAATGCACTGTGGGTCTTGTAGGCATTTAGTGGACAGAGTGTATGCCGTGCAGTCTCTCTCTGTCCGCTCCTGCTCGGCGGTGACATAATTGCGTACGAGCGGGTGGGGGGTATATAATAGGCATTGAATCCAGCATTCATTTGCTGGGTTCTTGGAGGCGCTGTACGCTATCGCTGTGTCTGAGCAAGGTTAGTACCTGGACTGGTAGGGAAACCTTCCACTTCCCTTCCCTTTCAGCCTGGGCAATATTTGTTTTATACCTCTTTTTCTGTTTTATTTTTGTAGACCACTCACTTGGGAGCTTGTCCTCTGTTGAGGTGCTAATTTAAACTATACCTATTGCACATAAACCAATGTGATCGACCTGGGAAACCAAGACAAACACTAACAGCGCTTGTACTGCATACTGGTGGGACTATCAGTTTCCTGTTTCCACTGTGCAGTTCGTTTAGATTAAATGCATTATTATTTTTCTAACAATCATTAATAAAACCTTAAAGAGCTTTACAAACATAAAAACAGAAAAAAACATATATATAAGAAACACAGTCCCTTATTAATCAGTCCAACATCAAAATCAAATTGTAACGGAGTCCTTCACACTCTTTCTGCGTGATTGTGGTGTATATCATACAATCTGTCTTCCCATGTGTGTGGATATACATAGGTGGAATCCTACACCTTCACCAGATTTTCACCTCTGGGCGCCCTCTGAAGACGTAATCACAAAACGCGTCAGTGCGTGGTCACGCGAGCAGTGAGGGTGAACAGTATCTGACAAGGACCCGGGTCTCCACACGCAGGCTACGACGCATGAGGGCTTCAGCCTGACGGTGAGGCGCTTGTCTGGTATAGCTGGCATCCACGTTTTATATGCTTTTAACAGAAACTTTTCAAAGTAAGCGCATTATGTAAGGGGGGAGAAGGGTATTACTATTAATAAAGGATACTACGCTATATTAGACCCCTTGCATTTTTTTACATGTCCGCATCTAAGGAGTGAGATCCAAACGGAGGACACAGCATTATACAGCAGGACCCTTCACAGCAGAGATTGGCTCTAAAGATACTATTGTCTGGTAAGCGGCCATTTGAGTGGACACACACAGAGGTGAAAATCTGGTGAAGGTGTAGGATTCCACCTATGTATATCCACACACATGGGAAGACAGATTGTATGATATACACCACAATCACGCAGAAAGAGTGTGAAGGACTCTGTTACAATTTGATTTTGATGTTGGACTGATTAATACGGGACTGTGTTTCTTATATATATGTTTTTTTCTGTTTTTATGTTTGTAAAGCTCTTTAAGGTTTTATTAATGATTGTTAGCAAAATAATAATGTATTTAAACTAAACGAACTGCACGGTGGAAACAGGAAACTGATAGTCCCACCAGTATGCAGTACAAGTGCTGTTAGTGTTTGTCTTGGTTTCCCAGGTCGATCACATTGGTTTATATGGTATAGTTTTTATTTGTATAATAGCAGCTGAGATATTGAGATTTAAACCCAGGTGGGAACAGTTTGATCACATACATGAGCGCTGGGGGCAGGTGTATGCACACTAGTTATTGAGTGGATACTCCTGCATAATACCCGTATACCTATTCCACGCTTGGATTGCCTGATGGTTTAATGCTTGCCCTCATTTTGGAGGTAAGCATTTTAATTCATTCAATACAAAATTACAAAGTTGCACCCTTTCCATTTTTTTTTTTGATACTTATTCTTCAATGATTCTCGGTTTTATTTTCTGACCTTTTTGGGTCATGCTGTACATCTGTTTATTTGTTTCCTTTGGTCTTTATTCGCCTTAGTATTCCTTACTTTAAATTAATTTTGGTTTTGTTTTCAGACATTTTCGGGTCATGCTATTTAATTTTCATCATTAAATGCAACCTCTTCAGCGCCTCCCATGTTTTTAGATGTTTCTTTAAATTGGTAGGTAATTAATGAAGGCCATGTTGGCTTGTATGCATTTATATTGTGCATCTTTATTTCATGCCGTGATGCCCTAGCTGTAGGGTTATCCCGATGTGGACTCTATAAATTTATACGTTTTTTTTTTCTTTCTTTTTTTGACTTTCTTGTCTCTATGTACCCCCTGCAGCTACACTAAGGTGGTTATTAGGCGATCGCCATCTGCATGATTGCGGCCGAGTGGCCCTTCATGTGGGGTCACCGAGGGGTAGGTATTCGGCCACACGTAGGCATTGTTGATGGGTTTGGATGGTTTTGATTTGTCCAGATCCATGGGGGTGCCTATATATATATAAGTTCTTTCATGCAGCCCTTGACTTTAATGCATACGTGTTTTTTCTTTTTTCTTTGTAGAACCGTTCTCTCATTTTGAGATTATATTCTATTGCCCCTGAGGAAGCCATTTTATGGCGAAACATGTAGGGAAGGACTGACCAGACAGCATCTTAAGGCCATCGCCACCTCGGCCTAACACGCTGCAAATTCTTGGCTGTCTGAAAATTGGATAGAATATATCTATTCTGTGTTCAACTATTTAATTGTCTCAATTCTCCTTATGTTTTTTGTATTTTTATTTTGTGTGATATTAAAATTTGGTAATACAATTTGGTTTCTTTTTTTTTTTTTGTTTATCTGTATCTATGCACCGTGATAATCCCATTTTCTTCTTTTGTTGCTTTTGATGTGATTTATTCAGGGATGAGGTGCAGTATCTATAATTGACTCCTTGCCACACAATTCCCATAAGAAGGCATTATGTTTATGTGATGATCTATATTAAACGAGTCCTGAATTAGGCTTCATGAATATATGTACAAAAAAATG
This sequence comes from Lithobates pipiens, assembly GCF_037356315.1. NCBI lineage: Eukaryota > Metazoa > Chordata > Amphibia > Anura > Ranidae > Lithobates > Lithobates pipiens. The sequence continues at coordinate 73,059,369 of NW_027507718.1, forward strand.
GTTCCGCTATAAATGGACACATATTTAAAAATGTGTATTTAATTTTAACTATGTAACGTCATTATTATAAAAAAAAACCACTGTATACATATGTTTGTGCATTTCACGAAATCTTGGTTGATAACAAACAGAAATAGCATAGGCACCTTATGTGTCCCCAGCGTAGGAAGAGTGTACAAAATTTCTCGTAATAAATCCGGCTCTAATGGGTGTCCAAGTCTAAACATCAAAACCGGCACCAAGTAAGGAACCTAGAATTAAGCATGATAAATTAGAAACCCAGAGTAATGTACTACTAAAGGCACATACATGTATATACACACAATTATAAAACTCATGAAATAGATAAAAGAAAAAACATGAAAAAGAGGGTATGTGGATTGTCAAATACTAGTCATATCAAATATACTTTAAAAGAAAAAAAAAATTCTTAAAAGTGATTGTGTCTGTGAAACACAGGAAAGACTGGTATCTATATCTGGCTAGTAATTAACAAGACAGCTAACATTGTTAAGTCTTTATAATTTTTTACATGGCTGACGTGTATGTTATACTGTAACTTTGAGTATCCATGACCTATGAGCACTCTCAGGGTATCAACTGGAAGATCTGCAGAAGCATTATCCTGGGCTGCAGGACTTCAATCTAAGTGCCATGTACAGAGGAGAATTTTTATGCAAACATAACTATTTTGCTTATTGAACTAAACTTTTTTTTTCACTTTTTATTATCTGTTCACCATGAAGCCCCTTGATTCATTAAGAATATATCCTAAATTTGAATTATACTTCCATGGGCTCCTCTGGGGCAGTTGGAGGACGTGCAATTGCTGCTGAATTAGTGCATATTAATTCTGTAAGTCAACAACACTAGAATATTTCTGCAGCCCGAGAGCTGTGATACCAATTCTAGTCTGAAAATCAAAGCCTGGGGTGTTGCAGAGTCCAGTTATTTAAGATAGAGAATTGCAGAGAAAGGAAAAACATTTGCTCTGTATTATAATGTTAAATAATCACCAGCTTTGAGTGTGCTTTTACTGTTCCCTTAACTACCGATTTAACCCCAAATGACTGGCTTATTTTATCTCAGTTGTTCCGCAAGGAGGAGGATAGTATTGCCCGCAAAACAAGTAGCTGCTATATGGAGAATCTACAAATCTTGATATAAAACACCATAATTAAGTAGGACAGACCTAGCACATGAAAAAAGAAGACACCTAACAATACCAATTCTTCAGTAAAGATTAACAGTCATTCAAAACGTATACTCTGTATTATTATTTATTTCCCTTTAAAAATGAGCAGATGCCAGTGAAAGTTTATGAAAAGTACAAAAAAAAAATATTTTCCAGGACCACTTTTGTCATTTATGAAACTGGTAATTCCAACAGAGGATTTCATGGATATGCCCTTTCTTAAAACTGCTTGGCCCCCCCTATATTTTGCCATTATTCTAACTTACATATGTTGAAAAAGTATTCATACTCCTTGAAATTTTCCACATTTTGTCATGTTACAACCAAAAACTTAATGTATTTTATTGGGGTTTTATGTAACAGACCAACACAAAGTGACACATATTTGTTAAGTTGAAGGAAAATAATAAATGGTTTTCAAAATTCTTTACACATAAATATCTGAAAAGTTTGGCGTGCATTTATATTCAGCCCCCTCTACTCCAAAAATGGAAAGACATGACAGGCTGGGCAAGGAGAACCTGTCCACAAGGCAACCATTAGTCGTGCACTCCACAAATCTGGCCTTTATGGAACAGTGACAAGAAGAAAGCCATTGTTGAAACAAAGCCATAAGATGTCCTGTTTGCAGTTTGCGAGAAGCCATGTGGGGGACACCCCAAACATGTGGAAGATGCTCTGGTCAGATGAGACCAAAATTAAGCTTTCTGTCCTAAAAGCAAAACGCTATGTGTGGCAGAAAACTAACACTGCACATCACCCTGAACACATCATCCCCACCATGAAACATGGTGGTGGCAGCATCATGTTGTGGGGATGCTTTTCTTCAGCAGGGACAGAGAAGCTGGTCAGAGTTGATGGGAAGATGGATGGAGCCAACTACAGCGCAATCTTAGAAGTAAACTTGTGAGAATCTGCAAAAGATGTAAGACTGGGCTGGAGGTTCACCTTCCAGCAGGACCCTAAACATACAGGAAGAGCTACAATGAAATGGTTTAGATGAAAGCATATTCATGTGTTAGAATGGCCCAGTCAAAGTCCAGACCTAAATCCAATTGAGAATCTGTGGTACGACTGGAAAATTGCTGTTCACAGATGCTCTCCATCCAATCTGACCGAGCTGGAGCTATTTTGCAAAGAAGAATGGGCAAAAAATTCACTCTTGAGATGTTCAAAGCTGGTAGAGACATAGCCAAAAACACTTACATGTGTAATTGCAATGAAATGTGGTTCTACAAAAGTATTGAATACAAATGCACGCCACACTTTTCAGATATTATACAATTATGTGCCACTTTGTGTTGGTCTATCACATAAAATCCCAATAAAATACATTTATGGTTTTGGTTTTAACCACTTACGCTTCTTTTTCAGACTCGGTATTTACAAGCTAAAAACTTTTTTTTTTTGCTAGAAAATTACTTAGAACCCCCAGACATATAAAAATTTTTTCTAACACCCTAGAGAATAAAATGTCAGTCACTGCAATACTTTCTGTCACACCGTATTTGCGCAGCGGTCTTACAAGCCCATTTTTTTTTTAAATACACATTTTTGAATTAAAAAATAAAACAGTAAAGTTAGCCATTTTTTTTTTATACTGTGAAAGATAATGTTACGCCGAGTAAATTGATACCCAACATGTCACGCTTCAAAATTGTACCCGCTCGTGGAATGGTGACAAACTTGTATCCTTAAAAATTTCCACGACATTTAAAAAATTCTAGTAGTTGCATGTTTTGTGTTACAGAGGAGATCTCGTGCTAGAATTATTACTCTCGCTCTACCGATCGTGGCGATACCTCACATGTGTGGTTTGAACACCGTTTTCATATGCGGGCACTACTCATGTATGCGTTCGCTTCTGCACGTGAGCTCCGCAGGATGCGGCGCATTTAAAAAAAAATTTAAACATCCCTTGTAATAGAATAAAGCATGACAGGTCCTCTTAAATATGAGATCTGGGGTCAAAAAGTCTTCAGATCTCATATTTGGAATTCAATTTAAAAAAATAAAAATAAAATGTAATTTTGAATAAATGTGCCTTTAAGAAGTATGGGCGTAAGTGACATTTTGACATTGCTTCCGCCCATACCTAGAAAGGAGACACGCGATCACCTCAGCCGCTGCCGACGGCTCTGGTAAGCAGCGGAGGGCACCAGATCGCGGCGGGAGGGGGGCCCCTCTCCCGCCACCGATAAAAGTGATCACTTGTAGCCGAACACTGCCATAACGACGATATCTGTCCCCAAAGTAGGGACGTACATTGGCATGCGGCAGTCGGCAAGTGGTGAACATGGCAAAGTGTGGAAAATTTCAAAGGGTATGAATACTTTTTCAAGGCACTGTATGTGCACAGACTAATCAAAAGAGAAGAGGTAGTGCTCACCAAATAAAGAATATATATGAAATGCTGGAACTGCATTGCAGTCCTTTAAATAAAATAGCTGTTGCACTGTCAAATCCTTGTCCCAGAGAAAACACACATAAAATAGGGCAGCATTAGTCATTGTGATATTTATGACTAAATTGAAAGGACAATTTTGTTTACAATTTTCCAATTTCTAATTCAATATAGTGAGAGTATAACTAGACAGGTTGTGATGAAGTGGGCTAAAAGGGAATAAAAAGCCCCCACTAAACCAGCCTTGTTTGGATGCACAGTTGGCCCAAGGGACACAAAAGAAATAATCTGCATGCCTCCCCCCATTATACTAATAGTAGAAATAAACCCTCTTTCTTTCTTATCGTACATCACGGGACACAGAGCCATTGTAGTTACTATGTGGTTATAGGCCACCTTCAGGCGATGGACACTGACACGCCCTAAGACAAAGTGCACTCCCTATATAACTCCTCCCACTACTGGGAGTACCTCCGTTTTTTTTGCCAGTGTCTAAGGTGTTGGTCATGAGTAAATATGTGCTGTACTGAGCTCCACTGGAGCAATCCTTGCTGGGGCTAGCCATGCAGCCAGATCCATTAAAAGTGTCTTTTAGGCAAAATTCAATGGTACCTTCGTATCCGAAGAAATTAGGTTTTGCCTGTAAACGCTTCTCTTTTAGAGAGCTGGACCCTGGGATCCAGTACTTTTGGTAGTAAGGCCATAAAGTTTTACTCATACAAGTACAATTTGTATGAGTTTTACAAATGAAGCAAAACTAAAAACAGTAATCCAAAAATGATCTAAAACAAAGTGCTGAATAAGCATAAAATGTATGCACAGGAGAGACTTCAAGTCGACTCTGTATGGTAGTAAGGAAGTCCATAAATTGTGCATGATGGCAATAGAGGCACAATATGCTCAATAGCAATACAGCTGATCGGGGAGAGAGGAAGGGAAAGGCAAGTCCACAATCACAGCAGCCGCTGGAAACAGAAACCATGTTCCCAAGAAACTGAAACAAACAAGAAAAAGAGGCGCCTCTGGGTGCAGACTGTATAACAGTTTTTAATCAAACAAGTAGTTGTAAGCATAACTCACATTTAGGCAGTAAGTATAAGGCATGGTATGGTCCCATACAACGGGGGCATCAGTGTAGTCAAGTCCCTAGGATGGATGTGCTGTCCCTGTGTTCGTCTCCAGAACTGCTAGATGGTGTTCGGCGGACAGCGGTGAATGGGTGTCAGAACGAGACTTAGGATGCAGACTGGAATCCAGGTGAGAGGTAATGACGTTACTGGAAGAGCGACGCGTTTCTTGACCTGGCAGGCCGTGGATAGTGTGACGGCCGCACTCCTTTCTCAAGCTACTTGAGATCATACCATGCCTTATACTTACTGCCTAAATGTAAATTATGCTTACAACTACTTGTTTGATTAAAAACTGTTATACAGTCTGCACCATGAGGCGCCATAAAGTTTTACTGGCGGTGGTGCTATTACAAGTCCAAGATTGTGAATTTCCTTGAGGATTCCCGGCTCCTGAAGGTTTAACAGAAGATTAGGTCTGTTGGTTTTACCACAGAAAACCCTGTGGTGGGAAACGTACATGGAGTTTGCCAAGAATTGTTTTGGAAATTTTCTTATGTCTCCTTTAAATTTAGTAAATGTTGTCACCACTGGGGGCTGTATAGAGTGCTTAGCTTCTCACGCTTCCTCAGAGAACTCACGTTGTGTCTGAAACGAGCAGTTTTCCTTCCTCCAGCCAGCAGCAAACCTCTGGTAAGATTGGGGGGGGGCTTTTTCCTTCCCACCAGATGCCCCCCTGTGCTGTTTTTTTCTCCCCCTCTTCACTAGGAAAAAAAAAAGCGACTGGCATGCCACCTTACTCAGCGGCTTCCAGGCCCCCCTTCGCCATTTTCTTCCCCTCACTGATGATCCCATAGGATCATAAGCCCGCACTCGCACGGGAAATATCTCTTTTTCAAAGGAAAGGAGAGGGGCTGTAGGCGACCAGGCTTAGCGTGGGAAAAAGTGTTTAAAAGGCACCTTTGGTGTTGCTGCAAGCTGTGGAGGGACACAAGAGCAAAGGAAAGAGGTTTGGTGATACAGGCATTCCTTTTGACACATTTACTGCTGCATCAGGCTGAGCATTAATAGCAGCGACGGGGCTGGACCATTGCTCAAGCAGTGGATGTGTTCCTTCTGGTAGTACCTCTGCTTTGTGCATCGGGCTATGATCGAAGGGGGGCTAAAGCACCTCAAAAAAGCGTTCAAGAAGGTCTTCTACAGTCACACAGAAGCCTAGAACCATTTAAAAAAAGATGGTATCCTCCCTGGAGAGTAATATGGCTGCTCAGAGTGACCCATCAGGAGGGACAAGTGTTGCAGCTGCACTTAAAACTGCAGCACTGTATATATATTATTATTTTTTTCCTTCAACAATTTTAGGCCTGGAGCAAAAAACTCATGCTTTAATCGCATCCCAGAGTGGGACCAAGCACAACATGTCCATTGCTCAGGACCTTCACACTGAGGAACAGGGGGTGAGAGATGATGAATTTCTCTTAGGGGACCAGGAAGAGGCTCATTCTCCTCTTCCGAAGAACCTAATGCAGAAGGATCAGGTTCACAAGAAAGGTTGTTGGTATAATCTCTCACTGAATTGGTCCGCTCCACATTTTTGCCGCCAGTAGCAGAGTCAGTCGATGAGCCCACTTCTGGTTTGGGTTTACTAAAGCCTCCCCAAACTGTTCATGCTTTTCCTATCCATTCATGGCTAAAAAAGCTTATGTATTCTGAGTGGGAGCACCCAGATAAACAGTTTTTTCCTTCAAAAAAGTTTTCAACACTTTATCCTATGGAGGAAGAGTTTAATGGGGGATTCCAGCAATAGACGCTGCTATATCCTCTGTAAACAAAAAACCTGACTTGTCCTATAGACAATGCTCAAATGCTGAAGGAGCCAACAGATAAGTTGGAATTCCTTTTTAAAAACTACATTTCGCTCGCAGGTTAAGTGGTTCAGCCTGCGCTGGCAGCGATTGGGGTATCTCAGTCCCTAAAGGACCAGTTTATAGAGGTACTCAAAATTATTCCTGATAAGCAGGCCCAAAATTTGGCCGGGATAGCAAAGGCGTTGTGTTTTACAGTAGACGCTATGAAAGATTCTATTCTCCAGGCCTCATGGCTTATGCTAGGGCTGGTACATATGCACAGAATCTTATGGTTGAAAAATTGGTCAGCCGAAGCACCACGCAAAAATCTCTTGGCCAGTTTCCCATTTCACGGTGAATGGTTATTTGGAAATGATCTGGATAAATGCATCCAAAGAATTTCAAATGGGAAAAGTTCCCTTTTATCAGTTAAGAAGTTTAAGCGTTTTTCTTTAAGACAAGCTTCTTCTCCAGTTCCAGGAGCATCAGCCTCCAGGCAGTCGCAACGGCCTCCACCGTCAGGTTCAAGAGGTAAACCTCAGGGTCAGTCCCAGGGTCAAAAAAGGTCCTGGGGGAGGAAACCCCCTAAACAAAATACTAAAACCTCCTTATGAAGGGGCGCTCCCGCTCGCTGGAGTGAGGGGAAGACTTCTGCAGTTTTCAAGGGTCTGGCAGGAACAATGCATCTTTCTGTCAATATGTCAAAGATGGGGAATTCTGGACTTGGATCTGTTTGTGTCCAGGTTCAACAACAAGATCGACAACTTTGTGTCAAGGACAAGGGATCCGATGGCATGCGTAACAGATGACTTGGTTTTTCCGTGGGATCAGTTTTCACTGATCTATGCGTTCCCTCCTATTCCGCTGCTTCCGCGCCTTCTTTGCAGGATCAAGCAGGAAGGGAAGGAGGTGATTCTTGTGACCCAAAAGATCTTGGATTGCAGAAATAGTAAAAATGGCAGTAGGAGACCCATGGACTCTACCACTATGGCCAGACCTTCTCTCGCAAGGTCCAGTATTCCATCCTAACTTAAAATGCAAAATTTAATGGTCTGGCTATTGAGACCCCCATTCTGAAAGACGTGGGCTGTCAGGTTCAGTAGCTTCTACTTTGGTTAATGCTAGGAAGCCGGCCTCCAGAGTCATATACTATAGAGTCTGGAAGACATATGTCTCCTGGTGTATATCCAGGGGTTGGCACCCCAGGAAATATGTCATAGGTAGGATCCTTGAATTTCTACAGATGGGATTGGAAATGAAGCTGGCCTTGAGTACTATCAAAGGCCAGGTGTTGGCCTTATCAGTATTTTTTCAATGACCACTTGCTTCACACTCTCTGGTTCGTAACTTTTTTCAGGGGGTAACGCGGATTAATCCTCCAGTTAGGTCACATATGAACACTTGGGACTTGAATAGTCCTGTCGGCATACGAGATATTCCCTTGGTCCTCTTGATGAGGAAAATAATTTTCTTGGTTGCCATATCTTCTGCTAGAAGAGTATCAGAGTTGGCTGCTCTTTTGTGTAAAAAGCAACATTTGATTATTCATAAGGATAAGGTTGTATTGCGGCCTCATCCTAATTTCCTACCAAAGGTAGTGCCAGGTTTCATTTAAACCAGGATATTGTTCTGCCTTCATTTTTTCCAGAACCTTGTTCTGTTTAAGAAAGGTCACTGCATTCTCTTGATGTGGTGAGAGCAGTCAAGGTCTATTTGAAGGTGACCGCTCAGATTCGTAAAAAACAGATGTTTTGTTTGTGTTGCCAGACGGTCCTAAAAGAGGATGGGCAGCGTCAAAATCTACTATTACTAAATGGATTCATCAAGTAATGGTTCATGCTTACAGTTTAAAAAGGAAAATCCCACCTTTTCATATTAAAGCACACTCCACCAGGGCTGTTAGTGCTTCTTGGGCAGTGCATCACCAAGCCTCCATGGCTCAGATCTGCAAGGTCGCAACTTGGTCTTCAGTCCATACATTTACCAGATTCTATCAAGTAGATGTAAAAGGTCATGAGGATTACGCCCTTTGGGTGCGCAATGTACCGCAGGCTGCAGTATAAGTCCTCTAGTCTCTTAAGTGCCCTACTCTTGTTATGTCTCCCTCCCTTCGGTTGACATTGCTATGGGAGATCCCGCATAGTAACTACTATGGCTCTGTGTCCCGTGATATACGATAAGAAAACAGGATTTTTAAAACAGCTTACCTGTAAAATCCCTTTCTTTGAAGTACATCACGGGACACAAAGGTCACTCCCTTCTTTGGTACACGCGTGTATTACTTTGCTACAAAACTGAGGTACTCCCAGTAGTGGGAGGGGTTATATTTACTTTTCGTCTCAGGGTCCATCACCTGAAGGTGGCCTGTAACTACTATGGCTCTGTGTTCCATGATGTACTTCAAAGAAAAGGATGTTACAGGTAAGCGGATTTAAAAATCCTATTTTTTGTGATATGTTACAAAGCGATTAAGAAATAATACCCCTGTGCTGCCTGTGTAGAACAAATCCACAGTGTATGAACTAATGTGTATAATAAAGAAACTAAAACCATATATATTAGCCAAGTGTGGTTGCTGCAAACACCATACTGTGTTCCCACCAGTAATTAAATAAGAAATATGAATAAGTGTTGCGCATTACAAGAAAAAATTCACACTCAGTGCTTCTAGAATAGTTCAATGAAAGTAAAGTGGACATTAAAAAATGCACACTAGTCCATATCAAATGATAAATAAGGTGTATAATTTTCTTCAGTGCAGGCAGCTTCAGTGTGACAACATATAAACAAATGGTGTATTTCCACCTGATCGTGACACATCGGTGCTCCAAGTATTCTCACCTCAATAAATAATCAAATCCACATTTGATTACATATAGAAATCCTCCATCAATGTTCACCACCTTCTAGTCCTTTTCTGTTGATTTGCATATCCCCTGGTGTTGGTCCCTTTAAGACTCGCTCACTTGCGCTCATCCATATGTTAGGATAAAAACAAAAGTGAGCTCTCATAGTGTAATATTGTCAGCAAAAATCACTTTATTAACCTATTCTTGTCTGCGCTATAGTGTCGACCTACATTGCCGGGAGGCCGTCAATAGACATCCTCCCTTTTCCTCGCTCACAGATCAGAGTAGGGGGCCAATACCGGCCCCTTAGCACGTGATCAGCTGTCGGCCAATGACAGCTGATCACGTGATGTAAACAGAAGCTAGGTAATTTTTTTTTTCTCCTCATGCTGACAGTGTGAGGAAAAAAAAAGCCATTCACCAGCTTCTGTTGAAGGGACATCGGTCCCGAAGAGGAAGAGGCAGAGATAGTTGCCTCATCTGTGCCCAACAGTTAATATCAGTGCTACCACCTAACAATGCCCAAGACTACCAAGTCTAGTGATGCCAATCAGTACCATGTAGCAGTGCTATCAGTGTCACCTACCACTGTCCATTACTGCCACCCAAAAGTGCCCACCAGTGCCACCTTATCAGTACCCGTCAGTGCCGCATATTAGTTCCCATCAGTGCAGCCTCAACAGCATACATCAATTAAGGAGAAAAATTACTTTTTTGCAAAATTTATAACAAAAAATAAAAAACCCAGAGGTGATCAAATACCAACAAAAGAAAGCTAGATTTGTGGTGAAAAAAATTTGGGCACGTGTTACATGACCGTGCAATTCTCATTCAAAGAGTGAGACCGCTGAAAGCTGAAAATTGGTCTGCACATGAGGGGTTTTAAGTGCCCAGTAAGCACAAGTGGTTAAAGGAGTGAATCATTTTATTAAAGGAGTAACTCTTCATCAGGGATCCCTGATGAAGTCACGTGGGCATGATATAATGCGTAATACCATCCCAGACTGGAAGTGAGGTGTTGGAGATGTTTTTATGCAGTACATGATACCAAAGGCGTTTTTACTGCATTTCTGATGTAAGAGTTACTCCTTTTATAAAACGATTTTTACTGACAATATTACACTATAAGAGGTCTCTTTGTTTTTACCCTAACATATGGATGAGCACATGTGAGGGAGTCCTAAAGGGACCAACACCAGAGGATATCCAAATCAACTGAAAATGTTCACCACCCTACAAGGTGGTGAACATCGATTGAAGTGTTTTTCTATATGTAATCAAATGTGTATTTGATTATTCATTGTGGTGAGAATACTTGGAGCACTGAGGTGTCATGATCAGGTCGAAGTACACCATTTGTTTATATGTTGTTGCACTGAAGAAAACTAGACATCTTATTTATCATTTGATATGGACTATTAATTACTTTTTAGTACATGTGCACTTTATTTAATTTGATGATTTGATAATATTCATCACAGATCATTTGAGGTCATTTGTTTTACAGTATTAGTTTATTTTTTCTGTTATGTGCAACACTTATTCAAATTTATTATTATGTTACAAAGTGAAACATGCAGATACCTTCTGTTTGAAGACAGCTCTACCTTTCTTTTTACTGATTTACTGGAGGGGTTTGTGGTTTTCTTTAACCCATCATAATCTGTCAGTCTATACTTTTTTGTTGGTCTCCAACCCCAACTGCATGGAAAACCTGGTTTCCACACAATGCACTGATGATGGGCAACAAATCGGAAATAGCCAAGTGTCTTCTGAATAATGGGATTTTTGTACTCACCGTAAAATCCTTTTCTCTGAAGTTCATTGATGGACACAGCTCCTTTAATTCTTGACATTAGGGTTATCACGCCACCTTCAGGCGAGGACTAGGCTATAACCCCTCACCCTGCTTTCTGCTACTCAGTTCGTCAAAAATCAGTACAAACATAAATAGGAGAGGTGGGTGCTGTCTGTCAATGAACTTCAGAGAAAAGGATTTTACAGTACAAAACTACCATTTTCTCTTTCGTTCATTGACTGACACAGCTCCTTTAATTCTTGGAAAAATAAAAATAAATAAGCTGCGCTACAACCGTATCAAAAAACTTGAAAAATCACCTGCGTGTATGTGTTACAAAGGCTGCATCAAGTAGCAAAAATATTGCAAATATCACATGCACTCTCTAAATTAACCCCTTACACATGTGTAATATTAAATACAAACTTAAAGGAAATATATGTAAACAACACAATTGAACATCACTTATTACAGTACAATCCAATTGCTAATAAAACATCAGTGTGATTAACACCCATGTGTACTGGGTGTAAAAAAAAAAAAAAAAAAAAAAAAAAAGATTAGATACAAAAAGAAATTGAAAAAAAGTATTTTCAAGTAAATTAGTAGACTTTAGAGCAGGTTCTTCCACTTGTAAACAGTGCACAATCCACCAAAGTGTAGAGATTTACTTCTTACCAGAAGTTCGTGACCCCCCACTACAGAGGGTCACAAAAAGCGTGCAAATTTAAGTGTTTCTCCCGATCTGGAACAGATCCTGCTGATCTCCTTAGACCACCCTCTCCACCGAGTAGATTATTAGGTCGGACCTCTTCAGTTTATCCCTCATGTACTTAGAACTCATAAGTACGCATAGGTATCATAAAAGAAAAATAATGGCTCCAATAGTGTAAAACCTTTTTAATTCATTCCAATAAAATATAAAAATACACTTTCAATGTGCAGAAAAACAAGAGCCTTAAGTCCGGTGTGCCGGCCGGACACATGCGGACAAACCCATCCTTCCTGGATCCACACACTACTCCACACGAGGTGACGTCAATCTACTCGGTGGAGAGGGTGGTCTAAGGAGATCAGCAGCATCTGTTCCAGATCAGGAGAAACACTTACATTTGCACGCTTTCTGTGACCCTCTGTAGTGGGGGGGTCACGAACTTCTGGTAAGAAGTAAATATCTACACTTTGGTGGTGGATTTTGCACAGTTTACAAGTGGTAGAACCCGCTCTTCAGTCTACTAATTTACTTGAAAATACTTTTTTTCAATTTATTTTCGTATCTAATCATTTATTTTAATTTTTTTTAGTACACATGGGTATTAATCACATTGATGTTTTATTAGCAATTGGATTGTACGGTAATAAGTGATGTTCAATTGTGTTTACATGGATTTCCTTTAAGTTTGTATTTAATATTACACATGTGCAAGTGGTTAATTTAGAGAGTGCATGTGATATTTGCAATATTTTGGCTACTTGATGCAGCCTTTGTAACACATACACTATATATATACATATTTTTGAAACGGTTGTAGCGCAGCTTATTTTTCTATTTATGTCTTATGTAGTTATGTGATACAGTCAAGCTGCAGCTGTAACAGGTCCTCATAGTGACCACCTACCACGCAATTTATGTAGTATTTTTTATACTGTAAACGCAGTTTCTCTTATTTTCCCTCCTTTAATTCTTGACCTTAGGCATGTCCTCAAGCAGCGTCAAAAAACGAGGGATGGAATCTCCCTGTTTTCAAACGGTGGTTTCTGAAGCGCTGATAACACCAGATTCCGACACACGGAGGTAGCGGTGGTCGAACCAGAGGGACTACTTGTTAAACCCCTTGAACAAAAGTACTCACCAATGAGTGAGTCGCCAAGGGACGTTGGAAAAAGACAGCCAAGGCTGATATCTGTCCCTTGATGGTGCTTAAGGCAAGTTTCTGATCCACTCCTTGCTGCAAAAACAGCAGGATCCTGGAAACTGAGTATGTGCGCGAACGCCACCCTATCTCCTCACACATGGAGATGCAAGACTTCCATGTACGATGGTAAATCTTTTGAGAAGATGACTTCCGTGCCCTCAACATAGTGGAAATTACCAAGTCCGACAGACCTCGGGCCCTTAGTAGCTGGTTTTCAACAGCCATGCAGTTAAAACCAGCGATGGTAACGCAGGATGAAGTATCGGACCTTGCGATAGAAGGTCTGCTCGCATTGGCAGCCTCCAAGGAACATCCGCCACCAGTCATACTAGGTCAGTGTACCAAGGACGTCAAGGCCAATCTGGGGCAATCAAAATCCCTGGAATCCCCTTGGCCTCCACTCTGCGCAGCAGATAAGGTAAAAGTTTGAGTGGGGGAAGGCATAAATCAGACGATAATGCCCCATGGAGCCACCAATGCATCTGACACGTCCGCCCAGGGGTCTCTTGTCCTGGACACAAAACTCTGCACCTTCCGATTGAGCCGAGAGGCCAAGAGGCCCACATCTGGTGTGCGCTCTGGTCAACTTTCTATTTCAATGTCTGCACACAGACTATGAGCCTACAATTCCTGAGGCTACTATAACAATATATATCAAGCTAGGTTATTCACTGTGCAAATATGCAATATAATGTTCAAAATTATGTAAACAAATATTAAAGGTGCAAAGTGCTGTGCAAATAATGCAAAATATGTGCAATTACTAATATCTACTAGAGAAAAAAAAAACCTAGCACCAATTGAATGCCGAACTTCACATTCAATTAAAGTGCAAATGTGCTTGTTATCATTCAACCTGCCTACTAATCGGCGCGTATATTCCAATAGAAACGAAATCCCATAAACGTGCAAATAGCAAAAAAAATTAAAATAGACAATTATTTCTGTGAGAACAACTCTAACAATGGGCTATGTGTAAAAAAAATTAATTGGTGATCACAAATAATCGCATAAAAAATATATAAATAAATACATGTATCTGTAGAAACAACTATAGCAGTGTACTGAGCCCAGGAAAATATAACATCAAATAATAGCCACAGATTGATATATACAACAGTCACTTAATCCATATTCGTATGCAGCTTCAAATGTAATTGGATCATGATCAGAAAAATTTCCACTAATATCTCCAGATAGTGTTACTTGCGATCGTCTTATTCAAAAATAAAAACACTTTTCCAGCAACACTATTGATCACAATCGTATTATCCCAGATCTTGGCACTAAATAAAGAAAACTTTCATTGCGCAATGACCAATTTCACTCACATAACCTCAGCCGTCAAGTAGCGCGCTCAAACAATCAGCTGTAAGGAGGCGTTCCCCACACAAGCTTCCCTGCTCGCTGTGTTTGCGAAAAGGCTCCGAACGAGTAACGTCACTGGCTCCACCCGACGCGCTGCATCATATGTCACATGACTTTATCAAGGGTATGTGACATGATGCAATGCGTCGGGTGGAGCCAGTGACGTTACTCGTTCGGAGCCTTTTGTGAACACAGTGTGCAGGGAAGCTTGTGTGGGGAACTCTTTGGAGCCGCCGCTTTCCATTGCTTTTTACATCTAGCAGCCAGGTGGAGGAATAATTTGGCACTGTTTTGCTTGAGGGCGGCTACGCCCTGCTGCAGCTGCCTATCCTCCTTAGTGCACGCCTATGTGACATTGGTGGGTGTGGCAGACCAGCCCTTATAAGCCTTCTGGGGCAGATTGACTGACATGGTGGTTCCAGCCTTTTATCTGCACACTTTGTGGATCACGCAACACTGAAGTGTTTATTAGGTAAATTGATCTTACTTTTTCACCATCTGCACTTCTATTTTATCTCATCCAATCTCTTTGGTTGATATGGCTTCTCAATATTTTTCATATTCTATGTATTTCACCTTTCCAATCATTCTAACTTTCTACTCTCACTAACTTAACCTTACCTATACACTCATTAGCATCGCATTATCCTATCCTTTACCAAGTTTAGGACAGATGACCTATGGTACCACATAATATGAGCTTCCAACCTATTTTACAATCTCTCTTTTGTTTTTAGCACATATGGTCATTGTTGCCCATTATTAATTTTTGGAATTTCCTTTCTTGGAAACCATTTTTGTCCAGTCCTGGTCTGCCTTACCCACCTCAGCTCCCACCAGTGATACCCATATGGGGTTACTCTGATTCATGTTGGCACATTGCTACTGCATAGATACAGATAATGCAAGTACTTTTGAGAGTGGTTTTGGGGGGTTTATCCTAGCCAATATTACTTCTAATTACTTTATTTTAATCTCCTCCTTTCCGTGACAGGGTCAGACCTTACAGATATTCTTATTATCATACTACAGTATTCAGTTTTCCACAGGCATGCTCCTGAAGAGTGGATGAATCCACAAAATGCATAGAGCTACTATATGCCATGTTTTATGCCAACTATACGTTTTACTTACTTAATGATCACTTGTAATATGCGATTTGTATTTTTAGTGGTCAATTGTTATTGCTGTAGGTTTATCAATTGAATGGAATATATTGTTTTTTTTGGTGTACTCATGATTATCTTCATGCAACTTACCACTGATTTTCCAATAAATTTAAATGTTTTACACCTGCTTGCTTCATTCAAAGTCCCAACCCCCAGTCATCCTGATTGCTTTATTCAAATAGGGATGGAGGCAACTGACCTTACCCGGTCACCACCTCATTTAAAGTCCCAACATTCTCTTTTTATTCTAAAAAGATCTGTACTGAGCTGGCCCTGCATTCCAGACGGCCATGATGATTGCACTCCTCCTTTTAATATGAATCAGGTTGTATCCTTAGTATGGCTTTTCGAAGATGATCCTGTTGATTTTTGTGAACACTACTCAGCCTGTTCCCCACAGGTGATTGCTGAGTGCATTGTGTCTGCTCAGTCTTTTGTTAGACAGGGAGACTTAAAACTACAGTTTGTACAACCTATACTTTCAGCATGGTTTGAAATGGTGCAATCAGCCCCAGCCAAACAAACCACCTCTGGCATCAGACACCAGCCTACCCAAATGTATCTTTCCCCATCAGCCATGTCAACCTCAGTTGCAGCCCAGTACACGCTGCTCCCAACCAAAGACTCATATCCGGTCTCTGCTCTCTGTACTTACCCTGCATTAAACCCACCTGCCACTTCTCCACTGCCTACAAACCCACAAGATCTTCCCCCAGCTACTGTTACCTCTTCTCTGCCATATCCCAATCCTCCTTTCCAGTCTGCTGCACCCCTTACCTACAATGCTGCAGTCACCTACAGAGCTTCAGTGGCTAAGCCAAAGAAAAAACAAAAGTTTTTACCAACCAAAACAAACCGCCCATTAACCCAACCTGCCTCCACACCCACCAATCTGTCCCAGCTTGAAGTTCCTGTGCCAGTGTTCCAGCCCGGAGAGCCAGAGGCAGCGTTCCAGCCCGGAGAGCCCGAGGCAGCGTTCCAGCCCGGAGAGCCCGAGGCAGCGTTCCAGCCCGAAGAGCCAGCATTTCAGCCCGAAGAACCAGAGCCAGTTTCCTGGTCTGAAGGTGCGTTGCCCATTTCCCGGCCTGAAGTGCCTGCTGCCCAGCTTGATGTGCCTGCTGCCCAGCTTGAAGTGCCCCTGCCTGCTGCCCAGCTTGATGTGCCTGCTGCCCAGCTTGAAGTGCCCATGCCTGCTGCCCAGCTTGATGTGCCTGCTGTCCAGCTTGATGTGCCCATGCCTGCTGCCCAGCTTGATGTGCCTGCTGCTCAGCCTGATGTGCCCGTGCCTGGTGCCCCGCTTGATGTGCCTGCTGCCCAGCTTGATGTGCCCGTGCCTGCTGCCCCGCTTGATGTGCCTGCTTCATGTGCCTGCTGCCCAGCTTGATAAGCCCGTGCCTGCTGCCCAGCTTCATGTGTCTGATGCTCTGCTTGAAGTGTTCGTGCCTGTTGCCCCGCTTGATGTGCCTGCTGCTCTGCTTGAAGTGCCTGTGCCTGCTGCCCAGCTTGATGTGCCTGCTGCCCAGCTTGATGTGCCTGCTGCCCAGCTTGATGTGCCTGCTGTCTTGCTTGATGTGCCCGTGCCTGCTGCCCAGCTTGAAGTGCCCGTGCCTGCTGCCCCACTTGAAGGGTCCATGCCTGCTGCCCGCTTGATGTGCCTGCTCCCCAGCTTGATGTGCCCGTGCCTGCTGTCCCGCTTGATGTGCCCATGCCTGCTGCCCAGCCTGCTCCCCAGCCTGATGTGCCCGTGCCTGCTGCCCCACTTGATGTGCCTGCTGCCCCGTTTGACGTGCCTGCTGCCCCGATTGATGTGCCCATGCCTGCAGCCCAGCTTGATGTGCCTGCTGCTCCGCTTGATGTGCATGCTGCCCCGCTTGATGTGCCCGTGCCGGCTGCCCAGCTTAATGTGCCTGTTACCCAGTTCAATGTGCCTGCTGCCCAGGTCAATGTGCCTGCTGCCCAGCTTGAGGTTCCTGTGCCTGCTATCCAGCTTGACGTACTTATTGCCCAACCTGATGTGATTGTGCCCACGGCCCGGCTTGATGCCATGGACTTTCCCCAGGAACCTCTAGTTGGAGCGTCTGGAAGTCGAAAGCTTACCTCCGCTGGTAATATTGATCATTTGGCATGCAGTACTGAGATCCACCACCAGGTGTCTCCTGGCAGTTTGGAGCCGTCACCTTTTCCCTGCTGGAATGATGTCATCTTTGGGCCGCAGTACTGGCGTCCACCAGCGGATGGATCCTGGCAGTGTGGAGCAGGTATTACCTTCTGCAATCAGGCATCACATGACTGATAGCAGCCATAGTATAAATACTCGGCAAGTGCACAAACACCTTGCCCGGTATTGTCCTTGTGCCCTGACCTGCAGCCTGTTTATCTGTTACCTGATCCTGAAACCTTGATTCCTGCATCTTGCCTCCTGAACCTGTTGTACCTGATCCTGTCTATTCCTGCATCCCTGGAACCTTTTGCTACATATGCTGGTTAGTTTGTTTATCATCACTGTTTGGTTGTTTGGTTTGTTCACTCAGTTTGTATTGGTGGTGTGTTCACATTTATATATTTTCTTTAATAAACTTACTTTCACCTATTTATGTCTGGTTCACTCTGTTGCAGTCACAGTTCTGGTCACATCTAGTTTATGACACTCTCGCTTCTCAGGAGTCCAACAGTAAGCCCAGGTACTCCAGGCTTTGAGTTGGCACCAACATCGACTTCTTTAGGTTCAGCACCCAACCAAACTCCCGGAGAGTCTGCATGGGGATCGCTACATCCTCCCTTAATTCTGAGGCGGAAGCTGCTCTCAGCAGCTGGTCGTCTAGCTAACCCTCGATTGCGATCCCACGTTGCCTTAACAGCGCAAGAATTGGAGCTAACAATTTGGTAAAGACTCGGGACGCTGACGCCAGGCCTAAAGGGAGAGCCAGAAAAAAGAAAGAACTGCGCTAACCACGAATACCCAATGTGAGTAGGGTATGTATATGTGCCAGACCCACGATATGGGTCTTAGTATCTTAATGTCTCCAAGACCACCTCCAAAATATAATGCAAACCATATACAAATAAGTGCAATTTAAATACAAAAACAAACCATAAATGCGTGTCAAGAGTGTGAGTTCCCCAAACACAATATGAGTATATCAAACTCAGTACATATACCTCTAGAAAATAAAAAATTAACAAATAGAATAGAATATGAAAAAAATGTTTGCAATTTTTTACATAAATGAACTATCAAGAAAAAAGATTGTATTTAGAGACACTCTATATAATGTCCATATAGTCATATGTCAAAAAATAATAATAGAATGTCCATATAGTAAACAAACACCAGTGAAGTAAAGCTTCAAGTGGAGTGCAGCAGTGAAGGACAAACTTCAAACAGCTGAGTTATAAGTACACAAATTAAAATCTTCTCCAAAGATGTACTGTGCTTTTCCCAACACCGAATGATGGAAATTGGCTCCTTACCAGATCCAAGCGACCCCCCGTTACAGAGGGTCACCACAGGCGACAATAGTCAAAGGATATCCGGATAGCGATTCCTCCTCAAGCGATCCTGAATCTTTCACGCGATAGGGTTATGGCTGTTATTCCACATATCACTCCCAACTCAACGTGGTATCACATAGGGAAAAACATAGGCTCCAGATAGTGTAAAACCAGATGACTTTAATTTGCAAAAACGAACGTATACACTTACATAAAAGACTTTAAAAGCAGGTTCAAAACAGAAGCGTGCACCGGCCGGATGCACGCCAACGCAGAGACCAACCCGTCCTTCCTGGTCCAAAAAGAACGAAGACGACTGGGGTGACGTCGACACGTTCGCACCGCCCTACGCGTTTCGTAATAATTTACGTCGTCCAGGGGCACGGGCGGCGTGCGACGTCACCCCTTTTATAACCATCAACTTAACCAAGCCTCGCTTTGGGTCAGCGGCCATCTTAGATATCGCTTAAGCATTAGGAATCAAAGACCATGGGCCAAGCCTCACTATCAATCACGAACGTCAGATGTGCGTATCCGCAGCGAACGTCCTATGATTGTAGACCATACCTCGTTTCCATACGAACGTCATATGGTCATAAACCAAGCCTCACTTCCAGGTAATAACCCTATTGGAAGAGAGACGTGGCAAATGCCCTCATTTTAAAATACCCTTCCTATGTCCAGAAATAGGGCATAGTGTAGGTCAAAAAGGAGGGTAAACTAAAATAAAAAATCAATAAAATGAAGAATAATAATAAATAATAATAAAATAAGACAAAAGAATAAAATGAAGTAAAATATCGCAAAATTGGTATAGAGATACACCAAAAAATTATGCGTTTCTTGATGTATTTGTATGTCCATCAGATTCAGTTAAGAACTGGGGCTACTGTAAACATGTATTTCAAAAACCTTACTGACTCGCGTATTCCCCAGAGATTAGCCTAGGGCATCCCAAACAAATATCAAGGAATGCAATTAAACGTGAGTCCCCACATCTAGAGGGCCACCAAACCCAAAGCCAGGCCTGCCATCCAAAAGGGGCCAAAAAAGGAGAAAAACAAGGATATGTTCTACAATAATATGTACCAAAATAAAACAGCAAGAAAAAGTACAGTAAAATGGTATTTCACAGAAACTGATACAAGAACTTTTAATTTGTGTACTTATAACTCAGCTGTTTGAAGTTTGTCCTTCACTGCTGCACTCCACTTGAAGCTTTACTTCACTGGTGTTTGTTTACTATATGGACATTCTATTATTATTTTTTGACATATGACTATATGGACATTATATAGAGTGTCTCTAAATACAATCTTTTTTCTTGATAGTTCATTTATGTAAAAAATTGCAAACATTTTTTTCATATTCTATTCTATTTGTTAATTTTTTATTTTCTAGAGGTATATGTACTGAGTTTGATATACTCATATTGTGTTTGGGGAACTCACACTCTTGACACGCATTTATGGTTTGTTTTTGTATTTAAATTGCACTTATTTGTATATGGTTTGCATTATATTTTGGAGGTGGTCTTGGAGACATTAAGATACTAAGACCCATATCGTGGGTCTGGCACATATACATACCCTACTCACATTGGGTATTCGTGGTTAGCGCAGTTCTTTCTTTTTTCTATTTCTGTTTGGTGTATTCTTGGTGTACATTTGAATTGCAGCTTCCGTTCAATACCATTTGTATTCCGTAGCGCAGTTTTTTCCTTTTTTTTTTTTTTCGCTCCTAAAGGGAGAGCCACAAACTGGTAGTGCTTTTCCCCGACTGCAAATCGCAGAAACCTCTGATGCCTGAGGCATAAGGGTACATGCAAGTACACGTCCTGGATATCCAGGGACGCCAGGAAGTCCCCCTGATGGAGTGCAGCGACCACGGAGCGAACTGATTCCATCCTGAACCTTTGCATTTCACAAAGCTGTTGAGGGCCTTCAAGTCCAGGATTGGACGTACCCCTTCCTTTTTGGGGACCTTTCCAGCGTTGGTACAGTTACTATCACCCCGCGCAGTAGCAGGGCCTGTACTGCCATGACGAGCCACAAGTAGAGGTAGGTTGGAGGGAAAAAATATGTTTGGTGGACAAGAAAGAAACTATCTTGTATCCCGATGAAACCAGTTTGCAGACCCATTGGTGGGACAGTAGAGAGGTCCACCAAGCTGCAAACTCCCGAAGGTGACCCCCCACCCGAGAGTTGGGTGGGGCAAACCTTCACGTGGTAACATTTTTACTTGCAGACTTGTTTGGCTTACGAAACCAGGGACGCTTTTGTCCTTCAGCTGGCGCCTTGTCGGACTGGGAACGCTTACCTGCTAACCCAGGCGGGCGAAAAAGCTGTTTCTGAGTGGAAAAAGAGGGCCCCCTGCCTACGGCGTGGCGCCTTTCCTGGACTGTGGGAGCAATGTGCTCTTCCCACAGTAACATTTTTAATAATGTCATCTGGCGAAGCTCCAAAAAGCCTCTCACCTTGGAAGGGCAAATCCACCAATGCTTTTTTACATGCTGGTCCGCAGACCAGCCTTGCAGCCAAATCAGGCGCCATAGCACCACTGCTGATACTGATGCTCTAGAGAGCAGGGGGGCCGTATCCAGGGCCGAATCACAGACATACTTAAGGCCATGCACTAACTGGTCTTCCAGCTCTAAGCAGACCGGGGAGAGTCTGTTACTTCTCCAATTCACGGTGCAACAAGTTTGCCCATTCAGTAAGCATCTGCGACACCAAGGCCATGGCCAGCACAGGTCATAACGCTGACTCCACTACCATAAACATGGACCGGGCCACTGCCTCGGCCCTCCTCTCGGCAGGGTCCTTGAAGGCAGGGGTCTCTTCTACCGGAATCGTGGTTACTTTATTTAACCTGGATATCGGGGGGGGGGGGGGGGGGGTCAACAACCGGAGGAGACGTCCATTTTTTCAGGAGGCTCTCCTCAAAGGGATAACGCACCGCAATTCTTCTTGGGACTGAAAAGGCCCGCTGAGGACTTCCTCGTTCCTTGTAGATGAACTTATCAAAATAAGTCAAATATGGAAACACCTTAGGCGTGCGGGCCGGTTTGCGGAACCCAAAAGGGACTGCCACCTCAGCAGAGGTTCTTGTTGCATCCTGTATCTTCAGTGTTTCCCGCATCACAGTGATAAGTGCTCCTAGCGTTTTTCCCTGCGCTAACCTGGACACAGAGTCATTCTCACTGTCCGAACGATCCTGGCCCGCATCCTCTCACATGTCAGAACAGGGGCCACCAGTTACCACAGGACCCCAGTCTGAATCAGAGATCTCCCCAGAAGATGGGGGGCAGGGGGCATTTTTTATCCCCCTTGCGCCCACATGCTGCTTCCACCCTGGCAACAAAGGTCTCCAGGACCACCCACAAAGCATCCATAAGCACTGCATTTTTTGCAGGTGAGCCGGTTGCAAAAGCAGGCATGTCTGGGGAAGAAGCGCTAGCTTCTGATGCCATGCTGACCCTCACTCGCCTGCCACAACTTAGGGACTTAAGGCAAGGTAAACAAATCCCACCCTCCTAGCTGCTCACAGACTGAGGGGCCCCTCCGCAGGACTCGCCACCCTGACCGAGTGCTGCTCTGTGCTGCCTGCTCTGCCCTGTTTCAGTTACAAAGTGCTCAGATTGAAAACTGCGCTGTTCTGAGGTACACAGACCCAGCACTAGAGGTAAAAACGCACTGAGGCTACAAGAAAATGGCCGCCGGCTGTCCTTAGCAAAAAAATCACCAAGAAAATGGCTGCTGAACCTTCTAGAAAATGGCTGAAAGCCCATACACTGCATAAGACTACAGGCTACAGGAAAATGGGCACGGCCCACACGGTGGCCTCTCCTGAGGTAAATTTACTCAGGCACCTCACAGCTAAGAAAAAAGGGACAGAAAAGTAAAAACGGACCCAAACAGCCAGCGCAGCCCCCCACCAAAGCCCGGAGCCTCCTAGGTACATACACTGCACCTCATGCCCAGGTCCACAGCAGCCCCAGAAGGGGGAGGAGGGAATGAGGGATAGGGAGAGAGGAAAGGGAGAGTGAGAGACCCCCAGTTGACCTCCCAGGGAATGCCCAGCTGCTCTATACTGCCGAGGCAGGGAGAGCCGTACTCACCCTTCCTGTCTGATTACTGGATGCATTCCACCACAGACCCATCACCCTAGCAGTATGGGGTGGCTGTTAGCCACGGTACACTGTGACAGGGACAGCAGTAGCCCGGTCATGTGTGTGTCCCGGAGCATATAGCTCACCGGCCACCCCTGGAGCAGAAGGGGCATGTCGTGGCCAACCCAGCGCGTAGCTAGGGTCTGCTCATGCTCGATGGGCAGGCTGGAGAGACTACAAGGATCTACATTATCCAGCCTGTCATCCAACCAGCTGTTGATAGTAGATCACAGGATCAAAAATAGAAGAAAAAAATCCCAGGACCCGTGGTCCCCTCAGGGAGCCAGGTCATTCTCCTACATTAGGCAAAAAAAAATGAGCTGCAGGAAGCAGGTTGAAAGGTTATAGCCAGAGGGACTGCCCCGTGGGCGGTGCTGTGCAGTCTTGCTGTTTTTACATGTGTTATATGTTCTGCCTAGTCCTCTGCTGAAGGTGAAGTGATAACCCTAAGGTCCAGAATTAAAGGAGCTGTGTCCGTCAATGAACGAGAGAGAAAATAGATTTTATTATATCCTATCTGTGTTGTAAACCAAGGATTATGGATGCACGGTTGACCCACAAGCATAAAGGAATGATCTGAATGGCTCCTTCAACTATATTAATATGAGACATACACCTTTCATTTTGGGATATTAATGGAAGTGGGACATATGGATACCTTCTGCTTTACAAAGGCTCTACTTTGGTTAGTTCAGTATAGTCCACTTCTATGAAAAATCATATTGTTTGCTATAGTAAACAAGAACAGTTTTTTTCACAATTTGAAGCTAGAGGGTCGCTGTAACCATATTCACCAACAAAGGTGTGAACCAAAAGCTCAATGCCTTCAAAACTGTGACAGGGAGTTCTGTTTAGCATGGAAAGCCACAGTATGCATTCCAGCAAGCCAGAGGTAACCATGGACGAGAAAGGGTAAACTGCAAACACTTGCAAACCCTGAATCATACAACAGCTGGATAAGTGCACAGGACGAATCATTAGTTTCAGACATAAGTGGACCACTCAGGAGATGGTAAAACATGTTGCTAAGCAACTAGGGGCATTTTGCGTCCCATCTCATCCCTAAATATTCAGCAGCTAGGTCATCTGTCTAATTAATATCACGAAAGTGTGTTTTATCCTCACATCCTCCCCTCTGTCTATAAACTGCATGCAATTTTCCACTGTCCATTGCTTCAGTCAATGTGTGTGAAAATGCAGTCCCTAGGAAGAAAATAATAACATAAATGCTGAGTGAGAATCGTCTATGCTGACAATTGTGACACATTTTCTGACAAGCACAGAATAGGTGGTAGGGAATTTTCAGGACACAGGGAGAAAATAAACACGTATGCATTTTTCTCACACATCATTTAAATCAATACCTCCCAAGCAGTGGTGTACCTAGGCTTTAATTTTTTTACTCCCATCTGTCTCATCAAAATATACTGTAAGATGCAGTAAAGTACAGCAAGAGAAGGTGCAAAGTCAAAACAAATATATAGCACTGTACAAAAGTTTTAGGCAGGTGTAAAACAAATGCTGCAAATTAGGAATGCTTTCAGAAACATAAGTGTTATTTTTATCAATTATTAAAATGGAAAGTAAACGAACAGAAGAGAAATCAAAGTCAAACCAATATTTCCTGCGATGACCCTTTGACTTCAAAACAGCATCAATTCTTCATTCTCTTAGGTACACTTAAACACAGTTAACTCAACAGGTTGGTTGTTCCAAACACTATGGAGAACTAACCACAGATCTTCTGTTGATACAAGCTGCCTCAAATACTTCTGTTTCTTCATATAATCACAGAAAGACTCAGTAATGTTGAGATCAGGGCTCTGTGGGAACCAAACCATCACTTCCAGAACACCTTGCTCTTCTTTACACTAAAGATAGTTCCTAATGATATTGGCTGTATGTTTGGGGTCATCGTCCTGCTGCAGAATACATTTGGGGCAAACCACATGCCTCCTTGATGGTATGGCATGATAGATAAGTATCTGACTGTATTTCTCAGCATAAGGGCAGTTTCACACTGAGGTGCGGGGGTATCAGCGGTAAAGCACCGCTAGTTTTAGAGGCATTTTTTTGCCGTTAGCGCTTTTAACCCCGCTAGCGACTGAATAAAGGGCTTTCACACTGGAGTGACAGGTGTTATTTTTAGAGCTGTAAAGCGCCTCAGTGTGAAAGTAGCCTTACGGACACCATTGATCCTGACCAAATCTCCACTTCCATTTGCAGAAATGCAGCCCTAAACTTGCAAGGAACCTCTACCATGCTTCACTGTTGTCTGCAGACACTCATTATTGGATTGCTCTCTAGCCCGCCCCTCATGAACAAACTGCCTTTTGCTACAAACAAAAATTTCAGATTTAAACTCATCAGTCCAGAGCACCTGCTGCATTTTTTGGACCCCCGTCCCTATGTTTTTGTGCATAGGACATGGAATCAAGTCTAAATGACTCAACTATGCATGAAAACATAGGAACTGGGGTGCAGAAAAATGGCAGCAGGTGCTCTGAACTGATGAGTCAAAATATCAGTGTTATGTGTAAGAAGTTCTGGAAGTAATGGTTTGGCTCCCACAGAGTCCAGATCATCGAGTCTGTCTGGGATAACATGAAGAGAGAATAATTTGAGGGAGCCTACATCCACAAAAGATCTGTGGTTAGTTCTCCAAGATGTTTGGAACAACCTAACTGCAGAGTTTTTCAAAAATTGTGTGCAAGTGTACCTAGAAGAATTGATGCCATTTTGACAGCAAAGAATGGTCACACCAAATCTTGATTTGAATATTTCTTCCATTCATTTACTTTCCATTTTTTTAATTGATAAAAATAAACTATTGACACTTCTATTTCTAAAAGCATTCTTAACTTACAGTATTTTTCACACCTGCCAAGGACTTTTGCACAGTACTGTACATCCAGCAATTTGTACTAATACACATATATAAGAACACCTTCAACAAGTACTGCGTGTTCAAGCAGCCAAATACCAAGATTAATTATAAACACACTTTCCATGCATCTGTATGCAGTGCTTCTTCCCACTTTCTGACAACAGTGCTTAGCACCAGGTCCTGTCCTGTGTAGATCTACTAAGAACACCTTTGGTGCTCAGTTTTGCTCTACCCTGTTACAGTGCCCCCTGGCAGGTAGTGCAGGCTCCAAGGGACTGTTGGTCCTAACCAGAGCACATTGCAAGGGATGATGGGCTGGAAAAGCTAGTGGTCATTGGTTTTCTTTGCTGTGAATGGGAACCAGGTCACACCCTCCTTCCTGTTCCAACCCACCAAAGGGAGGCAGGAACAGGAAGCCTACAGTGCAGAGACTGTTCACAAGACACTAGGGTGAGAGCAGTCACAACAGAAGTCTAGGCAGTTGGCAAGTGAGAAAGTAGTCAGGTCCAGTCTCGGCAGGTCAATCTGGCAGGTATTACAACTCTTTAGCTTTTAGGTAGCTGGTGATAACACAAAGTGACAGCCACTTCAAAGGTTGGTTCTTAAATACCCTTTTGGTCAAAGCACATACCCAGCACTATTCCAGGAACCTCTGGAAGCGCTGAAGGTTCAATTCTGAAAATTCAGGAAGACTCAACAGGGATCCTGTGAGTACTGAATGTCCAAGGGATCCCTGAACTCCTGGAAGACCCATCTGGGATCCTGTGAGTACTGCAAGATTGCGGACCCCCTCTCCCCCCACAGCACCAGGAGCAGTCATTGCATGCCCCCAGGGCCTGTTTTTTCTTAGGAGGTGCATGATAAAAAGCTTGAGCCCCATACACACAATCAGAATATAGTACAAAAAATACTGCTTTCAAAGCAATCTTTCATAATCTGATCGTTTGTACACAGCTGTTGTCCAAAATTTTCCAAAGAGAGAAAACACAAACATTATTCTTGTATGATATCAGATCGTACGATTTTCAGTTATCATCCGAAAATATAATACAAATACACTACACACATTACATCACTTTTGAATTTGAATTCTGTCGTACGAGAATTTTCGTACTTTAGTAACCTATTCATTTTCAATATGGAGATTAGCATTTAAAAAAATAAAAATAAATGGACAAGCATTTGTCCGATAATCTCATTGTGTGTATTAGGCTTTAGCCTAAATACATTGACATGGCTTGCTGGCTCCCAAGAATTTTCTTCAGCGCCAAATCCCTCCCATTTAATCAGATACTAAAGATATCCAGCGACTCGTCTGGAATTTACCAAATCTTCAGTACCATCCACAAGAACTAGAGGAGGCGGATGAACAGATCGGCCAGGAAAGGTATCCTGACAGATCAATCAATTTGTGATTTTGACCACTATGAGATTGAGGACTTATTGAATGCAAATGGCCCCATGAATTTAGAATCTTGCTCCCTAGAGAGACAATGTAGCCTTTGCTTGGTAGTGGAAAGCAGCACTAGATATCCCAACTTGAGGTCAGGAACTTCTGTTTTTTGGACACGGCGGAAAGGTCAAGTGGAAGTCAAATTTGAAGAAAAGAGCCCATTGAGCCTGACATGGCATGAGGCACTTAGTAGACCTTAAATACTCCAGGTTCTTGTGGTAAGTTAGGATAAGGGTGGGACAGCATGCCCCTTGCAGTAGATAGCGTTTCTCCTCCAAGGCCACCTTAAAGGCCAGCCATTACCGGTCACTGATGCCATAATTCCTCTATGCCAGACTCATCTTCTGAGAAAAAAGAGGCAACATTGGGGCCTTAGGGTCAGAACATTTGGAAACTATAGGTCCTATTGTGGTTTCTGATGTGTCAATTTCCAAGATAAAAAGGTAAGGAAGAATTCAGGTGCTTCAAGATGGGTGCAGAAGTGAACAACGTCTTCAATGTATTGAAAGTGGACTAGGCTTAGGATGCCCAAGAAAATTAGGTATGTGAGCTGGTAAGCTGGGATAGAGGAGCGACAAAGAAGTTCCAAATAAAATGGCTTTAGATGTTTACGAACACCATAAAGTGTTGGATCCCCTTTTTATTGGTGGGGGCAGGACTGCCAAGACCTTTTTGGGGCCTACGGTGATACCCATGGGGAGATGAAACTGTCTTGTCGACACTTTTGGGAGTTGGTTCACAGCCGTTGACTATGGAGACGCCTCTCCTACTTGGTTCTAGTGCTCCTTTTGGGGAGGAGGGGAAGATTAAAATGTTATCCAAGTACATGATCATAAATCTCATAAGAGGTTGATAAAATTTTGGAAAGTGGATGGTTATTACAAAGCCCTAGCGGCATCATAAAGGTATGTAAAGTGCCCAAAACTGGTATGGAATAATGTTTCCACTTGTTTCCCTCTCAGATTATTATTAGTAAAAAGTCCCACGTAGGTCCAGCTTCGTGAAGATCTGGTATGAGCAAAGGTTTTTGAATAGTTAAGTGACAAGTATGAACGGGTAGCAATTCTTGATGGCAACATTGGGAGGAGTTGATGCATTGATCACATGGCATGATACTTCTTCGCAAGAAAGAAGATACCCACCCCTGCCAGGAAGGTGGATGGCCAGATAAACCCCTTTTTCAAGTTTTCCCCAATATTCTCCATAAAGATTAGCTAGTTTGGGATCGAATAGTTCATACATCTGGCCAAACAGTATTGAAAGGTTATGCTAAGCTTCCATCTTGTTTTGTCAGCCATCTCATATTTGCAAGCTTCCATTTTACACAATATGTACAGTTAGACTATCTCTAAAGCTTTGCAGAAGTCTATATCAGCATGAGATTCTTCTAAATGAACTGTTTCACACGCTTCCTTATCTAATGTTTTCACATTCCTTCAGCAGCGGAGAACAAACAACAAAGGCTACTTGTTTTATCCAGGTGTAACTGCATATGTAATTAATATCTACTGTGCATGTTTGATTATGAATATTCTGTGTGACTTGTAATTTACTATAAAGATGCTAGGACGCGTATCAAATACAGACGATTCCCAGAACACTATATCGAATGCATGTCTTTTGTTCTCAGAGACTTGGCTCCAGATATATCTGAAATTGCACCATATATCGATCCAAGGTCTGAGAGGTTAAAGGGACCACCCTAGACACAGGATTAGCCCTTACAGCACTGGAGGCTCGTCCGAGGTTGGAAGACTAACAGCACTTAATGGACTCGGTAAGTGAATCTTATTCTTGATATGCTGTTGGGAAATAGGACAGTTTGGGGAAGTTATTGGTTCTAAAGTGAGATTCCTGAAGGAAAACCACGTCTGCGTTAGCCTTTTTTAGGAGAAGTAAAAGTTGTGATCTTTTCTCTGGGGTAGTTAGGCCTCTTATTTTCACGGAATATAGCTTGACCTGAGGGGGTATGTTTTTGGTGTCTCTGTTGGTCATGTTGCTATAGGGAAACCCCCCTTGAAATATATCTCGATGTTGGAGTTGGTACTCGCCGGCGTAGGAGAGGTGTTTGAAAGCAGGGAAGGGATCAGGGGACAGAGTAGAGAGGGTCTACTCCGGGGTGATACACCAGAAAGGTAAGGGACCTGCCCCACCTTTTCAATCGTGAATGTTCCGTGTGGTATGGAGCTCAGATGAGGCGAAACCACTAATAGGAGAGATAGTCTCATCTAAGTCTCCGTGTGGGGGTTGGGCAAGATCTCTCAACAAGGAATGGATCAATGACAGTAATAGGTGACAATATTACACCACCGCTATCCAATCCCATGACAGGTAAGTGTGTCAGTTGGAAGTGTGTTATATGGTGGTAGGTTGGTACGTATGTGTGTCTTGTGGGCTTAACCCATGTAGCAGAAGCTAGGGCTTCGATTTGCGAGCGCCCGCCGGGTGTAGGCCCTGTTGCCGGCGTTTACATCATGTGCTCAGTCAGGGCCATGGGCTCGTTTGAGCCAGTGTTTGTGGTTTGTGGACCTCTGGGCTTGTGTAAAGGAGATGTGGGAGAACCGGGATGTATATAACACAATATGTTTATAACTAAACATGCAGATCCAGACATTTATAGTAAACTTTCAGAAATAACTATAACTGTAATTCCCTCAGTGGGTTAACTTTTCAGTCCCATGCAGCTGTCTAGGCAGGGGGGGGTCATAGAGCCCTGCAAACTGGCTAACGGTTGTGACCGATCCCACCTACTGTGCTGTGGGGCCCAAAACGCAAATCAGACCCATGTGTGTATATACGGTTGGCTCATTGTCATTGGCGACATTCAAGGCCCTTTGGGTGGGGGCCCTTCAGGAGTGGACCGTGTTTGTCAAATGTCCTCTCAAAGTGGCCCGTGCGGCCACCGTGGTCGCTATATTTGTTTAAGAGCACCTGTAGGGATGCAGTGTTTGAAGTCCAGTATGGAGGTCCGCAGTGGTTTACCAAGCTAATGTGCGTTCCGTCTCAGACCCGTTAATACTTGGGACCACCGCTAGGGTGTGGGGGCAATATAAAGATTTTGACCCTTATGCAGCTTATAATAAAGGCATCCAAGTGGCTAAGTCATCCTTTGAGGGGATACTGGGTTATGGGAGTACCTAACCTTTAGTGCGCTATGTGACACCCCTTAGGATGAGGGGGTAACCACCCTCGTTTTAGCTGATTAGGCCCCATTGGCGCAGACATATCCGGGGGGTGCTACATGGCATGTGGTTAAGCAAGCTCAAACAGAATTTGCTAGGGGAGGGGGGCTTCCTACATGCCCTCATGATGGCATACATGCACTGCGAGCGGTATGAAACCAGCCCACTATACTGGTCCATAAATGCATGGCCTGATCTGCTGTATCTACAATACATAGGGCCTAAGGAGGTTCTGGTCCTGATGGCCGGGACGTGTGAGAGATCGGCACCTGTTCGAGATTACAGTCTCTCTTCGGCCAGCCATGAGCTATTAGTAGGGCCTTGTGCTTGTCTCACCATAACAGGACGCCCTGATGGTGTGGCCTTCTGGTTAGATTCGGTGCTCAAGTTGTCTCTCAAACTACCTCAGCAATCCATAAGGGGGGTAGACCTTAAATACTCTAAAAAGGGGCTTCTCAGTGTATAGGACTGTAGTGAGGGGTTAATCTATATCTCACCAATTCCAGGGTTTCTTGTATTGGGCCGAGTTGCACTGTGTAACTGCATAGGGGGGGGGGAATTAGGCGTAAGAAGCAAAAGTACAGGTAAACAGGAAGGGTGAGGCTATAAGGTGAAGAGGGAATAGGACAGAGATATTCCAGAACTTAGCTGCAGTGGTCGGTCAATTTCTTGGGGATTGCCCCCGGTAAGGGCCGAAGTCACGTTTGGCTCTTCTTGATCGCGGTGAGTCGGTCGGGCTGCTGCCTGTGTGGGAGCCTCTCATTGATGCGTAGGATCTACTGCCTGAGGGGGACCTGTGTCTGTGATGTCTGGAGCTTTGAGCTTGCATCGGTTCTTCTTGTTGTCACTCCCTGCTGGGCGGCAGACGGCAACGGAATCCTGCATACCAATTGGGGACGTCCATGACCGGTATGTCCATCGCATCGCAGGAGGGAAGCTCCTCAGGAACCCGCAGTAGGGCGGTGCGACCACGGTGAATGGCGGATAGGCCGAACGAGAACTTCCACTTGTATGGTATGCCCTTTGCTCGCAGCGTGTCCAAGAGTGGTCTCAGATGCCGCTTGTGTTGGAGTGTTATGCCTGAAAGGTCCTGGTATCTGTGGACGGTGGTGCCATCATGCGCGAGTTGTATCCTATTACGAGCCTTGCAAAGTATTTCTTCCTTAAGCTTATAGTCCACGAGGCAGCAGACTACATCATGATGGGGGATCAGTATCTCTCCCTTTAGGCCGTAGAGCTCGGTGAATCCTCTCCATTGCCACCAGAGACTGAGCTGGTTTGTCCAGGAGGTTATTCAACAGCCCTGTGACTGTTGCCTCAAGTTGATCCGAGTCCACTGATTCTGGCAGACCTCTCACCCGCAGGTTATGGTATCTGCCTCTGTTGTTTAAATCCTCCAGGTGACGCTGGAGGTCTCTCATTTGCATTGTGTGGGCATCCACCTTTTGGGCTACTCTGCGGACCGCAATGCCTTGCTGTGCCGTCATCTTCTCCACCTCATGAACCCTGTCTGCTATGACACGTATGTCCAGTCTAAGGTCTGCTATGGCGACAGACAGAGTTTCCTTGATGTCCGTTGCCACAGCTCTCAAATCTAGGAGGCTTGGATGCTGCTGTTGGGGGTTCCCCTGCTCTCCTATTTCAGTCAGTGTCAGGCTGTGAGAGACGCTCGGCAGAGCTGAATGCGCTGCCTGTGGCGGGGTTTGGCGGGAAGCTGCCATGTTACCTCTCTGGGATCAGAAGAGGTCCGGAATGTTTTGGCTCACGCTGCTCTGTTGCCGCCGCCGCGATCTTGAGCAGGATGCCGAAGAGTGCCTGGATGCTGTGCCCATAGTTTACCGGCCGTGCTAGTGCTAAAGAGCTTCCGAAGGAGCGGTGGGACTGGACAGGGACGGGAGCTCTTCTCTCAAGCGTCCATTCCTTACCGCAGTCAGGCCACGCCCCCGCAGCAGGTTGTTTTGATAGACCAAAGCCATCACCTGTCTCCACACAACATTTCCAAGGAAATATGAAGGGAAACTTTAGAGGAAGAGGTAGAGGCAGGATTAGAGGCAGAAATGGAAGGAGGGATGAGTCGCCCTAGAAACAATGGATGTTTCACCTGTGGTGCCGAGGACCACTGGGTGAGTCAGTATCCTCACCCCACCTCGCCACAGACTCCCCCCTCCAGCTCTGCCCCTAACCAGACATAACAATCACAGGCATCCACCCAACAAGGTCCAGCATTTCCAATCAAATGGGGAAATCAACAATGATGGGGCCCGGAGGGTAGTGTCCCAGCTTTTCCTTTTGTCTCAAATGATTTCACTGACAGTCCAATGGTTATTTCAGCAAATGGGAGACTCTTTCCCTATCTCGTTGATAGCGGTGCACACCATACAAGGCAACTCTCAAAGAAGGTGCATTTCCTATCTATCAGAAACAATATCCACTGTCTAAGGAAAAGATGGATGGCATAGTGCCAATGGTAGAAAAGTTTCTGCAGGATGGGATCCTGGAAGAAATGATTTCCCCTTACAACACATCAGTTAACCCTATAAAGAAGCCGGATGACTCCTTCGGGTTTGTACAGGACTTGAGGGCAATAAATGACCTCATAGTCCCAATAGCACCCATTGTACCTGATGTCCCATCACGCCTGTCCTCCATTCCAGCAACAGCCAAATGTTTTACTGTGATTGATTTAAAGAATGCTTTTTTTTCCTCCGTCCCTGCAGATGAGGAGACATGGCCACTCTTTGCTTTTATTGTGTCGATTGACCAACACAATTGCCAGTTTACCTGGTGTAGAACACCCCAGGGTTACATAGACTGACCTGTGGTCTATTCTATAGTACTCCAAGCCACCCTCAGGCCTTGGACTGCCCCTCATGGTTCTGTACTAGTGCAATATGTTGATGATCTTTTGATTTGCAGTTCTTCAGAGGAGGACTGCCGAGCTTATAGCATTACCTTATTGAAATGGTTACATGTATGTGGTCACAAAGTGTCTTAGAAAAAACAGGAGGTTGTGTACCTAGGGTTTGGGCTGTCTCCGGGAATTAGGAAAGTCAGTCACAAGAGAGCTGCCGCTCTAGTGGGTCTGCCCCGCCCACTTACCAAGAAAGACATGCACACCTTTCTTTGAATGATTGGTTACTGCTGCCAATGGATACCTGACTGTTCTTTCTATCACAATATACTGAGACAAGCAACCTTCTCTGAAATGTCTGATATTGTAAAACGGTCTGATGAAATGTTAAATGCTTTTGCCATGTTGAAATGTGCAATGGTTACCACCCTGAGCCTCAGCCTCCCTGAATATAGCAAAATGTTTCACTTGTTTGTCAGGGAAAATTGTGGAACCATGGCAGGAGTAGTCGCCCAGGAACATGGTGGGAGACTGCGTCCTGTAGCTTTTTTCTCAAAGGTGGTTCCAGTACAGGTGCAAGGCATGCCTGTGTGCCTCAGAGCGTTAGCTTCTTGTGCAATGGTAGAAGAGGATGGTTGAGTTATGACACCACCTTACACACTACACACAATGTCACCACACTCCTCAAAACTTTACATACTCAGCACAAATATTGAGTGGGTATGAAGTCATCATCCTGTCCAATCCAAACCTGAAAATAAAAAGTTCAAACAAACTCTGGCCCAGCTCCAATTTTTAATGCCTTGTTAGGTCTTAAAGGAGAACAGGATGACTTACCACCACCTCATGACTATATCAGCTACAGCAGATATGCTTTCAGTACCAATCCCTACTGCACAGTTTTTGTTGATAGCTCTTGCAGTAGACCAAGTGATAATATGTAGTAAAAGTATCCCTGCGCTATCAACAAGAACATAGGCTATCCCTAAATTTAGGTTGCAGCAGGCCACCTGTAGGGGTATAACCCTACCCCCTAAATAGTAACTGTATAAAAATCAAATAAATGGTGTTATGAGGCGCTACCTCATAAAATCAAATTATACTACAATCTCTTATACTAAAAAAAATAAAAAAATAAAAAAGTTGTGCTACCAAAAATGTAATTTCTGCCTATTAAGTAGGTAAAATATACCTTAAACAGTTATATATTATACAGTATATCAAAATAGTTCCAACTATATAAAGTGCCTTAAACAAATACAATCGTGAATGATCGAATAAATGAATATAAAGTGTCCAGTGCTTAAATTAAATAGCAGTAATAAATATCAAAGTGCCTTGTGCATCCAAAACATCTATAAAAGTAATTCAATCAAAGGACTGTGTACATTCCAAACGTGGCACACACTGTGCAAAATCAACAAAAAGAAACAACCAATAAAGAAAATAGCTAAAAAAAATTAAAGTCTATGTTGTGAACTTAGGGTGAGTAAAGTGACCAGTGATTGATTCAGTGCTTCTCCAAAAGGGTTGCCAGAAAACGTGTCTAATCCTTATTCTGAGTGTTTCCACAGCACATCAGGTGAAATGGCCCCTTACCTTACTGCTGTAAGGTAAACAGCAGAACAGCCCAATAAAGAAAATTCAGGGATTGTATCCCCCTTTCCTAGCAGGTAAGTGCTGGCCCCCACGGTTGGTATTTTCCACACAGATCTTATTGCTCAATATTATTCCATAGTTGTTTCATAGGAAAGAGAGAAGTATGCTCCAATAGTGAAGTATGTAATAAAATTTATTTGTATAAATACATTAGACAGGTACTCACACAGCGGAAGAAAATAACAGCTTTCAAGACACAAACGAGCGTTCCACTCGCAATACGAACGTCACTTCCGGTATCCAAATTCCGACGCGCATCGTCACCGATCACGTGACTTCCTCAGGGAATGAGATACATGTTCACGGAAGTGTCTTTTATACTAATATATGTAGCGGCCATTATCCCGGAGTCTCTCACAGACTCCTATTACCGCGGCCATTTTCTAGTGGATCAGGCTCCGCCCGCGGCCATTTTGCGATTACTCAAGTACACCCGCGGCCATTTTCTAGTAGATCGAGCTCCACCCGCGGCCATTTTTGGGTTATTCAGGTACACCCACGGCCATTTTCTATATGACCAATCGTCAACTATTTCCCCATAGGGATCTCTTTAGTTATGACTCATATGGGCGATTTATTATACTAATGGGCTACACCCGCGGCCATTTTCCGTGTGTCTAGATATCGTTTATTTACCCAGGGTAACTCATATATTTATTACCTTGCTATCCTGCATTAACTATTTAATACACTGTTAAAAAATTCCGATTTATATATCTAAATAATACACATATAAAACATAATAAAAAATATTTTTAAAAAACAGGTAAAATTATTTTTTATTTATTAAAGTTTAAAACCTAAAATTGGGCTGAGCTCTCCCTCACTAATATTAAATTCTCCTCAAGGTATGTCTTTAATAACATTCGCATAACCGGTATAGGTGGCCCGTTACCCTTGTTCAACAGCCCATACCCAATACCATAGGGCAATTTTTTATATAAAAAAATTAAAAAAATATAAGGATAAAAATGTCCAAATATAAGATCAATTATACCGGAAGTGGTGTTCAAATAAACACACATTTTATATATAATACACAGATCAAAATTAAAATATATACTGCAAGATCCTTCAGTTAGACAATTCCTAAATATCATATAGCTGTAATTAAATCAGAGCTGGATACTAAAAATCACTAATAAAACAGTTCAAATCAAAATCTATATTCAAACCTTGGGGTGTAAATGTATCTAAAATAAATATCCACTTGGATTCCGCTTGGCTAAGCGTCCTAACTTTATGGCTCCCCCTCCAGTGCTTTCTATACGGTTCTATACCCCAAAAGGTAAGGTGGGTGGGGTCCTTGTTATGATGGGTACAGAAATGTCTGGACACACTATGTTTGTCAAAGCCACTAATAATATTTTTTACATGTTCCTTTATTCTTACTCTGAGTGGTCTTTTTGTTCGCCCCACATATTGCAACCCACAGCTACATTGAAGGGCATATACAGCTCCTTTCGTATTGCAGCATATGAAATCTTTAATTTCATATAGATTTCCAGTGCTTGTAGAAGTAAAATTAAATCTCTTTTCAGCCGGCGTTTTAGTTCTTGTGCAGGCATAGCAGCGTTTACACGGAAAAAATCCCTTTCCCGTGAAAAAAGTTAAGCCGTTATATGGGGGATCAGGGATATTCTTTACAATCTTGTCCCTTAAAGTTGGTGC
This sequence comes from Lithobates pipiens, assembly GCF_037356315.1. Taxonomy (NCBI): domain Eukaryota; kingdom Metazoa; phylum Chordata; class Amphibia; order Anura; family Ranidae; genus Lithobates; species Lithobates pipiens. The sequence continues at coordinate 73,096,348 of NW_027507718.1, forward strand.
CCTCTTATAAATAAATTGTGGATATTGGGGTAATATCTCCTGAAGGTGTATGTCTGACCGTAGTATATGCCAATGCTTTTTTATCATTTTCTCAATCCCCTTATGTTGTATGTTATAATTCAATATTATTGGTACTCGATTAGTTTCATTGTTTGCAGGTAGTTTATCCTTTATCAGCATTGTTCTATCCATCTTTTCTATTTCTCCAATCTTGGTCTGGATGTCTTCAGTTTTATATCCTTTGTTAATAAATCTCTGTCCTACTTTCTCTGCCTGTATCAAAAAATCTTTTGGGTGGGAGCAGTTCCTTCGTAAACGGATCAGTTGCCCTTTTGGGATATTGCACAACCAATTCCAATGGTGGCAGCTGTCTATCGTTAAATAACTATTTCTATCCACATTTTTGAAATGTGTTTTAGTGTATAGTACTTTATCTTCTTGTCCAATCTCTAGGTCTAAAAACGAGATTGTCTTATCACTTATCTCCCAAACTAGGTTGATGTTCCTGTCATTTTTATTCAATCTTTCTAGGAAGGTGATCAATTTCTTTCTCCCCTTTCCACAATATTAATATGTCATCAATATACCTCTTAAAGGTCACTAGTTCTTCTGGGGGATTCTTGAAGACCGCCTCCTCTTCCCATTGGGACATAAACAAACATGCCACACTAGGTGCAAATTTTGCCCCCATCGCTACTCCTACTTTTTGATGGTAGTAACTTCGATCATACCAAAAGTAGCTGTTTTTTTAAACAAAAGTCCAGGCATTTGATTAGGTACTTTCTCTGGAAGCATGGCAAGGTGGAAAATTTTCTTAGGCCCCATTTTGTGGCTTCACATGCCTGGTAGTGCTGAATAATTGTATACAAAGAAGACACATTCGCAGTTGCCAATATCCACGGCATCTCACCTTTCGGGGTCTCCTCTATCAGTTGTAATACTTGCTTCATGTCTCTTAGATATGCTTTTGTTTGTTTTACTACTGGCTGTAAATAGTTGTCCAAGTATTGTCCTATTCTTGAAGTCAGGGAATCTATCCCATTGACTATAGGTCTCGGTGGAGGGTTTATCTTGTCCTTGTGTATTGAATATATGACTGGAGTCCTACATGACTCCGGGATCAGGAATCTTGCTTCCTTTTTATTTAGGATATTTCTCTTCAGACCTAGATGTACAATTTGTTCCAACTCCTTCCTACACCTAAATACTGGATTACTCGGTAATATTGTGTATGTATCCCTGTCTCCCAGGAGATTCTTCATTGTTTCTTTATATTGTGTTTTAGAGAAAACTACAATACCCCCCCCCCCCCCCTTGTCTGCCGGCCGAATGACAATGTCTTTTCTCTTTATCAATTTACTTATACCACTCTTTATGAACTTAGGTCCTTCTGATTTTTTCATTTTCATTTCTTTTAGATCCTGCAGTACAGCTTTTTTAAAAACATCAATGTGCTTATTGTTATTAATAGGTGGATTAAAAACAGATCTGTTCCTTAATGAACTATGGACGACTTCTTGGTTTTCTATCGGTAATTGTTTTTTAATAGGGTTGCTAGCTATGTACTTCTTAATATTTAGTTTCTCACATATTTTTGGATCTGTATACAAGTCTCAAATTTGTCTAGATTTTTTGTTGGTGCGTATTTCAAACCCTTGTCCAACACTCCAATCTCTTCGTGGGATAGGGGTTTACCACTCAGGTTAAAAATCCCTTCGCCCTTTACTTTCTTGATCTGTGTTCTCTTTCCGGCTCTCTTTCCTCTCTTCTTCCTGGACTTGCCCTTGGATTTCTCAGTTCCTGTGCCCACTTTGGGGGATGGTTTTCCATCCCTCTCTCTAAAAAAGCCCTATTCTGGTATGGATCTGGATAATAATTTTGTATTCCTCCATTTCTCTCATCATCATGATAGTCTCTCAATGGAGCATAGTAATTGTACAATGGTACCGTGCTATGATCATTTGCGCGATTTTCCCTAAATGGGGGGCGCCAATTATCTCTTTGTCCATTTCCATCATTTATACGATTGGTCCCCAATTGGCTCTTTGTTCATTTCCATAATTATATTGTGGACTTCTCCCTCGTGGTACATGATGGCCTCTGTTGTCTCTCTGGTCATAAGTTGGTCTGTTTCCATTATTATTACCATTATATGGTTTCTTATTGTACTTCCAATATGGCTTTTTACCTTTATTTTGTGGGGTATTATACGGGTAGTGTGGTCTTTGATCATATCTATGCGGAGTAGAGTAATTGTGATCATTTTGTGCTTCATTACTTCTTGGGTGTCTTGGGGAATATATTTGTTGGTCATTCTGATATGGTCTCCCTTGAGTTTTAACCTGTTGTGGAATTTTTTCAGGTGTCGAAAATGTAGAGATGGGATCAGGATGGCCGGATTGGCTCTGCCATTTGAATACCTCATCTTTTTTATAATCATTAATATCTCTAGTATATTTTTTGCTTTTCCTAGTTTGGACCTCCTTATCCTTCCTACATAGATCCTTATTTAATTGTGTGGTTAGAGAAATAAACTCAGATTTCTCCTTATGGGTCTCTAGTTGCCCTTTAATTTCTCCTATGATCTGGTCAATCTTCCCTAGCTTCCTTTGCTTTCTTTTTAATAGAAATTCCAGGAGTTCTAGACCTTTCTCATTAAAAAATTTAAACCATTCATCCATAGAGTCTTGGTCTAGAAGTCCATCATTCGGTGGTACATCCCATCTAAGCCGTCTGGGTACTATTTTATCCTTTAAATATCGTTCAAAGGTGATCACATCCCACCAGAGACTCACCTTTTTCTCCATACTATGACCTAACTTGCGCATTAGGATTTCTAAACCACTATTTTTATGGGAATTGGAATCAGAACTATTAAAAACTTCCACTAAATTAATTTTTCTTTTTTCCTAAGAGACACGAAGCAAGTATTACAACTGATAGAGGAGACCCCGAAAGGTGAGATGCCGTGGATCTGATCCGTTTACGAAGGAACTGCTCCCACCCAAAAGATTTTTTGATACAGGCAGAGAAAGTAGGACAGAGATTTATTAACAAAGGATATAAAACTGAAGACATCCAGACCAAGATTGGAGAAATAGAAAAGATGGATAGAACAATGCTGATAAAGGATAAATTACCTGCAAACAATGAAACGAATCGAGTACCAATAATATTGAATTATAACATACAACATAAGAGGATTGAGAAAATGATAAAAAAGCATTGGCATATACTACGGTCAGACATACACCTTCAGGAGATATTACCCCAATATCCACAATTTATAAGAGGGCACCAACTTTAAGGGACAAGATTGTAAAGAATATCCCTGATCCCCCATATAACGGCTTAACTTTTTTCACGGGAAAGGGATTTTTTCCGTGTAAACGCTGCTATGCCTGCACAAGAACTAAAACACCGGCTGAAAAGAGATTTAATTTTACTTCTACAAGCACTGGAAATCTATATGAAATTAAAGATTTCATATGCTGCAATACGAAAGGAGCTGTATATGCCCTTCAATGTAGCTGTGGGTTGCAATATGTGGGGCGAACAAAAAGACCACTCAGAGTAAGAATAAAGGAACATGTAAAAAATATTATTAGTGGCTTTGACAAACCTAGTGTGTCCAGACATTTCTGTACCCATCATAACAAGGACCCCACCCACCTTACCTTTTGGGGTATAGAACCGTATAGAAAGCACTGGAGGGGGGGCCATAAAGTTAGGACACTTAGCCAAGCGGAATCCAAGTGGATATTTATTTTAGATACATTTACACCCTAAGGTTTGAACATAGATTTTGATTTGAACTGTTTTATTAGTGATTTTTAGTATCCAGCTCTGATTTAATTACAGCTATAAGATATTTAGGAATTGTCTAACTGAAGGATCTTGCAGTATATATTTTAATTTTGATCTGTGTATTATATATAAAATGTGTGTTTATTTGAACACCACTTCCGGAATAATTGATCTTATGTTTGGACATTTTTATCCTTATATTTTTTTTATTTTTTAATATAAAAAATTGCCCTATGGTATTGGGTATGGGCTGTTGAACAAGGGTAATGGGCTACCTATACCGGTTATGCGAATGTGATTAAAGACATGCCCTTATACCTTGAGGAGAATTTAATATTAGTGAGGGAGAGCTCAGCCCAATTTTAGGTTTTAAACTTTAATAAATAAAAAATAATTTTACCTGTTTTTTAAAAATAATTTTTATTATGTTTTATATGTGTATTATTTAGATATATAAATCGGAATTTTTTAACAGTGGATTAAATAGTTAATACGGGATAGCAAGGTAATAAATATATGAGTTACCCTGGGTAAATAAACGATATCTAGACACACGGAAAATGGCCACGGGTGTAGCCCATTAGTATAATAAATCGCCCATATGAGTCATAAATAAAGAGATCCCTATGGGGAAATAGTTGACGATTGGTCATATAGAAAATGGCCGCGGGTGTACCTGAATAACCCAAAAATGGCCGCGGGTGGAGCTCGATCTACTAGAAAATGGCCGCGGGTGTACTTGAGTAATCGCAAAATGGCCGCGGGCGGAGCCTGATCCACTAGAAAATGGCCGCGGTAATAGGAGTCTATGAGAGACTCCGGGATAATGGCCGCTACATATATTAGTATAAAAGACACTTCCGTGAACATGTATCTCATTCCCTGAGGAAGTCACGTGATCGGTGACGATACGCGTCGGAATTTGGATACCGGAAGTGACGTTCGTATTGCGAGTGGAACGCTCGTTTGTGTCTTGAAAGCTGTTATTTTCTTCCGCTGTGTGAGTACCTGTCTAATGTATTTATACAAATAAATTTTATTACATACTTCACTATTGGAGCATACTTCTCTCTTTCCTATGAAACAACTATGGAATAATATTGAGCAATAAGATCTGTGTGGAAAATACCAACCGTGGGGGCCAGCACTTACCTGCTAGGTAAGGGGGATACAATCCCTGAATTTTCTTTATTGGGCTGTTCTGCTGTTTACCTTACAGCAGTAAGGTAAGGGGCCATTTTACCTGATATGCTGTGGAAACACTCAGAATAAGGATTAGACACGTTTTCTGGCAACCCTTTTGGAGAAGCACTGAATCAATCACTGGTCACTTTACTCACCCTAAGTTCACAACATAGACTTTAATTTTTTTGAGCTATTTTCTTTATTGGTTTTCTTTTTGTTGATTTTGCACGGTGTGTGCCATGTTTGGAATGTACACAGTCCTTTGATTGAATTTACTTTTATAGATGTTTTGGATGCACAAGACACTTTGATATTTATTACTGCTATTTAATTTAAGCACTGGACACTTTATATTCATTTATTCGATCATTCACGATTGCATTTGTTTAAGGCACTTTATATAGTTGGAACTATTTTGATATACCGTATAATATATAACTGTTTAATTTAAGGTATATTTTACCTACTTAATAGGCAGAAATTACATTTTTGGTAGCACAACTTTTTTATTTTTTTATTTTTTTTAGTATAAGAGATTGTAGTATAATTTGATTTTATGAGGTAGCGCAACACCATTTATTTGATTTTTATACAGACCAAGTGATAATGTCTATTACGTGGGATATGCTGTGGTCCAAGTGCCGGATACTGTTCTCGAGAGGCCAATCCAGTGCCCTATCAGTCTGCTTGGGCTGCTGAATTGATAGCATTGACCTGTGCATGTCAGCTGTTTGCAGGAAAAGAGGTAAATATTTACACTGATTGCAGATATGCTCATGTTGTAGTCTAGAACCATGGTGTAATATGGCTTTGCAGAGGATATGTGGCAGCAGATGGAAAGAGCATCCATCGCACACTCTGACCTAGTCACAGCATTACTAGATGCAATTCAGTTGCCTTGAAAACTAGCTATCATGCACTGTAAGGCACATACAGGCCAAATGACTGATATAGCCAAAGGGAATACATTAGCTGACAAAATCGCCAAAGAAGCTGCATCTACACAAAAGGTACAAGAAAAAGACAACTTCTCCTGCGCTCTGGTGTCTCGGTCTTCAAAGTGTGATACCGACAGTTTAAGATGGTAGTGTCAAAAAGGTCTTGCACCCCTCCTTAAAATATTGGGTTTTCAAATACTGGAGAAAAACAAAACAAAAAAGGAAAGCGCACTGACCTAGTGCATTACCATAAATCGAGCTTTATTGAAAACAGAACAAATAGCAAAATGGCTACTCACAAACGAGTATTGATAAAAGTCACAATATTAAAAACAAAAGTTCTTGGCGCACAAATGGAAGAAACCTTTTGTAGAGAACACTTTATCCAAATATTAGGTTAATTGTTGTCTCATAGAGGGCCTATAATTAGTCTCAATGTGCAGCTGCTAGACCACTTTGGACATGGTGGAAGAAAGCAGAAATTGAACCATCACAAGAACAGCGCATCAGAGAGACTCTGATGTGAAGAGCATAGAAACAATTTATTAAAATGAAAAAGAAAAAAACTCGATAAAAGACGTCTGATCCTCCAGGGATCTTAAAAACTTTACATCAGTCAATCACGACAATAAAACAACAGTTGCTTGATGATAAATTAACCCTGGAAACTTCTACTCGTAACTTTGAGATGTTGGTAAAAACAGGGCTGTGTTGCTAGTGTAGTCTATTGTACACGTAGATTGAATGATTGTGGGTGATTATCTCCCAGAGGCAGGGGGAACCAGTGAAGTTCGTATATAGGTGTAAATAAATGATTGGAACAGAGTTCCCAAAAGACACTCACTTTTGTTAATGGCTGGACTGTAGGGCTGGGGCGCCGTCACACTGAGCTGGAGGAGTGGAAGAAAAAGGGTCAATCCTGCTCCCTGTGCTCCGGGACGGAGGTGCAGTAAGCGCGTCCACCTTGTGTGTTGGAGAGGCTTGGAGCGCAGCGCTTCGCTTGCCCGAACGGTTGCGGGTCACTATTGGTCACGTGGAAGGCTCCGTAGCGAGGGGGGTTGTCATGCCGACCGGCCTGCTAACATGTTTCGCGCGCATGCGCTTTATCAAAGCTGAGGCGGCGTGTGGTACACATAGGGATATATAGCATCGGGTTGTATGGAGGGGCGGGGAGTACCGGAGTGCACTAAATTAACCCCTCATGTGTCAAAACGTATGTTTTGCTTGAGACTTGTGGAACAATGATATCTATTGGTGTGTAGACTTAAGGGACACCGATAACAATGGATTCGGATTCGATTGAGATATTGAGTGGGTGAAAAGGGATATGAAAATCTAAGGAGAAGTGTGGGGTGGGGAAAAAGAGAGAAAATTATGTGAAAAAAAGGGGGAAGGGGGGGGGGGGGGGAAGGAGGTGGGGAATGTATAGGAAAGATGTATATTGGATATAGCGACATATCTTTGGTAAAAAATTGTAAATATATGGAACGTAAAAAATGTAAAAAATGTGAAAATAAAAAGAAAGATGAATAAAAAAATATATAAAAAATATATAATAAATATATAATAAAATAAAAAAATAATAAAAAAAAATAAAAATAAAAATAAAAATGAAATGTAAAATGTATATGTACATATGTATTCACCCACTCAGATACATGATACAATTGGGGGGGGGGGGGGGGGGAGAGGGGAAAAAAAAAAAAAAAAAAAGGTTAAAAAATATAATAATATATTGGGGGATAGCGGGCAATGGGTTATGTTTATGTCTGACAGATGTGTATCAGGAGGTTATGCTGAGGATATCGATGTCTTCGTTGAGGCCTTCTGGTGAGAGGGTACCCATGAGATATATCCAAAAGGTCTCTCTACGACACAGAAGGGAAAATCTTTCGTTATCCGTTAGGGTACCCTTTGGGATAGACTCAATTGCAAGAACCTCCATTTTTTTAAAATCTTTATCATGGAACTGGCGAAAATGGCGCGGGATGCTGTGTTTAATGCAACCCTTTTTGATTAGGCGGCGATGTTCGCCCACCCTAATACGTAAGGCCCGTATAGTACGGCCTACATAAAGGAGGCCACAGGGACAACGTAGGACGTAGATCACATATTCGGTGGAGCATGTAATGAACTGTTTTATCTCAAAAGTTTTTCCTTGAGGTGTGATAATGGTGGATTGGCCATTAGGGATGGATTGGCAGGTAAAACAGCCTCTTTTGCGACATTTATATATCCCATGTCTATTGTCGAAATACATCCTGATATCGGAGAATGTTTTATTGCAATTTTTACCTGATTTAGTAAGTTTGCTAGGGGCGATAATATTTTTTATTGTACGGGAACGTCTGAAGGTAATTTGTGGTCTAGGCGGAAGGGAAGAAGCCAGGATAGGATCTAGCTTAAGGATATCATAATGTTTGAGAATTATTTTTGAAATATGTTTATACTGTGTATTAAAAGTGGAAATGAACCTGACTGTGGGGCTGTCGTTTGTGGAGTCTTTGGGACGCTTTTTGGTGGGTGAGTGCTTGGTTGTGTATTTCCTGAAGGCCTGTGTGATTAGGTCATCTGGGTAGCCTTTTTCTAAAAACTTTTTAGCCATCTGCTGGCCTTGTTGTATGTAATCATCAGTTAGGGTGCAGTTTCTACGTAGCCTCTGGAATTGGCCGCTGGGGATGTTTTTCTTCCAAACTGGGTGATGACAACTCTTATAATGTAGATAAGAGTTGCCTGATGTGGGTTTGGAATGGTTGCTAGTGGTGACATTTTGCTCATTATGGGATAAGACAAGATCCAAAAAGACTAACTGGTTTTGGTCAATAACTGATGTAAAGGATAAGCCCATAGGGTTGTTGTTACAGAAGCTGACGAAGGAGGCAAAACTGTCTATGCCTCCACTCCATATGAGCAAAATGTCATCTATATATCGACCATAAAATACGATGAATTCGGCAAAGGGATTGTTTGTCCAAATGTTTTGTTTTTCCCAGAACCCCATGGTAAGATTTGCGTATACTGGGGCAAAACTCGCTCCCATGGCTGTGCCTTGGAGCTGAAGATAAAATTGATCAAGGAAAGTAAAATAATTATGTCTCAGACAAAATTCTATGCTTGATAATAAGAATTCGATTTGTCTAGAGTTCATGCCTTCATTGATACTCAGGAAATGTTGAACTGCGGTTAGTCCAATTTCATGGGGTATGGAAGTGTAGAGAGAATTAACATCCAGAGAAGCCCACATGTATTCATCAGACCATCTGTAGTTGTCCATGATCTCGATCACGTGGCTGGAATCCTTGATATACGAGGGAAGTTGTACTACCAGGGGCTGTAAGATGTGATCTATGTAAGTAGATAGTCCACTGGTAAAGCTGTTGGTACTAGCCACTATGGGTCTTCCTGGGGGATTGGTGGGGGACTTGTGGATCTTGGGGAGATGGTAGAAGTAAGGAGTGCTACAGACTTTAGGCAAGAGAAAACGCTTTTCTTTGGAATTGAGCACCCCATCTTTATGGGCTTTCTCAACCATGGAGGTTAGGTCACACTGGTACGTAGGGAGGGGGTCGGTTGTAAGTTTTTGGTAAGTGGTCGTGTCAGATAACAACCGAATGGCTTCGCCAAGGTAATCACCCATGTCCTGTATGACTAGACTGCCTCCTTTGTCAGCTTGTTTGACTACGATATTTTTGTTGGTGGTGAGATTTGTAAGGGCCTGTTGTTCTGGTTTGGTTAAATTGGTTTGTTTTTTATTCTTGTTAGTGATATTACATAGCTCGATAAAATCTTTATAGACTGCTTGATAGAAAGTTTCAATATAGGGTCCCTTGGATTGGGTTGGATTAAAGGTAGACACAGGTTTCAGATGGGTGTGTATAACCGCAGGCTCTGTGAAGGGATATTGTGTCTGACTGGAGATGTTGCTCTCACTCCACAGCTCTTCGAGAATTCCTAGGATATCGTCGTGTGGGGTGACATTTATATTAATTTTATCTAGTTCTGGTGTCGGATCACATTTTGTGTTGTTAGTTGTTATTTTTGTAAAATGTCTGTTTAAGGTGAGGGATCGGACGAATTTGTTTAAATCTTTGAAGAGGCCAAATTTGTTGGGTCCTGTGGATGGTGAAAAGCTTAGACCTTTTTTCAATAATGTTAATTCGTAGGGAGTTAGGGTATGTGTTGATAGATTGAAGATTTTTATGGTGCTATCTTCTACTAGATCTCTACCCGTTCCTTTTTGTTTTTACCATAATGAGACACACAACACCTCTGCCCCCTGTTGGGGCTCAAAGGAACGTCCAATCATTCAGGACACAACGAAGGGTATAAATCTTAACCCACACACGTTGACCAACCCCCCCACAATAGGCACCCCACCCAGGGTCCCCACAGTCTCCAACAGGCCCCCTGAGGAATCGGATGTGATTGATTGTGAATTACCGACCTTTTCAGTAGCCACAGCAAATAAGTATAGCCCCTTAGCAAAGGACCTTGACAAGTATATCAAAGAAGGAGCTCGCCCCAAATTGAATGACAGCATAAGTGCCCCTGATGTAAGTAAGACAAAAGATAGGACTATAGTTACCCCTCCCAATTTTGAGGAAGGTTTTTTAGTCCTTTCTCCAAAGGGAGTCACGTTTGCAAAAGAAAAGAGAAAACTAGAAGAGGTTGTAGAGGAGGACAAAAACTCAAGACAAAACAAAAAGGAACGGGTAGAGATCTAGTAGAAGATAGCACCATAAAAATCTTCAATCTATCAACACATACCCTAACTCCCTACGAATTAACATTATTGAAAAAAGGTCTAAGCTTTTCACCATCCACAGGACCCAACAAATTTGGCCTCTTCAAAGATTTAAACAAATTCGTCCGATCCCTCACCTTAAACAGACATTTTACAAAAATAACAACTAACAACACAAAATGTGATCCGACACCAGAACTAGATAAAATTAATATAAATGTCACCCCACACGACGATATCCTAGGAATTCTCGAAGAGCTGTGGAGTGAGAGCAACATCTCCAGTCAGACACAATATCCCTTCACAGAGCCTGCGGTTATACACACCCATCTGAAACCTGTGTCTACCTTTAATCCAACCCAATCCAAGGGACCCTATATTGAAACTTTCTATCAAGCAGTCTATAAAGATTTTATCGAGCTATGTAATATCACTAACAAGAATAAAAAACAAACCAATTTAACCAAACCAGAACAACAGGCCCTTACAAATCTCACCACCAACAAAAATATCGTAGTCAAACAAGCTGACAAAGGAGGCAGTCTAGTCATACAGGACATGGGTGATTACCTTGGCGAAGCCATTCGGTTGTTATCTGACACGACCACTTACCAAAAACTTACAACCGACCCCCTCCCTACGTACCAGTGTGACCTAACCTCCATGGTTGAGAAAGCCCATAAAGATGGGGTGCTCAATTCCAAAGAAAAGCGTTTTCTCTTGCCTAAAGTCTGTAGCACTCCTTACTTCTACCATCTCCCCAAGATCCACAAGTCCCCCACCAATCCCCCAGGAAGACCCATAGTGGCTAGTACCAACAGCTTTACCAGTGGACTATCTACTTACATAGATCACATCTTACAGCCCCTGGTAGTACAACTTCCCTCGTATATCAAGGATTCCAGCCACGTGATCGAGATCATGGACAACTACAGATGGTCTGATGAATACATGTGGGCTTCTCTGGATGTTAATTCTCTCTACACTTCCATACCCCATGAAATTGGACTAACCGCAGTTCAACATTTCCTGAGTATCAATGAAGGCATGAACTCTAGACAAATCGAATTCTTATTATCAAGCATAGAATTTTGTCTGAGACATAATTATTTTACTTTCCTTGATCAATTTTATCTTCAGCTCCAAGGCACAGCCATGGGAGCGAGTTTTGCCCCAGTATACGCAAATCTTACCATGGGGTTCTGGGAAAAACAAAACATTTGGACAAACAATCCCTTTGCCGAATTCATCGTATTTTATGGTCGATATATAGATGACATTTTGCTCATATGGAGTGGAGGCATAGACAGTTTTGCCTCCTTCGTCAGCTTCTGTAACAACAACCCTATGGGCTTATCCTTTACATCAGTTATTGACCAAAACCAGTTAGTCTTTTTGGATCTTGTCTTATCCCATAATGAGCAAAATGTCACCACTAGCAACCATTCCAAACCCACATCAGGCAACTCTTATCTACATTATAAGAGTTGTCATCACCCAGTTTGGAAGAAAAACATCCCCAGCGGCCAATTCCAGAGGCTACGTAGAAACTGCACCCTAACTGATGATTACATACAACAAGGCCAGCAGATGGCTAAAAAGTTTTTAGAAAAAGGCTACCCAGATGACCTAATCACACAGGCCTTCAGGAAATACACAACCAAGCACTCACCCACCAAAAAGCGTCCCAAAGACTCCACAAACGACAGCCCCACAGTCAGGTTCATTTCCACTTTTAATACACAGTATAAACATATTTCAAAAATAATTCTCAAACATTATGATATCCTTAAGCTAGATCCTATCCTGGCTTCTTCCCTTCCGCCTAGACCACAAATTACCTTCAGACGTTCCCGTACAATAAAAAATATTATCGCCCCTAGCAAACTTACTAAATCAGGTAAAAATTGCAATAAAACATTCTCCGATATCAGGATGTATTTCGACAATAGACATGGGATATATAAATGTCGCAAAAGAGGCTGTTTTACCTGCCAATCCATCCCTAATGGCCAATCCACCATTATCACACCTCAAGGAAAAACTTTTGAGATAAAACAGTTCATTACATGCTCCACCGAATATGTGATCTACGTCCTACGTTGTCCCTGTGGCCTCCTTTATGTAGGCCGTACTATACGGGCCTTACGTATTAGGGTGGGCGAACATCGCCGCCTAATCAAAAAGGGTTGCATTAAACACAGCATCCCGCGCCATTTTCGCCAGTTCCATGATAAAGATTTTAAAAAAATGGAGGTTCTTGCAATTGAGTCTATCCCAAAGGGTACCCTAACGGATAACGAAAGATTTTCCCTTCTGTGTCGTAGAGAGACCTTTTGGATATATCTCATGGGTACCCTCTCACCAGAAGGCCTCAACGAAGACATCGATATCCTCAGCATAACCTCCTGATACACATCTGTCAGACATAAACATAACCCATTGCCCGCTATCCCCCAATATATTATTATATTTTTTAACCTTTTTTTTTTTTTTTTTTTTTTTTTTTTTTTTCCCCTCTCCCCCCCCCCCCCCCCCCCCCAATTGTATCATGTATCTGAGTGGGTGAATACATATGTACATATACATTTTACATTTCATTTTTATTTTTATTTTTATTTTTTTTTATTATTTTTTTATTTTATTATATATTTATTATATATTTTTTATATATTTTTTTATTCATCTTTCTTTTTATTTTCACATTTTTTACATTTTTTACGTTCCATATATTTACAATTTTTTACCAAAGATATGTCGCTATATCCAATATACATCTTTCCTATACATTCCCCACCTCCTTCCCCCCCCCCCCCCTTCCCCCTTTTTTTCACATAATTTTCTCTCTTTTTCCCCACCCCACACTTCTCCTTAGATTTTCATATCCCTTTTCACCCACTCAATATCTCAATCGAATCCGAATCCATTGTTATCGGTGTCCCTTAAGTCTACACACCAATAGATATCATTGTTCCACAAGTCTCAAGCAAAACATACGTTTTGACACATGAGGGGTTAATTTAGTGCACTCCGGTACTCCCCGCCCCTCCATACAACCCGATGCTATATATCCCTATGTGTACCACACGCCGCCTCAGCTTTGATAAAGCGCATGCGCGCGAAACATGTTAGCAGGCCGGTCGGCATGACAACCCCCCTCGCTACGGAGCCTTCCACGTGACCAATAGTGACCCGCAACCGTTCGGGCAAGCGAAGCGCTGCGCTCCAAGCCTCTCCAACACACAAGGTGGACGCGCTTACTGCACCTCCGTCCCGGAGCACAGGGAGCAGGATTGACCCTTTTTCTTCCACTCCTCCAGCTCAGTGTGACGGCGCCCCAGCCCTACAGTCCAGCCATTAACAAAAGTGAGTGTCTTTTGGGAACTCTGTTCCAATCATTTATTTACACCTATATACGAACTTCACTGGTTCCCCCTGCCTCTGGGAGATAATCACCCACAATCATTCAATCTACGTGTACAATAGACTACACTAGCAACACAGCCCTGTTTTTACCAACATCTCAAAGTTACGAGTAGAAGTTTCCAGGGTTAATTTATCATCAAGCAACTGTTGTTTTATTGTCGTGATTGACTGATGTAAAGTTTTTAAGATCCCTGGAGGATCAGACGTCTTTTATCGAGTTTTTTTCTTTTTCATTTTAATAAATTGTTTCTATGCTCTTCACATCAGAGTCTCTCTGATGCGCTGTTCTTGTGATGGTTCAATTATTGATAAAAGGCATAATCAATACAATTGGATCCATCGCACCGAACATCGACACATCCAGATCTGATGTCAGATGAATTGACGAATACCGGAACGTAAACGGCTAACACGTTTCAGGGGAGGACCCCTTTCTTCAGAGTCAAAACAGGCAATGGTTCCTCGCTGGAGGCTAGCGTTCTATATATGGAGGTTTCTGAAAGCATGTGGCCTGAAGGTCATGGAGCTCCACCCACAAAAAAAACAAAAAAACAAAAACACAACAGCACTCATCTCACTTATTGTAATTTTGATTTCATTACAGTTCTAGTTTCAATTTGATTTTAGTTTTAATTTTAATTTAAACAATAATAAAAAAAGTTATATGAATTATATATAGTATAAATATTTAAATAAATTAATGAATAAATAGAGTGGTATATGAGTGAATGGAGGAAAAGGATTAGTTGATACAAAGTGTGTCTATATGAGGTGTATATAAAAAAAAATATATATTTTTTTTTATTTCTATATTTTTATATAGAAGAACGTTATTCGAATATATCTTTTATATATTTTGTATATATTTATGTATATATATTTTCCCATATTTTATATATATATATATATATATATATATGCATATATAGGAGTGCAGGCATCAACATAAGTATCCATCAGTCTCCACATTAATGTCCACACAGGTGTCTGCACTGGTGTATAAAAAAGGGGGAAGTCTTACCTAGTATAAATATATACCTCACTCGCTTCCCCGCTTGATTCGTGGCTGGAGCGCACCCAGCCTCATATAGCAGGAAGTGCGGGTGCAAATGTGTTCCACCCGCAACTTCCGGCCGCCCCGAATGGGATGCTTCCGCTCATGCGCACATAGAGGTCGCCTGAGCGCAAGCATCCGGCCGCCTTCTGTACTCAGCTTCCGCTCCTGCGTACACCAGAGTCGCTGGAGCGCAAGCTGCAACGGAAGCTCGGGCCGAGTAAGTTCCGCCCACAGCTTTAGACCGCCAGACCCAACCCCTCCGCCCTCACGCACGCCAGCCAAATGCCTGAGCGTGGGGGCAGCAACGTATCAATGTAAACACATACTAAAGTCTCGGCTCAAAGGAAAGAGGGGGGGCGGCACCTGGATACACGTTGCATATAAGGAAAATTTATATATAAAAAAATAAAAAGTAATTGCATTAAAAATAAAATTAAAATCAAATTTAAAATGATTTATTCATTTGTATATATAAAAAAAGAGAAAAAAAATTATAATTAATTAGAAAAAAAAAAACCTCCAACTCCAAAAAACACACCAACTCACCAGCGAGAAACCGCATGCCTATGGTCAATGGCGTGGACCGATAAATAGTGTCATATTAGTATTGTAAATTACAAATATATAATAATAATAATATTACAGATGTGAAATTAAATAAAACAAAACCGACAGGGAAAAAGATAAAAAAAATAAATAATGATAAATAGTAAATAATAAAAAAAATTATTAAAAAATGTATAAAAAAGTAAAATAAAAAGCCTAAAATTAAATTAGTTCAAATCAATTAATTAAATAATCAAAAACTGAACCAAGAACTGAACCAAAACTAAACCTGTCTACCTGACAAATATACACCTAAGGCTAAGTCTATCACTATTTAATTATGTATGACGCATCTAAAGGGATATGGCCGGAATATACACCCGATCTAAAAGCTTGGGCCCTCATGTGGCCGAAGGACCCCATAGACAGATCCCGTGGGCTTCATATAACCTCAATCGAATAGACAAATCGCCTGGGCTTCATAGGACAGCATAGGTGGTGCTGTTGTGTTTTTTTTGTGGGGGGAGCTCCATGACCTTCAGGCCACATGCTTTCAGAAACCTCCATATATAGAACGCTAGCCTCCAGCGAGGAACCATTGCCTGTTTTGGCTCTGAAGAAAGGGGTTCTCCCCTGAAAAGCTTTAGCCGTTTACATTGGGGTATTCGTCAGTTCATCTGACATCAGATCTAGATGTGTCGATGTTCAGTGCGATGGATCCAATTGTATTGATTATGCCTTTTATCAATTCTCGTTTGTGAGTAGCCATTTTGCTATTTGTTCTGTTTTCAATAAAGCTCTATTTATGGTAATGCACTAGGTCAGTGTGCCTTCCTTTTTTGTTTTGTTTCTCTACACAAAAGGTAGACATTCAAATGCCCATGCTAAAACCTCAGCCATGTTCCCTTAAAGAGACACATTGGCTCACAAAACTGCTGGCTTTTGCCACCCCTGATTATATTGCACAATGAAACTGTGATGGAATAGTACAGAAGCATCCTAAAACAGGATTAATCTGCAAAGAGGGGAAACCATGTATTCCTGTTGCTAGCGCCCCCTGTTCATTGCACAATACCATGGACTGGGTCACAAGGGCTGGCAGGACACATGTGAACTGCTAGATGCAGATTTTTTCATTGCAGAACTACCTAATCTAATCAAAGCATGAACATCTTGAGTACCCAACAATGCTGCTTACCCATTTACAATAATACCTTGGTTACCAAGGTCTGAGAGGTTAATACCTTGTATCCAAGGTCTGAGAGGTTAAAGGAACCACCCTAGACACAGGATTAACCCTTACAAGGATGACCACACCTGGAAAGGAGCTTGATCAGACAGTCATATGTGCGGTGTGGAGGGAAAGTATCTGTTACTTTTTGTAGACGATATCAAGGAAGTTACAGGATGTTAGGGGAATATTTTCTTTCCTTTCTACATTTATGCAGGAGTGACTTTCAGGGCTGGACAAGCAAAACTGGCAGCAGTAGTCTGAGAGGAAAGCAACATCTCCCTGGAGATCAATTAATGCTGGTGTTGTGGGGTGACGGTATGATGTCAATGGTCAGGAGGGAAATAGGTTTCTTGGGCGATGAGCCCAGACTTAAAGTGAAAAAAAAAAAAAACAATGTCCTCATTATCCAAAAATAATCAATATAGCGTATATATAGTTGGATGGGTAGTACGTAAGCTTTGAAACGTAGCAGGCGACCTAAATGATAGGCAAGAGAATAATCCAGAAACCAGGTGAATGCACCCAAATCAATGGTCGCCTGAACTTTAGTGGTCTTTTCCTTACCATCCAGAGACAAAGTCAATGTAACATGAGTGGGGAAAATCAGCGGGGCCACGGTAAGCTGGGAAGTGATGAGGTCTTGCCTAATGGTGATTAATGAAGGAAACAGCAAGGGTCACCACAGTGAGGAGAGGAGTTATCCTGTCAATGAGGCAGCCACTCTTTGGGTGTTAGGGCTGTTCTGGAAGTCTGTAAGCTACAAGGACATGGGTGTGATTGTTGCCTCTGGTGGAGAAAAGTGGGCTATCCTTCCTTCAGGAAGAAAATATCCCCCTTTTCCTGCTTCCAGTCCCCAGGGCACTGGTCATCTTGACAAGCAAGTCAGGCAAGCTCCTTCAACCTGTCTAGCAAGGCTTCTTTTTTTTTTTAGCAGTTCCGAGAGGCTGGGGTGAAACGGATGCTTGAGGGGGCACCGATAAGCTGCACTGATGATCAGTGCCCTAATTATCAGTGTAAATGTGCCCTGTCAGCCCTGACTGGATGTGAGAAAAGGAATGCCAATAACCGGAAAATTTGTTTAAAATTATATCAGCTGTGATTGGTCCTTTAACTTAATCTGTGATCAGCTGTGTCCCCCAGGGGGAGAGTGGGAGGCGTGTTCTAGGAGGACATCCAAGGACACCCTTCCATAACTAGAGAGCTGCACTGTAGCAATCTTTTGGCTATGGCGCGGCGGTATTGAGGTGGTAAAATTTACAGGAAACTTGGACATACAACTTTAAGGTTCCCCTTTAGCGGTCCACTCTGAAGCACCCATTAGCAAAGGTCTTGGGTAGTATGGAAAAGTAGAGGGGACAAGCACTTTGAAAGACCCTAACTGGCTGTGCTCCACTATTCAGAAGAGGCACCTTGGGCTCGGGTGTAGTAGGCAAAGTTGAGCAAAAACAACTAAAGGACTTGTAGAAGATGTAGCTGAATCAGTTTTGATGTTATGGTGCCCCCTAGCAGGTGACAGGGGCTAACCTGAGGTGCCAAGTCTTAGAAGCAACTGGACTTCCCCTAGTGGTCACTGTTTTTTTTTTAAGCAGATTGGTCACAGACCTCAGGATCACCCCACCAAGGGAGGGGCTGGAATGGCAAGACTATGGTGTGGAGACTATTTACAAAGCTGCAGACAAGAGAGTGATCAGGTCAGGCAGAGGTCTTGGTAGGTGAGGGAGTAGTCGGGTCCAGGCAGATAGCAGGCAGGAGAGCAATCTGGTCCAGGTCAATGGCAGGCAGGAAAGTAGTCAGGTCAATACGGCTCATCAACAGACAGACGAGTATTATAGTGCTTTAGTTCTAGGGTAGCAGGCAATAAGACTAAGCACTTCAAAGACTTAACTTGAGGTGCTTAAGATCCCTTCTGGTCAGTGAAGTCAGGAAGTCCTGGAAGACACGGCTGGAATCCTGTGAAAACTGCAGGCCCTGAGAATCTTGGAATACCCATAAGGTCTTAGGAATTCTGGAAATCCTGGATGACCTGGTAGGGATCCTAAGTACTATAAACGTCCCTATTATCAGAAGATTGGAAGAAGCACTGCACACAGCCACAAGTGTTTCCAAGCCAATAACTACAGTATATAAAACAGATTAAAACACATATAAGGGTTTTACCTGCCAAAGGATTTGTATTGTAGTCCATCCACTCCTGAGAGTTACACAACAACAGAACTGCTAGATGGACAACACCACTTAATCTGTTACAGAGAGACTGTATAAATAAGGAATATAGTGGTGTTCTCTCTTCATCCCTAGCCTGCTGATCAGACAGTGAAAAGGCAGCAGTAGCCCAACTAGGTATTATTTGTTTACTCTGCTCTCATCTCTTATCAGCGTGTTCTCTGTCAGCACCTTTGCATGCATCACACCTGACTGGCTCCTTGTCCTGCCCAGCTATCCCCGTCAGTGTTCTACAGTATAAGGGATTGCAAGAGGTTCCTATCATGTCATAATAATACATACAATATACTACATAGTATTGGTGTAAACTATACGTGATAAATTCTTGCCAATCACCAAAAAATGTGATCCATTATTAAAAGTATATTTCCATCCAAAACTTTTTTCCTTTAGACAGAGTAGGGAAGAGTAGAACCTCTGTCAAATTTTTACTTTACCCAAAGCTTTTTTAGCGATATTTACCTTTTCTTCTTGTCCTGCGGACTTTTTTCCAGACTGGACGTGAGGGTAACCCTTGTCTGGTAAAATGCAATATAGACATAAATAAAATGCTTTTCATTAGTGGAGCAGGAGAAACCCATAAACTGTCAGATATGGATTTCTGTCTGTGCCTATAGAAACCATTGTCACCACAACAGGAAGCTTGGTAAAGCTTTATGAAGGAACCCCAGATAGCAATAAAACCCTACACGAGTTCTGATACTTACTCACTCTATCGAAAAACTAGAAAAAAAGCTTTGGACTTGACATAAACCTTTAAAGTGGTTGTAAACCTCAGTCATGAAATCTGAACACATTGCATATATCTGTAGCTTTGACTTGTCTCCCTCCAAAGCTCTAGGTGTCCCTTTTCTCTGGTGCTTAGTTCCTCTGTTATCAGCATCTGTCACTTCTGACAAGTTTTCCTGACAAATGAGATACAATTTGTGTCGAGGAGGAGAGCTCAGCACACAGCTTGTTTATTCACAACACAGTTATTCTGCTGTGTGGAGGGGCTATGTTCCTTTCCTACAATCAGCTCTCACACATTGTCTCAGATCTCTAACTGCAGCTCTCCACCCCCTCATCTGTGATACCAAAAAATGCAGGATTTTTATCCAAAATCAGCACTTATGAAGGGGTGTACAAAAGAGAAGACTGCAGATAAGCAAGTAAAACCTATGTAATTGGAGTTGTATCATCTGAGGCTATTCACTTCACTGGGTATATGAGAGGGTTTGCAACCACTTTAAGGAGGTTTATGGTTTCAGTTGCAAACCTTAATAATATATGACAGTAATTAAGGTATGATTATTTTACCTGAGAAGAGTCAGCCTTGGCAACATCACTGGTGACTTTAAGTGCTTTCCTCAGACTGTGTCCTGACTCATGAATGAGAAGATATCCCAGCAGCAGTGATATATGAGCAGGGACACATGTAGTGAATGGCAATATTGATGACAAAGAGGACAACCAGTCAAAGGAAGCACTACCATCTTCTTTAAATTTCTTTAACATGTTCAAAGTAACAGTGATTGTATAATGCCAACCTGATACAGGCAAAGACAGCATCTCTACAGCCTAGAATGAAAAGAAAAAAAAATATTTAAAACACAATCTAAGCTTGGTTCTACAAAATCAAGTACTTTTAGGAACTGACAGTTTTATCTATATATAAAATAGGTGCTGTAAGACAGGTCTTGCAGCCTCCTGTGATGTGTAATTTGTCCCAGGAGGAAGCGGGGAGAGTAGAGGGAGGGCTGAACTGGCAACATTCTAGTCTACGCGAGTATCGAGGAAGTGGGCGTGGGTACCTGTCAAAAAATGCAGGAGGAGGAGGAGGGAAGGAGGAAGGGTGAGCAATACTTTACATTTTGAAGGTCTGCTTTCACTCTTATCCACATGACAAAGTTTTGTCTGTCCGTTGGGGAATTTGGACTGAGTACTAAGAAGAGAAGGTCAGAGGGTCCCCCATACCTGGAAGTGCTAGGTATATTTAGGGCTCCAACAGAGCTGCCAATGGGGAGCAGAAAAGCTATCATTTGGGGGGTAGAGGGTGCTCTTAAAATAATTTGTCAATTTGCCATAATTGTGCCAGTTTCCTCTGACGCACTCTGTTATTGCTGGTGCCATGTATTTGTATATGTAAGGTACTATAAAAAAGAAAACAAAAAGCATATACACAAAGTTAAGGAAGCAATTATTAGCAAAAGATTTTGAGCTACTATGTCATGCACTGGCTGGGTATGATGTTCCAATTGTATTAAGCCATTGCTTTTCAAAGAACAATCTAAGGACTTTGTCATCTCTCATTGCCAAAGATGCTGACGCTAATCATTATTAAATAGAAGCCCAGCATCCGCACTAAGAGCTGAAAGTAGTGAGCCCCTTAGATTACTCTCTTGCACCTTTATCAATATGAGATTTTTCTTGGTCTTTATGGGATAAAGAATAAAAACAGCAGTTCGCAATCTAAGGAATACAGAAGTAAACAAAAATACATAAATCCAGTTAATCTGAAGCCTGCTGTGAGGCTAATTTAGCCCATGTGCAACGCATACAACTTTATTGGTAAACGTTCGATTTGACTGTATTAGTCATATGCTGGAACTGGATATGTGACCATAAAGTATAAACCTTTTTGCAGCTATAAATAGGCAAATAACTATGTAAACAGTGGAATACATGTAGTACCTACAATGTTGTGTGCATTTGTATGCCAACAATTCTGCATATACCGGTTAAATTAGTATAATTTCAGAGCTGTATATATAAATATATTACCAGTTTCTCTGTCACCATCTCCCTGTGGTCTACGTTTTGTATTTTTTCCAAGATTGTTAGGGCCAGTTGCTGTAAAGAAGATCCTCCATCCTTCACGCTGAAGCAGTCTGCCAAGCCTGAAGATGAAACTACCAGCAATACTGGCATGACTAACAGTTGGGCCAGGGGTACCATTTTCTTTTCCGCTGGAGTTTCCAAAATTTGAAGAGCTATGAAGAAATAAATGATAACACATTATCTGCCATACAGTATGTGGAATGCAAAAATCAACATGCACACATCAATATGCATGGAGTTTGTACAGCAATTACCCTTACAAATGCCATGCTTATTGGTTGCTGCAGACATCTCTTTTGCTCTTGTATAGGTATTCTCTGCTCCTCTTATTTTTAACCAGTCCACAAATGATAATAGGTCTGAGTTCCATAAAACACTGTTAGAATGGACAAAGAAGCTGCTGCCTGTACACATCATATTCCAGCTGTTATCTTTACAATGTGAGCTACAAAATTACAATTCAATATCTAAATTACATATCTAATTGTTACACAAAATAACAATACAGAGGATAACAGGAGACACAGGTCATGCTCAATACATTTTACAATATATTAGGTAACAGAGTGATGCAAAGGGTGTGTAATATCTTGAGAATGATTGATCGGCCATAAACTTTTCTTTAACTTAGTGGAACTTTAGTCAGAAAATGAAGTCCCACTAGATCATTTCATGCTGGCCCCTTTTTCAGGTATAGCTATGTAAAACAAAAAATAAATAAGTGTCTATACTGTTTAAAGTGGTTGTAAACTCTTACAATCCACCTTTTTTTCTACAGGTAAGCCTATAATAAGGCTTACCTGTAGTTAGCCTGGATAAATCCTAAACCTACACGGTTTAGGAGATATCCCCCGTATCAGCATGCGTGGATGTCATAGCCACATGCGCACTGATGCAATGGTGCTTTGTGCCTTTGCTTCAGCTACTGTGCCATTACCAGCGGCTCCCACGCGTAAGAGCAGGAGTGACAGCATCACGGCTCAGTCCAATCACAGCTCCGGAAGTAATTCCGGGGAGCGAAGTCACGGACTGGAGCTCTGTATTGGGACCGCTGCGGGGGCTTCGATCAAAGATGAGTATTTCATAATGAGCTAGTATGCTATCCTAGAATTTTTTTTGGGGGGGGGTATACATCCACTTTAAAATCCAGTAAGACACGGTCTCACCCTGCTCTGCACATGGTCAGTTGATCTATATTTTTAGGCACTGTGCCAAATTTATAGAGGCCGATCTGCTGAAAGCCTAAATATTTAATGCTGTTCAGTAAAATGGTGGCCTCCAGTAATTAGAAACAGGAACAATGCTGAAGGCAATTTACAGCACACACTAATTTTGGTAGCATAATTATTCACGTGGAATGTAGGTTTCTTGCTAGAGAACATTACTTTTGTAATGGGTTCCACTTTAGCAATATATAAGAAAATATAAGATATCCATGAATGAACCTGGCCAGCAGCTGGTATAAAGATAAATACTCTTAAAGTAATGTTTTGAAAATAACGGGAGCTGCCATTGCTGAATTGATTTCAAAAGGTACAGGACTGTCATTCCTAATTTGACATCAATGCATTGTAAGTCAATGACCTTGAACAAGCATGCAGCTAGTGAAGCCAGAATCATCTGGACTCCTTTCTTACATGTTTTGTTAAAGTTAGTGAAAGTCAAGATCAGGATGACAGCCACAAAGCCTCCCCCCTTCAAAAGTAATTCAGTGGAAGCTCCCATAGTTTGCCCTTAGAGGTTCACTTTAACGCTAAACTCCAGGAATTATTTGTATTGCATACGTACATTGGTCAAGCATGGCTCAATATAAGTATGCATTACTCATTACTTTATAACTGTAGCAGTTGGTTCTACTACAGTGACATCTGCTATCTTTAGGGCCTTGCTGATGTTTTACCCAAGTGGCTGCTCCAATGCACACTCCACATGGTGTCACTCTTGTTCTCTGAATGGACAAGGTGGGGAGGAGGGCTATCAGGTATGAGAAATGCATATTACACTATGTAAGTATGCTATAAATATAATTCCTGTAGTTAAGTTTTAAGATTAAAGAAGATATCACTAAAGGATCTTGAAGAGAATAAACAGGAACATTGAAGAAGTAAAACGCACTAGTAAGCGCTAGAAAAAAAAAATGTATGAACAGATATTGCAAGTTGCATGAACCAGAAGACCGGTAGATGATGCTAATTTAGACCTAACCCTGTTTATATCATCTGGTGATCCCTGTAACGGGGCAAGAAATGAGGGCAATCTTTTCAATGAGAACACATTAAAAACCTGAGAGAGGCTCCAACTCATTGTTAACCAATACAAAAACAAAAGTTTGACTAGATTTGAGATTTAATAAAAAATAAATAAATAAATAATCCTACCTAGTTTCATCATCTGTCTTTGCTGACTGGTAGGAGCCTGTAGTATAAGGAGACTGAGCCCAACTAAAGTCTGCTCTATTGGAAAACTCTGGAAGAGAAAACAAAGGCAACATGTTATACAATATAAAAAAAAAGTGTGTCAAAAAATAGCCCCAATTCCCAACACACATAAAATATAAGATACCAAACTAATGGTCACGGCAGCTGCTTAAAATTAACCGCAGTTCTACTTAAAAAGAAACAATTAAAAAAGTCCTTGGAAGACTAAAGCAGCGCACACACTTATGTATCATAAATGTTCCTACTAATCACATTAAATCAGAGTTTATATATAATGTAAATCAGGGCTCGACAAATCCCAGGCGCCAGGTCGCCATTGCGACTAGAAATTGTGCCCTGGCGCCTGGGTTTTTGTCACTGACAGGTGCCTCTGTTGCTCTGTGGCTGGTGCCTCCAGACACAGAGCACTGTCTGGTAGTTGGGATGGAGCAGGAAGAGAACGGCTCAGCAGCCTCTGACATCCTCCTCCCTTCTCCACACACTGTTGGCAGAGCAGCGCCGCAGTGTGTGAAACTGTGTGTAGAGAGGAGCTGTCAAAATTGAGGCTGAATGTCGGGGTGGGCGGGGCCCTGCTTTCCAACACCAGCCAATGGGATGGGATCTGGGCGGGCCGATACGTGTATTTGGCCCCTCCCCTTTCTTAAGCAGCCAAATCATTGGCTGGCTAGCTGCCAGGTCCTGCCCACCCCGGGTCCCGCCCACCTCTGACATCACGCTGAATGTGTCAGCTCCTCTCTCTCCATACAGTTTCACACAGTGCAGCACTGCAGGGAGCATTCAGTTTCACAGTTACACTATCGGCTGTGAAACCTGCCAGTGCCACCTGCCAATGCCAGTTAGTGCCACATGCCAGTGCCACCTGCCAATGACAGTGCCACCTGCCAATAGCAGTTAGTGCCACCTGCCAGTGCAATACAGGGCCACCTGCCAATGCCAGTTAGTGCCACCTGGCAATGCCACCTGCCAGTTAGTGCCACCTGCCTGTGCCAACCAGTGAAATCCAGTGCCACTTGCCAATCAGTGCCAGTTAGTGCCAGCCAGTGCCACCTGGCAGTGGCAATCAGTGCCACTTACCAATTAGTGCCAACCTGTGCCACTTGCCAGTGCCACGTGCCAACCATTTCCACCCGCCAGTGCAATCCAGTGCCACCTGCCAATGCCAGTTTGTGCCACCTGCCAATGCCACCTGCCAGTTGGTGCCACCTGCCAGTGCCAAGCAGTGCTACCTGCCAGTGCCAATCAGTGCCATCCAGTGCCACCTGCCAGTGTAATCCAGTGCCACCTGCCAATGCCAGTTAGTTCCACCTGCCAATGCCAGTTAGTGCCACATTCTAATGCCATCTGCCAGTGCCACCTACCAGTGCCAAGCAGTGCCATCTGACATTGCAAGTCCAGTGCCACCTGCCAATGCCTGTTAGTGCCACTTGTCAGTTAGTGCCACCTGCCAGTGCCAATCAGTGCCACCTGCCAGTGCAATCCAGTGCCACCTGCCAGTGCCAGTTAGTGCCATCTGCCAGTGCAATCCAGTGCCACTTGCCAATCTATGCCACCCATTGCCACCTGCCAGTGCAATCCAGTGCCACCTACCAATGCCAGTTAGTGCCACCTGCCAATGCCATCTGTCAGTTAGTGCCACCTGCCAGTGCCAATCAGTGCCACCTGCCAGTGTCACCTGCCAGTGCCACCCATTGCCAATGCCAGTTAGTGCCACCTGCCAATGCCAGTTAGACCCACCTGCCAGTGCCAAGCAGTGCAACCTGCCAGTGCCAAGCAGTGCAACCTGCCAGTTAGTGCCGCCTGCCAATGCCAGTTAGTGCCACCTGCCAATGCTGCCCATCAGTGCCACATGCCAGTTCCCATTAGTGGCACCTCCATGCTGCCTATTGGTGCCCATCAATGCCCCCTGCCAGTGCCCATCAGTTCCAACCTCAATGCCGCACCATCAGTGCCCATTAGTGCAGCCTATCAAAGAACATCAGTGGAGAAAAAAAAATTATTTGCAAAATCTTATAACAAAACAAAAGTTGATTTTTTATTTTTTTTTAAATATGGTCTTTTTCTCTTGGCATCAGGCATGGGCAATTCTTATTGTCCGATGCCCCAGACATGCAGTTCTGGGCGCTGGGCAGAGGATTTAAATAACTGGCTCCTAATTTTTTCAGCTGGCTCCTAGATTCTAAGCAAATTTGTCAAGCCCTGATGTAAATGAATAATGATCAAATAAGTCCAAATATTAAAAACTTCTGGAAGAAAGCTGGCACCAAAAGAAGACACCTCCATGCGTGCACAAACCACTGCAAAAAAAGGGGGGGGGGGGGGGTGTTGAGACCCCCTTGCATCAAAGCCTCTTACCAGAAAGTAGCTTTAATCTTTGCATATACGTATCTCTGTACTGGACATGTATCCTCTCCTCTTAATAATGTATGATCGCTCCAAACAGATTATAACCTTTATCCTTGCGTGTCAAGCTCTCTGCATTACAATCCACTCCTCCTATTAATAATATGGGATCGCTCCGAAACCAATGTTATATTGATGTAACGTCAACAAAATTGCTCACAAGCTAGCATTATGCCCACGGCGTTAATGACAACTCCTACCACTTCCTTAGTGTCCGCAGCGGAGGCCCCGGCTGTTTGCTCTATGTTTAGCTAGCGTCACTACGTCTGTCTCCACTCTGATGCGTTTCGTCACACACGACATCATCTGAGGGTGGGGCCACACGGAAAATCTTCATTCATATATACCTACTCGTAGCCCGTAATCATTAGTCAATTGGTTGTGTGATACAACACAAATACAAATGGCAATAGGCAGGCTGTGTGCTCAGCCTCGGACAGAAGATAACAAACATGTTCATAATTATAGCACATAATTATAACACTGTGTATCTGCTGCAGTTCAAACATACAAAATAAATTAAATCACAGAACTTGTCATTATGTATTTATATCGGACACACCAGACCAGCACGCAGTCTATCCTTTACAAATGATTTTCAAATCCACATCTCATGCGTACCTAACATTACTGATATGGATTTCATTTAAAGAAGAAGCTATATCTATTCAATGATCATCAAACCAAAATTTTTTTTACAAATAGTGATAAATATATGATCAGACATGTTGCACTATATATAATTACAAATAAAATGATAATCAATCAAAGCAACAATATATCATACCTCATATCAACACTTAGATGAAATCATGCGAATATTGATAATAAAAATAATATGATAATTAATACTAGCAATGATATAGCATCCCCCATATCAATATTTTCATGAGATCATAAAATTTATAAAGCTCATGAAAAAAAAAAAATATAAGCATAAGAATAGAATCGACTAAAAAGTAGAATCAAATAATCAGCACCATATTGTACTAAAATGCCGGACGGCAGATAAAACTAATGCAAACAATTAAAAGGACTAAAAATATTTTTTTTAAGAAACAAGCCTAAGGATACTACAAGTGGTGTTGAGCACGCGTGGAGGAGTCTTCTTTTCGGTGCCAGCTTTCTTCCAGAAGTTTAATATTTGAACTTATTTGATTATTATTAATTTACATTATATATGATTGAATGCGATTAGTAGGAACATTTATTATACATAAAGTGTGTGCGCTGCGTCAGTCTTCCAAGGACTTTTTTCATTGCGATACAATATAGTATGCAAGCCAAAAAAGTATTGCAATCTCTGCAGTGGTGAAACACACACTTGAATTATAAGTCTACAAGTGGCAGATAAAAAAAAAATACAAAAAATGATCTTGACTTACATCTTTCAGCAGGTCCAAGTTTTGTTCTAGCATGTGCATGAGTGTGGAGCAGTCTCCTGTGATCTTCAGACTGACCTCACATGCACACAGGATTTGAAGAGATAACAGACTGAGCTCTTTTTTAAAGTAATCAGAATGTAGTTGGAAGCTGGCACGCACATCCTTCATGTACATGGTCACCTCTGTGATCTGAGTCCAGTTTGCAAGCTGTGTAATAGAAAGTATTGGTTAGCAAAATTTTCAATTTGACCCAAAACCATTAATGTGACCCAAAACCATTATAAATTCCTGCTATGCAATCATGTAAATTTAAGGACTAACTTATATAAAAGAGTATGTGAACTAATCACCTCTTAACATTTAAAGGGTTTTGTTTTTTTGTTTTAAACTGCCAGGCCCTGCGCTCCATTTTGTACACTCAGGTGGCCAGACCATTTTTGCAATTTTTCCTTTACTTTTTTATTTTTCATGTAAACCGGCAATATTTAAAACATCAATAAAGAGTCCTTTCAAATACTGCAGCAGCGCTTTTTCTTATCCACTCTCAAATGTAGATATATATTTTCATAAATTGTCTATGGTAAACATATACTGGTAGGGAAACAAGTCTTTTGCTGTGCTGTAAAGCTTCCACCAAAGATCACGACGTGTGATGTAATCTCCCCTTTGGGGATGCACTCACCAGACAACAAATAATTCCACACCTTAAGAGAATGGTAATTCCACCTTTCACCAGCTCATCTCTTACCATCCACCAGATGTCAGTATAACATTCCAAAAGACCTGGTAAACGTGTGGCTCAAGGTGTGAGAGAACTTGATCAAACTGACAAACACCAGAAAAAACGAAATTGCATATGTGTGTCTAAAATAGTGGGATACACATATATAATGTGGTCTATAGTAGATACCACTGGTATATAGTAGTCATGTATAGATATTGGAGTATAAATCAGACAGCGGTAAGTGGTCACAAATTCCCACTATAAGCATGCGCAATATATATCTTTTGGTGCTACACCCCTGTGGACGGCTTTCCTTGCTGTGTGTCCAGGTGGAATTCTCTTAAGGCGTGGAATTATTTGTTGTCTGGTGAGTGCATCCCCAAAGGGGAGATTACATCGCATGTGGTGATCTTTGGTGGAAGCTTTACAGCACAGCAAACGACTTGTTCCTCTACCATTATATGTTTAACATAGACAATTTATGAAAATATATATCTACATTTGATGGTGGATAAGAAAAAGAACTGCTGCAGTATTTGAAAGGACTCTTTATTGATGTTTTAAATATTGCCGGTTTGTTTTTAAAATAAGTAGCTGCTTCATGTGATATAATTTTAATGTTATTTTAATTGTATTAAGAACCAGCAGACGTTTAATCCAAAGAGCGCGGAGAGGTGTTCACTGTGGGCGGGTTATTCTGAACATCAGATTTTTTTTATTTTTAACTTATAGCTTTCAGAGTTTGTAAAAGATCCCCAAGCCATATATGTTCTGAAAGCACGTGATCAGTAGAATAAACAAAAGGTGCCACTGATTTTTTTATACCCCACAGTATTTGTTTATCAAACCAATATATTTGCAGAAATTACACCAAAACCATTATTGGCAGATAAAAACACAGAAGATTTTAGAAAAGTCCTACTAAATATAAAAGCTTAACCTGTATTGAGTTAATAAATAATAAACATTTGTAACTTTAAAAATGTGCCTTTTTGCAAAATGGTGAAAATTGAACAAACGCAAAACTGTAAATATCCAAATTTCTCAAAAAATCTGAAGGTTTTAAATTTTTTCTTACAGCTTTCAGAATTAGTGAAAGACCCCCAAAACCATATATTTTCTAAACACATATTAACATCCAGAATAAAAAGAAGGTGCTATTGATTTTTTAGACCCTGCGGTATTTGCGCAAATGTTTATCAAACCAATATATTGTCAAAAAATACATTAAAACCATTATTAGCAGATAAAAACAGCTAAGTTCACAAAATTCCTGCTAAATCTCTACTAAATATAAAAGCTTAACCTGTAAAATAACAAATATTTAAATTTTTAAATTGCGCCTTTTTGCAAAATCTTCGAACGTACCCAAAAATGTATCAAAAAATCTGGAGGTTTTCATTTTTTACTTACAGCTTTCAGAGTTTGTAGAAGACCTCCCAAACCATATATTTTCTGAAAGCATATAGCTACTTATTTTTTAGGCCTCGCGGTATTTGCGCAAAGGTTTATCAAAACAAAATTTTTGGTAAAAATACACTAAAACCATTATTAGCATTTCAAAATTTCTGCTAAATTCCAATGAAATATAAAAGCTTTATCTGTATGGATTTAATACACAACACATTTTTTGTTTGTAATTTTTGCATTAAGCCTTTTTGCAAAATGGTTAAAATTGAAGGTATGCAAAAAATGGAAATATACAAATTTCTCTAAAAATCCGAAGGTTTTCATTTTTCCTGTACAGTATTCAGAATTTGTGAAAGACCTCCCAAACCATATATTTTCAGAAAATATAGGACCAGTAGAATAAAAAGAAAGTGCTATTGATTTCAATCAATATTTTCACTAAAGATACACCAAAATCATTAATATTGCACATAAACACAACATAACTTACACAATTCCTGCTAAACTGCTACTAAAGCATCGTTCACATGTGGGATACTAAAGTTTATGCCCATGGGGGGGCCATGTTTACACACACAGGGATGCACGGGTGTTCCATGCATCCCCGTATAGGCAGTCCTATTTATGTCAATCGGGATGCAATGACAGCACAGGCATAGCTGCTGTTCTCGATCTGACATCCATGTGGGTTTGAGTACATGAACCCGAACACAGACAGTGTGAGCTCAGGGATATGCATGAGGACCTACATGGATGTAAAATTGGGCTCTGTTCGTGCAGGTGCTACATCCCAAATGTCATCAATGGGACTGCCTGCACAGGGATGCACGGAACACCTGTCAAACCGTATAAAGGTACGCTGTGTATGCCCTGCGTGAACAAGGCCTTAGGCCCCTTTCACACAAAGCACAGGCGAGCCCAATCGGACCACCCATTGTTCTCTTTGGAGAGGCTGATGTAAATGGACATGTGTCCGTTTACACCTGCCTGCCTCTGATCAAGTCGTCCGCTAAAAACAAAGGGATGTGGATCCCATTCCCCATCCATCTAGCAGATTATATCGGATGGTATCCCATGGAACTGTACAACTGGTTCCGTTCCATCCGACCGACCCATAGAGAATAGCGGGCTGTGTCCGTGTCCTCTCTGCATCAGCGGAGCGAACGCAGACCGTTCATCCATCTGCTCAGCAGGAATCAGCAGACCGATACCCCACTGAGCAGGCAGATCCGCTTGACAGAGTCCACTCCATGTGGAGCGGCCGGTCTATTAGGGGTGACGGGGCACCGGACTCATACATTTGTACAAGTTTTTTTTTTCAAGCTACATAAATTAGAGCCTGAGGTTCCAATTGGTTTGAAAAAGGTTGGGCTCGGGGCGCAGAGCATTGCACCCCGAACACACCCACTTGTGACAATAGCGAATTAATATTAGCTATTGTCTTCTGGCTTCTCCCAAGGAAGCCAAAGAGGGGCGAGTGCGGGGGGAGACCGTCACCATGGAGGGGTGAGTGCGGGGGGGTGCGTCGGGCAGACCCGGGGGGTTGCCGTTCCCCCAAAAAAAGTCACTGGGTCTTACTATTTTTTTTTGTTCTTCCTTTTTACGGTTATATTTTTAATTTGATTATTATTTTTTTGGTGTGGGGGGTCTGTGCTAAGATATCAGACCCCCATATCTCTTTTTTTGAGACGAAGAAAGTCTCTGCAGCACTTGAATAAGGAATCTGTATATAGATTCCTCATTCATTCATAAAATGACAGTCTGATACATAGTAACAATCGTGGTTACTATATATCAGCTGTCATGTCAGTGTGAGGTCCAGGAGCAATTTGTGGTGATCACTGCCTGCGCCCTCCCAAGCCCCAACTTCACCCCCAACCACTCCTAACCCCACCGTGCTCCCCAGCCTGACAGAGCACAGGGATCGGTGAAGGGAGAAGCTGCAAGTGGTGGGAGGGAAAGGAGGGACGCCACTCGGAGTGGCCATGGTCAGGGGTGCGGGGCAATATGGGGGGGTGATCTGAGTGGTGAGGGGGACACATCTGGATCCCCCCCCAAGCCCCATGCAGCACCTGCGGGAGTGGAAGGGGTTTACTGGGGGGAGTCCAATCGAGTGTGGAGGGGAGTAATCAGTGCTGGGGGGGGGGGAAATTATAGATGGAAGTTAGTGGTGGGAGGTGGAGAGGCAGGGGACAGGAAAGCGGTGGCATGAAGGGGGAGCAGTCACATTTGGGGTTAATAACTCTGATCAGCGGGTTGTAATTCACTAATCAGAGATATAGAATTGTTCAGCAGGGTCTGCTGAACAATTCTGCTATAAGTTTATGGTCATTGAAGTGACCATGAGCTTATAGCAGGGGGAGAAATGAGGCCTGAACGCCGTATGGACTTGGCAGCCTGCAGGCCCTTCTGTAGGTCCATACGGCGTACAAACCTGGCAGTGAAAGGGTTAAAGCATGAAAAACAACACAGTGCTTGTGCTATGTAATTTGACCCCTTCTATCACCTGAAATACCTGGCTGATCGTGCCTGGTTCTGCCCTCCCCCCGTAAACCGACCACAGTTAATCATGGCTGCTGAACCCTGATACCGTGGTCAGTTTACGTGCCTCCATCATCCGCAGCTCTCCTATGTGCTCTCTCCCATCCCCTCCCCCCTCCCTGGCTGTCAGCGCTGTGTGTGAGCCGCCCCTCCCCTCCCCTTCTAGCATCATTCTGAGCAGTTCAAAAATGACTGTTCCCAATCACTGCCAGCCCCTCTGCTAGGATAACTTGTAGTATATAGTGAATGTCATTTTTTTAAAACTCATCTTCTAAATACCTTATTTCTTCAGGCCCAACAGCGGTCACGTGACCACCCGTCACTCTCTTCCTCCGACGCATGTACTACAGAGGGAGGTCACATGACCACCCGGCAGACGTCAGAGGGAGATCTTGGCCTCTTCTTTCGATGTACATACATTGGAGGAAGAGAGCAACGGGCGGTCACATGACCGCAGATCGGCGAGAAGAAATAAGGTATTTAGAAGAAGAATTTTAAACAACGGCATACACTGTATACTACATGTTATCCTAGCAGAGGGTCTTGCAGTGATTGTGAGCATTGCCATAACAACCCATTTAATATTTACAATTAATGATATACCAAGGAAATTGCAATGGTTAATCAATGACACCATAATAATGTACAAGTAAACAGAGAATGTAAGGAAGTTGGCATTTATGTGGCGATTCCCTGATGATATAGCATACACCAAAATTCGTAAAAACAAACCTTTATTGAAATCTCCATAGAAGATACATATTCATATACATAAAGGGGCTAACAAAGAGTCCCCTATAGCTATAAAATTACCACATATGTAACAAAACATCAAATGGTGTAATTTAAAAACTTGTCACAGCATAATGTCAAATGGGTGTTGTATGGAGCTTGCCAACATGTTTGCATATGTGTTAAAAAAGATCACATCAAACTCACTGCTCTGTTGTAAAAAAAAAACACGCATGACCCACCTGGATATGATGAGCCACTCAAAATTAAAACAAAGGTTAAGGTAACCCTGCAACAGGTGCATATCATCCAACGGCTCAGTCAATTAAAGGATCCTTATTCTAATAACAAATAAATATATATATATATATCAGTACCTGAAATAAATCACCACCCATCCATTGTGGACTAGAGCAGAGAAACAGACCTCCAGCCAACAATGCTTACCAATATTAAGGAATATATCGCCCACCAATGACACAAATAAAGGGTAAAGAGGTCTCACATTTCTGCAAAACGCATGAAAATACCTTCCATATGTGGAGAGGACATAAATGATAAGTACATTATCACCGGGTCTCCTGAGGAATCTGCAATCCAGCCTGAAAGTCCCCAAAACCAACTTGCCCCTATATATACACCCAAATGAAGGGGCAGTCGACAGGGTGCTGGGTGGGTCCTCTTGCCATTGACCAATCAAACCAAAGACGTGCTCGGTAGGAGGGATTGAGATTTGGCGCCACTCGCGCACGGGGGGCGGTTCCCTGGGTGATGACACTGCCCCTCCTATTTAGTCGCCGGTGTGATGTTGGCGGCATCATGCGGCTGCAGTGAAGCACACACAGATAAAGTAAACAGTTTGGAGATCTTTGGTTCATAGGTACAGGCACCACTAGTACGGCGATTGCTGCTTTTATTAACACAGTGCACTGAGATGGAATGAACCTCTAGTTCAACACATCAAGGTATTGTCTCACAGTACACCCCTTTTTTTTTTTCAGGTTTTTTTCCATTTTTTCACTTTTTAGTTTTTCATTTATACACGCTAGCGTTCACTACTGTTGGAGCATTTATATTGCTCGCAACATAGCTTCACTATACACTGTGTCACAATAGTCCCATTCTACTTGTAATTTTTCATATCCCTTATGCAATCACACCCTCTAGTAATTTTCAATCTCATTCACTTACATCATGTTTACATTTAGTGCTAGATGTCTTGAGTCGATATTAACACGGAATTATTGATCTTAGGGTGAGGATCACATTTTTGGTTGGTTTTTATTTTTTGGCACTACACTTCCCTGTATTGCCGCATGCTCTGCCTGCCTCAGCTCCCGTGCCAGGTGACGCTCCCGGCCTCCCTCACACCCACTGCCGTGCCTCTCCTCATCACCTGACCCGTAAGTATAGGCGTTTGGTCTCTACACATCTCGTTCTTTCCCTCCTGTTATTTAACCACTTACAGACCAGACCACTTTTTGCGATTTGGCACTGCGTCTCTTTATCTGACAATTGCACGGTCGTGCAACGTGGCTCCCAAACAAAATTGACGTCTTTTTTCCCCACAAATAGAGCTTTCTTTTGGTGGTATTTGATCACCCCTGCGGTTTTTATTGTTTGCGCTATAAACTAAAATAGAGCGACAATTTTGAAAAAAAAAACACATTATTTTTTACTTTTTGTTATAATAAATATCCCCCAAAAATATATAAAAAAAACATTTTTTCCCTCAGTTTAGGCCGATACATATTCTTCTACATATTTTTGGTAAAAAAAAAATCGCAATAAGCGATTATTGATTGGTTTGCGCAAAAGTTATAGCGTTTACAAAATAGGGATATTTTTATGGCATTTTTATGAATAATTTTTTATTATTATTTTTTTTTACTAGTAATGGCGGCGATCAGCGATTTTTATTGTGACTGCGACATTATGGCGGACACATCGGACATTTTTGACACATTTTTAGGACCATTGTCATTTATACAGCGATCACTGCTATATAAATGCAGTGATTCCTGTGTAAATGACACTGGCAGTGAAGGGGGTTAACCAGTGGGTGGCAGTGTAGGGGTTAAGTGTTCCTAGGGGTGTGTTACTAACTGTGCGGGGCCGGGCTTTCATTTAGTGAACACTGATCTCTGCTCCAATCACATGGAGCAGAGATCAGCGTCACTAGTTGCTAGACAGAATGGGCAAATGCTGTTTACAACAGCATTTCCTCAATTCAGCTGCCCCGTGAGATGATCGCGGGTATGCCCGCGGCGATAGAGTCTGTGGGACCCGCGACTGGACTCACGGGGTCCGACCGGCACACGTGCTCGCGATGGCAGGGCGGCACTGAAGATTGGACGTACCTGTACGCCAATATGCCTGCCAGTGCCATTCTCCCGACGTAAATCGGCGTGCACTGGTCGGGAACCGGTTAATATGTAAACCAGCCCATCCTCAAGAACAAAAAAAAAAAAAAAAAAAAAAAAGGGGGGCGCCAAAAATCACCTAATGCAAAATCGACTGTCCTACATAGAGATGTTCACTTAATAGATGCCCAAAAAGGGCATCCCAAATATGAACTAACGTCCGGGGGGAAGTGCAAGTGCGCTATCCAAGATGTCCATGCACA
Organism: Lithobates pipiens; assembly: GCF_037356315.1. Taxonomy (NCBI): domain Eukaryota; kingdom Metazoa; phylum Chordata; class Amphibia; order Anura; family Ranidae; genus Lithobates; species Lithobates pipiens. Next base: position 73,132,584 of record NW_027507718.1, read on the forward strand.
ACATGAGACGTGAAACAGCGTTCCACTATCCAAGATGTCCACTTGATCGAAAGTGTGTTCAAGACGAAGACGAGGGCACGCCCGCAACAACCAGGCAGTCTCAAATGGAACGCACGGACAGCACCCCCCCAGAGGTGCACACCATTGGCCGGTCAGACCACCTCCCCCCACCGCATATCCCAACCAAAGACTCCAGCCCGTACATCATCACAAACCAATCAGCAGCAACAGTACTCATCAAGAGGACAAAAAAATAACAACAACACAGGGTCGAACCGGCCAACCAGAACTTCCATCAGCTCGATGTCTCAAGACCGAAGGAAGATCTTTTATTTGGACACTGTACCTTAAAAAAAAAAAGTGATAAATTTTATTCCCACTACAAGGAATGTAAACATTCCTTGTAATAGAAATAAGCTGGACAGGGTCTCTTTAACCACTTTCAGACCGGACCATTTTGCTGGTAAATGACCAGAGGTCTTTTTACACTTTGGCACTGCGCTGCTTTAACTGGTAATTGCGCGGTCATGCAATGTTGTACCCAAACGAAATTTGCGTCCTTTTCTTCCCACAAATAGAGCTTTCTTTTAAAGGTATTTGACTGACTCTGCGATTTTTATTTTTTGCGATATAAACGTAAAAATACCGCAAATTTTGAAAAAAAATGATATTTTCTACTTTTTGTTATTAGAAAAATCCAATAAACTCAATTTTAGTCATACATTTAGGCCAAAATGTATTCAGCCACATGTCTTTGGTAAAAAAAAAGTCAATAATTGTATATTTATTGGTTTGCGCAAAAGTTGTCACATCTACAAACTAAGGTACATTTTCTGGAATTTACGCAGCTTTTATTTTATGACTGCCTATCTCATTTCTTGAGGTGCTAAAATGGCAGGGCAGTACAAAACCCCCCCAAATGACCCCATTTTGGAAAGTAGACACCCTAAGGAAATTGATAAGAGGCATGTTGAGCCCATTGAATATTTTATTTTTTTGCCGCAAGCGATTGAATAATGACAAAAAAAAAAATTTTTTTTTTTTTTTACACAAAGTTGTCACTAAATGATATATTGCTCACACATGCCATGGTTATATGTGGAATTGTACCCCAAAATACATTCTGCTGCTTCTCCTGAGTACGGGGATACCACATGTGGTCGACTTTTTGGAAGCCTAGCCGCGTACGGGGCCCCGAAAGCCAAGCACCGCCTTCAGGATTTCTAAGGGCATACATATGTCATTTTACTCCTCACTACCTATCACAGTTTTGAAGGCCATAAAATGCCAAGATGGCACAAAACCCCCACAAATGACCCCATTTTAGAAAGTAGACACCCCAAGCTATTTGCTGAGAGGCATGTTGAGTCCATGGAATATTTTATATTTTGCCACAAGTTGCGGGAAAATGACAAACTTTATAAATTTTTCACAAAGTTGTCACTAAATGATATATTGCTTACACATGCTATGGGCATATGTGAAATTACACCCCAAAATAAATTCTGCTGCTTCTCCTGAGTACGGGGATACCACATGTGTGGGATTTTTTGGGAGCCTAGCCGCGTACGGGGCCCCGAAAACCAAGCACCGCCTTCAGGCTTTCTAAGGCCGTAAATTTTTAATTTCACGCCTCACTACCTATTACAGTTTTGAAGGCCATAAAATGCCAAGATGGCACAAAACCCCCACAAATGACCCCATTTTAGAAAGTAGACACCCCAAGCTATTTGCTGAGAGGCATGTTGAGTCCATGGAATATTTTATATTTTGCCGCAAGTTGCGGGAAAATTACAAACTTTTTTTATTTTTTTATTTTTTTTCACAAAGTTGTCACTAAATGATATATTGCTCACGCATGCCATGGGCATATGTGAAATGACACCCCAAAATAAATTCTGCTGCTTCTCCTGAGTACGGGGATACCACATATGTGGGACTTTTTGGGAGCCTAGCTGCGTACGGGGCCCCAAAAGCCAAGAACCGCCTTCAGGCTTTCTAAGGGCGTAAATCTTTGATTTCACGCCTCACTACCTATTACAGTTTTGAAGGCCATAAAATGCCAAGATGGCACAAAACACCCACAAATGACCCCATTTTAGAAAGTAGACACCCCAAGCTATTTGCTGAGAGGCATGTTGAGTCCATGGAATATTTTATATTTTGCCGCAAGTTGCGGGAAATTTACAAACTTTTTTTTTTTTATTTTTTTTTTCACAAAGTTGTCACTAAATGATATATTGCTCATGCATGCCATGGGCATATGTAAAATGACACCCCAAAATAAATTCTGCTGCTTCTCCTGAGTACGGGGATACCACATGTGTGGGATTTTTTGGGAGCCTAGGTGCGTACGGGGCCCCGAAAGCCAAGAACCGCCTTCAGGCTTTCTAAGGGCGTAAATCTTTGATTTCATGCCTCACTACCTATTACAGTTTTGAAGGCCATAAAATGCCAAGATGGCACAAAACCCCCACAAATGACCCCATTTTAGAAAGTAGACACCCCAAGCTATTTGCTGAGAGGCATGTTGAGTCCATGGAATATTTTATATTTTGCCACAAGTTGCGGGAAAATTACAAACTTTTATTTTTTTTTCACAAAGTTGTCACTAAATGATATATTGCTCACACATGCCAGGGACATATGTGAAATGACACCCCAAAATAAATTCTGCTGCTTCTCCTGAGTACGGGGATACCACATGTGTGGGACTTTTTGAGAGCCTAGTCGCGTACGGGGCCCCGAAAACCAAGAACCGCCTTCAGGATTTCTAAGGGTGTAAATTTTGGATTTTACACCTCACTACCTATCACAGTTTTGAAGGCCATAAAATGCCAAAATAGCACAAAACCCCCCAAAATGACCCCATTTTGGAAAGTAGACACCCCAAGCTATTTGCCGAGAGGCATGGTGAGTATTTTGCAGCTCTCATTTGTTTTTGAAAATGAAGAAAAAAAAAAATAATGTATATTTTTTTTCTTTTTTTCAATTTTCAAAACTTTGTGACAAAAATGAAGGTCTGCAAAATACTAACCATACCTCTCGGCAAATAGCTTGGGGTGTCTCCTTTCCAAAATGGGGTCACTTGGGGGGATTTTGTGCTATCTGGGCATTCCATGGCCTCCGAAACTGTGATAGGCAGTGAGGAATGAAATCTAAAATTTACACCCTTAGAAATCCTGAAGGTGGTGCTTGGATTTTGGGGTACCGTACGCGGTTAGGCTCCCAAAAGGTCTCACACTTGTGGTATCCCCGTACTCAGGAGAAGCAACAGAATGTATTTTGGGGTGTAATTTTACATATAACCATGGCATGTTTGAGCAATATATCATTTAATGACAACTTTGTGCAAAAAAAAAAAAAAAAATAATAATAATGTATTTTTTCCACAACTTTTGTCAAAATATAAAATATTCCATGGACTCGACCTGCCTCTCAGCAAATAGCTTGGGGTGTCTACTTTCTAAAATGGGGTCATTTGGGGGGGTTTTGAACTGTCCTGGCATTTTATGCACAACATTTAGAAGCTTATGTCACACATCACCCACTCTTCTAACCACTTGAAGAAAAAGCCCTTTCTGACACTTTTTGTTTACATGAAAAAATATTTTTTTTTGCAAGAAAAACACTTTTTGTTTACATGAAAAAATATTTTTTTTTGCAAGAAAATTACTTTGAACCCCCAAACATGTAGTGTTTTTTTAAAGCAAAAGCCCTACCGATTAAAATGGTGGGTGTTTCATATTTTTTTTTCACACGGTATTTGCGCGGCGATTTTTCAAACGCATTTTTTGGGGAAAAAACACACTTTTTTTTATTTTAATGCACTAAAAATCACTATATTGCCCAAATGTTTGATGAAATAAAAAATATGATCTTAGGCCGAGTACATGGATACCAAACACGACATGCTTTAAAATTGCGCAGAAACGTGCAGCGGCGACAAACTACGTACATTTTTAAAAGCCTTTAAATGCCTTTACAGGTGACCACTTTAGATTTACGGAGGAGGTCTACTGCTAAAATTAGTACCCTCGATCTGACCTTCGCGGTGATACCTCACATGCATGGTGCAATTGCTGTTTACATATGCCACCAGACCAACGCTTGTGTTCCGCGTTGCGCCTTAGCAGGGGGGGACAGGGGTGGTTTTTTTTTTTTTTTTTTTTTTTATTATTTATTTTGCTTTTTTTTTTTTTTTTTAAACTGTTCCTTTCATTTATATATATTTTTTTATGATTTTTATTGTTATCTCAGGGAATATAAATATCCCCTATGATTGCAATAGGTAGTGACAGGTACTCTTTTTTAAAAAAATTAGGGTCTATCAGACCCTAGATCTCTCCTCTGTCCTCAAAGCATCTGACCACACCAAGATCGGTGTGATAAAATGCTTTCCCAATTTCCCAATGGCGCTGTTTACATCCCGCAAAATCTAAGTCATGAAATGCTCGTAGCTTCCGGTGTCTTAGGCCATAGAGATGATTGGAGCCATTCTGGTCTCTGATCAGCTCTATGGTCAGCTGGCGGAACCACCGGCTGCATTCTCAGGTTCCCTGTTGGGACAGGAGAGCCTGAGAAAACCATGGAAGATGGTGCGGGGGGGGGGACATTCCCTCCCACTGCTTGTAAAAGTAGTCTAGAGGCTAATTAGCCACTAGGATTGCTTTTACATAAAAGCCGACCGCTGGCTGAAAAGAATGATACCAAGATGATACCTAAACCTGCAGGCATCATTCTGGTATAAGCACTCAAAGTCCCGCAACATACCAGTATGTTGCTGGAACTGGTTGGGCATATATTGTATTTTTTTTTTCATGCAGCCTGTGGGCTGAACGAAAAAAAAATATTGATCGGTGGGCATGCCCACCATTAGATACCACCCTTCATCCACCCACTTTCTAATGGTGGGCATACATGCACCATTTATATATGCCGAAGCATGGGGGCATCCTCCCGCAAAAGGTAGGAGCAGATCGTTCCTCCACCCCGTATGCCCCCATGCTTCGGCATATATGCTCTTTTTTAACTGTGGTGGTGAAATCACCCCCGACAGTGCTGGAGTCGCGGCTTTATGTATCGTGGGAGCAAACGCTGTTGCTGTCAAGATAAATAAATCCGCTCTGCAGCAGAATGGCGTACCTGCTAAGCAAATGATGGTTAACAATAAAACAAAGTAACATTACAGTATAACAGTAGGACTTACCATACCTGCAAAGCAAATACAAAAAAAATCGCAAAAAATAACACATTTAACACAATCTGTGCCTAAAATATATATATGCCGAAGCATGGGGGCATCCTCCCGCAAAAAAGTTATGCCGCGTACATACATTCAAACTTTTCCACGGGCAAGCCCTCCGTCGGAATTTTGACTGTATGTACGCGGCATTAGGAGCAAAATCGATCCTCCACCCCTTATGCCCCCATGCTTCGGCATATATGCTCTTTTTTAACTGTGGTGGTGAAATCACCTCCGACAGCGCTGGAGTCGTGGCTTTACATATCGTGGGAGCAAACGCTGTTGCTGTCAAGATAAATAAATCCACGCTACAGCTGAATGGCGTACCTGAAAACAAAAAATGGTTAACAATAAAACATTGCAGAATAGAATACAGTACAAAGGAGCAGAACAATAGAGTTGGTTTTTTTGGTTTTTTTACTTTTTTTTTTTTTTTTTTTTTTAACACTTTTTTTTGTAACTTTAACACTTTTTCTGTTGTAACGGTTCCAGCGGTTTGGGTCTCTCAAAATGTGATGGCATCTTGGGAGACCCTGTGAACGTGTGCCTAGCTTGTGCAATGCTGTACCCTGCGCTAATACTCAACTAGTTCATGGTAGCGTTCAAAACACTCACCCTGACAAAGACCAGGCTGGTCAGGACAGCGGGGACAATAAGAACGGGTGTCACGCCTAAATCCGCGCTTGCTACAGACACGACATCTTTTTTGGGGGGCTCGTTGGGTAGGGGTACTCGGGATGACATAAGAATAATGCCTCTCATGCAGCCGGCTTACTGCATCTGGTAGGGGAAGGTGAGGTGGAGCACCGTCTGGATACAGAAGGGCTCTGACGATATCCTCCTGGAATTTGAGGAAGGATCCAGTCCGTCCTGAAGCTTTGTGTAGTACATAAGCATTCAGTATAGCCAATTGGAATAAATAAACAGACACTTTTTTGTACCAGCGTCTGGACTTACGGGCAACTAGATACGGCGCCAACAACTGGTCATTGAGGTCCACCCCTCCCATGTTAAGGTTATATTTGTGGACACAGAGGGGTTTCTCCACAACACCAGTCGCCGTAGAAATTTGGACCGTCGTGTCTGCATGAAGGGAGGTAAGAACGAAAACATTCTTATTATCCCTCCACTTCATAGCGAGCAAATTATTACTGCGCAAGCAGGCTCTCTCCCCCAGCCTAAGACGGGACTCTACAAGCCGCTGGGGAAAGCCCCGGCGATTAGGTCGCACGGTGCCACATGCTCCAATCTGCTGATCAAACAAGTGACTAAAGAGTGGCACGCTTGTGTAATAATTGTCCACGTACAAGTGGTACCCCTTTCCGAATAAGGGTGACACCAAGTCCCACACTATCTTGCCAGCGCTTCCTATGTAATCAGGGCAGTTCTCCGGCTCTACGTGACTATCTCTTCCCTCATAAACCATGAAACTACGTGTATAGCCTGTGGCCCTGTCACAGAGCTTATACATCTTGACCCCGTATCTGGAACGCTTGTTGGGGACGTATTGTTTGAAGGACAAGCGACCAGAAAATTTAATCAGGGACTCATCAACGCAGACAACTTGATCGGGAGTAAACAAGGCTGCAAAACGTTGGTTGAAGTGGTTTATGAGGGGCCGAATTTTGTAGAGCCGATCATACTCAGGGTCTCCACGAGGACGACAGAGTTCATTGTCGCTGAAGTGCATGAACCGCAAAATCATCTCGTATCGTGCCCTGGACATGGAAGCAGAGAACACGCGCATATGGTGAATTGGGTCAATGGACCAATATGACCGCAACTCACTCTTTTTGGTTATGCCCATGTTGAGGGAGAGGCCCAGAAAGATTTTAAATTCGGAAACCGTAACTGGTTTCCATTGTCTGGCAAGGGCGGACTGGGGAATAGTGGCGATGTGTTGAGCAGCGTACAAATTGGTTTGGTCCACAATAGATCTAAAGAGATCTTCGGTGAAAAACAGTGAGTAAAAGTCAAGTGTCGTAAAATCAACTGTTTCCACGTTAATGCCAGGTTGGCCAGTGAATGGGGGAAGTACGGGTTCTGCAGAAGTGGTGGGCACCCAAATAGGATTGGCGAATTCTGCAGGAAGGGCACTATGGGTACGACGGGCCTGTCTTTGTCTTCTTCTTGGTGGCAGCGGGACACTACTTGTGCTTGCCACCTCGCCAGCTTGAACTGCACTTATGGGACTCGCCACGTCACCACGTGTTACTGCAGTGCTGGATGTAGGTCCAGGGTGTACTAGGCCGCTGGTGCTTGCCAGTTCACCAGAAGGTTGAGCGGCTCTAGTACGTCTCTGCTCCATACGAGTGACCTGCGGTTCCTGCACCTCAACAACAGAATACATACGGGATTGGGCACACCTGTTCTTAACAGCGGCCTCATCTCCGTCGTCAGAGCTATCTGTCATGGAGCCGCTGTCCTCTACAGGATCGTATTCTGAGCCTGAATCTGACAGATGAGTGACGTCCTCTTCACTATCTGTCATGCTCAGAAACGTGTAGGCCTCATCACTAGTGTACCTTCGCTTTGCCATTTTGGGCTCTAAATTTAGGGGTACACTAGTGAGACTCACAGGTAAAAAAGCACCTAGCCTGTCAGCGACTGTTTCAAAACGCTACAAAAAAAACTGTTAGCGATCGCAGGGATCAAGCCTGACTCTGCGAACGCTGCAGTTATGTGTGTTGTGTTTTGTAAGTGACAGTGATCGATCGATACTGCACTTGGGTGGGCTGGGCTGGGCTTGGCGGAGGGGCTAAACGCAGGTGCTAGCGGGTATCTGGGCTGATCCCGCTAACAATGCGTTTTGGGAAACCTAAAATGCTGGCAACGCTAATATATATCTGATCAGATACTATATTACTAAGGGAGGTGTATGCTTTGCGCGTGGGTGTTAGCGGTACTGGCACTAACCTGACGCTGGGGCGACGCAGGCCTTATCTGACCCTAAAAAACTTATATCACCCGCCGGGTGATCAGGGGGTTAAACCTTTATTAGGTAATAAATGGCGGGTGCCCTGAAACAAAAAAATATAACTAACCAACCAGCGTCACCTGTAACAGTTATATGGTGATCACTGGTGAAAGGGTTAACTGGGGGGCAATCAGGGGGCTATGCGGTAGTATATGGGGGTCCCTGACGCTATAAAAAGCTGCGGCGAACCCAAATACTTACCTGCCTATCTAGCGTCACCTGTGACACTAATACAGCGATCAGAAAAAAATCGCTTATTAGTGACACTGGCGACGGGGGGTGATCACGGGGTTAAACCTTTATTGGGGGGGTTAGGGGGGCACCCTAGAGCTAAAGGGGGCTAGCCCTAACTGCCCTAACAGTTATTACAGTCACAAATGACACCAATGCAAAAAAAAAAAAAAAAAAAAAAAAAAAAAAAAAAATGCACTTGGTGTCACTGTGACTGGGGGGGGCAGGGGTGATTGGGGGTGATTGGGGGGTGATCAGGGGGGTGAAAAGTGTGCCTGGCGTGTTCTACTGTTAGTGTAGTGTTAGGTGCAACTCACCGATCCGCTCTCCTCGGTGCCGGAACGAAAAAGACCGACACGAGGAGAGAATACATCACTTCCTCTCCTGTGTTTACATTACAGGAGAGGAAGTGATGTCACGGGGGATTTTCATTCGTCGGGAGCGATCGCGAGGGGGTGGCCATGAATGAATGGCCGTCCCCTCGTCCGGGATCGCTCCCGAACGAAAACCGACCGCCGCAGGCACCGGGCGGGGGCCCGATCGGGCCCCCGACCCGCGGGAGGCAAATCACGTACATGTACGTGCTTATGCCTGCCCGTGCCATTCTGCCGACGTACATCGGCGTTAGGCGGTCGGCAAGTGGTTAATGTGAGATATTGGGTAAAAAAAATACTTCAGATCTCACATTTACCCTTTAGAGCAAAACAATTAAAAATCTTCCCTTTAAAGGGCAAAGGGCGGAAATGACGTTTGACGTTCCGGTCCTCCAAGGGCATAGAGTCGAGTGGGGGCCATCTTGCCCTCACTCGACTTCCTGTCCATCCGTCCATCAGATCGGATCCAATCGTTTCTGCCGCTGCTGAGCTCTCCGGTAAGCGGCGGGAGGGTACCTCTCTCGCCACCCATAAAAGTGATTCTGTGGTGAATTTGCTGCTGGGACCACTTATATGAAAGAGGATCACCGGCCATGGATAAATATAATGGGGTCATGGCAGCTAGCTGCTGCCATAACAATGGTATTTAATGTCAAAGTAGTGATGTACAGCATCTCAGAAAAGTGAGAACAACCCTTACATTTTTGTAAATATTTTATTATATCTATTCATGTGACAATACTGAAGAAATTACACTTTGCTACAACGTAATGTAGTGAGGGTACAGCTTGTATAACCGTGTAAATTTGCTGTCCCCTTAAAATAACTCAACACAGCCATTAGTGTCAAAACCGCTGACAACAAAAGCGAATACACCCCTAAGTGAAAATGTCAAAATTGAGCCCAAAGTGTCAGTATTTTGCATGGCCACCATTATTTTCCAGCACTGCCTTAACCCTCTTCAGGATGAAGTTCACGAGAGCTTCATTGTTTTCCACTGAAGTACTCTTCCACTCCTCCATGACGACATCCCAGAGCTGGTGGATGTTAGAGACCTTGCGCTCCTCCACCTTCCGTTTGAGGATGTCCCACAGATGCTCAATAGGGTTTAGGTCAGGAGACATGCTTGGCTAATCCATCACCTTTTCCCTCAGCTTCTTTAGCAAGCCAGTGGTAGTCTTGGAGGTTTGTTTGGGGTCTTTATGAAGGAATACTGCCCAGTCTCTGAAGGGAGGGGATAATGCTCTGCTTCAGTATGTCACAGTATGTTAGCATGGTTCTCTCAATGAACTGTAGCTCCCCAGTGCCAGTAGCACTCATGCAGCCCCAGGCCATGACACTCCCACCCCCATGAGATTAAGGAATTGGAAACTTGGTCCCCAACCAGGCCTCCCCAAAGGAGTAGGGCAATTGGACTATCTCGGTACAGTAAAGAAAGGGGGTGAGTTCAAGTATGTAAGCAAATGTATAAAATAATACAAGGGTTTATTAACTGGTTCCTGACCGCCGGCCGTCCAATGATGGCCAGGCGGCGCACCTATTGTGGCGGGAGGCCGTCATATGACGGCCTCCCGTTTAAACAGGGAATGCGCGCGATCGTGCGCGCGCATCCCTGTTTGATCGGTGGCGGCGTGTCACGGAGACACCGCTCGCCACCGAAGGGGGTGAACAGCCATTGGTTATGGCTGTTTACCACGTGATCGGCCGTGATGAAGTCACAGCCGATCACAGGTGGCCACACCCCGGCTGTGCACGGCGCAAGCGCGCGGTCGCGAGCATGCTGCGCGTGCACGTCGGTGGCGGCGTGTTCCCCCGGGAACACTACTCGTCACCGACACTGGTTAACAGCCATTGGCCGGCTGTTTACCCATGTGATCAGCTGTGATCCTTTCACAGCCGATCACTAAAATGTAAACAAACCGCGGTAACCAGATGTTACCGGGTTGTTCTCCTCACACACCGATCGTGTGTGAGGAGGAGATTGCGGTAACATCTCGTTACCGCCTAGTGTACACCAATCACACTGATTGCCCCCCCCCCCAATAAAGAGGACCTGTCACCACTCCTCATAGTACCTGTCAATCACAGTCCATCAGAGTACCCGAGTACATGTCCCAGTCCATCAGAGTACCCGAGTACCTGTCCCAGTCCATCAGAGTACCCGAGTACCTGTCCCAGTCCATCAGAGTACCCGAGTACCTGTCCCGGCCCATCAGAGTACCCGAGTACCTGTCCCGGCCCATCAGAGTACCCGAGTACCTGTCCCGGCCCATCAGAGTACCTGAGTACCTGTCCCGGCACATCAGAGTACCGGAGTACCTGTCACGGCCCATCAGAGTACCCGAGTACCTGTCCCGGCCCATCAGAGTACCCGAGTACCTGTCCCGGCCCATCAGAGTACCCGAGTACCTGTCACGGCCCATCAGAGTACCGAGTACCTGTCACGGCCCATCAGAGTACCCGAGTACCTGTCACGGCACATCAGGGTACCCGAGTACATGTCACCGCCCATCAAAGTACCCGAGTAGCTATCACAGCCCATCAGAGTACCCGAGTACCTGTCACAGTTCATCTGTGTGCCTGAGTACCTGTCACAGTTCATCTGAGTACCCGAGTACCTGTCACAGTTCATCTCAGTACCCGAGTACCTGTCACAGTCCATATGAGTACCTGTCACCGCCCTTCAGAGTACCCAAATACCAGTCACCAAGCCATCAGAGTACCTGTCACCAGGCCATCAGAGTACCCGAGTACCTGTCACCAGGCCATCAGAGTACCCGAGTACCTGTCACCAGGCCATCAGAGTACCCGAGTACCTATTTGCAGCCCATGTCTCATAGAATATACGTTGGGGTGTTTGCTTTCCAAAATGGGATCTTTTTGTTGGTAATTTCACTGTCCTGGTGCTCCAGGACCTTCAAAAGTGTGATAGGTAGGAATGAAATGAGATGTGTCATTTATGCTCCTAGAATGCCTGAACGTACTACTTCAATGTTCGGCCTCTCTATGTGGCCAGGCTGTATAAAAGTCCTACACATGTGGTATCGCCATACTCGGGAGGAGTAGCCGAATGTGTTTTGGGTTGTAATTTTTGCTATATACATGCTATGTGTTAGAAATATCTTATAAATTGACAATTTTGTGTAAAAAAAAAAAATGCGTTTTAATTTTTTTCCACATATTCCAAAAACTTCTGGAAAAAAAATTAACCGTTCAAAAGACTCATTATGCCTCACAGATTATACGTTGGGCTGTTTGCTTTCCAAAATGGGGTAATTTTATGGGCAATTCCATTGTCCTGGTACTCCAGGGCCTTCAAAAGTGTAATAGGTGGTTGAGAAATGAGATGCGTCATTTTTGCTCGTAGAACGTCTGAAGGTACTACATCAATGTTGGTGCTCTGTATGTGGCCAGGCTGTGTAAAAGTCTCACACATGTGGTATCGCCGTACTCGGGAAGAGTAGCAGAATGTATTTTGGGGTGTAATTTGTTGTATGCATATGCTGTGTGTGAGAAATAACCTGATAATATGACAATTTTGTAAAAAAAATAATAATAAAAAAAATCTTCATTTTGCAAAGAATTGTGGGAAAAAATGACAACTTAAAAAAACTCATCATGCTACTTACTTAATACCTTGGAATGTCTACTTTGTAAAAAGGGGTCATTTGGGGGGTATTTGTACTTTCCTGACTTGTTAGTGTCTCAAGAAATGAGCTACACCTGATGTACTGAAGGCCTGATCAGAAGTGATCAATTTTCAGTGATTGGCACCATAGTTTGTAGACTCTATAACTTTCACAAAGACCAAATAATATATACTAATGTGGGTTATTTTTACCAAAGATATGTAGCAGTATAAATTGTGGCCAAAATGTATGAAGAAAAATTACTAATTAGCAAAAATGTATGACAGAAACAAAGAAAAAGGCTTTTTTTTTCACAAAATTTACGTTTTATTTTATTTATAGCACAAAAAATAAAAAACTCACTAGTGATTAAATACCACTAAAAGAAAGCTCTATTTGTGTGGAAAAAAGGACGCAAGTTTCATATGGGTACAGTGTTGCATGACTGAGTAATTGTCATTCAAACTGTGAGAGCGCTGAAAGCTGAAAATTGGTCTGGTCAGGAAGGGGGTGTAACTGCACTGTATTGAGGTGGTTAATACAGAATTAATAACACATAACAAATAATCAGTTACAGGTTAAAAACAGTAACAATCCATGTGTATCACTGAGATAATGATCCCCAAGCAGGAAAGATCACAGTGGGATAGTTGATCATGTATAACATCTCAACTAGTTTTGCAGGCTAATTGTCAGAAACCATGAAATCAGACCGAGACAGAAGTCCAGTTAAATCCCACTTGTTTAATAATAAAAGTAAAAAGAACAAAAACGTAGTCAAAACATAGCCAAAGTTCAGTAACCAAAACTGATCGTCAGCCAAGCCAGGAGTCAGGGATCAAAGTAGTGGGACAGCAAGCAGGATCTGTAGCCTGAATGTGAAAAATTGAAAAGAACACAGAAAAAAAATATATAAAAAGTGAAGATATATAATAAATTGAAGTTGAAATTAAAAGCTGTATATTTGTTTGGTGGGGGGGGGGGGGGGGTACGGTTTGTAAGGAAAGGGGGGGATGAGAGAGAGGGATGAGAGAGGGAGGGACGAGAGAGAGGGAGGGAGGGACGAGAGAGAGGGAGGGAGGGACGAGAGAGGGAGGGAGGGAGGGACGAGAGAGAGGGAGGGAGGGACGAGAGAGGGAGGGAGGGACGAGAGGGAGGGAGGGAGGGAGGGACGAGAGGGAGGGAGGGAGGGACGGACGAGAGGGAGGGAGGGAGGGACGGACGAGAGGGAGGGAGGGAGGGACGGACGAGAGGGAGGGAGGGAGGGACGGACGAGAGGGAGGGAGGGAGGGACGGACGAGAGGGAGGGAGGGAGGGACGGACGAGAGGGAGGGAGGGAGGGACGGACGAGAGGGAGGGAGGGAGGGACGGACGAGAGGGAGGGAGGGAGGGACGGACGAGAGGGAGGGAGGGAGGGACGGACGAGAGGGAGGGAGGGAGGGACGGACGAGAGGGAGGGAGGGAGGGACGGATGAGAGGGAGGGAGGGACGGATGAGAGGGAGGGAGGGACGGATGAGAGGGAGGGAGAGACGGATGAGAGGGAGGGAGAGACGGATGAGAGGGAGGGAGAGACGGGAGGAAGGGAGAGACGGGAGGGAGGGAGAGACGGGAGGGAGGGATGGGAGGGATGAGAGGGATGAGAGGGAGGGATGAGAGGGATGAGAGGGAGGGATGAGAGGGATGGGAGGGAGGGATGAGAGGGTTGGGAGGGATGAGAGGGATGGGAGGGATGAGAGGGATGGGAGGGAGGGATGAGCGGGAGGGATGAGCGGGAGGGATGAGAGGGTTGGGAGGGAGGGATGAGAGGGATGAGAGGGATGGGAGGGATGAGAGGGATGGGAGGGAGGGATGAGAGGGATGGGAGGGAGGGATGAGCGGGAGGGATGAGAGGGTTGGGAGGGAGGGATGAGAGGGATGAGAGGGTTGGGAGGGAGGGATGAGAGGGATGAGAGGGATGAGAGGGATGGGAGGGATGGGAGGGAGGGATGGGAGGGATGGGAGGGATGGGAGGGAGGGATGGGAGGAGAGGGAGGGAAGAGAGGGAGGGAAGAGAGGGAGGGAAGAGAGGGAGGGAAGAGAGGGAGGGAAGAGAGGGAGGGAAGAGAGGGAGGGAAGAGAGGGAGGGAAGATAGGGAGGGAAGATAGGGAGGGAAGATAGGGAGGGAAGATAGGGAGGGAAGATAGGGAGGGAAGATAGGGAGGGAAGATAGGGAGGGAGGAGAGGGAGGGAGGCGAGAGAGGGAGGGAGGAGAGGGAGGGAGGAGAGGGAGGGAGGAGAGGGAGGGAGGAGAGGGAGGGAGGAGAGGGAGGGAGGAGAGGGAGGGAAGATAGGGAGGGAAGATAGGGAGGGAAGATAGGGAGGGAAGATAGGGAGGGAAGATAGGGAGGGAAGATAGGGAGGGAAGATAGGGAGGGAAGATAGGGAGGGAAGATAGGGAGGGAAGATAGGGAGGGAAGATAGGGAGGGAAGATAGGGAGGGAAGATAGGGAGGGAAGATAGGGAGGGAAGATAGGGAGGGAAAATAGGGAGGAAAAATAGGGAGGGAGGATAGAGAGGGAAAGGGAAGGGAGGGGGAAGGGAGGGGGTAAGGGAAGGGAGGGGGTAAGGGAAGGGAGGGGGGGTGGAAGGGAAGGGAGGGGGGGGAAGGGGATGAGAGGGAGGGGATGAGAGGGAGGGGGATGAGAGGGAGGGGGATGAGAGGGAGGGGGATGAGAGGGAGGGGAGGGGATGAGAGGGAGGGGAGGGGATGAGAGGGAGGGGATAGTGTGGGACCCACTTATAATGGGGTACTTTAACGCAGTAAGTGGGCTTAGCACTACACGACCATATAGTGTGACCATATAATATGTTCAGGTGGTTTTAAATAGCCTTGCAGGATTTAAATGTAATTTTTTTATGTGTGCGCTACAATCTATTTTGTTCTGTTTGTGGTCTTATAGCAGCACCATCTTGAATGTAAATGCATTTTTTGGGTAGGCTTCCGTGTATTGTATTTCAGCCATATTAATTAGCTGGGCTAAGATAACTTCACTCCTGTGCATAAGCAGGAGTTCGGCCCTTACAGAATTGCTGTGCAAAAGTGTGCACTGCGCAGCTCAGTGTACAGAGGCATTCAGGCAAGTAAGAAGCTTTAAGGAAAAAGAGGCATAGTATGTCTCTTGTATTAAAAATACTGCCTGTCCCAACTTTTTTTTTTTTTTTTTTTTTACCTACTTGAAGTAAATTTCCCATGTTGATTTTTTTATTTGTAAAATTCTTTATTTTGGATGTGAGAGACATATCACAAAAGGTGGAAACGAAAAAACGTACATATAGTCACATAATCATATATAATGACGAGGAAGAGGGGAAGAAAGAGATAGTAGAACAGGGTGTGAGAAATAGGGGGGGAATAGTGTAGGGCAAAGATACTTAATAGTTTAATGGGGTAGAACAATTGGCGGTTCAGCTTTCCGACGAATACACCTACTACTTAGCAAAAGTTGTCTGTACTCCTGAGACTGCACGAAATCCAGCCAATAGTACCATGTGCTTTGAATTTTTTATCTCTATGCTATAATGCCATTGAAAGTCTTTTACAAGTTGACTCCAACATGTGCCTGAAATTTTTTTCCCCAAAGGGGAATTGGGTAATGACAGGGATTGAATCCCCACCAATGTTTAGTGAAAATCATATTTACTGCTTTATAAAAAATGCCCCAAAAAAGTATGTATTGCTAAAGGCAAATGAGTGGCCAGGTTACACTTTTCTGACTCATAGCTACTATTCCCCTAAGATAAAGTAGGCACCAGGAGGGTCTGCTCAGTGTGTAAACGTTCATGTTTAACCAATAAGGACATGCATGTTTTGCCATTATCATTCCAAAGAACAGTCTTTCAACAACTGCATGTTCCACTAACACTTTTATAACCATTTTGTTAGAGTTTAGTGTACATAGCTTTTGTTATTTCATATAGTTAAGGATTCATAAGCGATTAACTGTCATAGTGGAGAAGATGTTATAGATTGCCTAAAGATAGTAAATTAGTAACCTAATTTAATTCCCAGACCTGCCAAGTAAATCAATGTCTATAGGAAATTGGTTAGATTTGAATAACAAGTGAGCAAACGTCATCAGGAGGTGTATATAAGGTGGTGGTTAAGAGTGCAAATGTATTAAAAGGTAGCAGAAGTTAGTAGGTTGTTGCAGTGCTAGGTGTCTGCAGGAGAAGAAGGAGATAGAATTACAAAATGTTAAATTTAAAAATACTACAGCTTTCCAATCATTCTATATGGTGGCTGCATAAGCATTCCTATTCAAGGGTGACAACATTCACTTGCTGTACTGTATATACAGAGGAGCAGCGTCACCATTGCTGCCACCTATATTTAGGGTAAAGTGAGTGTCTTTAACCCCCTCTTCCCCATCCCAACACACTTATACTCACAATCCCTGCACTCCCCAACACCGTTTTTGTCTGCAGCCCTAACCCCATGGAAGCTGTGTGTCAGATATTTTAAAAATTTACAGAGTTGATAATGCAATACCAACTTTTCTTGTGACAGTGTTCAGGTTTTACAATTGACTGAATTAGCAAAGTACAGTCAGACCCCTTTAACACCAGGGCGTTTTGCAGGCGCTTAGCGTTAGAAATAGCGCCTGCAATCCGCCCTAAGACCCCTTTCACACCAGGGCGTTTTGCAGGCACTATAGCGTTAGAAATAGTGCCTGCAATCCGCCCTAAAAAAGCTGCACCATTGTCTGTAGTGTGAAAGCCCCGAGGGCTTTCACACTACAGCGGTGCGCTGGCAGGACATCAGGGAAAAGTCCTGCCAGCAGCTTCTTTGGAGCAGCGAAGGAGCGGAGTGTTTACCGCTCCTCCACCGCTACTCCCCATTGAAATCAATGGGGCAGCGCTGTAATACCACCGGCAAAACGCCACTATTGCGGCATATTGCTGTCAGTTTTAACCCTTTCTCGGCTGCTAGCGGGTTAAAAGCGCCCCGCTATCGGCTGAAATGCGCCGCAAATCCGGCGGTAAAATGCAGCTAAAAATAGCGGTGTTTTACCAAAGACGCTATGGCGGTGTGGTGTGAAAGGGGTCTAACTGTGTCTCTTTAATCTATCATGCTGAGCCTTACCCTAAGCTTACCTTACTACACACTAACCTCAACCGTAAAAAAATGCATTTTGGCAGCTTCACCAAGTGATTCACAGTTTAAGAAAAAATATCTGAGAGCCTGCAAAATGATAGCAGAGGCATAAAAAAAAAAAGTTACACTATCAAGACATGGGAGTGATCTGCTAAAAGGCCAGCTGCAGCCAAAACACTAAACAATGAGACAAAGACATTTACAGAGACCTGTTAAAGCAGATGTGATGTGTCATGACCATACCAGACAGATGTTAAAAAAGCAACACTAATGTCTATTAAATGCAGAGACTCCTCGTTTTTTGCACTCGGATTACAGATCTATTGAAAGTTGTCTGTGGTTTACCAGTTGGGCTAGTAAAGTGAAAAGTAAAAGTAAAGTAGGAAAACAGTTCCATCATTGGGATACAGCACCTGAACAATGATGGCGTTTTACATTAGCAAGACCCAGACAAAACAGCTGACTTGTGAACTTTAGTGAGAAATGGCTGGAAGTTAGTATGTAATCAAAGTGAGTGTACCCTTTAATAAGGTTTTCTCCATTAAAGTATTTATTGTCGTTTAACACACACTCTTTCCCCCTGAAAATAGGGGGGAAATCACAGGCGCGTGTTATACACTGACAGCGTACCTCAGAGGGGAACGAGTGCCGCCAGGAATTCACTGAGCAGTAATCTCTCCACTCGGCTCTCACGTCACACACACACAGTCCTGCCTCCGCCACCAGTATTGGACCAGTGTTCTGTCTATCACAGGAGCTGGTCCAATGCCGATGGCGGAGGAGGGACTGTGTATGTGACTGCCGACAGAGCCGAGTAAACAGGAGATGATGGCTCTGTGGTTTCCTGGGAGATGGGCGCAGACCAGGCTGCAAATCGGCGCAGACCAGGCTGCATTGAAGCTTCAGATGGGCACAGATCAGGCTGCATTGATGCTCACTGACCATTATTTTGCTTCAAAGTGGTTTATTTAATACGTTTTTTTCCCTGAAACTTCCCTCTTAAATTGGGGGTGCGTGTTATACGTCGATAAATACAGTACCTTGGATGAGGCCTATGTCTAGTTTTAACCCCTCTCATCTTTAATGCAAAACAACCAGCTTAAAACATGTCAATTGACACTCTACCCTCCAATTACATCATAGGAAGCAGAGAAACCAGAACACTGTATGCGCTGATCAGAAATAACGGGACAAAGCTTTTAATGTAATTGTAGAGGTGCATGTAGGAAACTTCAACAGTGTAGAATAAAATGCTTATCTGGCATTCTGAAACTGGGATTAGGTGATAAATAATTCCAAAAGCAAAAAAGTAAAAAACACAAATGGAGAATGTTTGCGTGTTTGTGCAATGCTTGTTTTAAATTAATAAATGTTTTTGAAGATAATATGTTAGGTGAGGGGGCCGCATCAGTATTATGGCTGCCGCTTGTACCTGTACGACTATTTCTAATTTATCCAGCACTTTTTTTTGTCAGAATAGGTGAAGGAACTCAACCAGGCCCCCCCCCCCTCCATGGCTGAATCATATCAGACGGTGGGTGTGGCCAAATTGCAACAGTGTGAGGATCTTCAAGGGGCAATAAATACCAGGAGTGTGTTAAGTGCAGTTTCAGGAGTGCACAGAATGTAGAGTTTAGGGGTGTGCTATGTACAAAGTTCAAGGGGTCACTATGTACAGAGTGTAGGGTTGAGGAATGCGCTACAGAGTGCAGAGTTTAGGGGGTGCAGGGTTCAGCTCTCTTTCACAGGCTGTCCACATATCATTTCCACCCCTACTCAGCTCAGACCTCTGCTCCACTCTTCCCCGTCTCCCCAGGGGGGCTCCAATATCTCCCAGCACTGTAGGCGGCTCCACCTCTATCTCACTTGCAGGGAGATCATTGGTGGGCATCTGTGCACAGATGGAGATCATCATGAAGCTTGCCATGTGATGCCCCGTTCCACACTGCACATGCATCTCCCTTGTCCCATCCATGTATACAAAGCAGGCAGGGATCTGTGGAAGCTGCCTCAAGGAAAGCTGTCCTCATAAGTGCAGAAGGCTTCTGTGTTAACAAGTAATATTGGTGAATGGGGAGCAGAGGGTGGGAGCTGGAGGTGGTGAAATGGCAAAAAAAAAAATAAATAAAAAAGATGACCCGGAGGGCCGCATTTGGGTCTTGTGTTTGACACGTGGCCTAGGTCTTTACACTCAATTTTTATGTTTCAATTTTTCTCCAATGCCCGCTTGCAACATACCTGAGCTGTGAGAACTACACCACTCTCATATAGCTTGATGCACTAACTTTTTGGATTTTTACATCCATATTACATCATGTTACACCATATTTTGGGTGTAACATGGTGCGGACTACCACACTTGTCGATACTTCCTCCAAATCAATAACTGAAAGTCAGCATCTTGGCAGGGGCATAGCATAAAGCTGGAGAGAGTCTATAGGAACCTTTGAATTGCATCTGCGATACATTGATCATACTTATGATGCTTTGCAGGCTCATAAAAAAAAAAAAAAAAACAACATGATTTTTAATACAGCCTACCTGTAAAATCCTTTTCTTTGATGTACATCAGAGGACATAGAGCCCTAGTAGTTACTATGTGGGTTATAGGGCCACTGATAGGTGATGGACACTATGCCCTAAGGCAAGAAGTGTACTCCCTATATAACCCCTCCCATTACTGGGAGTCCTCAGTTTTGTAGCCAAGCAATACAAGTGTATACCAAGAAGGGAGGGACCTCTGTGCCCCCTGATGTACATCAAAGAAAAAGATTTTACAAGTAAGCTGTATTATAAAAACCCTGTTTTCTTTTCATACATCAGGGGACACAGAGCCATAGTAGTTACTATGCGGGATGTCCCATAACAATGGCAACTGAAGGGAGGGAGACACAACAAAAAAAGTAGGCCAGAGGACTGCAGTACACTGCACCCAAAGGCAATATCCACATGACCTTTAACATCAATTTGATAAAATCTGGTAAACCTATGAACTGAAGACCAAGTTGCAGCCTTACAGATCTGAGCCATAGAGGCCTGATGATGCACCGCCCAAGAGGCACTGATTGCTCTGGTTGAGTGTGCTTTATCATGAAAAGGATTTTCTTCTTTAAGCCATAAGCTTGAACAATCACTTGACAAATCCATTTGGAAATAGTAGATTTTGATGCTGCCTATCCCCTTTTTGGACCTTCTGGCAGTACAAATTAAACATCTGTTTTGCGAACCTGAGCGGTCGCCTTTAAATAGACTCTGATTGCTCTTAATACATCAAGGGAAAGAAGATGAAAACCTGTTACCAATTTTGGTAGGAATTCAGGATGAGGATGTAGAACCACCTTATCCTTATGCATGATCAAATATGGCTCTTTACAAGACAGAGCCGCTAGTTCCGATATTCTTCTAGCAGAACAAATGGCAACCAGAAAGATAATCTTTCTTGTCAAAAGAACTAAGAGAATTTCTCATACAGGCTCAAACGGCTGATTCTGCAAAGCAGATAAGACCAAATTTAAATCCCAAGGATTTAGAGGTGCCTTGATAGGGGGATTAATCCGTGTTACCCCCTGAACAATGCTACGCAACAGAGAGTGGGAAGCAAGAGGCCGTTGAAAAACTACTGACAAGGCTGAGCTCTGGCCCTTGATAGTACTCAAGGACAGCATCATTTCTAATCACGTTTGTCCTACCTATGACATACTTCCTGGGGTGCCAACCCCTGGATCCACACCAAGAAACAAATGCTTTCCAGACTCTATAGTAAATGATTCTGGAGGCCGGCTTTCTGGCATTAAACAAGGTAGACACTACCGAAGGAGACAACCCAGGATCCTTTAGAATGTGGGTCTCAATAGCCAAACGGTTACATTTAGCATTTGTAAGGTAGGATGGCATACCGGACCTTGTGCGAGAAGGTCTGGCCATAATGGCAGAGTCCAAGGGACTCCTACCGCCATCTTTATGATCTCGGCAAACCAAGATCTTCTGGGTCACGCTGGGGCCCCCAGAATTACCTCCTTTCGTTCCTGCTTGATCCTGTGGAAAAGACGCAGAAGTATCAGAACTGGAGGAAACGCATAGATCAGTAAAAACTGATCCCATGGGAAGACTAATGTGTCTGTGCCGCATGCTAGTGGATCCCTCTTTCTCGACACAAAATTGTCGACTTTGTTGTTGAATCTGGACGTGAAAAGGTCCACGTCCGGAATACCCCAACTCTGACATAACTCTAGGAAGATGTCGGGTTGAAGAGACCATTCCCCCGGAAATAATTTTTGGTGACTCAAGTAGTCCGCCTGCCAATTCTCTATTCCTGGAATGAAAATTGCCGATAGGCAAGGAATGTTGTGTTCTGCCCAAGCTAGAACATGATTCACCTCTTTTTGGGCTGCACGACTTCTCGTGCCCCCCTGGTAAATGATTTAAGCCACAGCCGTGGCATTGTAGGACTGAATCCTGACAGGACAATCCCGTAGTCTGACCATCCAAGATTGTAGGGCCAGATGTACTGCTCGAATCTCCAAAATGTTGATAGGCAAGGTCCTCTCTAACTTGGACCATCTCCTCTGGACAGAATCTTCTTCCAGGACTGCTCCCCAGCCTAGAAGGCTGGCATCTGTTGTCGCCACTTTCCAGGATACTGTAATGCCGCGCACACACGACCGGACTTAGGTCCGACAGACTTTCGACGGAGTTCTGACGGAGTTCTGACGGCGTTCTGACGGCGTTCTGACGGCGTTCTCACAGAGTTCTCACAGAGTTCTCACAGAGTTCTCACAGAGTTCTCACAGAGTTCTCACGGAGTTCTCACAGAGTTCTCACAGAGTTCTCACAGAGTTCTCACGGAGTTCTCACGGAGTTCTCACGGAGTTCTCACGGAGTTCTCACGGAGTTCTCACGGACTTTCCGAATAAACGGACTTGGCTACACACACAATCACACCAAAGTCCGAAGGATTTGAACGTGATGACGTACGACCAGACTAGAATAAGGAAGTTCATAGCCAGTAGCCAATAGCTGCCCTAGCGTCAGTTTTTGTCCGTCGGACTAGCATACACACGAGCGGATTTCTCGGTAGGAACTGGGTCCGGCAGAATTCTGTCGGAAAAATTTGAAACATGTTCCATTTCTAAAGTCTGTCAGACTTTTGCAAATCAAAAGTCCGCTGCAGCCCACACACGATCGAATAGTCTGCCGGAATTGTTCCGTCGGACCTTTGATGTTGAAAAGTCCGGTCGTGTGTACGCGGCATTAGAAAAGATTTTCCCTTTTGGAGCTTGCTGGATATCAACCACCAATTTAGGCTCTGTTGTACGCCGGGAGCCAAGCATATTGGAAAATCCAAGGCCTGACCGACAGGATGGTGCTTTGAAGCAGTCTCGAGTAAAACTGCGCGTAAGAGACGGCCTCGAAGGAGGCCACCTTTTTGCCTAACAATCTCATGCACAGCCAAATGGAAGGATTTTTCTTTGCTTTGATAAGTTGAATTAGTCCTATAATGGAACTAATTCTTGTCTGGGGTAAGAATACCTTCTTCTGTACGGTATCTATGACCAGCCCCAAGTACTGTAATCTCCTTGATGGTTTTAAGGAGGATTTTTCTAGGTTCAGTATCCAACCTAGAGATTCCAGGTAGTTTACAGCTGTGATCAGACTCTGATTTAGACCTGAAACTGAATGATATATTAAAAGTAGATCATCTAAATAGGCTAGAAACGTTGTGCCCTGAGCCCTTAATCTGTCTAAAGGAGGTGCCAGAATCTTTTTCTAACAAGTGTGGTGCTGTGGCTAGAACGAATGGCAGGGCCACAAACTGAAAATTATGATTTTCTAATTTCGAAGCGCAGACATTTCTGGTGAGCGGGAAATATTGGCATGTGGAGATATGCATCTTTGATATCGATTGAAGCCAAAAACTCCCCTCTTTGCAGGATGGAAACCAATCGGATTGACTCCATGCGAAAGGATCGGATGTTTAAGTGCCAATTCAGATCTTTGAGATCTAGAGTGGATCTTACCTCTCCGTTTGGTTTTGGAACCGTAAAAATGTTTGAATAAAAACCTGTGCCCTGTTCCTCTAATGGAACATCTGTTATTTCAAAATGTGCTATTAATCTTTTTAAATAGGCAGATTTAAATATTATCAAAATAATACATGGTGATCCTGCCATTAAGGTATTTATCAGATACTCTGTTATGGGGTGACAATGGTTTCCCAACTGTATTCCTATGTTATCATCCTGTCACACATGCCTTTGGCTGAGACTACAAGAGACTGTGCCAACATTGAGCAGTCATTGCCCACCACTGGCAGGAACCTGGTCCAGAGCAATGATTTGCAGTTGATGCTGGAGTGTATGCATGTATTCAGAAAGTGTCGGAAAGAGGTTCAGGGTTTAGAATTTAAGGCTGATGTCTTACTGGCGATTCTAGGTAATTAGTGAGGTGCAGAAGCCACCTCACCTATTAGATGTTTCCACCTTTTCTGGCCTGAGATGCTTACCTCAGCTCAGTCCCCGAAGAAGGAAATAAATACTATACCACTTTTCCGAAACAGGTCGGGTATACTGTGTAGCGGCGGCTCCTGAAGAGCACGCGCTATGCATTTTTTTCAAAGTTAAAATTGCCTAAACTGCAGTTTGGTTTGGGTACAATTATCTAAATTAGACTTCAGCATCAGTCTGACTGGACTGTGAGATGTTCAGCCTGGCCACAGGGGGCACGGTCTCTTCTGGCAGGCATGAAACTATGGTCCGGTTAGGTGCTTAAGTTACTCTCTCTCGAAGCCCGTCCAGTGGGAGTGGCGCTCACTGTGCTTTCTGGGAGAGGGTATTTAAAGCGGGATTACGCTGACCTATAATTTTCTTTCTTTGCGTCTCATCGCTATACGTTTAAAGTATTATGCTATCACTCACTTCTTGCAGCTTTTATATCCGTTGCTTGCCGATTTCGTCCGTGAGGTAAACTTATATAAATTCCTCCTGGCGGTTTCCATTTTTATTGTGGGCATTTGAAGCCCACAAGCACTGATTTCCTGGATGCAGTGAATGCTGTGCTCCCAGCATTCACCGCTCGATCCCACGCATGCTCAGTGATATCAGTGAGCAGCGCCGTAGAATTTCGGGTTGCCATCACAACGGGCAGCATCGCCGGAATCTCACGAGATTTCGGCATGACGGCGTCCCCCACGGATTCTTGGGAAGAGTCTAACAAAGCTCCCAGGGGTCTTTGCGAAGCCGGGGAAAGGCGAAAAAACACGCCTACTCCCACGGGAGGAGAGCCCGGAAGACATTATAATAATTACTACTAAAAGGTAATTACTGCATAATAATTTTTTTTAATGGTCATTTCAGCATATATGGTCCAAAGTGATTTAAATAACATTAAAGGGGTTGTAAAGGTAAATGTTTTTTCACCTTAATGCATTCTATGCATTAAGGTGAAAAAACATCTCACACTGCTGGCGCCCCCAGTCCCCCCGTTTTACTTACCTGACCCCTCGAAAATCCCGCGCTCGCCCCCGCCGTCCTCTTCGCCGCTCAGCCTGGCCGCTGATTGGCTGGAGTGGATGGATTGAAAGCAGCGCAGCCATTGGCTCGCGCTGCTGTCAATCACATCCAATGACGCAGCGTGAAGGGGGGCGGGGCCTTGTGATACAGCGAGCGGCTATAGCCGCCGGCTGTATCACGGGAGTGCTTCTCACCAATGCGAGGGAGCTCACATTAACGTGAGAAGCACCTGCGGGAGGAAGCAGAGACAGCCGCCGAGGGACCCCAGAAGAGCAGGTTCGGGGCCACTCTGTGCAAAACGAGCTGCACAGTGGAGGTAAGTATGACATGTTTGTTATTTTAAAAAAAATAAAAATTTTTACTTTACAACCCCTTTAAGTTGCAATTTTGAGTACAAAACCACTTTAAGATGCGGACGTCACGTGGTTCGGGGTTCCGGTCCAGAATGGTGTACTGACTTCATGGTCCTGGTCCTCCTGACCAGCCCCCAGGAAGGCTATGGCCTGGGGTGCGGATCCACCCGATTTTGATGTCTGGCTAGCCCGAGGCGAGGAAACTAAGGAAGCATTCCAGGGGAGGACTCTTCAGAAGAAGACCATGTACGGGTTGGTTTCTTAGTAAGAGCCTAGAAGGGCTGAAGTACCCAAGAGAATCTGGTCTTGTGGATATCGCCAAGCTGGCTGAAAGATCCAGGTATCCTACAAGTGTTTTCAAGCTTAAGTTTCCCTACGTGTTCTACAACAACGTCTGTGGCAAAGACATTATCTTGTACGTGTTCTACAACAAGGTCTGTGGCAGAGACTTGTTCCTGAGTCTGAAAAAACTATATGAAAAAACTCGCCACCGCCCTCATCTATAGCTGGCTATAGCAGTAAGTGGCATTGGAAGGCTAAATCAGGTAACAACAAGGCCTGGGGTTTGCCCAGGAAAAATCCAAGCCTACTTACCACCACCTCGCAGACAACCAAATTGACCTGTCTAACAGTACGTTAAAAACAGGGGTTTAGTCCGCACGCATTTGCAAACGCATGCGTAAGCCACAGAGCCTCGTCAAGGCACCCTTGTATCTGTGGTCCTAACACTAAAGTATGAGTGTCCCCACAGTGGAGGCACATGCATTCTAATGGATAGATGAGGTCAGGTGGACTGAACAGGAGCCCACCCCTTCTTAAATGTACATGCAGTACACCAAACACCTAGCAAGGGTGCCTTGACGAGGCTCTGTGGCTTACGCATGCGTTTGCAAGCTTTGGCTAGGCCTTGTTGTTACCTTGTTCCTGAGTAAGCACCTTGTTGGCTGCTAGGCCTTGTGAGAGAGGAACTGTCCAACTTGAGTGATCATCCAGTTGCGAATGACTATTCTCTGGATGCAGTCAAAGTAAGCAAGTTCTTCAACATTTTGACTTCGATACTAAGAGTATCTGAATTCCCTTTCCAACCCTCTGATCCCAATTTAACCACTTAAGGACCGCCTCACGCCAATGTACGTCAGCAGAATGGCACGGCTGGGCACAAGCACGTACCTGTACGTTGCTCTTTAAGTGCCCAGCCGTGGGTCAGGAGCTCCCGACCCGGTCCTGAGCTCCGTGACCGTAGCCGCGGGACCACAGACGATTGCCGCTGGTGTCCCACGATCGGGTCACATAGCTGAAGAACGAGGAGAGGTCTGTGTAAACAAACCTCTCCCCGTGCTTCCTAGTGTGGCTGTTACCGATCGCCTGTTCCCTGATATAGGGAAGGACGATCAGTGACGTCACATGCCAGGCCACGCCCACTACAAGAAAAAACAACACATAACATCATACATAACACCTACACTGCCCCCTAGTGGTTAACTCCTTCACTACCAGTATCATTTACACAGGAATCAGTGCATTTAAATAGCACTGATTGCTGTATAAATGACAATGGTCCCAAAAATGTGTCAAAAATGTCTGATGTGTCCGCCATAATGTTGCAGTCACAATAAAAACCGCTGATCGCCACCATTACTAGTAAAAAAATTTTTTATAAAATTGCTATAAAACTATCCCCTATTTTGTAAACGCTATAACTTTTGCGCAAACCAATCAATAATCACTAATTGGTATTTTTTTTACCAAAAATATGTAGAAGAATACCTATCAGCCTTAACTGTGGAAAAAAAAAATTTTTTATATATTTTTTGGGGATATTTATTATAGCAAAAAGTAAAAAATATAGCATTTTTTTCACAATTGTCGCTCTATTTTTGTTTATAGCGCAAAAAATAAAAACCGCAGAGGTGATCAAATACCACCAAAATAAAGCTATATTTGTGGGAAAATAAGGACGCCAAGTTTGTTTGGGAGCCACGTCGCACGAACACACAATTGTCAGTTAAAGCGACGCAGTGCCGAATCGCAAAAAGGGGCCTGGTCCTTTGGCTGCAAATTGGTCCGGGGCTTAAGTGGTTAAGAGACTGTTCATTGTCTACGTTTTGCAAATAAAATCTATTCAAGTGGATCTGTTGTTGGTCTCTCAAGTTACTGGGCCATTACCACGGGACACCCTTAGCCCCTGTACACACAGTCGGAGATTTCAACAACCAAATCCGTCGGATCTTGTCCGTCAGATCTCGTCCGTCGGATCTTGTCCGTCGGATCTTGTCCGAAACTGTTGCATACACACGGTCGGACTAAGTTGTCGAAAAATCCGATCATTCAGAACGTGATGACGTAATTTC
The DNA here is from genome assembly GCF_037356315.1 of Lithobates pipiens. Classification (NCBI taxonomy): domain Eukaryota; kingdom Metazoa; phylum Chordata; class Amphibia; order Anura; family Ranidae; genus Lithobates; species Lithobates pipiens. The sequence continues at coordinate 73,160,388 of NW_027507718.1, forward strand.
GTTACGATGGGACTACGTTCAGGCTAGTAGCCAATAGCTTTGATGTAGGAATTTGATCTGAGCATGCGTGGCACTTGGTCCGATCAAAATTCTCTACACATGATCGGAGTATGTCCGATCGAACCAGTTGGTCGGGAAATATTTCCAACATGTTGGAAAATTGGGTCCGACGGATATTCCGACAGAATCAGTCCGATGCATACCACACACAGTCGGATTATCCGACGATATGGTCCGATAGGACACATTCCGACGGATTCTTCGACCGTGTACAAGGGCTTAGACGTGCAACGAGGAAGACAGAAGGTAACGGTAAGCCCAAATCTAACCAGCAGCTCCTTTGGGGGTTAGTGCTACAACTGTAAACACATTTTGGTTGACAACATGTCTAGACCTCATGTGTATATTAGTCAACCTTTGTTGTTTATCATTTGTGTCATATATTATTGTTTTTATAGGTATTTGGATTTTTGTATATCAAGCTTATGCTCATGTGTACTTTCACTACAGTTTGTACTTTTTTATGATCTGGTTTTACCTCCCATGCCCATATAATCCCTGGGGCATTTCCCTTTTGCAAATTTCTATATATGGGATGCAGCATGGGTTTCCAGATCTGACTCTCAATAGGGGTTTCTCTTAAACTATTTTCTTTGTAGTCAAGATTACTACAGCATCCCTGTCATGTGCCAAACTGTTTCATTAAGCTCCTTGAGGGTAGGGGCCGATGTGCATGTACAATTTATACTGTGTGTAAAGTGCTACATAAATTAACGGCCCTATACAAGTACCTGAAATAAATAAAATTAACATAAACCCAGACTGTAGCATCTGTGTGTGCAAGATTGCAATTCTGCCCATTTGAATAGCTTCTACATTCTGCTGACTCCACTAGACACATTTATGCACTAGGTAAGATGCTCTTGTGTAATTCAATGCCAGTGTGTGTATAGAGAAAATCTACGCTAAGCAGTGTATAACAATTAAACAATAAAGGTGGGCAAAGAGAAAGCATTTTATATATGTTCTGTCCAGGAGTGCCCTTCCTGAAAGTCAGATTATAATATATGTTAAGCCTGCTTTAAAGAGGAAGTAAACCCTAATGGGTTTACTTCCTCTTTCATTCCCTGCAAAGGTAAAGCATAATGGACTACTATGCATCGCATAGTAGTCCATTATGTGTCACTTACCTGACACAGGAGCCAGCGAAGTCACCGCTGTCCCCTGTAGTCCGGCGCATCCATCTTCTTGGTGGGTCTCGCTGCTCCGCCGCTATCATTCGGCAAAGGCGCAATGACGTCACTCCCACGCATGCGCACGGGAGCCGCCACTCGCCGCATATCGCCGTTGACCGAGGCGTGCTCAGTGCGCCTGCGTGCCGCTGTCTACAGCGCATGCGCCGTAGACAGCGGTGCCTGTCTTTCGGCAAATATCTCCTAAACCGTGTAGGTTTAGGAGATATTTCTTGGACCTACAGGTAAGCCTTAATCTAGGTTTACCTGTAGGCCAAAGTGTGTTGTAAGGGTTTACAACCACTTTAAGGTGGTACTAACCAGAGGTTTGAATAATTTGCTATACTGAAAAAAAAGCCCCTATCTGGGCTACTCTACACAAAAAGATATGTTAAAGCTACAGAAAACATTTCTGCACAAGTCAATTTGCATTTTAGACTTGGCTGCCTTAGTGAAATGTGTAATTGCACGGCTATATTTACAGTCAAAACATAATTGACAATGAAAAAATTTAATAAAAAAATCAAGCTGCAAATATAAATTTTATGATGGGAAAATCATTTTAATTTGTTGGAGCTATATAAATCCTGTATAATAAAAATAATTTGTGGAAGATCTAAGCACATTGTTTGTGAAAATAATCCACACATCACCCTCTTGATAAACAGAGTTTAAGCCCTGGCTCACACCGGGGCAGCTTTGAAATCACGCTACTCCAGCGTGATTTTCAAAGCCACACATCAGTGCAATTTGTACTGCCAATTTAATTACGGCTTGCAACTTCATTTAACAGAAGTTTATGCAAGTCACAATGAAATCAGTAAAAAGTATTGCAGGAACATTTTTCATAATTGCTGCAACATGAGTTGTGGCGATCCGAATGGTTCCATACTGTCAAATCGCATGACAACTCGCACCAATGTGAATGGGGGGCTAAAGGATTTGAAGCTAACTATACAAACATTCACAAAATCATTAGGTGTCTATATTACTATTATGTACTGCATACTGATACTCATCCACCATTTCTACATACTGGTACAAGTCACACACACTGCTAAAAGGCATAGCTAGAGTGACCAGCTGAACAATGGCATGCATACCCCGTTATGATGCTGTGTATTATGATTTGAGTGCTTTCCCATTATGCTACAAACAAGCGAGTCTCTGCAAAACAGTTGCTTTGTCTACAATGGTGCATGTTTTATGTGCAGCTGGCAACGAAACACAGCAGCCAAAGAGATATATGCCAATGACAGCCATCTGACCAATATGCCGGATGGCAAGATTTCCCACCTTCCAAGTTGGACTGCTCTGTGTGGACCAGCTGCTCTGTTGGGAAATCTGGAATCAATGCTATGCATACTCTACCCAACATCCCTGTGGCCTCTGCAAACATTAACCCTTACACAGCCACAAAGTAAAAAAAAAAAAAGAGGAAAGTAACCAAAGCCTGCAAACTGGTTTACTTGTTCCACGTACTATGCTAAAGCTGAGTCAATCAATTAGTCTTAAGAACTGTAACACAGAAGCAATTTTAATGTGGGGTAACCAGAACCATTCACTGATGACACAGAATGGCAGCCAATAAGTAGTTCTGTGTTAACTAGGCGAGGAATGAAGGGGTTTCTAAAGTCACCACCAGCTGTGGGCTGATGTTTATTGTGCATTTCCCCTGATAACATTACATTAGACAGGATAAAGGCTGCATTATGGCATCACTATGCATGTTAGAAAAAACGAGGCCCAACATGATCTGAATATGATTATACCTCGAAAGCATGTTTTGAAAAAGACCTTGTGGAAAAGTATACTTATCCCCTGCAAGTGCAGCTCCAGTGATGTGTGTTAGGAAATGCAGCGAGTGACACAGTATGTAAAAATTATTCATTGACAATTTATCCAGGAATGGAAGTACGGGCTCTTGAAGCATTCAATATGCACTTAGGAAATGTTTTTCTTATGTATGCACTTCAATGTGAATGTCAGATAAAAAAGTTACACTAAAGATGCAATTTGACTTTTGTATATTCTTAAACATATGCCATCTTTAGACAGATTCATACGCAAGGTTGTATTTCTTGCAAATTCATGTCCACAGCAGTAGGACACGCCTAGCAGAAGATCCTACAAGCTAAAGCATGTATGGAAAGACAAATTGGTATGTGGTGGCTCCTTCCAACATGTACATATCGTATACAGTTTCCTCCAACAAAACTACCTTTATTATCATTTTAAAAGGAATAATTTTGCATTTATCTTCTTGTCAACTAAGTATATACTTCTTTTGTCCAAAGTCATTCGGAGTGATGAGACCAAAATTGAGCTTTTGGTCACAACCATAAACACTTCATTTGGAGAGGAGTCAACAAGGCCTATGACGAAAGGTATACCATTCCTACTGTGAAAAAAGGAGGTGGATCGTTGATGTTTTGGGGAGGTGTGCACTACAAAAGGCACAGGAAATTTGGTCAAAATTGATGGCAAGATGAATGCAGTATGTTACCAAAAAATACTAGAGGAACATTTGCATTCATAAGACAGGATGCTGCGCGTAGGACGTACATGGACATTATAAAAACACAAGGCCAAGTGGACCTGTCACTGGCTACAGCAGAGATCTCAAGACATGCAGTTCATGCAAGACAGCCCAAGAATTTACAGGAACTGGAGGCTTTTTGCCAAGAGGAATTGGCAGCTTTACCATCTCAGAAGATAAAGAGCCTCATCCACAAATGCCATAAAAGATTTCAAGCTGTCATTGATGTTAAAGGGGCAATAAACGGCAACAAACTACATTCCCTTGGCCTCCAAGAGTTTGCTCTATCCTGGTTCTCTGCCTATCTATCACAGCACTCCTTCAGTGTCACCCACAACTCTGTCTCCGCCTCTCCATTGCCCATTTCTGTGGGGGTCCCCCAAGGCTCTGTTCTTGGACCCTTTCTTTTCTCTATCTACACCTCCTCCCTTGGTCACTTGATAATGCCCGCGGGTTCCAATACCACTTATAGGCTGATGACACCCAAATCTATCTGTCTACTCCTCACCCCTTCAGTCTCCTCTCGCATTACTAACTTACTAACTGACATATAAGCATGGATGTCGCACCACTTCCTTAAACTAAATATCTCTAAATCTGAGCTATTAATATTTTCCCCTGCCCGTGCCCCCCCCCCCCCTCCATGACCTTTCCATCAAAATCAACAATGCAACTATCAGTCCCTCCCCTCACGCCAAGGTACTAGGTGTAATCCTAGACTTCCGACTTGTCATTTCAGCCCCAAGTCCAATTGTTGTCAAAAGATTGTAAAATTCACCTCCGTAACATCTCTAAAATTCGCCCCTTTTTAACAAATGAAGCCACTAAGCTCCTCATTCACTCCCTTGTTATCTCTCGCCTTGGCTATTGCAACTCCCTTCTCATATGCCTGCCTCTCCATAGGCTATCCCCTCTTCAGTCTATCATGAATGCTGCTGCCAGACTTATCCACCTTACCAACCGCTCAGTGTCTGCCAACCCTCTCCTCCAATCCCTACACTGGCTTTCCCAACCACCCAGCGAATTAAATTCAAAATACTAACCACAACATACAAAGCCATTGACAACGCTGCTCCGAAATACATCACCAATCTTGTCTCCAAATATCACCCAAGTCGTCCTCTCCACACTTCTCAAGACAGACCCCCCCCCCACCTCTCTCATATCATCCTCCCATGCTCCTCTCCAGGATTTCTCCAGAGCCTCTGCCATCCTCTGGAACACGCTACCTCCACCTGTCCGGCTATCCCCTACTCTTGCTACCTTCAGGCGATCCCTGAACACTCATCTCTTCAGGAAAGCTCATCACACCTCCACCTAATCTTCTACCACTTCCATCAGCTCATTACATATTCGCAACACGATCGAACACCTTTGGGATGAATTTGAGTGGAGACTGCAAGCCAGGAATTCTCGTCCAACATCAGTGCCTGACCTCATAAATGTGCTTCTGGAAGAATGGTCACACATTCCCATAGACACACTCCTAAACCTTGTAGACAGCCTTCCCAGAGAAGTTGAATCTGTTATAGCTGCAAAGGGTGGGCTAACTCAACACTGAACCCTACAAACGGGGATGCCATTAAAGTTCATGTGTGTGTAAAAGGTAGATGTCCCAATACTTTTGACACACACACACCACAGTATATTGTATTCAAACGTACAACTGTGTATCTATGAGGATTTAAATATAGGCGCTCTCATTGCAAACATGTTTTTAAAGCCACAATCTCCTAATCTTTTCTTCATCTAATGAGTCACTGACCTGGAACGGCCATTCAGTCACTGATGTCTGAAAAGTTTGAACTTCTGTGCTGGGGTGGTAGCATTTAAAAGTGAAACTTCAAGGCTAGAACTAACTAAGCCTAAAACAGCTCCCACCCCCCTTTTAACACCTACACTAACTAGTTATCCATTTCAAGACTAAGCCTATTTTGGACATTTGGTGTTTACAAGTTAAAAACCTTTTTTTTTTTTTGCTAGAAAATTACTTGGAAACCCCAAACATACATATACACATATATATATATATATATTTAGCAGAAGAGAATAAAATGGCGATTGTTGCAATATTTTATGTCACACGGTATTTGTGCAGCGGTGTTTTGAATGCAACTTTTTGGGAAAAGGGACAATTTCATGAACTTTAAAAAAACAAAACAGTAAAGTTAGCCCAATTTTTTTGTATAATGTGAAAGATGATGTTACGCCAAGTAAATAGATACCAAAAACGTTGCGCTTTATAATTGCACGTACTCATGGAATGGTGACAAACTACTGTACCTAAAAATCTCCATAGGCAACGCTTTAAAAAATGTTTATGGTTACCAGGTTAGAGTTACAGAGGAGGTCTAGTGCTAGAATTATTACTCTCGCTTTGACGATCTCAGCGATACCTCACATGTGTGATTTGAACACTGTTTACATATGCGGGCGCGACTTCCGTATGCATTTTCTTTGCTGCGCGAGCTTGTGGCGACTGGGGCGCTTTAAAAAAAAATTCTCTTATTTTATTTAAATAATTCATATTAATACATTGTTTTTAAAAAAAAAAAAAAAATGATCACTTATTGCTGTCACAAGGAATGTAAACATCCCTTGTGACAGTAATAGGTGGTGACAGGTACTCTTTATGGAGGGAACGGGGCTCTAAAAGACCTCCAATCCCTACTTTGTACTTCAAAGTATTCAGATCGCCATTTTTGGCGATTCTGAATACTGTATATTTTTTTTTAAACCGGCGCCATTGGCAGCCGAATAAACGGAAAGTGACATCATGACGTCGCTTCCGTGTTTACAATCAGGAGACTGGAATGAAGCCACTTACGGCTTCATTCCAGTCTGTCCCTAGCCACCGGAGGCATCAGATTGTTGATCGGGTCTCCTGGTGGAACGGGTGGCTTGGTAAGGGCGGTGGGGGGGGGGGCGTCCCCTCCCATTCCTCCGGTATAACAGCCAAGTGGCTTTTAGCTAAGCAGAACCCACATATGTAATCAACAAATATGGCTGTCCCTATGTATATAAAGATTTAAAAATCATAAATCGGAATGATCAGATGCTTACCTAGCCGGTAACGGCAAGTAAACAAACTACTGGAATTGGAAGTGAGTTAATACACGTTGCTTCCAAGTTCATTGATCATAAAGAAGGGGGAAGTTCCATCTTTTCTGTCTGCCACAGGAAGGCCCAGGAATGATGGTGAATGATGGTGGTAGGAGGAGGGGTGCTATTTCCAACTGAAAATTTTGTTACCAGGAACATGGCTGCAGCTGCAGACGCAGACATGATCCAGGTATCCTACTTGTTCCCTATTGCCGCGTACACACGAGCGGATTGTATGGCGTACTTAGTCCGTCATACAATCCGACGGACAGTCCGTCGTACTTTCCACTGAACGGACTTGACCACACACGGATACACAAACAATCCGTCGAAAGCTTGCGCGATGACGTGTACAGCACGTACGACGGGACTAGAAATAGGAAGTCCAAGACACAGCAAAGCACCCTTCCGCCGTATAAATCCTTTCTGGGCATGCGCCATTCTTAGTCCGTCGAACTAGCATACTGACGACCGTATTGTCCGCTGAAACCAAAGTACGACGGACAGAATTTCGAAAAAACCAAAATACTTAGTACTCCGGACTGCACGCTGAAAAAGTCCGCTGAAGCCCACACACGAGCGGATTGTCCGCTGAAATGTGTTTCGACGGACTAAGTACGCCATACAATCCGCTCGTGTGTACGCGGCATATGATGTACGGTTATGTCCAGGATCATCGCACGAACCAGGCATTCCTCGGTTCACGCTGACAGGGAGAGCCGATCAGTGGCTCTCCCTGCCAGGGGGGTGGTCTGTGCTGACAATCAGCACATTGATTATCAATACAGCCCCATCAGATGTGCTACCACAGCTGCCAGTTAGTGCCCCATAAAAAAAAAAAAAAAAAAAACATGACCGTGCCAAGATCATTGCCAATTAGTGCCCAGCAGTAAAACGTGTCAGTACCTCAGTACTTCCTCATCAGTGCTGCCCATCACAGCCACCAAGTGGTTAAGTCCAATTCTGAAAGTTTCACTGGCCCTCAGGAATGACTCAGCGTTCATACATAGTTTCATATTCATGGAAAACCGAGAGCCCTGAGCTGTAGATGCAGTAGGTTCTTGCTGACCCTAGAGGGAATCACTAAGTCAACCCAGCCTAATCAAAAGGGGTTTTCTGTAGGAAAACTAAAGTGTGCGATTATAATTCAGCAGATACTCCCTTTAGTGACACTTTTTTAAATTATATCAAAATCTTCTCAAGACCAATATTTTACAATTCGTCAAACATCATATTAGTAAACAGAATTAACTACTTCCATACCAGTCACTTTCGCCCCTTCCCGTCCAGGACAATTTTAGGCTTTCAGCGCTGTTGCACTTTGCATGACAATTGCACGGTCATGCTACACTGTACACAAACAAAATTGTTATCATTTTGTTCCCACAAATAGAGTTTTTATTTGGTGGTGTTTGATCACCTCTACAGTTTTTATTTTTTGCTAAACAAACTAAAAAAAAAAAAAAAAAAAAAAATCGAAATTTTTGAAAAAACAAAAAAAACTTTTTCTTCAATTCGGTTATAAAATTTTGTTTCCTCCTTCACTGACGGGCACTGATGAGGCGGAAATGATGGGTTGGCACTGATGAGGAGGCACTGATATGCAGAATTGATGGGCACTGACAGGCAGCACTGATGGGCACCAATAGGCCACAATGATATGCAGCACTGATGGGCACCAATAGGGGCACTGACAGGCGGCTGCGATGGGCACTGACAGGTGGCTGTGATGGGCAGCACTGATGAGGAAGTACTAAGGTACTGACACGTTTTACTGCTGGGCACTAATTGGCACTGATCTTGGCACGATCATGTTTTTTTTATGGGGCACTCACTGGCAGCTGTGGTAGCACATCTGATGGGGCTGTATTGATAATTAATGTGCTGATTGTCAGCACAGACCACCCCCGTCAGCGTGAACCGAGGAATGCCTGGTTCATGCGATGATCAGCTGTGACTGGTCACAGCTGATCACGTGGTAAGAAGCCTCTATCAGAGGCTTCTTACCACGATCGGAGATGCGGCATGTCAGATTGACTGACGTCATATGACGCGGAGTCAAAATAACTGAACCACTTCCCAACCATCATTCTGCTTTAGGCTGGGAGGAAAGTGGTTAAATTACTATTAAAAAGACCAAATATGTCTGTAAAGGTTCTCATTTATACAAGTCAAGGTATATCTAGTAGTAGTTAGTCATATTAAACTGGTCTTGTTTTGTAATGCTGAAGACATTTCGTAAATTACCAAGCCACATCACCAGTCGAGAAGCTACTCCAGCATTTATACTTCCACCTTAGGAAACCTTAATCACCATTCAATGTGTAAAAGTTGATTGTCCAAGAGCAGGATGTGAAAGTTGCGGTGCCATTCTGTTCTAGTTACAAAACCTCATTGTTGGTGTCCTGTACATTGGGCAGAAGAAAACAACCTCTCAACAAGCAAATGGTATAAAACAGGCGGGTGAATTCTACAGGCCAAGACACAGCAGTCTTCCTAAACCTTAAAGAAAAGGAACATTCTTTGGAGGACAACAAAGTGCACATTTTGGACAGAGGGGACAAATGGTTTGCAGAGCCACAAAAGATACCATCTACATCAAAATGGAACAACCATGCCTGAACAGGGCCTTTATCTCATATAATGCAGTTTAACCATCTCTGCACTGCTAGTTTGGCATTTCACACCTTTATACCTTGTACACATGGTCGGACATTCCGACGGATTTTGGCCCAAACTTGTCTTGCATACATGCGGTTTCACAAAGTTGTCGGAAAATCCGATCGTTCAGATCGAGGTGACGTAAACCACGTACGATGAGACTATAAAGAGGCCAGTAGCTTTCATCTCATAATTTATTCTGAGCATGCATGGCACTTTGTCGGAATTATCTACACACGATCGGAATTGAAACTATTGGATTTTGTTGACGGAAAAGCATTCAAACTTGGTGTGTCGGAAATTCCGACGGAAAAAGTCCGATGGAGCCCACACACGATCGGATTTTCCGACAACATGACACATTTTCCGTCGGAAAGTCCGACCGTGTGTACAGGGCAGTAGCTTTGAAAATCGAGAAACTAACACCTCTGCAGGCTTCTTGACACCAACAATGGTTTTACTCAGCTAGGACAGGATAGCACAACTTTAACCTTCCAACCTTCTCTTGGACAATCAGCATTTACATATTCCATTGTGATTGGGTTAAGGTGTTCAAAGGTGTAAGTATGAATGCTGGAAATATTCCTAACACTCTAGGAACTGAAGAATTGGCTTGGTAAGCTATGAAACATCTTAAATATTACAGACCAATCCAGTTGAAGGTAACCAACTAGATGTACTAAATATGATATACATCATAAAAAATATATTTTATAGAACATTTAATATGAGCAGTTTACCTTCTGTACTGGTATCAATCAGCTCTCGACTAGAGCTGGGCGATTTAAAAAAAAAAAAAAAAAAATTGTCGATTGAAAAAGAAAAAGAAATAAAAAAAAAAAAAAAAAAAACTCGATTAACGATTCGAATCAAGTTTTTTGGGTTTTTTTGATGGACACTGCGCCGGTCCTGGGGAGCTGCAGGCAGGAGTTTTTAGGCGAGGCCGCGGCTTCTGTCTAGTCTGTGGCGCCCAGCCTCGTGGACTAGGCCGAATCAGCGGCCTCGCCTAAAAACTCCTGCCCGCAGCACCTCAGAAACGGCGCGGTGGTGAAAAAAAGAAAATCTAAAAAAAAATTGATTTGCTTAAAATTTTTTAATCGATTTGACCTCTCAACTCGATTCAAGATTTAAATAGATTTTTTTCCCCAGCCCTACTCTTGACTTACTGGTACATTTTGTATACATGTTATGTTAAGATTTATGATGTAGAATAGGGGTCGGTAACCTGTCTGCCGCCGCTAAATGTCCGGCCCGTCAGTCAGACACAGTCTAGGGGGCTGCAGCAGTGAAGGAAGGATGGTAACTGCACTCTCTAGCTCTGGACAACTTAGCCCCAACTGTGCCAGCAGGGTCAGCGGCACTAGTTAGGTCCTGCAGGTGGCACATTCTGTTACGCCTGTCAGCTGGGCTGCCTGTCACTTTTCCACCTGTCGCTGAGTCTCCCTAAGTGAGTGCTCATTGCTGAATGTCGGCAGCTTCGCCTTCACAGTCCACCCCCTGCCCAGCCAGGACTCCGTGGTGCACAGTGAACTGTGCTGTCTCTGTAGCTGCCGGTGCCAATCCTGTCACTCAATATCTCACACAAATCCTGTGAGTGAGATATTAAAGGCAGGATTCAGAGTGAACACCACAGGGATGCAGAGTGCTGAAGACACCTTGTAAAGTAGCCAATCCCTGCTGTAGCCACACTAGCAGCCCTGCCCCCTGATGTACACACACACACACACACACACACACACACCGAGGTGGTAGATAGGAGAGTGTGTATCTGTAGCAGTCACAACCATTTACAATTCAATTGGAGGACACCAAATGCTGCATAATTGGGGAGTCCACTGTGTAAAACACACCCCATTCCCAGCCCCCTCAACTTAATAAAATGCATTTGTCCCTCTCCTCTGCAACTCCAAGTCTCTTACTGTTAGAAAAGTTTTAAATGTTTATTGTGTGACTATTAGAAAAACAATATTCCTGAGACTGATTTTTAAAAACTTACTTCTGAGCACATTATTGTATTAACTTTTTGTATTGTTTTGTCTTAACTAACTCCATAGTAAGTTGTAGGATGATTAGGTTTAACTAAATATGATAGCCTAAGAATGTACGGGAAACATGAATATCAAAATAAAGTACCAGTTTGACAACGTTATTTATGTTTCCTCAGCCAATAGAAGCATAGAGGTGGTATTCTTGTAGGGATAAGGAGGGGAAGACACATTCTTTTTGTGAGACTTTACTGCAGCTTTTGTCCTGTAAGCATGTCTCCCTTTTGTGGGCCACATCAGAAATAAATTGTCTGCTTCTCAATACATCTGGAGTTTTGACTGATCACAAGAGAAGATTCCTAACACTTACTGTAAAAAAAAAAAAAAACTGCCTTCTGCTGGAAAGCAATCCGCACACGGATTGTTTTTCAGATGTATATTGACAGGTGGTGAGGATATCGCCTCCTTACCACCTGATTTAAACCCCTGAATCAGGAGTCGGCGATGTAATGTATACACATGCACCTGACCCGCAGACATTTTAATTAAGAACAGAGCACAGCAGGAAGCCGAATTAGAACACGGGAGAGACACATAGCAGCGCTTATAAGACAGCGGGAGTTTCCAGAGTTAACTTTCCAGGTGATTGGTTGCTAGGTAGTCCTAAAAACCAATCACCAGCTTTTTTTTTTTTTTTTTATTAACTCTGAAAGCTCCCACTGTCTTATCAGTGCAGAGCTAGTTTATCACTCTCATTAACAACTTATCATCCAGTCTCCGTCAACCCTTCTCCACCTTCAACTCTTTACTTCGTTCTCCACTGCCTTCACCCACTAACTCACTCACTGCCCAGGCGATTGCCAATCACTTCAAAACAGAAGTTTGACATAATGGCTTAACTCTCATTTAGTCTATCCCCCCCCTTCAATCAATCATGAATGCTGCTGCAATACTCATCCACTTTACCAATCGCTCTTTGTCTGCTACTCCTCTCTTTCAATCCTTCCACTGGCTTCCTCTCACCCAACAAATTAAACTGAAGTTACTAACAACTACTTACAAAGCCATCCACAACTTAGCGTCCAGCTACATCACTGGCCTAGTCCCAAAATACCAACCAATCGTTCTCTTAGTTCCTCTCAAGACCTCCTGCTCTAGCTCCCTTGTCACCTTATCCCATGCTCATCTCCAGGACTTTTCCAGAGCCTTGCCAATCCTATGGAACTCCTTACCCCAATCTGTCCAATTATCTCCTACTAGTTGTTAGATGATCCCTGAAAAACATCCTCTTCAGAGAAGCCTATCCTATCCACACCTTACAACTGTATTTTTATTTTCTGCATCAGCTCATCCCCCACAGTTATTACCTCTGGTTTCACTTCCCTTCTAGATTGTAAGCTCTAACAAGCAGGGCCCTCTGATTCCTGCTGTATTGCATTGTATTGTAACTGTACTGTCTGACCTCATGTTGTAAAGAACTGTGCAAACTGTTGGCACTATATAAATCATGTATAATAAGAATGTCTCCAATTCAGCTAGGGATTTTGTTTCTGTAGTGGCTACTCTGCATTTGCTCAGTTTTCACTCTGAGCAGCACATGTGACTATAGAGTCACACATGCGGGTGTATACACAGTGGTAAATGACAGTCCACTACCTCCCTCCTTCTCCATGCCCACTAACCAGCTAAACACAATGGGGGCGGGATATTCCAGTGCATTCAGAAACTATTCACAGCACTTTTTCCACATCTTGCTATGTTAAAGCCTTAATCTAAAATTCTACAAACAATAACCCATATTGACAACATGAGAAGTTTCTTTGAAATCTTTGCAAATTTATTAAAAATAAGAAAACGAAAAAACAATACCCATGTACATACGTATTCACATCCTTTGCTCAATACTTTGTTGATACACCTTTGGCACCAATTATGGCCTGGAGTCATTTTCAGTATGATGCTACAAGCTTGGCACACCTATTTATGGGCAGTTTCTCCCATTCTTCTTTACAGGACATCTCAAGCTCCATCAGGTTAGATGGGGAGCATCCATGTTCAAGTCTGGGCCACTCAAGGACATTCATAGAGTTGTCCCATAGCCACTTTGTCATCTTGGCTGTGTGCTTAAGGTCATTGTCCTGTTGGAAGATGAACCTTCACCCCCAGTCTGAGGTCCAGAGCACTCTGGAGCAGGTTTTCATCAAGGATGTCTCTGTACATGGCATTCATCTTTCCCTTGATCCTGACTAGTCTCCCAGTTCCTTCCGCTGAAAAACATCCCCACAGTATGATGCTGCCATCTCTATGCTTAAATGTAGAGATGGTATTGGCCAGGTGATGAGTGGTGACAGACATGACGCTTGTCATTCAGGCCAAAAAGTTCCATTTTTGTTTTATCAGACAAGGGACATTTGTTTCCAATGGTCTGCGAGTCCTTCAGGTGCTTTTTGGCAAACTGCAGGCAGGCAGTCATGTGCCTTTTTACTGAGGAGTGTCTTCCACCTGGACACTCTACCATACAGATTGGTGGAGTGCTGCAGAGTGCTGCAGAGATGGTTGTTGTTCTAGAAAGTTATAATCTCTCCACAGAGAAATGATGGAGCTCTGTCCGAGTAACCATCGGGTACTTGGTCACTTCCCTAAGGCCCATGTCCCCCGAATGTTCAGTTTAGCCGAGCGGCCCACTCTAATTAGAGTCCCGGTGGTTCCAAATTTCCTCTATTTACGAATAATGGAGGCCACTGTGCTCAGTGGGACCTTCAATGATGCAGAAATGTTTCTCTGCTCTTCCCCAGATCTGTGCCTCGATACAATTCTGTCTCAGAAGTCATTTCATGGCTTAGTTTGTGCTCCGACGTGCGCTGTTAACTTTGGGACCTTATGTGTGCCTTTCCAAATCATGTCCAAACAACTGAATTTACCACAGGTGGACTCAAATCAAGTTGTAGAAACATCTCAAGAATGATCAGTGGAAAAAGCCACCTGAGCTCAATTTTGAGTGTCATGTCAAAGGCTGTGAATACCTATGTACATGGGATTTGTTTCTTAATTTTTAATAAATTTGCAAAGATTTCAAAATTCTTTAACGTTGTTATTATGGGGTATTGTTTGAAGAATTTTGAGGAAAATAATTAATTTAATCCATTTTGGAATAAGGCTGTAAAATGGAAAAAGTGAAGCACTGTGATTACTTTCCAGATGCATTGTACATGCAAATTGATAGAAGCTTCACCTTCCTCTTATTCTAGACACAGGATGGAGGGGTGTGACACAGCATGTTATTTCTACAAAATAATAAATATTTGATGTCAAATATATTTCAAATATATTTGTATGACAATTTAATCCTATGACAATTTAAAGGATATCATTTATTTATTTTTACTCTGTATTCCCAAGGCTGTTTTTTGTTTGTTTTGTTTTTTCAAACATGTGACCAGCAGCAGTGGACTAGATGCTCCTCCTGTCAGGATGAATTACACTTTAACATTGGATCGAGGGCAGATTTGCCACGAATCTGCCCGCAATTTTAAATCGCTGATGTGTAAACGGCAAATCATGGAACTCGCATTTGAGATGCCATTTAAATGACACCTCAAAACGCAGCGTGGGTCTGCCACAATTGTTGTGCGATAAATTGCAGCAACACTCATTGTGGTTTACATGCCGCCTAAAAGAAGCTCTAGAACTTTTTTTGGGTGACATGCTTCCCGTGACATGTGTTGCCACAATTTATCGTGCGACAATCGCTGCAGACCTGCGGCGCTAAACGAGTCCCGCAATTTACCATTCAAACATCAGCATTTTCAAATCACAGGCAGATTGACGGCAAATCTGAAGCGATTCAAAAACGCTAAAGTGTGAATGCATTGTTTCCTTGCAGACAGGCTGGTAAAGATCTGGGTCATTTGACAGCTGTAAATCGATTAGGAAAAAAGGTACTTAGATGTTTTTTTTAAATTCAAATAATTACACTGCCATCACCCACATACAGAAATATAAGAGACAATGTAAATTCAACAGTGTGTGTATAGTATCACTTTGGTTTAAAGTCCATAACAACCATAAAAAAATAAAAATAAAAAATACATTATAAAGTTTTTAACAATCTGCACAATGCATGCCATTTTCAACTTTAGTTGACTTACTTGGTTATAGAGTTAAAATTAGCATGAACTGGTAAAATGGTTATGCTTTCTAAATTCGACTATCAATAAACAGGGATCTAAATTAACAAGCACTTACTTGCATGTAGCTTATCATGTCAAGGAACAGGCGGAGGATTTGCTCTTCTAATTCTGAGGGTCTCCGAGTGCTACAACCACTCTTTGATTGTAGAAGGGCTTTCCAGATTCCCAGTCGGAGGGTGGAGTACTCTTGTAGTTGTGATGGCTCACAATACAAATACCTCAGAAACGGTGTCAAAATATAAACACTGGAGGGCTGCTTCCTGCAATCAAATAGGTGCTTAAAGTCAGTTCCTTTTATAAAATTCTTAGAATTGTGTCTCTATACAATAAAACACAGCAATAAGATATTTAGTTTGTTTCCCAAGAAATACTTCATAAATCAATACTTCAAGGAAAGCAGGGTTTATAGATACTCTATATAATTAGCAATCAAAGTCTTATGAAGTTTCACATCAATATATAATATAATTTCAAGAGACATTTTCAAGATCTTTAACTCTGTAACTTTCATTACAATAATACCCAATAGTCCTCAGATACCAAGGTCCTTGTACAGGCACTTACTCTTATAATGTTAAAATGCATAGGCACCTAACCCCTTCACCATTAGCTAAGTTTAGAGACAACTACAGCCCACTTTGCCCCAGATGCGATGGGTCTACTGGCACTTTTTTTCCATACTATATGGTCTTGCCCGGTGATGCAGGATTATTGGTCCTAAATAGTGCAATTCATACATGACAAAATGGGCTCCCCCCTCACACTGTGCCCTAAACAATGTTTACTGGGAGTGTTCCCAGACTTCGATAAGTTCCACCACATCATTTCTACAAGAAACACTGTTTATAGCTAGATTACTCATAGCACGGAAATGGCTTAGGGCGTTATCGAACATCATTCAGGAATGGATCGCCGCAGTTAATGTGTTACCTAACAAAAAGGAGATGTATGCTCAAAGAGGATGTCCTTCCAAATATGGAAAGATTTGGGATGCCTGGTTGGGAGAAGTCTTCACCTGATCGGAGTGAGGACAGAATGTATACATTCTCTTCTCCTCGCATTACACCAGTAGAGTCAAAAGGTGATATGTTACCGTTAACACATGCATGTATCTGCACTGTTACCAAAGAATATTTACTTTGTTTCCTCTTTTTATTTTTTTCGATATTCCATCTGTATCTCCTTGTAGATGTACAATATTTGCATCATGATTACTGTCATCTTGTAACCATGCATACTTTTCCAATAAAGAACGTTGTTTGAAAAAAATTAAAATAAAAAATGCATAGGCACCATCTTGCCATTGTACTCCTGCATTATCACCCTGTCACACGGGTTCCAATGAAAACTACAGGTCACTATTAGGAAAGCTGCCCTGAGAATTACAATGCAGCCAGCACTGCAGTACATGCATGTAGACAAGAAGTGGATGCAAAAAGCAGCAAATCAATTTAAAAAGAGGCAAAAAAAAAAAAAAAATAAATAAAAAAAAAAGTTTATTCTTTCCACAAAATCCTTCTGCAAGCAGAACACTATGGAACTTGATGGGTTTATCATCTTTGTGAAGATATAAAGATCACCACTTTCCTCCAGCTATACACAATGTCATGTGGAGAGGTAAGATCCCTAGACAGAACTCGTCCTGCTTTGTATTGTGCGCCAGTTTTTACGTTGTATGTGGAGTTGATTTTGGCAGCTTCGGACAACAAGGAGCTGCTTCTAGAGCCCCTCCCTTGATAATCCCCGGCTGTGTACACTGGCCTTGCTGTCATTCTAAACTGCATATGGGAAGCCTCCAAGAGGGAAAATGAAACCTGCAAAAAATAGGCAGGGTGGTTAAGATCTTACAACCAAAATTCACACTTCCCTGAAAAAATAACTTTTAGCTATATATACAGTGTTGCCCATAAATGAGTACACACCAACAAATTTGTCAGAAAACCATTACTTTCTTTACAGAATCAACATTTTCTACGGGACACTATACAACACAATACTCCCACAAATGTGGGCCATTGATTGCAACCAAGATTTGTTACTTTGCAGACACAAAAAAATGTTTTCCTCACAAATTCATTCAAGACCATGTTGCAAAAATGAATACACCCCAATGAAAGTCTTATGCTGCGTACACACGACCAGACTATGATGGACTAGGTCTGACGGACTTTCAGCGGAGTTCCGACGGACTTTCCGAACGAGCAGACTTGCGCACACACGACAGGATTTTCCGGCAGACAAGGCCCAACGGTCTTCCAAATTAATGGACTTGCCCACACACGGACTAAAGTCCGTTCATTTTCAAGAGTTATGACAGGACTAGAAAAGGAAGTCAATCTCGCCGTTTTTATAGGCGAGATTGACACCTTGCGAGCCCTATCGCCTGGTATGGATTTTAAGGGGAACCCCTACGCTGAAAAAACGCCGTGGGGATCCCCCCAAGGTCCATACCAGACCCTTATCCGAGCACGCAGCCCGGCCACTCAGGAAAGGGGGTGGGGAAGAGGGCGCTCTGCAGGCCCCCAACCTCAAAGCACCTTGTCGCCATGTTGATGAGGACAAGGGCCTCTTCCCGGTCTGCAGGCAGGGGGGCTTATCGGAATCCGGGAGCACCCTCTAATAAGGGGGCTTCCCAGATCCCGCCCCCCCACCCTATGTGAATAAGTATCGTACCCCTACCCATTCATCTGGGTGAAAGAGAATGTCAATTAAAAAAAAAAAAAAAAACACACACACACACACACACACACTAGACAGGTTTTTAAAGTAGTTTATTAGGCAGCTCCGGGGGTCTCTTCCATCTTCAGGGGTCTCTTCCGACTTCTCCGCTCTCTCCGGCCTCCGGTTCTTCTCCCGCGCTCCTCCGCTATCTTCTGCTCTTTTGCTAGTGGTGGCCCGGTTTCTTCCGTCGTCTTCTTCCAATGTGGACACGACGCTCTCATCCACTGCAATGCTGTGTGCACGGTGCGCTACAACTTATATAGGCATGAGGCGGGGTCACCGGGTGATGTCATATGCCGCCAACTTGGTCCTTCCATGCCTAGAAGGCTTGGTGTTGTCCTTACAAATCATGGAGGTCATACAAAAGACTAGATGTAGTAGTTTTTGTTGTGGAGTCAATTCATTTTTGCATCAACTAATTTGAGTAAAACTGAAGATTTTGTAATCTAAGTTATATTAACCTTACTTTCATGTAATGAGATAAACAAATGTTCTATAAAACTCAGTTTTATACAATTTCAGAAATTTTTCTTGTGTTCATTGAGATATTGATTCAAATCTTACTTTTCAAAAGGGGTGTACTCATTTATGCTGAGCACTGTATATAATATTATAAATAAATAACAGCAATATGTTCAATTGAAACAAATGTCTTTTCTAGGTTTACAAAAAAAGACTGATAGTGCAAAGAGTATTATACTAAATAAATGGAGGTCACATAGGAGAAGACTATCAATCCTATCTATCCTAGAGGACTATCCTATCAAGTATGGTAGATTAAAAAAAATCCTAAATGATCCTATACGATTTTATAATAATCCTCCATGAAACTTCACCATAGAGAGAAATAATGCTAAAGCATTTTTTTGGGGTTAACAAAGGATCCTGCTCCAAAGCATGTTATATGACATAGTGCTTGTCCTGTGTCATTTGGCCCCCTCTAACACCTAAAAAACCTGGCTGATCTGGCATATTGCACATTTTTTGTGACCACTGACATTTATACAGTGATCGATGCTATAAAAATGTACTGGTTAATGTATAAGGGTCACTGGCGGGGAAGGGGTTAAAATTAGAAGGCGATCAAGGGGTTAAAATGTGTTCCCTCATTTGTTTTTCTAACTGTGGGATAGAACTGACTAGAGGAGGAGACATTGTAGTTCCTAGCTAGCAGGAGCAGACGATCTGTCTCTCCTCTCAGAACAGAGATTTGTGTTTACACACACACATATTCCTGTTCTGGCTCTTGTGCCCGCAACCGCAAGCCATGCACATCGGCTCCCCCGCCATGCAGCAGGCGCACCTGCTATAGGGATTTAAAGGGCTGACGTACAGCTACAGCGTTTGTGGAATCGTGTTGACCCGCTGCTGTATAATGACGGCGGCTGGTAGGCAAGTGGTTAAGAACCGAGACTGCGATCACATGACCAGCTCTCTCCTCCTCCACTCCAGACTGTATTGTGTGGTTTTGATTCCCCTGCTGATGTCAATCTTCTGAGCTTGGGAGCTTGGACAAATGTTCTGCCCTCCTCAGAACAATGGGTATCCTTAGAACTGAACATACAAAAAGAGAAGAAGGAGGGCGCACAGACCTTGTGCATTACTAAAGATAACATTTATAAAATATAACAAGAATACTACTCACAAAACGAGCTTTAAAACAAGGCTTATCAATACTCCAGCAATTATGAACTGTATCTCTAGACGCCTGCGACCTGGACCAGATGTTTGACCAGATATTATTCTTGTTATATTTTATAAATACATTTTATCTTTGGTAATACACTAGGTCGGTGCACCCTCCTCGTCCTCCCTCTCTTTTTGTAAGTATCAGTAGGGGAATCTGTCACGCCACTGCATCTCTCAGAGGAGGAAAGGAGAAATCTAGACAGTTATGTGATCGCGATCTCGGCAGTGTTTTGCTTGCATCTATCTAGCAAGGTTACTTTATGGTATAAGCAAGGAAGCTGAGACGTAAACGTGCTTTTACTAAACAAAAATGCTGTACATACAAAACTATTACAATATTAGGAATACAGTTCAAGACTGACAGATTGTCACGGTCCCTACCGTGTCTTTTAGACAGCCAGGCGTGGTCGCGCCCCAAGTGGCTCTGGGTGGTATTGAACTAATGACTGTTTGTTCTTGCTCCTGATTCTTTACCCCTGAGCCACACCTCAGTTCTATTCTGCCTGCTTTCCAGCCATGCCTAGTTTTACTGTGGGCAATTCTGTTTGTACCGGTTACTCTTGGATCAGCTGTGGCAGGTTACCTAATTAGCTGGGTATAAAGCACTGCTTCACTCTAAGGGCTTGGTCAGTTCATTGTCTCTGGTCACCAAATATACCTGTGTTCCTGTGTTCAAAGTTACAGTGTTCCAAGACGGACCCCGGCTTCTGACCCTGGCTTGTATTTAGTTTATGCTGACTTCTGGAATCCCGGACAACGTCTTTCTTCGACGATCCCTTGGCTTTTCCTGTCAAGCCCCCGTGCACAGATTCATAGCCCAGGTAGCTTATCTGTTTGTTACTGTGGGCTGTATCTATTTGCAAGGGAGAGCGTACATCTCTGCACCATGGACTCCAACCTAGTTGGGCCCTCACACAGATATCTATAACAAGTAAAAATGCATAGCAAATAAACAAGGGAAAAAGGAAAAGAAACGCGCTAGACCTAATAACAATGAATATTTATAAAAAATTATGAATGAACCTCTAGGCTGCTGTTCAACTGTGGGATACACACACAATAAAACATAGAGAGCAAATATAGAGCTGCGCCAATAAACATTACAAGGGACAAGGCGTCCCTTGCTCCCTAAACAGACCAAGTATCTCATTTGTTCCTTCTACTTGCTACAAGTAGTCATTCTCCGAGTACACTGAGCTGCATTCTGGTGAAAGAATTATGTTGGTGATCTGCAATTTTTAGCGATAATGCGACATAGCGACAGACAGATCGGACACTTTTGACACATTTCTGGGACTACTGACATATATACAGCAATCAGTGCTATAAAAACACTGTGTGGAGATATTAAGGGCCAGGGAATCGCTGCAATCAAGAGATAAGAATAAAAGCATACATACCCATTGCCATTAAAGTTCGACATTGCGGAGCACTGTAGCGGCTTGCCATGTATGAAGTCTCTCCCCTGAGAGAGTAAAGACACCTGGTATAAGCAAGAAGTTGCAAAAAGTTCTTTAGAAACAAGTCCAGGCTTGTAATACATCAAAGGCCTTGTTCTCCACAGCTCTTGCGGTCTTCCGTCATTCTTTCCATCATGTAATCCCTATTCTCTGGTCTTCCTATGGAGCAAATCAGAGACAGCCTGTGTGGAAAACAAAGCGGATTATCTGTTCCTTCTAATACAGAAACAGTACATCCTGCCCTTTCAGCTACTATCTCTCCTCTAAATAGCTTCTTGCATAGGGAGGAGAGGAAATATACCGATATTTCCCAGAAGATCACTGCTGTTTATTTTGGGAGGTTTGATGTTATGTAGCCTCACTTTCCACTCTTACTGTGAAGTATGCACAAACCAGTCAGAGTAGGAATAAAGTCTCCACTGCAGTGCAACAATATCTCAGTGCATTGTTTCCCCGGGGCAGGGGAACAATGAAGTCAATCTGTCAGATCACTGCAGGCCTCTCACCTCTCTTAAATGACCCAGTGGATTGTTCATTAATTGCAATGGCCATTGTCGCACTTCTCTACACATCGTAGAGTTCCCCATTACAGTCTTTATCATGTCCATGGATATAGGCAATCCTCTCCGCTGTTCCCATTCATATATTGCTTTCTGCCCCAAATGTCCAGATTGCTTGTGGGCTCAAGTTGGCCAAGTTCATAAAGACAGGATCAATTGGCACAACTGCCTTCACTTTAGCGATTTCATCTGCAACTCTGTTATAGTTCTCAAAGTCTGGAACTAGGGGCACGTGCGTCAACATGCCCCACTTTTATGGTGCGGGAATGAGCATCCTTCCAGATGTAGTTCCAGACTTCTTTGTCTCGCCACACCACCTTTACATGAATCATCCATTCATTGGACTTCCATGTGGGCATGCAAGTTGTCAGTCCTTTAAAAACCACCCATCAGTGCAGATAGTGACATGGGAAGAAGGATCCTCCTGAAGAGTCATCACTACAGCTTTCAACTCTGCATACTGACTGGACCCTCCAATTCTGGTGTCCTGCAGGACTGTATCTGTACTTGGGTTGTAGGCTGCTGGTGTCCATTTACACCCAGACGAGGCGACTATGGCTGAACCATCAGTGAACCACGCTGACTCCTTCATGTCTTCTGACAGAGACTCAAAGGGTGGAGCCTCTTGAATAAGGGAAGACTACAGCACAGGAATTTCTTCTTCTGGCTGGGTGATGGTAAAAGTAACAAGCCCTGCCAACTGTTTTGAAACGTATCTAACATCCCCAGCTGCAATACCCCCTCTTTCTTGAAGGTACCACTTCCATTTCATCAGCGTCTGGTTCTGAGCTACAGCTGCCCTAGTGGTCAGTCCATTATCTCTCACCCATCCTGCTATTGGCAATGCAGTATGTATGGTGACTGTCATTTCCTGTAATGGTCTTTACATGTTGAAGTGCTGTGTAGGCATCAAACAGGTACCTCTCTAGGAGCGTGTATCTCTCTAAATCCAAAGAGTATTGCTCTCAGTCCTCTCTTTTCATTTGGCTGCCACAGACTCCAAGATATGGTACCACTCTGCTCCACTACATCCAGCTGAAATGGTACCCCTTGTCTCACGTGTCCTAATCCCTTATGCTGCAAAATAGCTTCTTTAGCAGCCTCAGTCTTTTTTCTGGTGACACACACACACATACATACACACACTGTATCAGCAGGTGTAGTGCTTCAGTTACATCTTTTGTTACAGATATCATGATGTCATCAATGTAGTGAAACACAGCGACTTTCAAACTCAGGGTACTTAAATATGGGACAATTAGTTCATGAAAAATCAATGGAGAATGAACATAGTCTTCAGGAAGCATGCTCAAAGTGTACTGGCGGCCGTCCCACACCACAGCAAACTGTTCTTGACCCTCTGGGTCTATCAAAATCGAGAAGAAAGCATTAGCCAGGTCTATCACAGCATGATATTCTCTTGCCTCTTTAGCAATTTTCTCAACAATTGAGATCATATCAGGTACAGCTGACTAAAATGGAGGAGCCAATTTGTTTAGACCTCTGTAATCCACAGTCATTCTATATGTCCCTTCAGGTTTCTTTACTGGGCACACCAGAGACGAGAAAGGACATACAGAAGGTCTAAGGATCCCTACTCTCAACAGTTCTTGAATAGTCCCCTCAATTTCTTTGGGGCCTCCAGGAAGTCTGTACTGCTTGGAGACAGACTGGCTTCTCTGGTGGAGAATGTAGATAGGGTGGTGAAGGCTGTGGTCAGAGGTCATGCAAAATGGAAACCTAACCAGATACACTTTATCAGGATACCGGAATCTGAGTGTACCCCTTTCAGCCTGAATTGGCTGACCTTGAAGTACATCCATCCTAAGAATATGTTCGAGTAACTCTGATACCAAAACATTTGTCATAATTCTTGATCCCTTGCCAATAGCCAATTTCACCCGTATCCTAACTGCTGGTGTGGTTTGCCCTCCCAAACCTTCTACATAAATCAATGCTTCTTTGCGATGGGAAGGATTTTCTTGCAAAAAAGTCTAACTTCAGCTCCGGTATCGACTAAAGCCATTACATGTGTAGGAAAAGAGGACTCCCCCCACCATACAATGACAGGTGCAAATGGGCGTCGGTCTCCTGCTGTCACTGCTTTCACTGCTATTACAGGAGACTCACCTTCCCATCATAAAGGATAAGGAACCTCCAAATCCCCTTTTCTGATTCTCTCTACCCCCCAAGGATTTGGGTTTGGATTTATGTTCAGTTTTGGGAATTGGTTTGGGGTTAACAGGAGGTGTTATCCTCACTAGGGGTAGCGTTTCTAACCCTGACAGTTTTCCCTGCTAAAGGTTTCCACCTCTTCAGCATTTCTGCAGTATAAATCCCATATATCTAATCTTTAAGTACTCCTGCCTTTAATAGGCCCACCCACATTCTTTCCTAGAAATAACTAGCCTGGTATTCTCTTCACCGCCTGTCTTCTCTCCCACATTCCCTTTCTTCTCTGCAAGCCCATGTGCACACGATCAGACATCCTGACAACAAAATCCGTCGGATTTTGTACGAAACTTGTGTTGCATACACACGGTCGGACAAAGTTATCGGAAAATCCGATCGTACGTAACGTGATGAAGTTATTTTGTTACGACGGGACTACGTTCAGGCTAGTAGCCAATAGCTTTGGTCTAGGAATTTGATCTGAGCATCTTTGTCTGATCGGAATTCTCTACAATCGGACAAAGTCCGATCAGATCATGTCGGAATTTTTTATAGCCCAGCTCTAAAACTTTGTCCGTTGGATATTCCGACGGAAACAGTCCGATGGAGCCCACACACAGTCGGATTATCCGACAACACGGTCCGATCGGACATTTTCCGTCGGATTGTCAGACCGCGTGTACAAGGGCTTAAAGCGGAGGTCCACCCTAAAATGGACCTCCGCTCATCGGAATCCCCCCCCCCTCCGGCGCCACAATCGGCACCTTTCAGGGGGGAGGGGGGTGCAGTTACCTGGATAATCCAGGTAACTGCACCCACTTCCGGGCTAGCTCTCTGCGGAACGGGCGTACGTTACGCCCCCGTTCCGCAAGCGCCCGCCCCCTTCAGCAAGTGCCCCGCTGCCTGCTGGGAAACACACAGCTCCCAGAGGCAGCGGGGACCGTCCGGATTGCGCCGCGCGGCTCGCGCATGCGCAGTAGGGAACCGGGAAATGAAGCCGAAAGGCTCCATTTCCTGATTCCCATACCCAAGATGGCGGCGGGACCCGGCAGCCGAGCGAGCGATCGGCTTCGGGTGCCGACATCGCGGGCGCGCTGGACAGGTAAGTGTCACTATTTAAAAGTCAGCAGCTGCAGTATTTGTAGCTGCTGGCTTTAAAAAAAAAAAAAAAAAAACGCGGAGTCCCGGTGGACTCCCGCTTTAAAGTCATTTTCTGCTTGTATTCTTCCCGTCTGGCCTTCACCTTATCTACTGCCTTGATAGGTTTTGTTTTAGTCTCCTCTAGCTCCCCCAACTGGCTTAACAGGGTAGTGGCTTCATGAATCTGGCTGTTTAATCCCAGGCCACCCAACAAGAACAATAATGGAGCCCTGAGATTAAATGGCGCAGACTTCATCAGCTTAGATCTCAGAGCAGACGTAAAGGGTTCCATATCTGGACCCATCTATTCTGGAATCAGATTTAATATGGTTACACAACCCATCTCACGTAACCTGGAAATACCCTCTCCTATTGATCTCCAGGAGTAGGTATTTTCCAGGTCACTAGGACTAGCGTATACTCGGACTATTCTATCTCGCAGGAGGTCTAATAGTGAAAAATTCACACTAAACTCTCGGGCTTTTCGCATTGCCTGATGTAATTTTTGATCATGGGTTAACATTCCCATAGCCACTGCTTCCTTACCTGACAAAGCCCCTTCATCTCACAAGCGTAGGAGCCAAATCACTAGGGGCTCCCCAGACCTTTGCTTGTCTTGTTTCGCCAGCTCATGGAGTTCAGTTTGTGTAAACTCATGTACTTTTTCAAATTGAATATCTCTGCAGTTGCGATAATGCACCTCCCCATCTGCCATATCCTCTCTATCATGTTGCCTTTTCCTATGCTTAGTAATGAGAGGTCTGGCATACTTTTTCTTTCCCACTAGCAGATCATCATTTGAAATATCAAACTATGTCTTCATCATTTGAGGAGAGCACATACTCACAACCCCAGTTCTGGGATGTGACAATGGTACATACCTTGGCTTTACTAACAGGTTTACAGCCCTTCTTTTTCCTTAAGGCATTATTGATTTGGTCATGAGGGCTGCACACCGCTCCGCTCTTGCAAATTATCAGCCTGACTAGTGGTTGAACATTTACACTCTGAAGCAACTGCTAGCTGTTTTTTTAATACCGTAACTTCTGCCTCTGCCTTCTTCCTTCTATATGATTCAGTATAAATAGCATGAAGGAAGTACCAACTCCCTGTGGACACTGTCCTAGTCTCTTTTTTTTACCTAAACCTAATCCCTTAAAGCTAAAATCTACAAAATGATCTGAGATTTTATCACCCCAAGCCATATTCAAGCGAGAAGCATACATCACAAAATTCTTTAGCAAGAGGCTCCCACTCATTGTCTCTGGCCCAGATAGGTAAGCAATGCACTTTCTTCTGGCCACCAGAACCCTCTGCAGCCTTGCTTTTCCTAAACAGCTTATATAAAATATTTTACCTAGCACAAGCTACACAACACACCACAGAAAAAAAGTCTGCTTCAGTTGAATTATAGCGTAGATCCCGGACAAGCCCCCAAATAGTTTTGCTTGCATCTATTTAGCAAGGTTACTTTGTGGTATAAGCAAGGAATCTGAGACCTCTGCAGTGTGTAAATGTGCTGTTACTAAACAAAAATGCTGTACATACAAAACTATAACAATATTAGGAATATACAGTACAAGACTGACAGATATCTATAAACAAGAAAAATGCCTAGCAAATAAACAGCCTATGGTCAGTAACAGTAGGAATACACTTAAAAGTTACTCAACTCCGGTTACTGTATGTTAGTGATCTCTATTGACAACAATTTTTCTGGAGATCAGGCACCTTCTTGCATGATGAAGTGGCTAGTTTTTATCATAGTCTTATAGAAAAAAGGTATATTTATATCAAAGCACAACAACACAGGCAGTAAAATTAGGTATTTATTTATTTATTTTATTTTTATAAATCACACACAGGAGGGGGATACTAAAATAGAAGGCAGTGCTGATGGTGTATATATGTTAGAGTGGCTTAACAACCACTTTAAGTATGACGGTACAAAGAAAGAAAAAAAGATTGGGAAGAATAGGAAGGAGAAAATTATATAACGAATTGTCCGACACCAGGTCACCATGAATAGCCATCTATTCCTGAATCTAGTGTACCTGCACTGATGGTGACACAAATAGTTCAAAGAACAAGCAAAAATATATATATATTGTATATAAAAATCAATCCTGGTAGCTGCTGCTGCCCACTAGTGATGAATCACCCAATAGCCTATGAACCATATATCCCCTAGATACTGTATATGGTTCATGATCTAATGCTGAATGTAGCGGAGACATGGGAACAAAACTTGGTTTCTAAGTATATTTATCAGGGAAATACATTAAAACTGAAGGCAGATACTAGAAAAAGTTCAAAGTAAACCCTTACATATACCCACTG
The DNA here is from genome assembly GCF_037356315.1 of Lithobates pipiens. Taxonomy (NCBI): domain Eukaryota; kingdom Metazoa; phylum Chordata; class Amphibia; order Anura; family Ranidae; genus Lithobates; species Lithobates pipiens. Next base: position 73,188,179 of record NW_027507718.1, read on the forward strand.
AAATTGCAAGCTTTAGGTGATACACAGATGAAAGAAATCATCCTGCATAAATTGCACCTGGTTATCTGCTGCCCTCTCTTCTCCACAGCCTTAAAAAAACACAAAGACCAAAGGCTATTTCTCAGCTCTAGCAGGCATGGGGCATGGATCTGACATCACACACCACATAGCATAGATCGGGGAGCGGAGTTTATTCTGAGATATGAGTGGAGGGAAAGGGCACACCACTCTTCACACAGTCTCATAGGAATATATGCTTTCATCTCCTGGGATTCTGTGGTGTGGGATAGCCTGTTAGAAGTGACTACTGCAGATGGCATAAGGAAGAGAGAGAAGACAGAAAACACACTAGGTGTTTTCGATTGAGGCTAGTACATACTACAGAGAGATATTGTTATTTACATTTTAATTTCAGAGGTTTACAACCACTTTAAATGTAATCTAGTTATAGGGCCATTAAAATACTTCAATGTATTTTAAATAAAACTTGAGTTTCCAGTAACCTTCAGCTATCCCCTGCACAGCAATATTCAAAGTGGAAATGAAAGAAGCAGCTCTTTGGGCCAATTAGACTTTTTGGCACTGCACTGTGGTGGGAATTTAATAAATAAAGCTTTTTTGTTAGAGGAGAAAATATGGAGATGACCTTATTACTGAGCTGCTATTACCTCACTATGCATTCACAGTCTTGACTATACTATAGTACTTAAATATACACACATATTATATTATATTTATAATAATATATATATATATATATATATATATATATATATATATATATATATATTGAACTTGGCAGGTGTAAACAGGGCCCAAGCTTGCTGAATCAAAAATGGTATATTAAATATCTAACCGGAACAAAGATAGCTCCAGTGACACCATAAAAAATAAACTTTAGGCATACATACACAAACACTGATTTCTCACTAAAAACTATACATTTGTACTTGGGTCAGCACCCTCCAATATGCTAGGTTAACTTTACTAAAGAAAAATCCTGTTTCCCAGGAATGGTTCCTTGCCCCTGGTCTCGAGTACACCCCGATACACTCAAAATTTTTCTCAGTTAAGGTCAGTATGAAGCAACCAGGTCACCTGCCTGTAGTGATATATTATCGTGGTTAGATAATTAGTAGTTATTATAATGTTGATGTAAGTACTCTTCCATAGCAACCCAATTCTTGCAGAGAGATGCACTATATTGACTTCCAACACAGCACAGAGTCTTGCAACAGATGACAAAATCCAACAGAATATATATGACAACACTAATAAATATTCAGAGTCCCATGTTTCCTAGACCTTGGTGCCTTCATAAACACACACTGAGACAAGACTAAATGCCATGTTATATTCCCAACACACTGAATGGCTGAGCAATTTGATTGGCCGTTTAACAGCTGTAGTCATAAACTGCACAAATTTATATTTTTGAATATTAACATCAACAAGTCCCCTTTAATATGCGCAATTAGATTAACAGATACCACCTTAACACCCTTTTGAGGTGTAGAATGGACTTGTATGGAATGCCTATATCCCTAATCTATATTCTTGCATATTAACATCAACAAATCCCTTTTGATACACCATATAAAATACATGGACATACATATATATACACAATATATGACACACACAAAACACACTACACTGCCTCCAAAAGGTTTCCTCTAGTGGTGGTCAAAAACAGCTTGATGGATGCAAACATAGGATTAGACTATAATGGTGAGTATGCATGACCTGGAATGCCTTTAGATTTCTGCAGAGACAAGTGCAAATTAATAACGTTTAGTCAATGTGCCACTGTACTGTAAATGTATTTTTGATGTAAGAAACTGATTATCAAGTTCTTCTAATCCCCTGTACAACAGTACACAGATGGGAGTGATTGCCAGCACTAGGAAACAATCAGGTATGCTTTGGCTACAGTGGAAATCAAACATCTGATGGTGCGCTCTAGAAAGATTCTGGTAACATAATATTGTCTACACATAACTACAAATACTTTGGCAGGTAAAACAGTTCCCATATATGTAGTTTTTTTTTTTTTAAATGTCTATTCAGCTTTTGGAATACAGCTTTAATAAATAAGTTCTTGCACATTATTATTACATAAACCAGTTATGGAACCACCTAATGATACTCATAAAAGTTTATATTTCACTTCTTTAAAAAACATCAGAACAAAAAAGGTAAGTACACAAAGAAAATTATAGTGTAACCCCTAACCACAATTGCAGTGGGCAAATAAGGATTCAGATGGCTTCACTACTCAACAAGCTTTGCTGAAGCCACTACATTGGTGTTTAACCACTTGAGACCCGCGCTATAGCCGAATGACGGCTACAGCGCGGACCTCCTTTGCGGGGACTACGTCTATTGACATCGTCCCATGCACGAGCGGCCTGCGCGCCCCCTGAGGGGCGCGCGCGGCGCGCTCTGTGATCGGCGAGTCTATGAGACTCGCCTGATCACCGATCCGAGCAAGGGGTCGATCCCGACCCCTTACCACGTGATCAGCTGTCAGCCAATGACAGCTGATCATGTGATACAACGGAGCCGGTAATCGGCTATTATTCCTCCTCACGCTGACAGCGCGAGGAGAAAAAAAAAAGAGCCGATCACCGGCGGCCGTGATCGGGACATTAGTCCCGATCATGGCCAGCTTACCAGTGCCCACCTGCCCCCCCTCAGGAATAAATAAGTGCCCCCCGTAAGTGCCACCCAGCAGTGCCCACAGTGCCACCCAGCAGTGCCCACAGTGCCACCCACAATCTGCCTCAACGGTGCTGCACCCCAGTGCCACATATCCGTGCCCATCAGTGTCATCTACCAGTGCCCATCAGTGCCGCCCATCAGTGCCCAGCAGTGCCACCTATCAGAGCCACCTATCAGTGGTGCCCATCAGTCCCATCTATCAGTGGTACCCATCAGTGCCCCTTAGTGCCACCCATCCGTGCCCATCTTTGCCCATCAGTGCCACCTTATCTGTGCCTATTAGTGCCCACCAGTGCAGCCTATCAGTGCCCACCAGTGCAGCCTATCAGTGCGCCTCATCTGCGCACTTCAATGAAGCAGAAAAATGACCTGTTTGCAAAATTTTATAACAAACTATTAAACATGATTTTTTTTTTTGCATCTTTTTTTGTTTGTTTAGCAAAAAATAAAACTCCCAGCTGTAATTAAATACCAGCAAAAGAAAGCTCTATTTGTGGGAAAAAAATTATAAAAATTTCATTTGGGTACAGTGTTGTATGACCGCGCAATTGTCATTCAAGGTGCATCAGCGCTGAAAGCTGAAAATTGGTCTGGGCAGGAGGGGGGTTTAAGTGCCCAGTAAGCAAGTGGTTAACCACTTCAGGACCGCCGTATTGCCATTGTACGTCAGCACAATGGCACAGGCAGGCAGAATCACGTACATCTACGTGATTGCCTTCCAGCGGGTGGGGGGTCCCATCGGACCCCCTCCCGCTGGATACGGCGGTCCGATTCGGTCCAGGAGCGCTCCGTGAAGAGGGGATGGCCGTTCGTTTTCGGCCACCCCCTCTGGATCGCTCCTGGCCAATGAGAAGCTTCCTCCCCTGTGTATTGTTTACACAGGAAGGAGGAAGTGATGTCATTCTCCTCGGGGCGGTCTTTTTGACCGGACTACGAGGAGAAGAGTAAAAGTAAGTCTGCACGAACACTACACTGACATGTAGGTACACACAGGCACACAAACCCCCCCCGATCGCCCCCCGATCCCCCCCCCGCCCCCCGCCCCCCCTCCCCCCCCAGTCACAGTGTCACTGATTGCATTGATCATTTCTTTACTGATCAATGCATTCAGTGTCAGTTGTGACAGTAAAAACTGTCAGGACAGTTAGTGTTAGGTCCAGGGTAGCCCCCTATCACCCCCCAATAAAGATTTAACCCCCTGATTGCCCTCAGAGTTAACCCTTTCACCCCCTTTTGCCAGTGTCACTAAGCGATCATTTTTCTGATCGCTGCATGTGTCGCTAGTGTCGCTAGGTAGCTAGTTATTTTTTTAGGTTCACCGCCAGGTTTTTATATCGCTAGGTACCCCGATATACTACCCAATAATGTTTTTAACCCCCTGATTGCCGCTAGTTAACCCTTTCACCCCCTTTTGCCAGTGTCACTAAGCGATCATTTTTCTGATCGCTGCATGTGTCGCTAGGTAGCTAGTTATTTTTTTAGGTTCACCGCCAGGTTTTTATATCGCTAGGTACCCCGATATACTACCCAATAATGGTTTTAACCCCCTGATTTCCGCTAGTTAACCCTTTCACCCCCTTTTGCCAGTGTCACTAAGCGATAATTTTTCTGAACGCTGCATCAGTGTCGCTAGTGTCGCTAGGTAGCTAGTTAACTAGGCTCCCAAAAAGTCCCCCACATGTGGTATCCCCGTACTCGGGAGAAGCAGCAGAATTTATTTTGGGGTGTAATTTGACTTCTGCCCATAGCATGTGTGAGCAATATATCATTTAGTGACAACTTTGTGCAAAAAAAAAAAAAGTTTGTAATATTCCCGCAACTTTTGGCAAAATATAAAATATTCCATGGACTCAACATGCCTCTCAGTAAATAGCTTGGGGTGTCTACTTTCCAAAATGGGGTCATTTGGGGGGGTTTTGTGCTATTTTGGCATTTTATGGCCTTCGAAACTGTGATAGGTAGTGAGGAGTTAAATCAAAAATTTGCACCCTTAGAAATCCTGAAGGTGGTGATTGGTTTTCGGGGTGTCGTGCGCGACTAGACTCCCAAAAAGTCCCACACATGTGGTATCCCCGTACTCGGGAGAAGCAGCAGAATGTATTTTGGGGTGTCATTTCACATATAACCATGGCATGTGTGAGCAATATATCATTTAGTGACAACTTTTTGTAAAAAAAAATTTTTATTTTTTTTTTTGTCATTATTCAATCCCTTAGGACAAAAAAAATAAATATTCAATGGGCTCAACATACCCATCAGCAATTTCCTTGGGGTGTCTACTTTCCAAAATGGGGTCATTTGGGGGGGATTTGTACTGCCCTGCCATTTTAGCACCTCAAGAAATGAGATCGGCAGTCATAAATTAAAAGCTGTGTAAATTCCAGAAAATGTACTCTAGTTTGTAGACGCTATAACTTTTGCGCAAACCAAAAAATATACGCTTATTGACATTTTTTTTACTAAAGACATGTGGCTGAATAAATTTTGCCCTCAATGTATGACTAAAATTTAGTTTATTCGATTTTTCTTATAACAAAAAGAAGAAAATATCTTTTTTTTTCAAAATTTTCGCTCTTTTTTCATTTATATCGCAAAAAAAAAAAATCGCAGAGGCAATCAAATACCATCAAAAGAAAGCTCTATTTGTGGGAAGAAAAGGACGCAAATTTCGTTTGGGTGCAATATTGCATGACCGCGCAATTACCAGTTAAAGCAGCGCAGTGCGAAATTGCAAAAAGACCTCTGGTCCTTAAGGTGTTTATTGGTCCGGAACTGAAGTGGTTAAAGAATCATATTTTGTATCTGGGGTCTGAGTGCCCCCATTTGAGGATTTCCCAATTATTTTACAATGTTGTCTGTAGTCTTCATCTCCTGTATTTGACAGCGGATAGGTTTTAGTTTGGTTATCAGTATTTTCCTTATGCATACACCATTCTTAGTTTTTACTAGATAACATCTGAGAGCTGGCAGCCATATTTAATGGGTTTTTTAAGTGGTTAATGATCTTGCAGGCCTGTTTTACTTTTTACCTTACAGTTTGATCAGGTAAGGTGGAATAACCTTGAGTTGCATCTGCTTTCTTGTCATAGAGGAGCACAATGCTTTTCTCATGAACAAATTAAATTGTAAACCTGTGCCATTAGATCAAAATAGCAAAGGCAAATCAAAGTGGAGGCTAACAGCCTTCTCAATTAGTACACATGTAGTTAGAGAGAATTAGGACTGAAAACCATATTCAGAAAAAAGTAATGGCTTTATGTGTGCCATATTGAAAAAAAAATTAAAGACTTTCGAAATCTGTTGAGGAAAAATGTATGGCAAGCATCTAATTTGAACTCACTTGAAATTCAAGTCTAGAGAAAACCAGCTTTCTCAGTTAACAAGGAAATTATGCAGTTTTATTAAAAACTACCATCATGAAAAAACTTCACAACCTGAATAGAGTTTACATAATATGGCACAACATTTATGTGGTCTTAAAAATATTGAATGAGGATCACACAATCTCTAGCACCATGCTGCAATAAAAAAATTCAAAAAAATTGTGGACATTTTCTTCAATCTGCACAATCATTGCTGATCAGCAGTATACTTTATGCTACTTTGGAGCATTTCTGTAATCAATTCACTTAACATGACTTAGAAACAACAACGATATCTTTCCCACCTGCAGATCAGATGAAAACACTACCATCAGAGAGTAATGGCCCATACAGACGATCGGCCGAAAAATAACGCTTTTGATGCAATCATACAATAACGGGATCGTTAGTACAGAGCTTTCAAGAGTCGATCACGACAGTTCATCCAATAATATCTGGTCGGACAAACACAAAATATATTCTCATACGATACCAGATCGTACGATTTTCGTTTTAATCAGTACAGTTGTCATCCGAAAATACAATACAAATACACTAAAACACATGACATCACTTCCAATTTTTTATTCTGTTGTACGAGAATTTTCATAACTTTAGTAAACTCTTCAGGTTCGATATACGATATTATACATGTTTGAAATCATTCTGAAAAAATATATTGTTCTCCTTTCCTCTCCACCCCTAACTTCTCTTTGGAGATCGATATCATGTACCTTTCTAACATAATGATCATTTTAAACAAACTCAATTACGTTTCTTGATGATTTGTAACTTATACATATGTTTCCTTTGTCCTTAGAATACAATTTCTTTGGGCATGTGCACTTATGTGAAAGACAGGAGGTCCTGAGGAATCGCGTTTTCCGTGAAAACGCATTGACCTAAACTCTCTATTTCGACCAATAGCAATGCATATTTGCAGTGGACAATGTTTGTTGGTATTAATATGACATTTTATATGAGTTTTTAGATATCGTATTGTCAGAAATAAAATGTTGTATGTTTCTATATATGAATCTATCTGCATGCTCACTGGAGGGGTATTTAAAATCCTACCATTTACTCTTTTGTGCTATATACTTTTAACGACTTCCCGACCGGCGCATGCCAATGTACGTCAGCAGAATGGCACGGACAGGCAAATGGGCATACCTGTACGTCCCTTTAAATTTGCCGCCGTGCCATCAAACGCTTATAGCATTTTTTTAACCAAAAATATGTAGAATACTACTACAGAATTACAGAGAAAGGGATTTTATGGTGAGTAAAAAAAGCTCCTTTGATAGACAACTGGGACGTCCCCAAGCAGTGCCAAACGAGGGGTGGGAAACCAGCATAAAAACTTCACCCACAATGGCATGTGGGAACTAGTATAAAAAAAAAAAAAAAAAAAAAAAAAAACTTTACCCACAAAAAACAACAGTGTGTAGGAATAACCAAAAACCTTTTTATCCACAAAAAAAAAGGGTGCTCCTCAACTGGGTCACTACCTACAAACCGCATCAGAACTGTGGTAACAAATGCAACAGTGCATTTACTTAAAAAGGTACTGTGTTTTTACCAAAAAAAAAAAAAAAACAGGAAAAAAATGTAAGTGCAATTGCAATTACAAGGCCGTCTGCAAAACTGGCATCATCGATATTTGAACACAAAAATTAAATCTTATACTTATGCGGTGAACACTTAGATCTTTTCTTTCTACCCATGACCTGGCGTCCTTGCTGAGATCTAAGGAGACATGAGAGAAGTTTATGGTTCGTGTTAACCCTTTTGATACCTGCTTACATGGCCACCTGTTTGCACAGGGGTCCATGCCATAAGGTGAGAGTGCTTAGCTAGACTGGAGGTGGAGGGATTGTCACGCTATTGTGAGAAAAAAAAAATAATTACTTATGTCAGTGCTACAGTTTGAATTTAAAACCTATTTGTGTGAACTGTCCCTTTTTGGGGACTACAAACAGGTTTGAGTAGAACCCCTGGAAACATTCCGATTCCGGAACAGGTACTATCACCCTGCGACTCAGCAGGACCCTTACCACCCCCATTAGGGCTACCCGGCAAGCCGGGAGTATGGGTATGCTGGAGGGGAAGAATCTGTTTTTCAGCCAAGAGAGGAACTCTATCTTGTAGCCTGAGGAAATCAGACCCTTTAGTCGGACAGCCGAGATGCCTACCGGACTGCAAACTCCCGAAGGCGACCCCCCACCTGTCTTGCGGGCGAGGGCAAACCTTCATACTGTAGCACTTTTGCTTCTGGTTCCAGGGACGATTTTGTCCTTCAGAAGTCCTCCTGTCAGGCTGGGAACGCTTAGCCGAAGCCCCGTGCGAACGAAAAAGCCGCTTGTAAGTGAAAAATGAGGGCCCTTGCTCACGGCGTGGCTCCTTAGCCTTCCTGGCCTGTGGGAGTAGTGTACTCTTATCACCTGTGGCATTTTTAATAATGTCATCTAATGAGGCTCCAAAGAGCCAGTCGCCAAGGAAGGGAAGATCCGTCAGGGCTTTTTTTTTTTAGAAGCCTTGTCAGCTGACCAGCATTTTAGCCAAATCAGGTGCCTCAGCACCACTGGTGACACTGAAGCCCTGAATAACAGAGGGAGAGTATCCAGAGCCGCGTCACAAATGTACTTAAGGCCTAGCACTAATTGGTCTGCTAGTTCCACGCAGACAGGAGAAGCCTGTTGCTCTCCCAATTCGCAGTGCAAACGTTTTGCCCACCATCCTAACTGCTGTTGGCTGAGGGGCTCTTCCCGCAGGACTCACCACCCTGAGTTCTGCGCCGTCCAGCTAAGAGTGCCTGTGTCAGCTCCCAGATGCATAGGAGACAACACCGCGCTGTGCAGAGCTGCTCTGAATGCCGCTGAAACTTAAAAAACGTGTTCAGGATTCAAGAAAATGGCAGACGAGCGTCCAGTATAAAGGACATAATAATAACAGGGAAAATGGCCGCCAAACTACAGGAAGATGAGACAAGGCATGCTGCTCCCTGGTCACACCAAAAATGGCCGCCGAGCACTGTATACCATGAGGGACAGTGAAAAAACAGGCAGAGAAATGGCAGTGAAACAGCTCTACAGCGATCAACAGACACAGCCTCCAGACACCTCCAGGAAAATACCTACACACATCCAGGGCACAGCCAACCAGCGCAGTCCCCCCCAGGTGAGAGCCCCCCCGGAGAGCCCCTGTCTATGGCACACACACCGCTCAGCAACCCAAGCAGTATCCCCCACAGGGAAGGGGGGAGGGAAGATAGGGACAGGGAGAGAAGAGAGGGAGGTGAGGGACCCCCGAATTGACCTTACAGGGAATGCTCAGCTGCTCAGCCCCACCGAGGCAGGGAGAGCTGTACTTACTAGTCCTAAAGAGCTGGGAGACATTCCATCACAGACCCACTCTCTGATCAGTACGGGGTGGCTGCTGGCCTGGCACCCTATGACGCAGACATCAGTAGCCCGGTCATATGTGTGCCTCGGAGCATATACGCACAGCGACCACCACTGGAGCTGGGGAATGTCGTGGCTGACCCAGCATGGAGCTCTGGTCTGCACACACTCACTGGCCAGGCTGTTGATAGCAGATCACAGGATCTTTAATCTTGCGCAAAAAGCAAAGCTTCTGCAGAAAAATCCACAGACCGATGGGCCCGCAGGGTTCCTAGGTCCTTCTTCTCTAGGCAGAAAAAAACTGAAGCTGAAGCTGCAGTGGCAGGCTGAGGGGTTGTTACTTAAGGGACCCCCCCCCCTTGGTGCGGAACTAGAAAGTTCTAGTTTTATTATCACATGTGAACATGTTCTGCCTAGTCCTCTCCTGAAGGTTGCGTAACAACCCAATGGTCTAAGAAAGGAGCTGTGTTAGTCGGTGAACTTAAGAGAAAAAAGGAGTCAATTTTGTTTGGGAGCCACATCGCACGACCACGCAATTATCAGTTAAAGCGACGCGGTGCAGAATCGTAAAAAGTGGTCTGGTCTTTGGCCAGCAAAATGGTCTGGGGCTTAAGTGGTTAACAAGGAGAGCACCCTCCACTGGCACATATTTAGTCAAAAAAAACCTATACACATCCAACAAATAAACTTCTGTTAATATGTACAAATCAAAGTCAATCAACATTTTATGGTAGGAGGGCACGCCAAAGAACCTTCTTTTTTATTTATGTAGAAGAATATGCTAGAAGACAAGTAGAAAGAAACAGTTAGTGAAATTTAGAAGAATGACTGAAAAGACGGGAGGAGGAGGGGAAAAAAAAAAAAAAAAAAAAAAAAAAAAAAAAAAAAAAGGTGGGTGACAGGGGGTTAAGGGGGAAAAACAATGTTAAAAGTGGTTGTAAACCCTTACAAACCACTTTGACCTACAGGTAAGCCTAGATTAAGGCTTACCTGTAGGTCCAAGAAATACCTACATGGTTTAGGAGATATTTGCCAAAAGACAGGCACAGCTGTCTACGACGCATTCGCTGTAGACAGCGGCACGCAGGCGCACTGAGCGCGCCGCTGTTAACGGCAATATGCCGCCAGTAGCGGCTCCCGTGCACATGCGCGGGAGTGACGTCATCGTGGCTCCGTCGAATGACAGCGCCGGAGCAGCGAGACACACCAAGAATATGGAGGCTCCGGAATACAGGGGACAGCGGTGACTTAACTGGCTCCTGTGTCGGGTAAGTGACACATAATGGGCTACTATGCGATGCATAGTAGTCCATTATGCTTTACCTTTGCAGGGAATCAAAGAGGAAGTAAACCCATCAGGGTTTACTTCCTCTTTAACTAAAATACTAACCAGCAGGATGTGGCTATAGGACCCATGATACGCCTGTTATACCACTAAAAAAATTTTAAACATGGTCTTGTCATCTATTGACTCAAACATAGTATTTCAGACTATCAAGCTCAATTGCAAGTTGTCCTTTCAAGGCTACTAATATTACCGGTATATGTAGAATATCCATTATTGAAACGGTTTTATCCACCAGGAATTTGTATTTTCTAGGGATGTTTTAAATGAAATACATCCCCGTTTCCAAGAATGTCAGTTATTCCCAACTTTCTTAATTTTAAGGCGAGTCAAGCTCTTAGCACCACACTGGTGTATACAATGTAATAGTTTGACTTCTGTGTACAGATGCAACAGAGAAAAGTCTAAGTGCACATCTTCAACATATAATAGCAAACAATCAAAGTTTCTATCTGGCAGAAGAAACAATTAAGTACTGTCCATGATACTTTATTTGCACTAATATACAGTTTTTTCATGAAATGTTTGTTCACCAATGCCAGAAGTCTGTCAAGCAAAATAGGTGAGTTGGAAGCTCTGGTGCATCAGGAGAGCTATGATGTAATCAGTATTGCTGAAACTTGGCTTCATTCCTCACATGACTGGGCTATCAATATTCCTGGCTATGCACTCTTTCGGAAAGACAGAGTAAAAAGGAAAGGTGGAGGGGTCTGTCTGTATGTGAGAAGTGATCTCAAAGCGAGTGTGAAAGAGGACCTGGTGGATGGAGAGTGTGATGAGTCTGAAGCATTATGGGTGGAACTACATACAGATATGCATAGTTCAAAGTTAATCATTGGCGGTTGTTATAGACCACCCAATGTTAATGAGGAGGTGGAGACTCAGCTCCTTGCATAGATAGAAAGGGCTGGGACAGTGATAATAATGGGGGATTTTAACTACCCAGAAATTGACTGGAGTACTGGGACAATTAAAGGGCAAAAATGTATAAACCTATTAAAGGACAATTTTATGGTCCAGTTTATTGAGGCCCCAACTAGGAATGATGCTCTGTTGGACCTGGTAATCTCAAACCATGCAGAGCGTATTACTAATGTTCAGATAAAGGAACACCTGGGTAGCAATGACCATAACATGATTTCATTTGATGTTAGCTGTAAGCAAAAATCACATACAAAAACAAACACTTAATTTCAAGAGAGCAAATTTTCCAAAGGATGAGGGCTGCTCTCCAGGACTTAGATTGGGAGAGAATATTGGCATCAATGGGCACAGAACAGAAATGGGAATTTTTCAAAAAGACTGTTTGTGATCTCACTGCAAAGTATATTGCCATGGACAATAAGTTTAAAAGGCTAAAAATAAAACCTATATGGCTCACGGCCAAAGTAAAAAAAGCTATAAACTATAAGAAAAGAGCTTTTAAAAAATATAAAAACCAAGGAACACTAGTGTCATTTAAATGTTACAAAGAATATAACAGAATATGTAAAAAGGAAATCAAGGATGCGAAAATTCAAAACGAAAGACAGATTGCAAAAGATAGTAGGACAAACCCCCAAAAATGATTCAAATATATTAATAGTAAAAAGGTCAAGTTTGAGCATGTAGGCCCTTTACAAAAAAATCTGGAGTGGGTGACTGGGGACAAAGATAAGGCTAATTTATTAAATAATTTCTTCAGCTCTGTGTATCCAAAGGAGCATGGGGGAGCTCATGTCCATAATGGAGGTGGTAGTGACACAGCCCCAAATCCACAATGGCTCAAAAGTGATATGGTCCAGAAATATTTGGACAGAATAAAGGTGGATAAAGCACCTGGACAGGATGGCATCCACCCACGGATCCTAAAAGAATTGAGCTCTGTAGTTTCAAAGCCATTGTATCTAATTTTTAGGGATTCATTAATGACAGGAATAGTACTACTGGATTGGCGCAGGGCCAATGTGGTGCCTATATTTAAAAAGGTAACAAAGTCTTTACCAAGTAACTATAGACCTGTTAGTTTAACTTCTATAGTTGGGAAGATACTGGAGAGATTAATAAAAGGCCACATAGACAGAGTTCTTGTAGGAAAAAAATATTTTAAGCAACAGACAGCATGGATTCATGAAAGACAGAAGTTGTCAGACAAACCGGATTTCTTTTTATGAGGAGGTAAGTAAAACCAGAGAGGTGGCAGTGGCAGTGGCATACTTGGATTTTGAAAAAGCGTTCGATACAGTTCCGCACACACGGCTCATGTGTAAGGTAAAGTCTACAGGCTTGGAAATATCAGTTTATAAATGGATAGAAAACTGGCTAAAAGACAGAATTCATAGAGTTATGGTTAATGATTCTTACTCTGAATGGTCTAAGGTTATCAGTGGTGTACCCCAAGGTTCAGTGCTGAGACCCTTACTTTTTAATACCTTTATAAATGATATTGGGTCTGGGATCAAAAGTAACATTTCCGTCTTTGCAGATGACACCAAGCTATGCAGTGGCCTCAATGCTCTGTCTAATTGGGCGACTATGTGGCAGATGAGGTTTAATGTTGAGAAATGTAAAGTTACGCACTTGGTGGCAAAGAATATGCATGCATCATACATTCTAGGGGGAATACAACTGGGGGAATCCATTGTGGAGAAGGATCCGGGGGTTTCAGTAGATCATAAGCTCAATAATATCAAGCAATGCCAAGCTGCGGTTTCCAAAGCAGGCAAAGTCCTTTCTTGTAATAACGATTTCAGCCCCGGACCATTTTGCTGGCCAAAGACCAGACTACTTTTTGCGTTTCAGCACTGCGTCGCTTTAACTGACAATTGCGCAGTCATGCGACGTGGCTCCCAAACAAAATTGATGTCTTTTTTTCCCACAAATAGAGCTTTCTTTTGGTGGCATTTGATCACCTCTGCGGTTTTTATTTTTTGCGCTATAAACAAAAATAGAGCGACAATTTTGAGAAAAAAAATGCATTATTTTTTATTCTTTGTTATAATAAATATCCCCCAAAAATATATAAAAAAAAACATTTTTTTCCCTCAGTTTAGGGAGATACGTATTCTTCTACATATTTTTGGTAGGAAAAAAAATAAAACCGCAATAAGCGATTATTGCTTGGTTTGCGCAAAAGTTATAGCGTGTACAAAATAGGGGATAGTTTTATGGCATTTTTATTAATAATAATTTTTTCGACTAGTAATGGTGGCAATCAGCGATTTTTATTTTGACTGCGACATTATGGTGGACACATCTGACATTTATACAGAAATCACTGCTATACAAATGCGCAGAGATCAGCGTCACTTGTTACTAGGCAGAACGGGGAGATGCTGTTTACAATGGCATCTCTCCGTTCAGCCGCCCCGTGAGACGATCGCGGGATTAAAGATTGGACATATCTGTACGCCAATATGCCTGACCGTGCCATTCTGCCGACGTACATCGGCATGCGCTGGTCGAGAGAGAGAGAGAGAGAGAGAGAGAGAGAGAGAGAGAGAGAGAGAGAGAGAGAGAGAGAGAGAGAGAGAGAGAGAGAGAGAGAGAGAGAGAGAGAGAGAGAGAGAGAGAGAGAGAGAGAGAGAGAGAGAGAGAGAGAGAGAATTTTGCCCCTGTTCAAATCATTAGCAAGACCTCATCTGGAATATGCAGTTCAGTTTTGGGTACCAGTTCTTAAAAAGGATATTGGGGAACTGGAGAAAGTGCAGAGAAGGGCAACCAAACTGATAAGAGGCATGGGGGAGCTCAGCTATGAGAAAAGATTAGAGGAACTGAATTTATTCACTCTTGATAAGAGGAGATTAAGGGGGGATATGGTCAACGTACAAATATATAAGGGGTCCATAAAGTGAACTTGGTGTTGAGTTATTCCCTTTACAGTCAACAAAGAGGACAAGGTGGCACTCTTTACGTCTAGAGGAAAACAGATTTCTTCTCCATATATAATATTTCTTCTCCAAATATAGAAAGGTTTCTTCACAGTAAGAGCGGTGAAAATGTGGAATAGACTCCCTGCAGAGGTGGTTCTGGCCAGCTCAATAGATTGCTTTAAGAAAGGCCTGGATTATTTCCCAAGTGTACATAATATAACTGGGTACCAAAATTTATAGGTAAAGTTGATCCGAGGAAAATCCGATTGCCTCTCGGGGGATCAGGAAATAATTTTTTCCCCCTGCTTTAGCAAATTGGATCATGCTCTGCTGGGTATTTTTGCCTTCCTCTGGATATAGAATTGGGTATATGGGATTGTATGATATAATTTTTTTTTATTTTTTTTGTGGTTGAACTGGATGGACTTGTGTCTTTTCTCAACCTGACTAACTATGTAACTATGACAAGTGGCGGCATTTGATGGGGTACAAGAGGCTGCATTTGATGGGCACAGTGGTGACATTTGATGTTTTTTTTCAGTATTTTTCAGAATTTTGTTTGTTTGTGACCACCCCCAAAAAAATGTACTGCAAGGATCTTGAAGAAGGGGATATACCCCGAAAGCTTGTCCTGAAAAACTGTACGTTAGTGCAAATAAATAAAGTATCACAGACAGTACTCAATTGTTTTTGTTGCAAGTGCACCAATACGGCAATACAACCATTTCTGCATGTTCATTTAGATAAAACATATTTAACCCTTGCAGGACATACATTAGTGCCTCCAGGTGGCCAGGTCCATACGCCGTACAGACCTCATTTCTCCCTCTCCAATAAGCTCATGGTTACTTCAATGACCATAAACTTATATCATAATTGTTCAGCAGACTCTGTTCTCACCAGCTTCAGGTGCTGCATGGGGCTTGGAGGTATCCAGATGTGTTGCCCCCTGCCAGTCAGATTACCCCCTGTACTGCCCCGCACCCCTGATCCATCAGCGCTCCCAGCCGCATTCCTCCTTCCCCTCCCGCCACCTGCAGCTTCTGCCTGCACTAAGCTCCGGTGATCTGTCAGGCTTAGGGAGCTTGGGGATAGTTGTGGCTTGGGGGGGGGGGGGGGGGCTTGGCAAACATGTGTTTACCAAGCCCCTCCACCTGTAGTACATGTCCACTGACAGCTGATACATAGTAATCAGCGCGTGTTACTATGTATCAGAATGTCATTTTATGAATGAATTATTATTCATTCATGTGAAGTGCTGCAGAGAAAGGAACGATCTTCAGTCCCTTTCTCTGTCTCAAAAAAAGAGATATGGGGGTCTGTTTAGATCTCTGATATCTCACCAAAAAAAAAAAACAAACCCTCACCTCTCCACGATGATGATACTCTGCACCCAGAGTCCAACCTTATTTAAGCCAATTAAAGCCTCTGGCTCTAATCATGTGGTTTGAAAAAAAAAAAAAAGTATGAGTCCAGCATCCTGCAGGGGGGCAGCGCCCCTAATGAAACGGCTGCTCCTGGATAGACCCCTTTCACATTGAATGGACTCTGTCAAGCAGATCCGCCTACTCAGTGGGGGATCTGTCTGCTGATTGCCGCTGAGCAAGTGGATGACAGATCCACATCCGCCCCAATAATAGTGGTCGGATGGAAACAGACCACCTGTACATTTCCATCAGATAACATCCGATATGCTAGATGGATGGGGAATGGGATCCCCATCTGTCTGTTTTTAGCAGACTGGACTGGATCGGATGCAGGCGGGTGTAAACAGACATGTCCATTTACATCAGCCTCTCCATAGAGAACAATGGGTGGTCCCTGCTTGTGTGAAAGGGGTCATAAGGTCTTGTTCACACAGGGCATACACAGCGTACCTTTACAAGGATGCACAGGTGTTCTGTGCATCTCTGTGCAGGCAGTCCCATTGATGTAATATGGGATGTAGCAATTGCACAAACAGAGCCATTGCTCCCAATTTTACATCCATGTAGGTATGCATGCATGTCCCTGAGCTGACACTGTCTGCGTTTGGGGTCAAGTACCCATACCCACCTGGATGTCAGATTGGGAACAGCAGCTATGCCTGTGCAGCTGTTGCAACCCAATTGACATAAATGGGACTGCCTGTATGGGGATGCATAGAACACCTGTGCATCCCTGTGCAGGTAAACATGGCCTTCCATGGGCATACACTTTAGCATGCCACATGTGAATGATGTTTTAGTAGCAATTTAGCAGGAATTTTGTACGTTATGTTTATGTGCACTATTAACGATATGATGAACATTTGCGCAATTATTGCGGAGCCCAATAAAAAAAAAAAAAAAGTCTGTAGCACTTTTTTTTATTCTACACGTCATGTGCTTTCAGAAAATGTCTAATTTGAGGGGTCTTTTCAAATTCTGAAAGCTCTAAGTAAAAAATGGTATCCTCTAGATTTTTAGAGTAAATGGTTTTTATTTACAGTTTTGCGTACCTTCAGTTTTCCCCATTTCACAAAAAGGGGCAATTTAAAATGTACAAATATATACAAATATTTTACAAATTCTGAAAGCTGTAAGTGAAAAAGCAAAACCTCCAGATTTTCAAATACATTTTTGCCTAAGTCTGATTTTCACTATTTCTCAAAAAAGCACAATTTAAAATTTACAAATATGTTATTTATTAACTCAATACAGGTTAAGCTTTTATATTTAGTAGGAATTTAGCAGGAATTTTGAAAAATTTGCTGTATTTATATCTGCTAAAAATGATTTTAGAAAAGTTTTCGCAAATATATTGTTTGATAAACATTTGCACAAATATTGTGGGGCCTTAAAAATCAGTAGCACCTTCTTTTTATACTACTGGTCCTATGCTTTCAGAAAATATATGTTTGGGGAGGGGTCTTTAACAAACTGGAAGCTTTAAAAAGGGAACAAAAGAAAACCTCTAGATTTTTTAGAGCAACATGGTTTATTTATATTTTTGCATACGTTCGGTTTTCACCATTTTTCAAAAAGGCGTAATTTAAAATTATTTATTTATTAACTCAATACAGGTTAAGCTTTTATATTTAGTAGGAATTTTGTAAAATGTACTGTGTTTTTATCTGTCAATAAGGATTTGAGTGTATTTTTACAGAATATATTGATTTGACATTTGCTCAAAAATGATTGTGCCCTAAAAATCAGTAGCCCCTTATTTGTATTGTACTGGTCATGTGTTTTCAGAAAATATATGGTGGGGGGGGGTCATTAACAAACTCTGAAAGCTGGAAGGGAAAAAATTACAAAATTGGCCTGGCTACCCGAGTGTAAAAATAGAGCCCAGGACCTGGCCGCGAAAGGGTTGAAAGTATCCTCTTACATTTATATACCAATGCAGTATGGACACAAATCTCTCTGCTTTTTTTCCCACCTTTTTTCCCCCTTGCACACCTTTGGAGCAGCTTATCGCCTTGTAAGCATTGACAGTAGGTGCCTTAATCCAATGCCTTTAGTCTAAATAAGCCATTTGTTTTATTTGTAACAGAAAAACCTGGGTTTTTTGCAATAACAATGGTTAGGGTAAGATTATCACCATAATTTGCCATGATACAGTTAAGAAACACAAT
Organism: Lithobates pipiens; assembly: GCF_037356315.1. Taxonomy (NCBI): domain Eukaryota; kingdom Metazoa; phylum Chordata; class Amphibia; order Anura; family Ranidae; genus Lithobates; species Lithobates pipiens. The sequence goes on from NW_027507718.1 coordinate 73,206,463, forward strand.
GGCTGAATTTATTAAAAAAACGACTCTTTCATATAAAAAAAATGAAATGCATGTATGTGTATACATACAAACACACACATTGTTTAACAGGTTATGACGAGTTCAACTATAACCTATAATATGCATACCTTTAACCTGTAAACAAAAAGCACTACACATACATACATACATACATACATACATACACACACACACACACACACACACATTTTACATGCACATTATTTTAATTGCAAACTGTTATCTTTCCTTTTCTAAAAATGCTTATACTACAAACCTGATCATTAGGTCTATTTGCTTGCTCAAAGAATTATCCAACATTTTTCTACCCACAATTATTATTCTTTTCCCACTGGATATTATCTATCTAGAGTTTCACAATTTCGTGAAGTGAGGAGAACTGCTGCTATAGATATAATGTTATTACCGATCTGAACAATGTGAAGAGATAGTAGACATCTGCTGCAGGAAGGCAGGCCAGCAATCAGGTCTGTTTTCCAACATGCTGATGAATGGATGAGGTGGATTCCTGGAAAGAAAAAAACAAACAATAGATAATCTACGCCAATAAAAATTAAGCTGAGACCTAAATTAAAAATGCTGGTTACATTTTTTAGATACCAGTGTGAGTGCCCCTAGACACCTCACTATGACCACAGCTGTTATCAATAGCCACGGCAATAAGAAAGTGCATGTTCACAAGGACTTGTGTAATATGTAGCTTGCTTATGAATGCATCTGACACTGACCATTTAACTGTCTGATGTAACTGTACAATCTGCACAACGCTCCATATTCAAAACATGATCAGTTATACTGTAAATGGTTAAATCTGTGAGAGCCCATGTAGATTTTGGGAATAGAATACATACATTTTAAGGGTTCTGCCCATTTGTCATAAAATTAAACTTCACATTAATTTTACTACCCAAGTTGCTGCAATGCCATAAAAACACAATAAACAATATAAAAATAATAATAATAATCCAAATGTCATATTAGCCATCCTACTGGGGTTGGAAAAATGTATGGGATTTTGAATGGCAATAGCCATGACACTAAAGCCCAGTGCACACGGGCCGAATGTTGGAAGACATTTGCCAGTACAAAAATACCAGCCAACATTCTGCTCGTGTGTATGTCGGTCTGTCCAACAGAAGTCGGCTATTCAGCAGGCTTCTCGTCAGATGTACATGATGAAAAACCAGCAGCTGACCAACTTCCAATCAGCTCTCTCAGCCAATGGCAGAGAGTGCTGATCAGAGTTTTCCTGGCAGCGGGGGCTGTGCCCCTGTCAGAACACAACAGCTCAGTGGGGGAGATCGCTGAACTAACCTCGCATGGTTAGTACAGCGGCTCCCAATCCGGGGCTGTCAGTCTTTTTTGCGCAGCCCCAAGGAATTGCACAAATAAAAAAAATAAACAAAAAATAAATGCTTTAGTTTGCCTACTGCCTTGCTTGCCACTGTTGCAGTCAAATCTGTATTTTTATATGGTGTAAAAAGTTAACCATACACAATACAGAAAAATGTTACCAGTAGACTGACATTACCCATTTTTTTTTTCCTGTTGTAATCTTATTTTTTTTTTATTAAATGTTATGTATTACAAAAAAAAAAAAAAAAAAAAAAAAAAAAAAAAGGAAAGACATTCTGAAATATTAAAAATAAATAAATCAATTACAATTTCCCTTTGGTTTCTGGACAATATATATGAGTATATTGATTTGAGCAATGTGATCAAGTTGTAGAATACTTGATGTTCACTTACCGCCCCATTTTCCTTTAAACTATGGTTAAAACTAAATTCAAAAACAACATGCCATACACTTGACAAAATAAAGATACCAACCCCTGAAAGATTAAAGAAACTATCTCACATACCCTCAAGATTTTGTCTAAAACCAGGATGTACCAAAAAAAAAAAAACCCATGAGTAATGTTCTAGCCCAGTGGTCTCCAAACTTTGTAAATAAAAGGGCCAGTTTATCGTACTTTAGATTTAAGGGGGGCTGGATTGTGGTCAGTGGGAATATAATTTTTTCCTGGCATCAGTGGGAACAAACGGTGCACCAGCTTTGTATTCAGGGGAGTAATAGTGCCCCATTGTTGGTGTCAGTGGCAGGAAATGTGCCCCATTGTGAGGACTAGGGCTGCTTATGACCCCCCCCCCCCAAGCTGCAGCTTGGTGACCCCTGTTCTAGACCAAAATTAAATTTATCAAAACATGTTACAGAAATACCGAAAAGGAATAAGCGAAACACCTATACAAAAAGGAGAAAAAAAGATGGAGGAAAATGATGTCGCCATCCTGGAACCATATTATTATTTCTCTTTCATTTAGTAACCCAGGTCCTGAACTCTGAAGAGACGCTAAATGTAGAGAATGTAGGAAATCGCTCTACTCTTGCCAAGCAAGCGCAATACTACTCTGTCGTGAAATATGAGGAAACAATGGAATACACACATTTTAAGGGTTTTGCCATAATCTTCATCAATTCACATTAATTTATTAACAAGAATAAAAAAAAAAAAAATCCAATGTCATATTAGCCACCCTACTATAAGCTTACAGAGGTTGGGAAAATGTATTGGATTTTGAATGCTTATAGCCGAGACACTTACTTTGCTTACTGCCTTGCTTGCCACTGTTGCGGTCAGATGGATCTCTTGTGATCTTTTTAAATCTATATTTTTTGTATGGTGTACAAAAAAAATATGTAACCTTAACTTGTAAGGGTAACAGAGGAGAATCTCAAGAGACTGGCATTACATAGAAGATCAATCCAGAAAAAAAAAAAAAAGCTGGCATATTTTACATTTTTCCTTTCTCATCTATGCAGAGACAGCCTACAGCAACAGGTTAAAAAGTTAAAAGCCAATTCTAGTTTTAATTAATAGATACATCGAGTGCAATTAAAAAAATAACTTTATCTATCTATATATTTATTTATTTTTTAATGGGTCTGCCAATCAGAGGCAGCTAAAGTACAAAGTCCTTTCCTCCATGCAATAGTCTACAGCAGGGGTCTCCAGCCCTCAGCTTGCCCAGACTCTGCCAACACAGCACTGCCGATCTGCTGGCATTTAAAAGCTGCTATCGGCAGTATATGTCTGGCAGGTTCAGGACAGAAAGCCGCTCGCCGCACACCCTCCCATGCTGCCAGAGGATTGGCTGCTGTGCTGAGCTGAGGATTGGCTGCTAGGAGGTGACATCATCAGCACAGCACCTCCCGACTTCCCGCCCATTGTTTGCATTAGGAATCCTTCCCCCTTACAGCATGCATGTGTAGCAGTGGGCGGGAGTCGGGAGGTGCAGGAGAGCTGAAGTTGGCTCCTACAGTGAAGAAGTCGGCTTGTGCAGGCAACCGTCAAATAAATCTGCACACATACATCTGCTGGGGACATCTATGCTGGGGACAATCTATGCTGGGAAAACTGATAATGAGGACATCTATGTTGGGGACACTGATGCTGGAGAAATCTATATGCTGGGGACACCGATAATGGGGACACTGGTCATGGGGACAGCTATATGCTGGGGACACTGGTCATGGGGACAGCTATATGCTGGGGACACTGGTCATGGGGACAGCTATATGCTGGGGACACTGGTCATGGGGACAGCTATATGCTGGGGACACTGATCATGGGGAAAATTCTACTGGGGACACTGATAATGGGGAAAATTGATATTTGGGAGACTCTGATGGGGACACAAAACGTGCAGAAGTTTTCGGCCCCCAAATACTTTTGAAATCTACAATGTGGCCCTTGTGTTGAAAAATTTGGAGAACCCTGGTCTACAGATAAAACTATGCTGCAGCAGTAAAACACCCCCAACTGAGTCAGAGCTAGAGTTCTGCAAGTAACATGCTCATACTCCTTGCTGATTGGAGAGCTGTAGATGCGAATCAACGGGGGCATGTCAGACCACTGCAGTGACCGCTGTGCTCAGAGCTCACATCTGCAGATTGCCGACTAGGGAAAAAGACATTGTGCATTTACTGGAGCGAATCTCCAGATGAAAAAAGTCGTCACACAAACATCACAAAGTCATGTACGCCATTACTATAGGAGTCCAAGTATACAATCCATTGTACTGCAACCTTTTGTAGGTTAGAAAAGTGCAGGAGGTGCGGCCATGGCTGCCTATGCATGAAAGAAGATGGATAAGACTGGGAACCATTTAACCTAGAGTTAAAGCAATGGCTAGTCATTCACAGAGAAATACACAGCCAGGGAAAAATGGGAAATGCAAGTTGTTATTCTTGAGGGACTGGAAAACAGCTGGTGAGGCTGGACTTGGGCTCCATTATATAAAAAGCAATTCCATCCAAGTGTGCTCCCCCCCCCCCCCCCCACTAAAGCCTAGTATACACAAAGAAGTCTTTTTTGTTCAACCCAGAGGGTTAGTGCAGCGATCCCCCCACTGTGCTATTGTGTTCTGGCAGGGGGGGGGGACAAAATTGGGCTAACTTTACGGTTTTGTTTTTTAATTCATTAAAGTGTATTTGTTTTCGCCCAAAAAATTGCATTTGAACGACCGCTGCGCAAGAACGGTGCGAGATAAAATATTGCAACAACCACCATTTTATTCTCTAGGGTCTCTGCTAAAAAAATAAAAAAAATTATATATAATGATTGGGGGTTCTAAGTAATTTTCTAGAAAAAAAATGAATTTTACTTGAAACCAACAAGTGACAGAAAAAGGTTTAGTCTTTAAGTGGTTAAACTGACCTAATTTACAGACCGAAGTTCATTCCTTTGATCTAAAGAACAAAATGTTACAATGTTTATAGTTAGCTCAGGGGCTGGGAAATGTTGTGAAACTTGGCAGACTACCTGTTTTTTTTTTTGTTTTTTTTTGCGACAGACATTGGCTTGAGCAGAAAACTCTGCATAGAATTGTGAAAATGCTTTAAGATAGCGAGGGGGCGGAAAAAAATTGTGATCTCGATTCTTAATGATTAATCATGCAGCTCTAACCAGCAGTCTATTGTTTTTCAAAAGCACAAGCTCTCAAGCAGAATGCATCAGCTACAAAGATGGAAAAAAAAAAAAAAACACTCAACACTGGCAAGTATGCATAACCACTTCAGCCCCGGACCATTTTGCTGGCCAAAGACCAGACCACTTTTTGCGATTCGGCACTGCGTCGCTTTAACTGACAATTGCGCGGTCATGCGACGTGGCTCCCAAACAAAATTGACGTCCTTTTTTTCCCCACAAATAGAGCTTTCTTTTGGTGGTATTTGATCGTCCCTGCGGTTTTTATTTTTTGCGCTATAAACAAAAATAGAGTGACAATTTTTTAAAAAGCCCATTATTTTTAACTTTTTGTTATAATAAATATCCCCCAAAAATATATAAAAAAAACATTTTTTTTCCCTCAGTTTAGGCTGATACATATTCTTCTACATATTTTTGTTTAAAAAAAATGCAATAAGCGATTACTGATTGATTTGCGCAAAAGTTATAGCGTTTACAAAATAGGGGATAGTTTTATGGCATTTTTATTAATATTTTTTTTTTTTTTTTTTTTTACTAGTAATGGCGGCGATCAGCGATTTTTATTGTGACTGCAACATTATGGTGGACACATCGGATTTTTGACACATTTTTGGGACCATTGTCATTTATACAGCAATCACTGCTATATAAATGCAGTGATTCCTGTGTAAATGACACTGGCAGTGAAGGGGTTAACCAGTGGGTAGCAGTGTAGGGGTTAAGTGTTCCTAGGGGTGTGTTACTAACTGTTGGGGGCTGGGCTTTCATTTGGTGAACACTGATCTCTGCTCCAATCACATGGAGCAGAGATCAGCATCACTAGTAACTAGGCAGAACGGGGAGATGCTGTTTACAACGGCATCTCTCCGTTCAGGATCCCTGTGAGACGATCGCGGGTATGCCCAAGGCTATCGAGTCCACGGGACCTGCGACCGGACTCACGGGGGTCCCGACCAGCACGAGAGCGATGGCAGGGCGGCATTAAAGATTGGACGTACCTGTACGCCAATATGCCTGGCATCAATTAGTGTATTTAAATCTGCTAACACATTTAACACTCCCCTTCCCCAGTGTTTGTTTATGGGGCACTCTAATACAGGAGGTGTGTTACTGGCCAGATCACCAAGTGAAAACAAAAGGAAGAACGCCTAAGAAAAGTAAACAAATGCAGCCACCACTTCTAATGGTTGGTAAGCTGCAAAATGTAACATTTTTGTTTTTGGGTTTAACCTCCTCGCGCCCGCCCTATGGCCGAATTACGGCCGTAGAGCAGGCGCATTCGTCCGGGCGGTCGTCCCTGGACGGCCCGATGTTTACTTCCGCAATGCGCGCCCCCGCGGGCGCGCATCGCGGAAGCTCTGTGTTCGCCGTGTCCCCCGGGGACAGGCAAACACAGATCGCTGTAAACGGCCAATCACAGCGGCCGTTTACAGCGTGATCGGCGTGTCCAATGGGAGATGATCTCATATGTAAACATATGAGATCATCTCTCGGCGCCGCTCTCCTTCCTCGCACTGTCTGTGCGAGGAGGGGAGAGGGGAGAGATGAACGGCTGCAGCGGCAGCCGTTCTGCCTGTGGGGGGAAAAAAAAAAAGTAAAAAAAATAAAATAAAGTGCCATCCGCCCCCAGCAGTGCCATCCGCCCCAATGCCATCCGCCCCAGTGCCATCTGCCCCAGTGCCATCTGCCCCAGTGCCATCTGCCCCAGTGCCATCCACCCCAGTGCTACCTGCCCCCAGTGCCATCCACCCCAGTGCTACCTGCCCCCAGTGCCATCCACCCCAGTGCTACCTGCCCCCAGTGCCATCCACCCCAGTGCTACCTGCCCCCAGTGCCCCCTGACCCCAGTGCCACCTGCCCCCAGTGCCACCTGCCCCCAGTGCCACGTGTCGTCAGTGCCACGTGTCGTCAGTGCCACATAGTGCCATCCGTCATCAGTGCCACGTATCAGTGCCATTTGTCATCAGTGCCACGTATCAGTGCCATTTGTCATCAGTGCCACCTGTCAGTGTCACGTGCCATCTGTTGTCAGTGTCACGTGTCATCAATGCCACTTATCAGTGCCATCTGTCATCAGTGTCACGCGTCATCGGTGCCATGTATTAGTGCCATCTGTCATCGGTGGCACATATTAGTGCCACGTATTAGTGCCATCTGTCATCAGTGCCATGTTTCAGTGCCACGTATTAGTGCCACGTGTCATCAGTGCCACGTATAAGTGCCACCCGTCATCAGTGCCACATATTAGTGCCATCTGTCATCAGTGCCACATATTAGTGCCATATGTCAGTGCCACCTGTCATCAGTGCCACGTATAAGTGCCATCATTGCCACGTATCAGTGCCATCTGTCATCAGTGTCACGTGTCATTGTCCTGGTGCTTCAAAAGTGTAATAAATAGTCAACAAGTTAGATGTGTAATTTATGTTCCTAGAACACATGATGGCGCTACCTGCATGTTGGGCCTCTCTATGTGGCCAGGCTGTGAAAAAGTCACACACATGTGGTATTGTAATACTCAGGAGGAGTAGCAGAATTTTTTGGGGGGTGTCATTTGTGGTATACACATGCCACGTGAGAGAAATAACCTATTACAATGACAATTTTGTGGAGAAAAAAAAAAAAAAAATGAAAAATCTTAATTTTGCAAAGAATTGTGGGAAAAAAATGACAACATCAAAAAGCTCACTATACCTCTTACTAAATACCTTGGAATGTCTACTTTCCAAAAAGGGGTCATTTGGGGGGTATTTGTACTTTCCTGACTTGTTCGGGTCACAAGAAGCGAGATAGGCCACCAGTACATCAGATGTGATCAATTTTGTGCGATTCGCACCACAGCTTGTAGACTCTCTAACTTTCACAAAGACCAAATAATATCCACTAATTTGGGTTATTTTTACCAAAGACATGTAGCAGTATAAATTGTGACCAAAATTTATGAAGAAAAATTAATAATTTGCATAATTCTGTCACAGAAACAAAGAAATATGCGTTTTTTTCCAAATTTTCGGTCTTTTTTCATTTATAGCGCAAAAAATAAAAACCCCAGAGGTGATAAAATACCACCAAAAGAAAGCTCTATTTGTGGGAAAAAAAGGACAAAAAATTCATTTGGGTACAGTGTTGCATGACTGAGTAATTGTCATTCAAAGTGTGAGAGCACCGAAAGCTGAAAATTGGTCTGGGCAGGAAGGTGTTTAAGTGCCCTGTAAGCAAGTGGTTAATACCGCTTGAATGAAACTAAAAAAGCATTAAAAAGCAAACAACTAAACAAAACAGCTAAATAGTCACTATCAGTAAAATGGCGGCCAGTTCTTATAGGCCAAATCAGACAGCAATCACTTGGCTGGAGCTGCAAAGATAGCGAGCATTTAACTGCATGGCTCAGGGATAATTTAGTAGGCGAGCCAGTCTCTTTGTCCAGCAGATAAAGCATTTTCACATGGAAAAATGGGACTATGCTGTGCAGCCAAAGGAAAAAAATAAAATAAAGCAGCAAGGAAACAGGATGTTACACTTGATTAGTGACTAAAGTTAATAGCAGACCTAGTTATGTGCTGTAAAACGGGACAAAGGTTTGTGTACTGTCATGCTCGACTTCAGAAGGCTTCAGGACACACTGAGCTAGTCTACAATTCATTTTACCTTTTATTCTTTACAGAGGTAATGTACATAAAGCTGAAGTGAATTGATTGTGGCCTCAGGCTGTGATAAACACATAATAACCTTGAAGGGGTAACGTTGGCAGAAATTGCAGTTTTAGCTAATTTCACTTTTCAGCTGAATACATGTTCTCATAGTACGCATCTGACGAGAAAGGATGCTGCAGAGAAAGGTGCACTACCCTAGCTCCTCTTTGTGTCTGCTTTCAGTTTGATGCCCTTTTTCCTGCAGCCTGCTCCAGCAAAAGTCTCCGATGAGGTTTGCATATTGTATGAGAGCTGTTACATTGCCTACCGATATTGTGCCTCTGCTAATCTCCATGTATTATGCCACCGTTTTTTGACAATTTATTATAAAGCAGGGCAGCAAGAATGCCTTTTGAAAGCAACCTATTCTGTATAGCCTATATAGGCTACTAAAAGGGAACCTGAACTGTGGAAGCCATTCCAAAAAAAGGTAAGTGGAGGACAAAGGACTAGTTACCCACATTTCCTGTAGGCTCCCAGCAGCTAATATTCTTCCCATCACTGACTTTTCATGGCTTGACATATTTATTTGTGTGTGGTAGTGACCATCCTTGTTAGGTAGGCTTCACCCCTGATGACTGGTGGTGAAATGATTAAGAAGCAGCAGGAGAGAGGGAGACATCACAGATGAACATAATTGAGTGAAGCAGAAGTGGGACGATGCATGCATTGCAGATCCTGAGCTACAGCCTTCTCTCAGCATGGAGAGCAGCGATAACATTAACTATCGCTTTAAACATTGGCTGTTCACATATATGCGGCCTCCCAGCGGGTGAGGCCACATGTATGTGGTCCTAAGTAAACACCTAACTGTGCTGAGTGCACGCTCCCAGCGCTGTAAGGATGAGCTCAGGTGTGTTGGCAACTGCATGTGCCCACTCTTGCCAGGAAGCGGACACTCCACAGCGCTAATCACAGGCAGTGAGACATTTCCCGACCCTTGGCTGCACAGATCGGGAAATGTCTCACTGCCTGTGATCAGTGCTGCAGAGTGTCCGCTTCCTGGTCCATGGAGTTGCGAATATGCCTGAGCTCATCCTTACAGCACTGTTAGGCCCCTTTCACACTGGGGCGGTGGGTGCTCCGGTGGTAAAACGCCGCTATTTCTAGCGGAGCTTTACCATCAACTTTGCAGTGCTATTCAGCCGCTAGCAGGGCGCTTTTAGGCCCCGCTAGTGGCTGAGAAGGGGTTAAAACCACTGCAAAGAGCTGCTACAGCAGCGCTATGCTGGTGGTATAGCCGCACTGCCCCATTGATTTCAATAGGCAGGAGCGGTGTATGTACCGCTCCAAAGATGCTGCTAGCAGGACTTTCTTTAGCATCCTGCCAGTGCACCGCTTCAGCGTGAAAGCCCTCTGCCTTTCACATGGGAGACACAGGGCGCTTTGCAGGGGCTATTTTTAGCGCTGTAGCACCTGCAAAGCGCCCCAGTGTGAAAAGGGGTTTAACTGGTGGGTACCGGAAAGCTCACGATGCACAATTGTGACCGGGAGCTTTCCAATCATGTGATCACTGTGACTGCCACTCACAACTAGTCCACAGACCAGGCCACCACTAGCAAAAGAGCAGGCAAAAGAGCAGAAGGTAGTGGAGGAGACCGGCAGAAGATACCGGAGAGCGGGAGAAGAGGGCGGAGAAGAAGGAAGAGACCCCCGAAGTCGTAAGAGACCCCCAGAGCTGCCTAATAAGGTACTTTAAAAGCCTATGTAGTGTGTTTTATTTTTGACACTTTTTTCCAGGTGAATGGGTAGGGGTACAATGTACCCCCATACTCATTCACACAGGGTGGGGGGGGCGGGATCTGGGGGCTCCAAAATTCCAATAAGCCCCCCGCCCGCAGACCCCGACAACCAACGGCCAGGGTTGTCGGGAAGAGGCCCTTGTTCTCATCAACATGGGAAGAGGGTGCTTTGGGGAGGGGGGGCACAGCACCCCCCGCCATGAAGCACCTACCCCCATGTTGAGGGCATGCGGCCTGGTAGGGGTTAGGAGGGGGGAGGGGGGGCGCTTGCTCGTCCCCACCCCCTTTCCTGACCGGCCGAGCTGCGTGCTCGGATAAGGGTTGGTATGGATTTTGGGGGGACCCCCACGCCGTTTTTTCGGCGAAGTGGGTTCCCCTTAAAATCCATACCAGACCGAAGGGCCTGGTATTGTCTGAGGGGGGAACCCCACACCAATTTCTTTTTCATTTTGGCGGGGGCTCCCCTTCATCCTCAGCAGGAACCATTGATTTTGGAAACTCTTTGGAAAGTTGCTCACATACAAGAAAATGTTTACAATTAGCACATATTGATGCTGCCCTTTCTATAGTAACAGCCCTGTAGTTTTTTCAACACTAGAACTCATTGTTGTCATTAGTATTGTTCAGGCAATCTCTCACACATGGTAGCAGGCATTGGAAATTTCACAGGTTACAGTCAGTCACTTTGAGTTCAGGGCCAGTACAGGGCCACTACAAAAAGCCTCTGACACACCTAAAAGTGTCAGAGGGTGAAGAAAACTACAGAGTTAATGACAAATGGCATGTTGATTTGCTATAGCAAGTGCAGCATTAATAAATGCCAAGTTCAAATATTTTACAAATGCAACTGTTCTAAAAACATTCAACTTGATGGCAGTGGGTTTGATTTACTAACGGCAAGCAGACTGTGCACTTTGCAAGTGCAGTTGCACTCTGCAGCGGAATTTGCTACAAAGCTTAGTAAATCAGATGAAGTTTCACTTTGCAAACAATGTCCAAGACATGCAAGGAAAAAACAAAACAAAACACAAACAACATTTTTGCTTGCAGACGACTGGATGATGGCAGTCAGCAGAGCTTCTCCTGATTTACTAAATTGTGGAGCAAATTTCCTTGCAGACTGCAACTGCACTTGCAAAGTAAACAGTCTATTTGTCTTAAAAAAAAAATCAATCCCAGTGTCTCTTTAAGGTATGTTTAACTACAGGTACACATTAAAAGCATAATGCAGTGACAGATTTAAAAAAAAAAAATGTTGGGCTTTTTAATAAGAAAACCAAACACTGCTGTATGTTTGTTAGCAGCCTGTGCATAACTGAATGGTTCCATGCCAGCTTTGTTTCATGGTGATCTTTCCAACACGAAATTTTTTGTTACAGCACTTAAAAATGATATGCAAAATGATTAGATTAGGCTTAAACGATTTACATGAAAATTTCTCATAGGAACAATGATGTTTACTTTTCTAAAAGTATTTTATAGGTTAGCATTATTTTGGCATACTGGCTGAATTCCATTCAACTTTCTTTGTGAACATGACGCATAGGATCAGAAAACATTATTATACAGCATGCAGCAAGGATCTATATGCACTCTACAAGAGAAAAAAAATTAGGACTTTTTGTTAGAACAATTCAAAAGTCAAAATAGTAACGCATTTTGGTGCAAATCTCTCTTTGCCAAAACAAATTATACATATATTTCTCTAAAACATTTAATGAAGACCTTTAGCTTTGTGTGCCATTGAAGCGAGCCTTAGGCCGCGTACACACGCGCGGACTGTTCGCCCAACTTTGTCCGTCCAACAGTTTCAGCAAACAGTCCGCTCAAAATTAGCATGGACGGACATGCCCACACACGACGAACGAACAGTTTGCTGAAACCGTGCGCGATGACGTAAACAGCACGTACGACGGGACGAAAAATACGACGTCCTATACACTGCATTATAGCTTTCGGCGTGAAAATCCTTTCTGAGCATGCGCGCAACTTTGTTTGACGAACAAGCCTACACACGAGCGGGCTGTTCGCTGAAACAAGGTTTCAGCGGACAGTTTTTCGGAAATTCCGAAAAACCTTGTCCGTCCAACTGTCCGCTGAAACTGTCCGCTGAAAGCCCACACACGAGCGGACTGTCCGCCCAAACACTGTTCAGCGGACAAAGTTGGGCGAACAGTCCGCCCGTGTGTACGCGGCCTTAGAAGAAATATACAACAGTCTAAGGGGTAGTAAAATAATTTGCTTGCAGGTTTTTACAGAACAATTAAAAAAACAGTCAAAATTATTAATAATAATAATTATTATTATTTTTTTTTTTAACATGTTAGCATACACTTATAACCACAATTTAAACTTACATAAGACTTCTTAGCAAAATATACCCATCATCTGGTGCAGTGTTCCTTTTTTTACTAGTCCTGAATGAAGGATCCTTACAGTTCAGACAGTTAGAACTTATCCAGTAAGAATGTTGTAGAGCACGACATCCTTTCCATCTATCCTCCATCTTGGGCATGGAAACAGCTGCACATGTGCACAACATGATGAAGCCAAGCTTGTCGGTCCCAAATTGACACCTAGCTGTTCTACAACGTCTTCAGGCTAGAAGCTATGAAATGCCCAGAATAATGATCTCAGATGAAGGGGCTAAGAGGAAGGAACACTTCAAAAATGGTTCAAATCGCACATGTTTAAAAAGAAAAAAAAAAAAAAAAACAAGTGCAATACTATTAAGTGTTTGAAAGGTGAGCTCACATTCTCAGTTTTGCTCTACTTTTTCTACAGATTTTCCCAATAGGTTGTTGAAAAATGAATTATTTTGTTTTGGTTGGCCTTCATTGACAAACCCTGAATATAATTACATTTTTTTCATTACAGTACATATCTCCCACTGAGAAAACGTGCTCTTGTCCATTCATCCAAGATTCAGAGAATTGATAAAAACTCTTACCAGATCTTGTAAATGCTTTTCTGTATGTGCTCCTTGCTTTTCTCTGCATTCTTTGCTTCACTGTGAAGCAGTTGCCAAATGCATTTTACCAATCCCTGGACATTTCTGTAACAATAAATAAATAAATTAATTATGTAGACACATAAAAATCCTATTTTTTTATTTATTTATTTTTTTAACAGCTTACCTGTAAAATCCTTTTCTTGGATTACATCACGGGACACAGAGCCATAGTAGTAACTATATGGGTTATATAGGCCACCTTTAGGTGATGGACACTGGCACACCCTAGACAGGAAGTTTTACTCCCTATACAACCACTCCCCTTACCGGGAATAACTCAGTTTTTGTAGCAAAGAAATACATGTATACCAGAAGGGTGGAGGGACCACTGTGTCCCGTGATGTACTCCAAGAAAAGGATTTTACAGGTAAGCCGTTATAAAAATCCCATATTCTTTATCGTATATCACGGGACACAGAGCCATAGTAGTAACTATATGGGATGTCCCAGAGCAATGCTATCTGAGGGGAGGGAAACACAAACCAAAGTAGGGTGTCATCAAACCTGAGCACCTATACTGCTGCCTGCAGCACACTGCACCCAAAGGCGATATGCTCCTATCTTTTTACATCCACCTGATAGAATCTGGTGAATGTATGGACTAAAGACCAAGATTTGAGCAATGGAGGCTTGGTGATGCACTGCCCATGAAGCACTAACAGCCCTGGTGGAGTGTGCTTTGATTTGAAATGGTGGAAGTCTCCCTTTCAAACCATAAGCCTGAACAATCACTTGCCGAATCCACTTAGAGATAGTGGATTTCGATGCTGCCTGTCTTTTTATTAAATTTTTTTTAATTTTTTTAGGACCTTCAGGCAACACAAACAAAACATACATTTTCAGAATCTGAGCAGTCACCTTCAAGTAGACGGACTGCTCTCGCTACATCAAGAGGATGTAGTTTTTTTTTTTTTTCCGTGGAACAGGGTTCTGAAAAAAAATGAAGGTAGAACAATATCATGGTTTAGATGAAAACCTGACACTACCATCGGTAGAAAGTTAGGATGGGGATGCAATACCACTTTATCCTTGTAAAGAGCCATATTTAATTATTCACAAGAAAGAGCAGCCAACTCTGATACCTTTCTTGCAGAAGACATGGCAACCAGAAAAACAAACTTCCTTCTCAAAAGGATCAAGGGAGTATGCCGTATCGGCTCAAAAGTTTGTTTTTTGTAAAGCCGACAAAACTAGATTCAGGTCTCAAGGTTTCAAGGGTGACCTAACTGGCGGATTAAGCCGTGTTACCCCCTGTATGAAATTATGGACCAGAGAATGCGAAGCAAGTGGCCGTTGGAACAATACAGATAAGGCCGAGACCTGACCTTTGATGGTACTCAAGGCCAGCTTCAATTCTAATCCCATTTGTAGAAAGGCAAGAATTTTACCTATAACATATTTTCTAGGATGCCAACCCCTGGATTCACGCCAGGAAACATATACCCTCCAGACTCCATAATAAATGACTCTGGAAGCTGGCTTCCTTGCATTAATCAAAGTATAGATTGCTGAACCTGAAAGCCCACAATTCTTCAGAATGTGGGTTTCAATAGCCAAACCGTTAAATTTCGCGTTTGTAAGGTAGGATGGAATACTGGTCCCTGCGAGAGCAAGTCTGGACGTGGTGGTAGGGTCCATGGGTCCCCTACCGCCATCCTTATGATCTCTGCATACCAGGACCATCTGGGCCACAAGAACCACTAACTTCTTTTTCTGCTTGATCCTGCAAAGACGAGGTAGCATCAGAATAGGAGGGAATGCATAAATCAGTGAGAACCGATCCCACGGGGTCACTAAGGTGTCCGTGCAGATGTCTTGTTCTTGACACAAAGTTGTCGACATCCGGGACCCCCCCCCCCATCTTTGGCATATGGCCAGGAAGATGTCGGGGGGGGGGGGAACCATTCCCCCAGGAACAACCGTTGGTGACTCAAGTAGTCCGCCTGACAATTCTCTATCCCTGAAATGAAGATTGCCGATCTGTATGGTACATGCTCTTCTGCCCAGGCTAGGATATGGTTTACCTCTCCCTGGGCTGAATGACTTGTACCCCTTGGTGATTGATATAAGCCACTACTGTGGCATTGTTGGATTGAATGCTGACCAAACATTTCCGCAACCTGAATGTCCAGGCCCTTAGGGCTAAATGTGCTGCCCAAATCTCTAGAATGTTGATAGGCAAGGTCCTTTCATTCCTGGACCATTTTCCTTGGAAAGTCGTTTCTTCCAGGACTGCTCCCCAACCTGAAAGGCTGGCATCCGTTACCACCTTCCAGGTAACGGACATGAAGGATTTCCCCTTCTGCAGATTCTTGGATATCCTCCACCAACTGAGAATCTGGCACACTTTTGGCAACAGATGCATTGGAAAATCTAGAGCTTGGACCTCCTTTTTCAAGCAGACAGGATACTGTTTTGTAGCAGTCTCGAATGAAACTGAGCATAGGGAACTGCTTCGAATGAAGCCACCATCTTTCCCAACAACCTCATGCAAAGGTGAATAGAAGTATCCTTCGCCCTGACCACCTGAACTAGCTCTTTTATGGAACAGATTTTTGCCTGAGGTAAAACACTCTTTTCTGGGCTGTATCTATGATCAGACCCAAGTACTCTAGTCTTCTTAATGGTTTTAAGGAAGATTTCTCTAGATTGAGGATCCAACCTAGGTATTCCAGGTAGTTGACTGTGGTGACCATGCTTTGGTCTAAGCGGGCTATCGACCGGTCTATCAAGAGCAGGTCGTCTAGGTATGCCACAATTGTTATACCTTGAGCCCTTAACTTGGCCAGAGGAGGGGCTAGAACTTTTGTAAACACCCGAGGTGCAGTAGCTAGACTGAAAAGGCACAGCTACAAACTGAAAATTTAGTTTTTCTACGTCGAAAAGCAGATACTTCTGGTGAGCGTTGAATATAGGCACATGCAAGTATGCATCCTTGATGTTGATTGATACCAGAAGTTCTCCTCCTGTAGGATGGAGACAACTGATCGGATTGGACAAAGAGAAAGGAAAGTGGTCAGCGGGACTTTAAATGAGGTTAATCACTATATGAAGTAAATATGTAGGATACAGAACAGTGTTGCTTTTATGGGTACCATCAGCCTCTTCATGATCCCCTGAGGAGGATTCATCTTCTCCCTCCCATTGTTCCTCTGTTTGAGGGTCCTGGGTGGTAGAAGGGGCCTAATGTGCTTTCTCCTATTCTGGGACGACACAATTAAAGCCGCTAACCTTTCTTCCAATCCCTTCATAGTTGAGAAGAAAACATCCTCAGTAATAAAGACAGGGGCTGAAATGTTGGAAACAGTGGCAACACTTGCCAAACCCGATGGCTCACTCTGACCCATCTCCCCACTTCCTTCAGAGGAGGATGGTGCTGCAGAAGACCAGGGTTCCCAGAGCCCGAGGGTAACACCTTTGGGTTCTTTTTTGGGGTGTTTTCACATCCCCTTCTGCCACTCATAGTGGCAAACACAAACACAGAGGTACTGACAGAAAAAAAAATGCACACACTGCTGAGCAAATAGTCCAGTAACTGCCACTGCCATTAATGCTCAGCCTGATGCAAAGTAAACATGCCTGGGGAATGCCTGTGTCACCACACTTACATTCCCCAGTCTGCTCCGTGTCCCTCCGTTAGGCAAATGCAGCCTGCAAATGCTGTATTTATAGCCTACACAGTCCTGTGCATGTGGACGCTGAAGCACGCCAACGCCACGTTAAGCCATGTCCCCCCCTCCTCCGTCTTCCGCCCTCCCCTCACTCTTTTTAAAAGAGATTGTTTTCCCGCGTGATCAACCGGATCGGCATGTGGGAGGAGGGGGGTGGAGAGCCGAATCTGAGCGGAGGACGGAGAAGGAAAGAACCGCCGCTGACAGTGGTGTAAGAGGCAGCGGAATGGCATACCAATGACCGTTCCGGGCTCCCACTGCTTCCTGGAGAGGGGAGCCCTGGTGGGGGATGTATTCAGAAGCAAAAAAAAAACCCAAATTCTTATCAGAGGCTTGGGACAGGAGGAAGCCTGCAGTCTCTGCTGACACAGAAACGAGATCTGACAAGAATGGAACAGGTACGTGCTCTTGACAGCCCCCGGTGGTGACTTTAGGCATGACAACGTTTACTTAAAGGAGAAAAACCAGAACTTTTCTTTAGGAATCTCCACTTGCCTTATCCTGCCGCAGGGTTCTGTGGTAAACCAAACAGACGCAATCTTCACCCCTCATGGCAGGCTCCGTTAGAAAAAATTCAAGGATCCCTTTTTATTGGGGGTTCCACACCCTTGGACCCATATAGCACCCCACCAGGAAGCTATATGGCTGGAAAAAACCAAAGCACTGGATCCCGGAGTCCATCTCTCTAAAAAGAGAATCATTGCAGGCTAAACATCATTTCTTACAACACGAGGCCCAGGTACCATTCAATTTGGCATAAAAAGGACACTTTTAATGGATCCAGCTGCATAGCTTGCCCCAGCAAAGATTACTCCAGCGGAGCTCAGCATAGCACATCTTTACTTATGACCAACACCTTAGACACTGGCGAAAAAACGGAGGTACTACTGGTAAGGGGAGGGGTTATATAGGGAGTAAAACTTCCTGTCTAGGGTGTGCCAGTGTCCATCACCTAAAGGTGGCCTATATAACCCACACAGTAATTACTGTGGCTCTGTGTCCCATGATGTATGATAAGGAAAATAGCTTTGTCTACATAGATTTATTCCCAGATAGACAAGACTTTTTTGTAAACATAATTTATTGAATTGGTTTTAATTGGTTCAAAAAGAAGAAAAGACAAAATACTGATTTTCCAGGATCCCCCCCCCCCCCAATGTGTTAATATTATAAAGTAAGCGTAATCCTAGATACCCCCTTACAACAGTAACATAATAAATCATAGTAAGGTGACAAGGCCCAAGAACAACAGGTCTTCATTTCAGTCTAGAACAGCTCACCATAAAAAAAAAAAAAAAAAAAAAAAAAAAAAAAATCGCAAAATTTTAATACATGTTAGTCTAAACGGATCCAAAATCCAAACTATCATTAGGCCACACTTCAAAAAGATCACAAATGTAATGGACGAAGGTTGCTGAAAAAAGGGATTGCTTGTGGGAAACACAGAAAAGAGCATTCTACCACAGGTTGTGTACATTTCAAACTTACTTTGCGGAAGGGAAGAGGTTCAGAATTCCATTGAAGACATAGGTGAAGTCTGCATGTTTCTGCTCCACCAGTGTCACCAAGGCTTCACAACATGCTGTCCTCACAACCACGTCATCACAGCAGCATTTTTCCCAGAGAACATTTAGGGCAGGAGTCTGCAATCAGATAGAATAAAAATCATCACATACCTGAACTGTCAGTGTATATAATTAATCATTTTTGCAGACTTTGAACTGCTCCAAGAGGGTACCACAACAATAATATTCATACTATAGGATGGAGCAAAATGTAAAGATTGAAAACATCTTCCAAAGGTCAACATAGATTGCACGAATGTAAAAATGGCTATATTTTTTTTATGTTAAAGTGATTGTAAAGTCTTGTTTTTTTTTTAATAAACATGTCATACTTACCTGCCCTGTGCAGTGGATTTGGACAGAGCAGCCCAGATCCTCCTCTTCTCGGTTCCCTCTTCAGCTCTCCTGGCCCCTCCCTTCTGACAAGGGCCCCCACAGTAGACAGCTTCCTATGGGGGCACCCAAGCCGAGCTGAAGCTCTGTATATCCATTCAGACACAGAGTTGCAGCCTGCCCCCCCCCCCTTTTCTTTTCTCATTGGCTGATTGAATTTGACTGACAGCAGCGGGAGCCAGTGGCGCTGTTGCACACAGAAGGTTTTTTAACCTAATGCATAGAATACATTAAGATAAAAAACCTTCTGACTTTACAACCACTTTAAATGCATGCATGTTATGTAATGTGTTGTCGCAACACTTGAAGGTATTTGCTACACCTTACAAAGATCACAGCATTCCTACTGACAATGATTGTGTATTCCGTTCTATTCACAAGTACAATATAATCTTTGTTTAAAGCCCTGTACACACAGGCCAAGTGTCGAGAGACATCGGCCAGCTCAATAAAAACAGTCCGACAATTGGTCTGTGTGTATGTCGGTCTGTCTGACGGAAGACTGATGAGCATGCTGGAAAACCAACAGCTGACAGACTGTCGATCAGCATTCTCAGCCAATGGCAGAGAGAGAGTTGATTGGAGTGTTCTGACAAGGCCCCCCCCCCCCCGCCAGAACATAACAGCTCAGCAGGGGAGATTGCTGCACTCATTTTGGATAGTTAGTACAGTGGCTCCGACTGGAGTTGTCAGTTTTGATTAAAAAAAAAAAAAAAAAAAAAAAAACACAACTTGTAGTGTGTACCAGGCTTTAGCATCATCACAAATGTCTGACACGGAAATCTGTTGATCCTGCTGCAACTTTTCACTCCGTCGCTTAAGTCTAGTACACATGATCAGAAAATCGGGCGAAAAATACCACTTTCGAAGTGATCATACGATTATCTGATCTTTATTACACAGCTTTTCGAGAGCCGATCTTGACAGTTTGTCTGAAACAAACGTGAAAAGGTTTCTCGTATGATACCAGATAATGCAATTTGTATTTAATCAGTACAGTTATTGTCCAAAAAAAAAAAATAATCACTTCTGAAGTTGTATTCTAGCATGTAAACAACAGCCAAAAAACAAACAAAAATCATTCATGTGTACAGACCTTTTGATAATTCTGCAGTTTGATCACTGGGGAACTGGTGACTAAGTAAATGTTTCCTCCTGTCTGCAGCAGACTGATTATATCATCTTAGCTTGCTATATATTGCAACATGTCACAAATTAATTTATAAAGATAAAAAATTTATAACGAGATCTGAAGAGTAAGTACAGTAAAATAACAAACATGGGAAGCAAAGATAGCTAGAAAAACAATAACAATTACATAGATAATACAGCTACAATAAAATCTTCCACTGAATTCAAATCCTCAAATCGGTTGTAAATTCCTCTTTCTACATTGAAGCGAAAAAAAAACACAGACATATAAAAGCCCATACTAAAAAAGTGCCAGGATATACCACTGCTTTTGTTATTCATCATTCTACTGCACTCAGAATTTTAAGCAGGGACTTGATTGCAGAAACAGAAGCACTCTCACCCCCCAAATACAGCGAGTGGTGCCTGAGCAAAAGTACATACAGGTAGGTTCAGGCAATGCCACATGAAAGGAGGGTCATGTATACTGCCACAGTCCTGATGTTCAGTGGCTGAAACAACATTCTGCAGTGTCTTTGCTGACAAGGAAACAATGCCCAGGGTAAAGACAAGGGCCCTCCTTAAAGAGAAGGTCCGTCCACCCATGCAAAAATTAAAAGCCAGCAGCTATACATACTGCAGCTGCTGACTTTTAATAATAGGACACTTACCTGTCCTGGAGTCCAACAATGTCGGCGCCGCAGCTGATGTTTTCATCAGCTGTCGGGTGCTGCCACTCCCATCGCGGGTAAGGGAACCCAGCAGTGCAGCATTACAGCTTCACGCCAAGTCCCTACTGCGAGAGGCACCGCTGCGCTCTCCGACTGGCCCAGCAGCGGGAGGAGGAGGGAGGAGAAGAGAGCTGCTGACTTAATGCTCTGCGGCCCGAACTCTCAGAAGTGGGGACAGGATATCGGTCAGTCAGACAGGCATCCGCTCCCCTTCCCCCTGAAAGGTGCCAAATGTGTCACTGGGCCAAATTTGGGTGGAACTCCACTTTAATGATCTTGTTGGCAGTGGGCAGCCGTCAGGTGTTTGAACTGCTAATCTGCCATGGCCCTATGTCTGTACAAACAATTGAGAAAAATATTTTATTTCTCTGAGGTTCTTGGAGGTATGCAGAATATAGATATAAGGATTTAATAGGATCCTCTAGCATATTTACATTGCCCAGTAGAGTGAGTTCTATTGGTTTTACATCTGCTTGCAATGGGAGCAGGTTTCCTAATGCACCATTGATCAGAATACTTTATGACCCCTGCATTAATAGCTTCTTCCACATGTTGGTTTAGCCCTGTAGAGCTTATTTATTGGTATTACACCCTGGCCCATTAGCTAACTTAAACTAGCATCAGTGTATATTACTGTAATCTGTTAACAGTGGCCCATACTCAACTTTGCTTTAACGTAATAGTTAAAATAGCAGACAAGAAGCATGTTTAAAAGACATGTTGGAGGTTCTGTTAACATCCTAATTTTCAGGATTTTCTTTTTATTTAATCAGAACACACCACAATTAAACCTGCAGACCAGGCATTACTCACTTGTCTTTGACTGACATTTTCTGTGCTATGGTTTTATAAAAAAAAAAATAGAAATTGTCTGAAAATCTTAAAAAGTGATAATGGTAGTCTACAAGCAAACCTGAAAAGCAGGCAACTAGATGTAAAAACACATATATCTCTATATACCATAGTTCAAGGGTTTTCAATCTTGACTTCTGCTAATAAGATTGACCTTTAGCCTGCCCTCTGCTATGTCCCACACCTTATTATTAACTGAGGCCAAATATCACATTGAGTGTCCAAATAGTGAGGTGAAGGGGACACAGTGCCTTGAAAAAAATATTCATACCTTGGAAATTTCCAAATTTTGTCATGTTACAACCAAAAATATAAATGTATTTTATTGGGATTTTTATGTGATAGACCAACAAAGTGGCACATAATTGAAGTGGAAAGAAAATGATGATAAATGGTTTTCAGAATTTTTTACAAATAATTATCTGAAAAGTGCGGCGTGCATTTGTATTCAGCCCCCTTTACTCTGATAACCCTAACTGAAATCTATTGGAACCAATTGCCTCCAGAAGTCACCTATTAAATAGAGCCCATCTTTGTGTAACTTAATCTCACTATAAATACAGCTGTTCTGTGAAGCCCTCAGAACAGCTCTCAGAGGTTTGTTAGAGAACCTTAGTGAACAAACAGCATAGTGAAGGCCAAGGAACACACCAGGCAGGTCAGGGATAAAGTTGTGAAGAAATTTAAAGCAGGTTTAGGTTATCAATATTTTTTCCAAGCTTTGAACATCTCATGGAGCACTGTTCAATCAATCATCCGAAAATGGAAGTATGGCACAATTGCAAACCTACCAAGACATGGCCATCCACCTAAACTGATAGGCTGGGCCAGGTGACTATTAATCAGAGAAGAGGCCAAGAGGTCCATGGTTACTCTGGAGGAGCAACTATTAAGGCCCTTACACACGATTGGACTTTTTGACAACAAACATGCAAATTAGCTGTTTTGGAGCAACATCCGACCGTGTGTACGCGCCATCGGACAAACTTTTTTGGTTTTCATCTGACTTTTGTTGGCTGTGCGAACGGACAAACTTTCCAGCAACAAAAGTCCGATGGAGCAAAGTCTGATCGTGTGTACAGAAAACCATAGGACTTTTGTACAAAGTACAAACACGCATGCTCAGAACCAATGCAAAAGATCAGACAACAATACAGAAGTTGACCAAAGGTGGCAGTAAAGAGCAGAAAAACCATGTGATTTGGTGAAAGTTGGCTGAAAAAGTCCTGCCGTGTGTATGCAATACAAGTTCTCGGCCGACGCCCTTTGTACAAACTTTCCCATGGATTTTTGTACAAAGTCCAAACGTGTGTATGAGGCTTTAGTCGTGCACTCCACAAATCTGGCCTTTATGGAAGCATGGCAAAAAAGAAAGCCATTGTTGAAAGTAAGCCATAAGAAGTCCCATTTGCAGTTTGCGAGAAGCCATGTGGGAGACACAGCAAACATGTGGAAGAAGGTGCTCTGGTCAGATGAGACCAAAATGTAACTTTTTGGCCTAAAAGCAAAAACGCTATGTGTGGTGGAAAATGAACGCTGCACATCACCTAAACACACAATCCCCACCATGAAATATAGTGGTGGCAGCATTCTGTTGTGGGGATGCTTTTCTTCAGCAGGGACAGGGAAGCTGGCCCAAGTTGATGGGAAGATGGATGGAGCCAAATACAGGACAATTTTAGAAAAAAACCTGTTAGAGTCTGCAAAAGACTTAACACTGTGGCAGAGGTTCACCTTCCAGCGGGACAAAAAACCTAAACAGCTAGAGCTACAATGGAATGTTTTAGATCAAAGCATATTCATGTGTTAAAATGTCCTAGTCAAAGTCCAGACCTCAATCCAATTGAGAATCTGTGGCAAGACTTGAAAAGTGCAATTTACAGACGCTATCTACCCAATCTGACAGAGCTTGAACTATTTTGCAAAGACGAATGGGCAAACATTTCACTCTCTAGATGTGCAAAGCTGGTAGAGACAAACACCTGTCCTTTTATGATACTAACAACCAAATGTAGTTTTACCCCCAACTGAAGGAAAGGAATAACACAACCCACCTTGAAAAAAAAAAAATTTTTAAATGCAGGCTATAACTGCATGACTACATCTTACCGACTGATGCTACCTCCTTTTTTGTGGATATTGTTTGTTCTACAAGTGCCTTTTTAGCCCTTCTTTTTATATATTGAGCAAGTCACATTTGTCATCATGTACAACATGCTTTGTTTTCATTTGTACAATGTCCTTTTATGCTTTAAAAAGAATATACTTGTTTGCATATCCCAAGCACTCTACGAAATATGGTCAAATTCGATATGGATCCTAAGGAATTCCTAAGGATCATTCTGAAATTCTCCACACTGTGAGTGACGCATTGAATTCCAAAGACAGATTGGTCTGTTTGTACAGCAGCAGATCTTCCACGAATTAAAAGACTGGAATACCTCTGAGATAAAGAAGACCCAGAATTGGTGCTAGGACCTTTGTAAATACTCTCAGGGCTGAGGCAAGCTGTTGCCTGTTCACTTCCTGGATTTACACATACACACTTCCAGCTTTGCAGCTCTCATTGGCCCTCTTATGTCTCATGCCCCCTCCCTTCCTAGAAAACTCTCACAAGAGTGAAAGAGCGCTGTGCATGATGTCAAAAGCCATGGCTTTTTACCAGACAAAAACAGGAAGTGGGCTGTATAAGGTATTTACTGGCAGAAAAAAAAATGTTTTACTATCCAAAGTTGAAACAACAAGGGCAGAAGATTTAATAGATGGAAAGAGGAAAAAAATTACTTTAGTTCTGCTTTAAACAACGAGAAGTGTCAAATATGCATGCATTATGCAAATCAATGCTAGAAAGTCTTTGGAATTAAGGGACAAAGACACACACACACACACACACACACACACACACCAAACACACCTGAACCCATCTTGTTAGGGGAAAAGAAATGATAACCTCCAGGACAGCAATACCCGAATAGTTGTAAAGAGGTCTGTGTGAAATTGCTGAGACATGGGAAGACATGAAGCATCAGGTTAGGGGGGGGGGGGGCTCTGATGCTGAGGCAGATTTAGCCACGGGTTTTGGTCCGTTTGGTTATTTATAAAATTTATAATTCCCAGTGTCTGGCAACTGGAACTCGAATTGGAGGAACAAAAAAGGAACTTTTAATGCAGGATTCAAGGGAGTCGACTGTATCACTGATAGTTACTTTTGTGTAGCTGGAGTAAGAGGGTACTCTTAGGCCCCTTTCACACCGGGGAGGTGCGGGCGTCGGCGGTAAATCACTGCTATTTTTAGCGGCAATTTACCGTCGGTCTGCGGGCGCTAGCGGGGCGGTTTTAACCCCCGCTAGCGGCCGAAGAAGGGTTAAAACCGTCCACAAATCACTGCTGCAGCGGCGCTTTGCCGGCGGTATAGCCGCGCTGCCCAATTGATTTCAATAGGTAGGAGCGGTGAATACACCGCTCCTTTCAACGATCCAAAGATGCGGCTAACAGGACTTTTTTCAACATCCTGCTAGCTGGAGGACTTTCACACTGGAGCGAAAGGGGCTGTTTTTTTCAGGAGCTACACATGCGCTATTTTTAGTGCTTTAGCGTCTGAAAACCGCCCCAGTGTGAAAGGGGCCTTACTCACTATCACAACTTTAATGATTTTGTTTGTTTATCGAAGGGTAGGCATAAAGCCTTCTTATACGGTTGCCCCGCAGCACTTAAGCCAGAATGCCCTACAGACCTGGACAGAAGAAGGGGCTACTCAAGACAAAGTACAGCTCGCATCCAGCAGAGCGTCGCATATACAAAGGTCAATGCAATGATCATCTGGTCAACACCAGATACCAGATCCTCGCTTAGTGATTTAGACCAGTCAGTCAACAACTGGGAAATCATTGCAGAGGAAAGCATAAGATAAAACCATCAAATGAGGAATGAATGAAAATGGTACGATCTGGTAAAAATGTTCGTGTTTGTTCCATTGGATAATTTTGGACAAAAGCTGTGTACCAATGATCAGATTATCATATGATCGATTCAGAATTGGTATTTTTCGTACGATTTTCTGACCGTGTGTACCACCTCTTAGAAAAGAAATGGTTTCCTTTTGTTTCAGTAAGACAACTGTTGACCAAAGAGTCAGCTAATGGGATCGTCTTCTCTAAAGAAAGGGAGAAGCTTGGCATCTGACAATTAATCCTTGTGAGGCTCCCTGACAGAAATCAGAAAAATTTGATTACACTATAGGAGGTGGTGGGCGTTTTAAACCCTTGCGAACAGGAGAAGTAACTAGTTATAAAAACTCTTCTAACAGCAGAAAACATCTCCACTGTAGGGCACAAAGAGAATGAAAGAGGGGTACAAAAATCGGCACCGACAGGTCCGACTATCACAGTTCATAAAGGGACGAAATTGGAAGTGATGAAACGCATTGGGGTGTGGTTACACAGAAACAATTGAGGGCATCAGGAAGCAAGGAAGGAGGACAGATGAGAACATGGAGACGAACTATCACAGTGTGCACTACTTGGAGGCAGTGAAACAATGCAGTCTATCACACGATTATGATACACCTGATGTCACAGCGCAGTTTTATCATATGCAAGTTTTTATCTTGTACAATGTGAGTAGTTCTGGACTGTGTTTTTAATAAATTATGGTCGTTTTGGTTACTGTATCATTGGAGTCTATTTCTGTTTCCTTCTATATGCTATTGGTCATCATTTCATTTATAAGGGTGATACATAAGAACAACCTCTGACCTGGACAGCAGAACATTTTTTTATATCATTTGTGTCAACCATGAGAGTGGAAGGCAATAGATTGTGGTGAATGTGTAATCTGCTGGGAAAAGGATTCACTATCACATGTGAGGTGGTGTGTGGTGGCGTTCACGACTTTTCACACATTTTTGGTGGACCATTTTCAAGTTTATTATTCATTTCCTTCATTTTCATCTTATTTTTATGAAGAATATTTTTCCTTTTTTGTTTTATATATATATATATATTGTCATATTTGTTATAAATAATGCACGTTAACAAATTGTATTTTTTTATTTAGATTAGAGCACAGTGCTACTGTTTGAAGTCATGTTGATACTGGAGGACAGTCGCAGATAGAACTCCAGCATACAGAACTAGGAAAACCACTTATAGGATTTCAAATATCTGGTATAAATCTACCAGTAGCTGTTGCAAGTACAAAAAATCTTCCAGTTCAATAAAAAGAAGGCAGCAGAATATAAGGAAATATCCATTCCCCCGCAGACACTATAATAACGAGTATAATTGTCAGTGTGTGGGTTGGGAGGAATTATAGCCTCTAGTGTTCTGGCCTTCAGTTTTTTTTTTTTTTTTTTTTTAAGGTGCCTGGTGTCCTTTTCTTCTGCATGAGGCTGTATAGCCCTTGTTTGCTTTTTACCAAAAAAGCCGTGTCCCTCAATGAACAATTAAGAGAGTTTGGCTTGTTTCTTGCATAATGAAAGCTTCCTTTGGTTTACAAAAGCTAAGCTCATGATTCATCCCCAGTCAGGAGGACACTGGCAATTTGCCTTAGTCATTCTTCTACAGAGCAGTATTTTATGCTGTTTCAGCTTTAACAAGTGTATTTTACTGACAGATGCATAACAAATGTCTTTACATGTAAATTCGTTTATTCTAAATTAAATAGCAACAGGAATAAATGTATAGCTTACAGTAAATATTATCAAATCACGGCAATATTTTCAGCAAAAAGACCTTTTGATAGACAAAAATTAAGAATCAGTTTTCCTGCGCATTTTAGCCTAGGCTTGGTCCTTGCTACCATTGAGGGCATTTCACATCAATAACTAGTAAAGGATGGAAGGATTTGCTCCCTTAATTACCAGGCAATTTTTTGCGATACGCCACTGAGACGCTTTAACTGACAATTGCACGGTCGTGCACCATTGTACCAAACAAAATATATGACCTTTTTTTTCCCCCCACAAATAGAGCTTTCTTTTGATGGTATAAAGAAAAAGATAAATACTGTGCTATAATAAAGAGAAAAAAAACAGAGACAAAAGCAACTGCTAAATGTGAGATACACACAAAGACAAGTAAAGAAAAATTGTAGCAGCGCTAAAAAATATTTTTTTTAATAAAACAAGTGTCAGTGATAACCATATGATTTAAACAGTGTGATACCACAAATAATAGTGATGCATCAAACTGATGATAAACACAATTGATAAATAAATAAAAATGGTGAAAAATATCAAATCATATGAGTGAATAAATACATTTACCGTATTTATTGGCGTATAACACATAATTTGTGACTGATCCACCACCATATGTGACCACCATATAAAATGAAGGCTTACCAACTAGCAAGCAAATGAAGATTGTGACCTAAACCCGGTCAGGGCCTTTAGTAGAATAGTCTCTTATCTCAAAACAGGGCAGATAACACCAGGAGATCACGCTCCATCGATCAGGGAAATAATTCAATAGGCTCTCCTGAGCAATAATCACTCCAGGGGAGATCAAAGGTAACCCAGAAAAGAAAAACTCACCATGGTGTAATAAGCCGTTTTAATGGAAAAAAACTAAAAAATATTGCACTTACAATGTTAAAAATACAGTATAGCCAATAGCCGGCCTGCTGTGCATGGACGCCCGTCCAAGAGACCAAGTACGCGGAGACGTCAGCACGTCAGCTCCTCCCGAAGAACGTTTCATCAATAAAATGACATTGCCTGGGGAACGGGCGATGCGCTGACGTACCGCGCATTATATACAGCAACAATAAACCATGCCTTCGATATGAATTGAAAACCAGAACTTCAGATGTAACCCATACAGGATGAACATGAAGCCAAAACCACCATATAGAGTGTTGGCAAAAGACTATAAAAATAAAGTAAAATATAATAAAATACGATGAAATTGGTATTGGAAGGTGATCATTAAAAACCCTTCTAGAGACCATAATCAACGTATATATAAATATAAGAGAATGGGAACAGAACAATGCGTCGATAAGGAGCCCGCAAAAAGGCTCTATCTTGGGATACACCTAAATATATATACCTCTACATTCACCATTATGTGAGTGAACAAGGCGAATGACCATAAAATTAAAAAGGCATGCCTTGGGAGCTACGGTTCATTGAAGGAACCATGAATGCCAACATGTACTGTGACATACTGAAGCAGAGCATGATCCCCTCCCTTCGGAAACTGGGCCGCAGGGCAGTATTCCAACATGAAAACGACCCAAAACATACCTCCAGGATGACCACTGCCTTGCTTAAGAAGCTGAGGGTAAAAGTGATGGACTGGCGAAGCATGTCTTCAGACTTAAACCTTCTTCAGCATCTGTGGGGCATGCTCAAATGGAAGGTGGAGGAGCGCAAGGTCTCTAACATCCACCAGCTCCGTGATGTCATCATTGCGGAGTGTAAGAGGCAACCTGTGAATCTCTGGTGAACTCCATGCCCAAGATGGTTAAGGCAGTGCTGGAGAATAATGGTGGCCACACAAAATATTGACACTTTGGGCCCAATTTGGACATTTTCACTTAGGGGTGTACTCACTTTTGTTGCCAGCGGTTTAGACATCAATGGCTGTGTGTTGAGTTATTTTGAGGGGACAGCAAATTTACACTGTTATACAAGCTGTACACTCACTACTTTACAATATAATATATATGTTTTACCAAAAATATCATAATAAGCGTATCTTGATTGGTTTGCGCAAAAGTTATAGCGTCTACAAAATAAGGGATTTATGGCATTTTTTTTAATTATTATTATTTTTAACTCATAATGGCGGTGATCAGCGATTTTAGCGGGACTTTGAAATTGTGGCAGACAGATCAAACATTTTTTTGGGACTACTGACATTTATACAGCGATCAGTACTAAAAATAGCCACCGATTACTGTACATGTCACTGGCAGGGAAGGGATTAACACTAGGGGGCAATAAAGGGGTTGAGTGTTCCCTAGGGAGGTGTTTCTAACTGTGGGGGGAGTGTAGCGACTGGAGGAGAAGGAGAGAGATCGCTGTTCCTAATCACTAGGAAGAGCAAATCTGTCTCTCCTCCCGACAGAACGAGGATCTGTCTGTGGCCACTGGCCACGCACATCAGCTCTGGCATTGCGGCACGTGCCCACTAGACCTCTTAAAGCGGCTGGCGTACAATGACGGCGTTTCGCCCAGGAGAGTCAACTTGCTGCAGTACAACTGCGGCGGCTAGTCTTAAAGTGGAGTTCCACCCATATTTTACACCCCTCACTATCCAGCACTAATGTGTTACCCCTAAAACGAATTGCCCTTTTTTTTTTGGGGATCACTTACTTTATTTCCGTTTTTAACTTTTTTCCCCCCATTTCCTCCTTAGTGGCTACGGCCCCACACATCATCTGTGACTTTGCAATGTCTCCTGGGAGATGTGTGTCATCAATCCCAGTAGGCAAGCCCAACCTACAAGCTATACTGCACATGCACAAGATTGGCAGGTGCATGCTGGGTAGCCAGCATGCATGGAATTCAATAATACACTGCAGCTCCTGATGCCCACACAGGAGATGGCCACAGCATGCTGGGACTTACTAAAGTAAGAAAACAACTCTGCACATATGCAAAATGGACCTTAGTTTACAGCATACCTTTAGTAGACTATGCTAAGCATCAGTATTATAGGGGTATTTTTATCTAAAAAAGTAAAAACTTTGGGCAAAACACAACTTTAAAGACCACACAAACATACAGAGTATGTTGTTTTTTTTTGTCTGAAAACACGAGTACAATTCTTACCCCTTTTCTAAAGCATATAAACCTTGGGAATCTATCAGCCATCCATTATATAATATTGCCAGATTATTTCCATAATTAAATTAATACACAACACAGCTACTGCATCCCACTTGGACATTCCTCCCTGATCAGTAAAGTTCTCTCCTCTCTTTACCCACTTCCCGACCGCCTCGCGGAGATATACTGCGGCAGCAGGGCACGTACAGAGCTTCGTGTGCGCGATGGCAGGTACTGCTGACTCGATGTTTGTGAGTATACCCATGATCGTCTCACGGAGAGGAAGAATGGGGAAATGCTGATGTAAACAAGCATTTCCCAGTTCTGCCTAGTGACACTGTGATCAGTGTTGTGTCACACACAGCCCCTCCCCCCCACAGTTAGAATCCCTCCCTAGGACACACTTAACACCTACGGAGGAGGAGGGAGGAGGGAGGGAGGGAGGGAGGGAGGGAGGGAGGGAGGGAGGGAGGGAGGGAGGGAGGGAGGGAGGGAGGGAGGGAGGGAGGGAGGGAGGGAGGGAGGGAGGGAGGGAGGGAGGGAGGAGGAGGAGGAGGAGGAGGAGGAGGAGGAGGAGGAGGAGGAGGAGGAGGAGGAGGAGGAGGAGGAGGAGGAGGAGGAGGAGGAGGAGGAGGAGGAGGAGGAGGAGGAGGAGGAGGAGGAGGAGGAGGAGGAGGAGGAGGAGGAGAAGAAGAAGAAGAAGATTGCCACCATTACTAAGAAAAAAAAATAAAAAAAATAATATTATATATACACACACACACTTTTCCTATTCCCTCTAATTTCTATGAAGTTTTTGTTTATTTAATTATGTTTTTAGTGGATCATTAGATTTATTTAGTAGCGCTGTCAATATAGTGGCATTGTTTGCGACTTCGGTCAGAATATTATTACTATATATGTGTATAGATATGTTTTATGATTATAACTGCAGCTTTATTAGGTTTGCACTACTCTGTATAAGAATCCTGATCTGAATGGTGACACTGGCCATATTGTTATTATGGTCTGTAAACAATGTCATGTTTTTATTTGCTGGCCTTGATCTGTTTCTGCCCAAGTGTCTGTATGCGATTTCTCACATGCCTACATCAGTACCTAAATAATTTTTTAAAACGATGGACACGCTACTTATGACCTTTATTTGGGCCACCCATAGGTGGAGACTTAAATTCTCCACCCGAAGGCTGATGCTGGCATGGCATTGCCTAACTCATATTATTATTATTTGGAAAAGTATTTGGGAAAGGCATATACCAATATTGACATTGGCCCATATGGTGTGGAGGGAGACCAAGAAAAATAAAATAAAAATTCAGGGTACTAATGAGATGCTACCACTGGCACAATCCAATGTTCCCCCAGTTAAAGCAATTTGTGGACTCTGGATTCTGGGAGCGTGGGGGAATGTATTATCTGGACAACATCTATGATGGAAATGTATTGGCTTCTTTCGAGGGATTGCAAAGGAAATATGAATTGCCCCAATCTACCTTTTATAGGCATTAACGACTTTGACATGTGCTCCATACTCAATTTTGTACTCGTGACACTGACTTCTCTGTATACCCACTGATAGGAGTGCTTCGATCTCAGGGCCCTAGGGGGACTTCTCTCAACTTTGTATCTACATTTACTCTCTGCCACAACTAGCGGGGCTCCACTGGAGGTGTGCATCAAGTGGCAACAACTTGTCCCCGATTTGTCTGATGTGGATTGGGAGGAAGCATGCTCCGCCCATCTATCTGTATCTCCGGCAGTCAACAATAAATTAATCCAACTTTATATGCTACAAGACATACCTGACCTCGGTCAGACTGCATGCAATACACCGTATACCTACCTCTGCCTGCACTAGGTGCACCTGTCTGTGTGTGTATTTCGCACGTTATATGGCTCCGTTTGTGGAATTGTTAGAACCTGTGTCAGGTCTTTATTTCCATCTGTGTCACTGCTTGGGAGATGCACACCTTCTGTATCCAGATGACCAATGTCACTTGAATAGAAAATGAGGAGATATACATTTTACTGCTTTCACTGCAACAAGAGAGGAAATGTTGCAAGGAGAACACTTGTGATGACGACCCTATGTAAAACCATTAAGACAATCGTTGCCCATTGATACACTTTATCACAGTTTAGACTATGGGCAATCTGACATTCAACTATTTAGAAAGAGACTTAAGATTCAAGTCTTTATGAAACAGAAGACACAGGTCTGGTCCAGACTCCCTCTCGGGGTTATGGGCCGCCTGGGTCTTGTTAAAATGATCCTCCTTCCCAAGCTTCTCTACCTGTTTTGGCATGCCCCGATGCATGTACCACCTCGCTTGTTCCGTGATATGGAATCGATCCTTAATTCGTTCGTTTGGGGCTCCTCCAGGCACAAGCTGGCCTGGCGGACTCTCAAATGCCCACTCCATCTGGGTGGCGCTGCATTACCTGATCTAGAATCATACTATTTGGCCTCCCAGCTCTCCCACCTCCATTATCTCAACACACATGACAAACTGAGATACTCCCATCTGGTGTGCACCTCGGCGACGGATGCGATTGCGCACCCCTTCCAGATTCTCTTCTGCAAACACAGGGGTCTCTCCCGCTTAGGGCCTAGGCATGCTATGGTCACACATCACAGCCAAGTTTGGCGGGCGTCGAAGCTTAGATCCGGGGCCCCCTCCCTACATGCACATACGCCCCTCTGGGACAACCCTGACTTCCCGGAGTTGTTGCGGGTACCGGACTACAAGGTGTGGATATGCAGGGGGGTTATTTATCTGTCTCAACTTTATTCTCCTTATGGGGTTAAGACATTTCAGACACTCAAGGATGAATTTGACCTTCCCAATCATGCACTTTTTCGCTATCTGCAGGTCCGTCACGCGTTGCAGACACAGTTTGGGAATACACCCCCGACCTTGGCTCGCACGCCCCTAGCTAGCTTGGTTCTTGGGGATGACCTCCGGAAACTAATCTCCTCCATATACACACACCTCCTCACTCCTGGGGCCACAGCTCATGCTTATAATCTCAAAACTAAGTGGGAGGCTGATATTGGAGGTATGGAGGACGAACTTTGGGGGGAGGCATTGGCGGTGTCGACTGAGGTATCTCCCAAACTGTCCGATAGACTGACTCACCTTTACATACTCCATCGCTCATATGTCACCCCTAGACGATTATCTAAATACAAACCTGACTTTAATCCTCTATGCCCTAGCTGTGGAGATGCTTCCAGCACATTTTTTCATCTTATCTGGACCTGCCCCCCCATCCAACGGTACTGGGCACAGATAGTCCAATTTCTACATGATCATATGGGCTCTCCTCTCACACTCTGCCCCCGCCAGTGTATCCTCGGTCTTCTCCCCCTCCATGAAGAGGACAAATATTTCAGGACTTTCCTACAGGAGACTCTCTTTGCTGCTAGAATGCAGATAGCCCAATTGTGGCTCAGACCAGCTCCCCCGACAATCCAGCAGTGGAAGAGAGCTGTGAACCAAACTCTACCGTACAAAAAAAACTATCTACTCTAATCGGGGATGCCCGCTGAAATTTCACAAAATTTGGGACAGGTGGTTAGAGAGCCCACACAGCTGCGTGAATTAGGGCGATGGGTCTGTGGGGGGACTGTGGACCTGGGTCTCTCTGTTGCGACCACCCGGGAGGCCCTGGAGTTTTTATCTGCAATATATGAAAGCAACTTACTGTATATCCTGTATTCTTTGATATGGTATGTCAGACATGGAATGTACTCCTCTTTTTTGTGATGTTTGGTGCCTGTTGCACCGGTTTCCGTTTGTGTAAACACGCTGTATTACTTTTCTACATACTCAAACCTTACTTTGGTTAAAAAAAAAAAAAAAAAAAGATTCAAGTCTTTAGGGTCCTTTAGAAAAAAACTGTAGTGTTGCCTTACAAAATAAAACCGTTTTACAATATAGAAATCTGCTTAGGGCATCACTGACTTTAGGACTCTGAAGCCAGTGAAGTGCTTTTAAAATTGAAAGGGGGAAAAAAAAAAAAAAAGAAAAAAAAAAAAGAAAAAAAAAAAAGAAGAAGGGTTGTCAACCTTGCGCCTGCCTCTTCTTCAAATATAGATTTTACAAATTTCTCCCTCTATACAGCGTTCTGCAGTTTAAGAAAGGGGATCAAAGTGCAGGCCCCAGTGTGAAGCAACATTGTGGAATTCGGCATTAGTATTTTTTTTCTTTGAGTACAGTGCTTTGTCATTGAAAAAATAGCACCTGTACAAGCTTCTAATTGTAATCCCCAAAGCTCAAATTTGGCATTATCTACATGTGTTTATTGCTGACGACTTCTTTCAATTTTCTAGTCTATAATTATAAAAAAAAAAAAAAAAAACAGTATAAAATGGAAAAATAAAACTCAGATCAGTATAAGTAGTTTTTGGTTACAATAAAAAGAAAAAGGAGCAGGTCATCATCGAATAAAAAAGGATGTACTACAGAAAAGAATAGGTCATCACATACAAAAAAGGATGCACTTCAGATCTACGTTTTTTTATTAGAACACAATTGAAATTTTACCTGATTTGACGATTGTCTTATAACGGCTGAGAAAACATTTTCTTTAAGCACTGAAGCTATTAAATGACCGACAGCCTGCAACAAAAGAACACAAAACACTTATCTCTTGTTAAACACAAATATAGAGCCAACTGCACTAGAGTGTTTTTAAAAGCAAGGTCCTCTAATAGGAATATTGACTTACTTGTAATTTCTTATCTTAGAGTACAGTACAGGACACAAGACTTGTATTCATAGACTATTAATTATATGCAGACTACCTTCAGTTGACTGGACATTTGAAGCACACCCATATAACTCCACTTTATTAGCACATAATAAAAAAGTGATCAGGACACTGACAGGATGGTTTTGAGTCCTGTATAGTAATCCAAGATAAGGAATAGCTAAATAGAAATTCATATTATCTTAAGATACAGTAAACAGGACTTGTAGTTCTAGACCATGGGACATACCAAAGCAAAAAACCGAGGAGTAGGCAACAACATAACAAACAGAACTGCCAACAGGCCCACAAGACAACAATGGTAAAATAACCCAAACAAAAACACACAGATAACAGTTTGAAGGACCTTGCACCCAAAGTTTGCATCAGATGAGGCCTGAACATCCACCTGGTAGAACGTGTGAACAGAGTTGCAGGTGGCAGCCTTGCAAATCTGGGAAACCGATGCTTGATGTTGAAAAGCTTTAAGAAACACCAAAAGCCCTGGTGAATGGGCTCTAATAGGGAAAAGAGGAACTCTGTCCCTAAGGGTGTAGGCCCTGGAGATAAATTGCTGGGTCCACCAGGGAATGGTGGACTGGAAAGCAGGGTACCATCTATGATGGTCCACAATGAAGAACTCAGTCTTAGAAATTGAGGCTGTGGCTGGGAGGTAGACCCTGATAGCCCTGACCATATCCAGGCAATGGAGGGCAAGTTCATAGTCATAGTTTGGTGCAGGACAAAGGGAGAGAAGAACAATGTCCACATTGAGGTGGAAGAAGAAAAAAAAAAAAAAAAGGAAGGACACGACCTTAGGTAGAAAGGAAGATTTTTGTATTAAAACCACTTTGTCCTTTTGCAAAACTAGAAAGGGCTCTTTACAGGAATGAGCTGCAACCTTACAAGTGGGGTCTTCAAATGGAATATCTTTAAATTGCTTCAAAAGGGAGGTCTATAAAGTATAGACAGCACCAGGTTGAGATCCCAAGCATACACAGGAGATTGAATTGGGGGGGATTTATTTTAGCAACTCCCTGAAGAAAAGTTATGACTAGGGATTGCGAGGCAAGAGGTTTCTGGAATAGAAACCTGCCCCTTAAAGTGATTGTAAACAATAACCTTATGAAACAACCCATTCATTCCAAAATAGAAATGAAAGGCAAAACATTTGTGTATAGATATAAAAGAAAATACATAAATAAAATAAAAACACATTATACAATTGTTTTCCTTTTTCTACAAGTATCATGTTCTCTTTGTATCCAGAAGCCCCATACACACAGGCCGAATGTCGGGAGACATGGACCGCTTCAAAATGTATTTAAAAATAAAAACAGTCGGCACTCGGCCCATATGTATGTTGGTCTGGCCGGCTTCTGTCGGACGAGCATTCTGGAAAACCAGCAGCCGACGGACTCCCGATCAGAACTCTCAGCCAATGGTAAAGAGCGATGATTGGAGTGTTCTGGTGGGGGGCTTCCCCCCGTCAGAACACAACAGCTTAGGGGGGGGGGGGGGGGAAATCACTGTACTAACTTCGGATGGTTAGTATAGAGGCTCTGACCGGAGCTGTCAGTTTATTCTCGTTCAACCTGCTGGAACACGGAAAAAAAAAAAAAAAAAAAAAAAACTCGTAGTGTGCACCGGGCATATGAGGGAAAAGCTTTTCCAAATCCAGGGCAGGATTGGAGGTCGACCATGTTAAGGAGAGCTTTACCTGGCTGGACAGAAGCACTGGACAATCCAAGGATTGGATTTGCTTATTTTGAGGTTGTAAGTATGTTGGTTTGAAAATTTCAGGTGTTAAACTGGGTAAAGGGAACTGGCTCAAAGGAGGCAACCCTCAAGTCTAGAACCCTCCTGCAGAAGCGAACTGTTTTGACCTGAGGATTTCAGTGTGGGGAGCACATTTTACTGAGGGAGGAAAATTCTGGCATAGGCTGTGTCCAAGATTAGACCCAAATACTCCAGTGCGACGACTGGATAGCAGAATTGGAAAAGTATCCAGCTAAAGATTTGAAGAAATTAATTAATAAAAGTTGGCAGACAAGATTGTGACTGAAGAGTCCTTCAGTAAGAGATCATGCAGGTAACCTGTGATGTGAATGCCCTGGGTTCGCAGAATAGCCAGAAGCAGGGTCAGCATATTTTTGATCATTTGGGGTGCGGAGGAAAGCCTGAGTAGTCTGCTACTTATTGGAAGTGTTGGTCTCCCACAGTAAAACACAGAAAACATTGATTTAAGGACAAGATGGAAATAGGCATCTTGTATGTCAACTGATGCCAGAAATTCCCCTTGTCTGGGACAAACAAAGACAGATCTTGTTGATTTCATCTGGTATTATGGTACCCAACAAAATTTGTTTAAAGATTTTAAGTCCAGTAATAGAAACGAGTAGAGGAGAGCCCATCGGCAGCTCTCCTGAGCTGTTGATCAGCGCAGCCCACCAGGGATATGCCAGTGCTCAGGCAGCTGCCAATCAGTACCCATTAAAAATATCTGCCAGTGCTACCTATCAGTGCCACCCATAAGTACCCATCAGTGCAGCCTATCTGTAGCACCTATAAGTACCCAGTGTTGCCTATAAGTGCCCATCAGTGCCATCTCATTAGTGCCCATCAGTGCATCTGATCAGTGCCCATCAGTGAAGGAGAAAACTTACTTTTTTACAAAATTTTATAACAGAAACAAAGAAAAAAATTCTCTTCTAAATTTTCGGTCTTTTTTTATTTGTTTAGCAAAAAAAAAAAAAAAAAAAAAAAAAAGTGATCAAATACCACCAAAAGAAAGCTCTATTTGTGGCAACAAAATGATAAACATTTGGTTTGGGTACAGTGTAGCATGACCATGTAATTCTCATTTTTAAAAAAAGGGACAGCACTGAAAGTTGCAAATTGGCTTGGGCAGGAAGGAAGGTAAGTGGTTGGTATTGAAGTGGTTTGCAAAGTCTGCTGATGAAAATATCATTACATTAGTGCACCTTTTATGTAATGTACAGGAATTTTAAACCTCAAAGTGAACTTACGCTTGTGATGAGGGAGCAGAGGTGGGGTTAAGCCACCCTTGTCTGT
Organism: Lithobates pipiens; assembly: GCF_037356315.1. Classification (NCBI taxonomy): domain Eukaryota; kingdom Metazoa; phylum Chordata; class Amphibia; order Anura; family Ranidae; genus Lithobates; species Lithobates pipiens. Next base: position 73,244,874 of record NW_027507718.1, read on the forward strand.
GTCTATTGACAGGCAGCATGGCTTGGGATGGAGCCTGCAGCTGTGCCAACATAGGAAGCTGCTTTCTTGCTTTCTATGGTGGCACACCTAGAAGAGGAGGAGCAACGAGGGCCAACAGAGGAGAATGTAAATATTGGGAATGCACAGTGCAATTCCAGTTTTAATGCACAGAAATACAAGAATCCCTGTCAAGATTTGTTTGCTGTCTGTGTACAACTTAAAATGTACCCAGTTTGTCCTGGTAAGTAATGGCGACAACTGCCTAGAATAGGAGTCAGGCTCGTTTTGAAGGAGGTTTTCTCCTACTTCTTGTTGTATCTCCAGAACAGGAAATAAAAGAAAATACCCTAGGACACAGACCAAACAAATAAACCAGGCAGGAGGTAAAATCATTCCCAACTCTAAAACTTAAAGTGGTTGTAAAGGCAGAATGTTTTTTTTTTATCTTCATGCATTCTATGCACGACTACAAAATCCTTCTGTGTGGAGCAGCCCCCTTCAGCCCCCCAAATACTTTACACAGAAGCCCCATCTCTATCCAGCGATGTGCACAAGTACCTCGGCTGCCCGGGACTTTCCCTCCTGATTGGCTGAGAAACAGCAGCGGTGCCGCTAGCTCCCACTGTCAAAGTCAGTTAGCCAATGAGGGGAGAGAGAGGGGGTGGGGCTGAACCACAGCTCTGTGTCTGAATGGACACTGGACCCAGGGCTCGGCAGCCTCCATAGCAAGCTGTGTGCTGTGGGGGGACGCAACAGGAGGGAGGGGCCAGGAGTGCCGACGAGGGACCCAAAAAGAGGAGGATCCAGGCTGCTCTGTGCAAAATCATTTCACAGAGTAGGCAAGTATAACAATAGCTACATGCATACAATATAGCCACCGGTAATATAAGCAATAAAGGGAATATGGCAAAAACTTGAACAAAGGGCTGCAGGGGTAGAAATAAAAATTCACTACTCCCAAGTACCAAATACGTATAATGAAGAAAAAGCACTAAATAAAAATACATACCTGAGTCTGAATAAGAGAGTTTGGAAACTCTAATCTTTTCTTCAAATCTTCTGACATTTTCTGTGGGTACTGAAAAAAATAATAAGATAAAAAATAAAAAAACAAAGTGCATGCTTTTGTTAAAAGTCAAATAATGTGAAATGGAAAAAAAAAAAAGGACAGCTGATAAAGGTATCCAAAAAGCCCCTTAAAAGAAGCATTTGTCAATTAAACTGTAAGGATAATAGATCAAAAGTAAGCTGGGTGTGTTCATGAAGCGCATGAAGTAGGGAACACTCCCTCTCCAAGCACTTATCTAATGGTAGCAGTATGGGTGTTTTCACTTTCATGTAAGTTGCTAGCTGACAACAGAGGAGTTAATAAGCAGAGGCAGTCCGCTGGCCACAAGGTGTGGATGGGAACCAAACTCATGTCACTTACTGAACAGTGTGTTTGAAGCAAAAGCTGCTGGCTTGCCAAATTGCACGCAAGAAAACAAGGATTCTATCAAATGTGAGTTACATATTCAAAACATATCAGCTGCAAAAACTATATAAAGCAACTATGTATGGGAATTGGGAAATATTGCATCTGAAGGTTTATTGCGTTTTATTTATTTCTACATTTCTAGGGAGTGTGAAAAGAATCCTCTGAATGCTATTTTAAAGATTCTTTATACTCTGGCAAAATGTCTTTCCTTGCATTTCTGGTTGGCACTCATCTTTAAAGCTGGCACAATCTGTCATTTTCAATGAAGACATGTCAGAAAAGGAAGTGTCCTCAAGGTGTATTTCAGCCATATTTCCTCCTTTTTTCTTTTAAAAAGTAACTTTTTTTTTTAATCATCTAATCTTTAAAATAATTGCTAAGTTTGTATAAAAACCATACTCTGCACTAGGTATTTAAATAATCAGTTTCAAACAAATTAATTTAAATATGATCTTATTTATTCCATTTTTTCCTACCAGACGAAAGAAATGTATACCCCGTTTTCCTTTAAAAGATCAATTTTTTATTTTTTTTATGTTTTATATAACTGAAAAGCATGGAGATCAACAAGCAAACATTGCAGTACAAAGTTGATTGCCAATGTGCAGTAACCCAATGCAAGCATACTTTGGAAAACTACATTTAGATGTGTATACAGTTGCTTGCCAGTCTACGTCAGTGTACAAAATAGGTAATAATCCATCCATACTCCACTATATATGCAGGTTGTGCAACTTTCTATCTTGTGTGGTCAGAACTAAAATTATAATGCAATGTGGCCCATCTAGTAGCTGGGTTCATTTACACTATAACCTGTAGCAGACAATTCCCCAAACTAAAACAATTCAACAGAAATGGATTGGCTGACGGTGCTGGCACTCCCACGCTCAGACTGATTTCTTTAGTGTGTGATATTATAGGAGGTTGTTGAAGCAGAACTTCATTTTGGAACAATCTATATACAGGGAGTCCCCGAGTTAAAAACATTTGACTTACATACAACTTGTACTTAAGCACAAAGGCAGAGTGATGTCATTCGGGTCCCAGAAACCGCCGGGCAGCCATCTTGCTGCTCACCACATGCTGCCACCTACTGTCTGGCAGACCTGTCAGCAATCCCACATCACTACATGGCCAGTTAACCCTTTCCTTTGCTAACCAAAATTTAAAAATCATTTTTTGGCAGGAGTACCTGTTCCAACGTACTGTACGTATAAACACAACTTAAGAACAAACCTACAGAATCTTGTTTGTAACCTAGGGACTGCCTGTATTTTACCTCTGGCATGTTGGACAGCTTTCTGAGGTTTTCACGTTAAAGGGTAACTCCACTTTTGTTGAGAAAAAAGCATTCCTCTCTGGGTGATCTATGTACATTGCAAAGATATTAACAAACGTTGTTGAGTCCTTACCATTTGTTCTTCTGAATAGCTGTTTGTTAGTCTGTGTCCATGTGCCAAAGTGAATGTGAAAGTGAGTGACTTTATAGTTAGAAATTAGCTACTGCACTAGCAGAGTTCTAATGAAGAAAGTGACAAGGCCTGCATCCTTTCAGGTGTGCTTTTCCTTTAGGAGCATCTTAGCACAGACTTTTGGGGAAATCAGTAAGCCAATCACACAAGCAGGAAATGCCTATTCTGGGGGGATGTTTTCTAAATCATCTGTGTACAGAATGCCCCCAGGCTGCCATATTGCATTGCGTTTTTACAGAACATTACAGCACTGCAGATTGAAAAGGAAAGGAAAGATCATTTTTAATAACAATATGACGCGTGTAGCAATTGCATTTTCTATATACCGTATTTATCAGCGTAGAACAGGCGCCTTAACTTTAAGAGGGAAGTTTCAGCAAAAAAACAAAAACTTTTATATAGCCCCCTGCACAAAACCACCCCCTTTCATTACAAAGATCCCCTCCCTGGCACTCCCAGGAGACCCCCAGTCTCCTAGGACAGCTCTGCCAGCATACTCTAAGGTTAAGAAAATGTCACACTGTCAGCCTCGTCTCATACAACGCTCCTCCTGTGTCACTCTCATTATAAATCAAAGCTTCTAAATACCTCCATTAACGACGGTCCCAGTCATGCGACCGCTCTCCTCCTCCAATCAAAAGCTACACACGGGAAGAAGGCGGAGCCAGAGGAGCAGAGCAGCCACAACGAGCATCGTTAAATTGAGGGATTCAGAGGCTTGGATTTACATTGAGAGTGACACAGGAGGAGCAGTATATGACAAAGGGCTGGCAGTAATGTTTTCTGAACTTTAAAGTGAATGTAAACCCAAATTTTATTTTATTTTTTTGATGTCATAATGTAGAGTATAAGATTTCCTATCATTTGAGCCCAGTCTTGCCACAAAGAGTTAATCCATCTCTGAGCAATCCTCTTATTGTTCAGTGAGATAAATCTTGACAAACAGAAAAACTTTGTCAAATCCTCCCCCTTGCTGTGAGTGACAGGTGATTAACATATCTCGTGCACTAGCCTAAGACATGCATTATTTTTCAATTCCCTCCCACTCCTTTCCTCTGCTTCTCTGCCAGGATTGGATGTTCCACACTTCAGCATAATTGGGCATGCTGAAGTCATGTGGGGACTTTCCTGTCTTTTCACTGGATGTTAGTGATCATAGTGGAAGTTCACTGTAAGAAATACACAGGAGAAAATGCATATTGATAAGGGGAGTGTAGAGGTGGGCAGGGAGTCTACTGACATCACGACTCCACCCACCGAGCTCCAGACAACAGACCCACCCACAGAATCTGCAGTTTTTCAGGTCTCATAACACAGAGGGGAAACATTTGACAGGTAAAGATACATGCAGGAGGCTTATAGATAACCCCTATGGCAGTAGTTTAGAAAGGATGATATTGGGTTTACATCCACTTTAAAAAGTTTACTGGCAGCGCTGTCCCAGGGTCAGGAGAGGCGGGGCAGCTGACCTGACACCCTCCCACTGGGTGGCACCAAGGGTGGACTGCCTGATCTCCACCCCGTTAGTAAAAAAAACAGATGATAACATGCAGGCACGGTTTACACTCTATTTTCAGGGTAAAAAAGTGTGTGTTATACGCTGATAAATACTGTATTTTTTTATTTCCTATTTTTTTTCCACAAAACCAGAGTTACCCTTTAAAGGATAAGTTCACCTTTTACTATAAAAATTATAAATGCACATATTTTTGCAGGTTAAAAAAAACTTTTTTTTTTTTTTTTTTTTTAACAGGAGTCTGTATAGTATTGCTCCAGCAACTACCAGATGTACTACAATGGTGCAAGTACACTCGAGGCTCCTTCAGACTGCATTCACACCTGAGGGTTTCAAAGTAGCGCGTTTTTACTGTGATTTTGTATAGGTCACCAATATAAAAAGCAGAAAAAAACGCCTGTAATCTGCTCCAAAGAAGGTCATGTTCATTTTTGATCTTAAGGTGTTTTTCATGCGTTTTGTTTCAGGTGACAAAACACTCAGATGTGAACAGGTGCCATTGAAATGAATGGGATTTTGCTTGTTGAGCGTTTTTCAGATGTTTTACAAGCTGAAATTGCTCAGGTGTGAATGTAGCCTCAAACTACATGCCCATCTGCCATGGTGGTGGAAGGGACTTGTAGATTTTGCATTCACAGATTCCTCTGAATGAATGATGCGGCTGGGTGGGCAGAGCCCCACAAGGCCAGGCCATTTTCAAAATGTGACAGTGGATGCAGGGAGAAGACCCCCCCCCCCCGTAACAGGAAGGATGGGGATCTGGGCTGCAAGGGGAGGTTGCTGAACAGTGAATGCAAATGTTAATTTTATATCAGACCCCAATAGGCCCCAGGTTAAGAACCCTTAGATTAGCATGTTGAAGAATAGCTGTACTTATAAGCTCCACAGGCCCTAAAAGAAAAGCCATCTACTACCTACTTCTTTAGGACCCATAGACAAAAGGTTTCCAATGCTGAGTATGATGTGGCCCTGCCAGTACTGCAGGGATTCACTTACATCAATATTTCTTGAATCATTTACGCTTTGTCAGAGAGAAGTCAAAACATTCCTATCTGCATGCAAAGTTTTGGGCTACTTGGCATTTGCTGGGATATCTCCCAAATGATGCTGACATCACTCTCGCCTTGGTGCTATGGGTGAAAGCAGGGCAAGGTAGGTACATTGATACATTTTGAGAGGGGGTGGGTAACCTAACAATTTAGTGCAAGGACCACTTTAAGGCTGGGTTCACACCATTGCGAACTGGATGCGGAATCTCCACATCCAATTCACAACAGCAGAAGATTTTGACCAGCTCCCTATCGAGCTGGTTCACATATGTTGGCACCAGGTCCGGTGTGTTTTGCAGTTTTGGTCCATTTCAGGTGCGAATTGAGGCCAAAATTCAGGCTGAAATCGGACCTGAAATGGTGAACCAGCACGCCCCAGACCCCTGCTGTGAGCCGCATGCGGCTCATATGTGAACTGAGCCCAAGTGTAAGTTTCAGCCCAGGCAGGAAGCAGTACTGGTGGATGAAACCAGGTTTGCCCATCAGTAGCAGTGTTTTCTCTTTCTAAATTATTAATATAAAAGAGGGCCATCTACACACATGGGCACCCCTGGGCATTGTCCAGGGGGCCCCATGATAGTTTTTCATTACATCATACTTACCAACTGTCCCAGATTTGTAAGGAGCTGTCCTTACTGTCCTGTGCCCTCCTTTCCCCATGAACTGTGTCCTCCTGCCCACCAAACCATTTATCCTGTCCCCCTCCCCCACTGTGCCCTCCCTATATTTTTTCATCCTTCTGCCCTGTAATGTGCCCTGTAGCCCCCCCCCCCCCTTCCTGTACTGTGCCATTTGTGTTAATTAGTATTTAAATTTAGAGTATACTTTTTATTGGTTAAAAATCACTCAATTCTATGATAGTACTAAATACAAATGTGTTTAACCACTTGAGGACCGCCGTATTGCCATTGTACGTCAGCACAATGGCACAGGCAGGCATAATCACGTACATCTACGTGATTGCCTTCCAGCGGGTGGGGGGTCCGATCGGACCCCCTCCCGCTGGTTACGGCGGTCCGATTCGGTCCAGGAGCGCTCCGTGATGAGGGGATGGCCGTTGGTTTTCGGCCACCCCCTCTGGATCGCTCCTGGCCAATGAGAAGCTTCCTCCCCTGTGTATTGTTTACACAGGAAGGAGGAAGTGATGTCATTCTCCTCGGGGCGGTCTTTTTGACCGGACTACGAGGAGAACAGTAAAAGTAAGTGTGCACCAACACTACACTGACATGTAGGTACACACAGGCACACAACCCCCCCCCGATCCCCCCCCCCGATCGCCCCCCCGCCCCCCCTCCCCCCCCAGTCACAGTGTCACTGATTGCATTGATCATTTCTTTACTGATCAATGCATTCAGTGTCAGTTGTGACAGTAAAAACTGTCAGGACAGTTAGTGTTAGGTCCAGGGTAGCCCCCTATCACCCCCCAATAAAGATTTAACCCCCTGATTGCCCCTAGAGTTAACCCTTTCACCCCCTTTTGCCAGTGTCACTAAGCGATCATTTTTCTGATCGCTGCATGTGTCGCTAGGTAGCTAGTTATTTTTTTAGGTTCACCGCCAGGTTTTTATAGCGCTAGGTACCCCGATATACTACCCAATAATGTTTTTAACCCCCTGATTGCCGCTAGTTAACCCTTTCACCCCCTTTTGCCAGTGTCACTAAGCGATCGTTTTTCTGATCGCTGCATTAGTGTCGCTACAGTCGCTAGGTAGCTAGTTATTTTTTTAGGTTCACCGCCAGGTTTTTATAGCGCTAGGTACCCCGATATACTACCCAATAATGTTTTTAACCCCCTGATAGCCGCTAGTTAACCCTTTCACCCCCTTTTGCCAGTGTCACTAAGCGATCATTTTTCTGATCGCTGCATGTGTCGCTAGGTAGCTAGTTATTTTTTTAGGTTCACCGCCAGGTTTTTATATCGCTAGGTACCCCGATATACTACCCAATAATGTTTTTAACCCCCTGATTGCCGCTAGTTAACCCTTTCACCCCCTTTTGCCAGTGTCACTAAGCGATCGTTTTTCTGATCGCTGCATTAGTGTCGCTACAGTCGCTAGGTAGCTAGTTATTTTTTTAGGTTCACCGCCAGGTTTTTATAGCGCTAGGTACCCCGATATACTACCCAATAATGGTTTTAACCCCCTGATTTCCGCTAGTTAACCCTTTCACCCCCTTTTGCCAGTGTCACTAAGCGATAATTTTTCTGAACGCTGCATCAGTGTCGCTAGGTAGCTAGTTATTTTTTTAGGTTCACCGCCAGGTTTTTATAGCGCTAGGTACCCCGATATACTACCCAATAATGGTTTTAACCCCCTGATTGCTGCTAGTTAACCCTTTCACCCCCTTTCACCAGCGATCACAGTATAAGTGTCACTGGTGACGCTGGTTAGCCAGTTAGTTATTTAGGTTCCCCGTCAGGTTTTTATATAGCGCCAGGGACCCCCATATACTACCTAATAAAAATTTGAACCCCCTGATTGCCCCTAGTTAACCCTTTCACCACTGATCACCGTATAAGTGTTACGGGTGACTCTGGTTAGTTTGTTTTTTATAGCATTTTATATTCAAATCCGGAAGGCAGTGCTTGGTTTTCGGGGTCCCGTACGTGGCTAGGCTCCCAAAAAGTCCCCCACATGTGGTATCCCCGTACTCGGGAGAAGCAGCAGAATTTATTTTGGGGTGTAATTTGACTTCTGCACATAGCATGTGTGAGCAATATATCATTTAGTGACAACTTTGTGCAAAAAAAAAAAAAAGTTTGTAATATTCCCGCAACTTTTGGCAAAATATAAAATATTCCATGGACTCAACATGCCTCTCAGTAAATAGCTTGGGGTGTCTACTTTCCAAAATGGGGTCATTTGGGGGGGGTTTTGTGCTATTTTGGCATTTTATGGCCTTCGAAACTGTGATAGGTAGTGAGGAGTTAAATCAAAAATTTGCACCCTTAGAAATCCTGAAGGTGGTGATTGGTTTTCGGGGTGCCGTGCGCGACTAGACTCCCAAAAAGTCCCACACATGTGGTATCCCCGTACTCGGGAGAAGCAGCAGAATGTATTTTGGGGTGTCATTTCACATATGCCCATAGCATGTGTGAGCAATATATCATTTAGTGACAACTTGGTGCAAAAAAAAAAAAAGTTTGTAATATTCCCGCAACTTGTGGCAAAATATAAAATATTCCATGGACTCAACATGCCTCTCAGTAAATAGCTTGGGGTGTCTACTTTCCAAAATGGGGTCATTTTGGGGGGTTTTGTGCTATTTTGGCATTTTATGGCCTTCGAAACTGTGATAGGTAGTGAGGAGTTAAATCAAAAATTTGCACCCTTAGAAATCCTGAAGGTGGTGATTGGTTTTCGGGGTGCCGTGCGCGACTAGACTCCCAAAAAGTCCCACACACGTGGTATCGCCATACTCGGGAGAAGTAGCGGAATATATTTTGGGGTGCAATTCCACATATAACCATGGCATGTGTGAGCAATATATCATTTAGTGACAACTTTTTGTAAAAAAAATATATATTTTTTTTTTGTCATTATTCAATCCCTTAGGACAAAAAAAATAAATATTCAATGGGCTCAACATACCCATCAGCAATTTCCTTGGGGTGTCTACTTTCCAAAATGGGGTCATTTGGGGGGGATTTGTACTGCCCTGCCATTTTAGCACCTCAAGAAATGAGATCGGCAGTCATAAATTAAAAGCTGTGTAAATTCCAGAAAATGTACTCTAGTTTGTAGACGCTATAACTTTTGCGCAAACCAAAAAATAAACGCTTATTGACATTTTTTTTACTAAAGACATGTGGCTAAAGAAATTTTGCCCTCAATGTATGACTAAAATTTAGTTTATTCGATTTTTCTTATAACAAAAAGAAGAAAATATCTTTTTTTTTCAAAATTTTCGCTCTTTTTCCATTTATATCGCAAAAAAAAAAAATCGCAGAGGCAATCAAATACCATCAAAAGAAAGCTCTATTTGTGGGAAGAAAAGGACGCAAATTTCGTTTGGGTGCAATATTGCATGACTGCGCAATTATCAGTTAAAGCAGCGCAGTGCGAAATTGCAAAAAGACCTCTGGTCCTTAAGGTGTTTATTGGTCCGGAGCTGAAGTGGTTAATGCCGTCTACTATTTATACTTACATTTTTGAGAATGGGTGCATAAATTGGGGCAGGCTGCTAGGGCCACAGAGCATTACTTTGCCCAGGGGCCCCATGATGCTATTAAGATGGCACTGGTATATAACTAGCTATAACTTTTGGAAACAAAATAAGGCATATCTAGTACAGTATGAGGTTTACTACACTAAGGAAGGGCAGTCCTGGCAATTCATAAAACAAACATTAGTCATCGGAGTTGCTGTAGCAGAAGAGTCACTTGAATTGTGTTAAAGATGACATTTACTCTCCTTATATTTTGCATTCCTTGTTCCATCCCTCCCCCTCTTATCAACATGTTAAAGTGGAACTTTATGCTAGATAATGAAAATGGGAAAACAGACAGGCAGGATGTTAAATGCAGAAGAGACATGCTTTGCCTGTTCTGCATTAAAGTTACTTACCTGCCTGTGCACCTCTGTGCAGTAAGCAAAGCACATACAGCTCACTGTACAAATTCAATGCCGAAGCTGAGAGAACTCCTGTATGTCGTCAGCTCAGCCTGGTCAATGACAGCGGGCAGTGATCGAGACCCAGAAGCTGACCGCCTGAAGATGACAGTGGCTAGCGGGGAGTTCCAGGACGGTACATCACTTTATTGAAGGTAAGTATAGTCCTGCTTTAAAGCGGAGCTTCACCCAAAAAAGTGGAAATTCTGTCACCTGCCTCTGATGTGGCAGGTCATTTTTTTCAGGGGGGTGGGAATGGATACCTAGTTTTGACTGCCTAGCCCTAGGCAATCCAAGCAGGAGTTCTCCTCTCCCCCTCCCTCCCCACAGTCTTCTGGGCACATCACAGGTCCAACAAGACTGCGGGACCATTTACAATGCACAGTGTGGCTCACACATGAGCAGTGGGTAACCGTCTGTGAAGCCACAAGCAGCACAGCCAGCTGCTCCCAGTTAAAATGCCTGGATGTCTAGGAACCTCAAGGCTAGTGAAGACCTAGCCCAGGTGAGGATGGCGCTGGCTCCCTTAACAGGTAAGTGTCCCATTAGTAAAGCGGTAGTAAACCGCATTGAATGGAAAAAATAAATAAAAATAAAAAATCCCCTGCAAGGCAAAGTCTTAATGTGCCAATATGCATTGCATACTAGCACATTATGAGAGACTTACCTTAAAAATAAGCCCTCCAGCGGCAAGCTATCACCAATGAGAGGGCTTGCATCTTTTCTCGGTCTTCCTTGCGGATTTGCGGCCTCCGTCTACATGAGTGGCCGAGGGTGCACGGTTTACAGCACAGGCTCTAAAGACCAGTATGCGGTAGAGCTGCACGATTCTGGCCATAATGAGAATCACAATTTTTTTGCTTAGAATAAAAAGATCATGATTCTCACGACATAAAATCTTTCACATTATACAAAAAAATAAAAACTTTACTGGTTAGTTTTACTTTTTTTTTTTTAATTCGTTAAAGTAATTTTTTCCAAAAAAAATTGCATTTGAAAGACCACTGTGCAAATACAGTGTGATATAAAATATTGCAACAATCATTATTTTATTCTCTAGGGTCTCTACTAAAAAATATATATAATGTTTGGGGGTTCTAAGTAATTTTCTAGCAAAAAAAAAAAAAAAGATTAAACTTGAAACCAACAAATGTCATAAAAAGGTTTAGTGTTTAAGTGGTTAAACTATCCCCACTTAAACACAACATCTATTCCATTGAAAAATTGTTACAATGTTTATACTTAGTTCCACTGCTAAAGAATGTTGTGATTCTTGGCAGACTGCAGTTTTTCTCTTCCTTTCTTTTGACAGCTGTGGCTTCAGAAGAGCAGAGAGAATTCTTTGCATAGCAAGAATCACGAAACACTTTTATTAAGATCGCAACTGGAAAAAAAAAAAAGTGCGATAACGATTCTTGATGATTAATCGTGCAGCTCTAGCATGTAGGACTTTCAGAGCGCATGCGCTGGTGATGTCAAAGGCTGCATGTACTCGTAAGATCTCTGGCATGTTCACACAGTGCACGTGTAGAGCTCACCAGGAAGTCGGCACTGCGCTGTGCTAATCACAGGCAGTGAGACATTTCCCGATCTCTGCAGCCGCATATCGAGGCAATGTCTCACTGCCTGTGATTAGCGCAGCGCTGACTTCTTGGCGGGCTCTGCACACACCGCAGAGCTCATCCTTACTCCTAAACAGTGCTACTCTAGGAGATAGTCATGTACAGGTAAGAGGTGAAAAAGTGGGTTTACTTCCACTTTAAAAGTCAGCAGCTGCAGGATTTGGAGCTGCTGAATTTTACATTTTTTTTTTCTTTTTGCAGGAGCCGAGAACCGCTTTAAAGGAAATTTTTTAATTAAACCTGTTATAATTGCATACTAGATTTTAGAACTAGTGATGTCATCACTGGGTCTCTGTGCTTCCCGGTGTATTGCAGGCAGTTAAAAGGCTGGTGGGAGGAGCAGCACATCAGGGGAAGTAAAGAGTTCCTATTTGCATGCAAGTTCTGAGCTAATCTGCATTTACCCATAGATGCTGACATTACTCACATCTGCTAATGCCTGCATGTGCTGTGAAGCCTCCATGAATGAAAAAACTAAAATCCAATGAATAAAAATTAAAAAAAATAAAAATAAAAAAAGGGAAGAAGAGGTAAGCTAGTACCACTTAGGCTAGGTAGGTGAGGCTAGATGATGCTGGAAATAATGAGGGCTCTCCGCAACTTGCTGCAGCTTCTAATGCACACTGTGAGAAGATCAGAGTGTGCAGTGAAATCAGAGTAAAGCTGGCCATACACCTATAGATTTTCCATGGTTAGATGGAAAAAGTGCAACAGATTTCTCCATGTTCGCTAAACTGTGTGGATGGAGGAATCTCCCACTTTTTCCATCTAACCATAGAAAATCTGCAGATAATCTCTAGGTGTATGGCCAGCTTAAGCCATGGAGAGGAGCAGGCATAACTGTGCAAGACTGAAGGGAAAGCTGGAGGTCAGATTCAAGGAATTGTTGCTACTACTGTTCTACTTTTTTGCACGCGCACGCACACAGCAATTGCTTTTGTTCTACATTACAAGCACAGAAACAGACGATCAGTATAAATCTAGCCATCTAATGCTGGCCATACATTATACAATTTTCTTCTATAGATTTCCTTTAGATTTCCCAAAACCATATAATATGAGGTCAATTCTAAACACTTTCAATTTGTGTGCAATCAGACAGGCCCTTATACTACACAGTTGAAGGTAAATCTAAAAGGAAATTGAATAAGAAAATTGTATGGTGTATTGCCAGTTTAAGAGAGGTAGAGGGAGGGATCCCCTGCCAGGTAATGTATTCTGACATTAGTATCTGCAGCTGTCAGAATACAATGATCAGTAACGTTCCAACATCCCCAATGGACAGAAGTTTACCAATGCCATAATAAACATGACACATGTGCATCAGCTACACTGATCTGTATGAACTAAATGAGCTACACTATATACAAGCTACACAGCTCCCGCTCTACTAAGCTGACCCATGAACTCTAATGAGCCTGGAGCACATGATATCACTGCGGTCTAGCAGCTTCTTGCAAAAAAAAAAAAATAGCATACTATAAGGAGCAGCCCATCAAACACACTGCACCAAACATCAACGAGTTAGCCGTATTCCTCGATTCCCTTCATCACAGACACTACCTCTTCCACTGCTGTGACTTCACACTGGATTCTCCCACGATGCCACTCTGTCAGCGCCTGCCTGGAAACCAAGCCTCGCTTTCATGTACCCTCACTGCATGGAGCGCAGACTTCCTTTCTGTTGCTCGGCAACCACCAGTAACAGGAACACTCTCAATGTAATGTAACTCAACCAACTTTATTGAAAACAAAGCTAAACATACACTTGAGTTGCCTGAATCCAGCATTGTGTGCTAAAATGATAACCAGCCTCCTCGCCATCACTGGCTGACAGTGCTGGTTCACACTAGTGTGACTTGAGTTGCACAGAATTGCATTAAAAGGAAATCACATTATTTTCACTGCCTGTTCGCATCAGTGCAACTCCAGACAGTGCATTTTTGGAAAAAGTTCATGTATTACTTTTGTGCAATTTGTCCTCATAGAATATGCAAACTACATCCAAAATGCAAGCAAGTCACACTACATAATTGCACTGCAATCACATCACAGAGTAGTGTAGTAGTAATCCGATTGCCTCTCGGGGGGATCAGGAAGTATTATTTTTCCCCTGCTGTAGCAAATCGGATCATGCTCTCCTGGGTTTTTTTTTTTGTGCCTTCCTCTGGATCAACTGTAGGTATAAAATTGGGTATATTGGATTGTACGATATTTTTTATTTTATTTATTTATTGTTTTTAAGGTTGAACTGGATGGACTTGTGCCTTTTTTCAACCCGACTAACTATGTAACTATGTAGTGTGAACCAAGCCTCAGTCTGGTTTGTAGCATGTCATAATTACAATAAAGTTTCTCCCAAGGGCTTTTATGCAGCAAGAAAAATCAAGTGGAAACTATTGGTAGAAATATTAAAATTCATATCCATGTGTAGGAGGAGATATCGATACATAAAGCACTTCCTACACAGATATTCACATTAACTTTTCATTCTGATTCTATATTATACAGAGTCATATAAATATCCTAAAAACAATATACAAATACCAACAATATAAAAAAAAACAAAAAAACATGCAAACAAATGTCATAAAACAATTAATAATACTATTTTATATAACCCCTCAGGGACTAAGGTCTGAAGTGGAAATACTGTATGATATATATATATATACTGTTGATATATATATATATATATATATGGTCTTCAAAAAGTTTCAGCTCTGTTTATGTTTGGTTGTTACACAGAATTTCATTGTTTAAGATTTATCACATCTGAGATACACACAAATTTTTCACATATCGCACTTTGTAAAGGTATATTAGTGTGTTACCAAGTGTTATTGCACTGTTGTGTAAGTGTGTATGTGATTGTGTTTGTAAGCACGTCGGGACCCTACGGGTAAAGGACCGCACTATATCAAGATGCAACTCAACTCAACTCAAAAAGTTTCTGCACTTTTTTTATGATTAACAGCAAAAAAAGTAGCATATACAGTATATAGCCTATACATTTGTGATGCAGAATGCCCAGAATGCCTGTGTAAAGGCAGCCTAAGCCCTTGTACACACGGTCGGACATTCCGACAACAAAATCCATCGGACTTTGTCCGAAACTGGTTCCTCTTTAAAAACTCTGCATTTTTAGGCATATACAGTGGGTACAGAAAAGGATCCCCTCCTTTAAAATAATTACATTTTGTTGCTTTGCAGCCTGAAATGAAGACAGACACCATGTTTGTTTTATACAGCTGTATTTAGTCAAAGAAACTTATAACATCCAAGTGAAAGATATAACACTAACATGTCAGGAAAAAAAACATCACCTCCCTCCCCCCCCTCATAAAAATTACTGTAGGCATTTTTTTATTTTTTTTATTTTACTGATCTAAATGCATTCAATGTCACACAGATGTGTAAACATGGGCTGTTTAGGGATGAAAAAAATACAGAAATCTGACTTGCAGGTCTGTATTTTTACATGCAAATACACATGTACAGATGTAAAAGTCCACTTTGAGAGCTAGAGTTTATTTTACATGTGTACACGCGTACGCACTAAAAATAAGAAATTTTGCCCAGGAATACTAGTGTTCAAATATCAGTACTGTGTGTGTGCCTTCATTTACAGAAAGATCTTCTAGTGAAATGCTACAATGTATTTACATTCCTGAACTCCATCCAGAACACTTTCACGCTGATACATTGTATATTTTTTTTCTTACTGGTCAGTGCAGAGTTCCCCCTAGTGGTTCTAAGGGCACTTTAACACTGAGATGGTGGGGACATCGGCGGTAAAGTGCTGCTATTTTTAGCAGCGCTTTACCGTTGCTTTAGTGGTGCTTTTCGGCCACTAGCAGGGCACTTTTATCTCCCGCTAGTGGCCGATGAAGGGGTCAATAGCGCCCGTGTAGCACCACTGCTGAAGTACTCTGTAGGCGCTTCAGTGGTGCTGCATATTGATTTCAATGGGCAGGGGCGCATTAGGAGCGGTGTATACACCCCTCCTAAAGTGCGCCAAAGATGCTGCTTGGAGGACTTTTTTTAACATCCTGCAAGCACACAGCGCTAGTGTGAAAACACTCAGGCTTTCACGCTGGAGTGACAGGACAGGCGCTTTACCGGCGTTTTGCAGGCGCCTGAAGAACACCTCAGTATGAAAGTGGCCTAAAGACTTTTTTTACCTTCATGCATTCTATGAAGGTATAAAACCTTCTGTGTGCAGTCCCCCCCCCCCCCCCCAAGTCCTTACCTGAGCTCCCCCCAATGCTGCAATGTCCTGGGACCTCTCTCCTCATTGGCTGTCAATGAGGAGTCTGCCTCCCCTCCTCCCCACCTCTGGTATCACATTTGGCACCACCCGCTCCCACTTACTGCTGAGTTCGCCAAGGCGAGCTCAGCCAGAAGTTCGTCCCGCGCTGCGGCCGGCCCATTGAGAAAGCGCAGTGCGATTCATGCATGCGCAGTAGGAAATCAGCTGTGATGCCACAAGGGTTTACTGTCAGTTTTCCTTACCCAAGATGGTGGCACCAGCACCCGAGAGATGGTTAAAAAATTGGCTTGGATGAGGACACCTTGGGATCCTTGGACAGGTAAGTGCCCTAATAGTAAAAATCAGTAGCTACATTATTTGTAGCTGCTGATTTTTAATGTTTTGATAGGGGAGCTGGAGCTTCACTTTGATACCACTTTGGGCCCTGGTTCACATTTATGTGATTTTGGATGCTTTTCATAGTGCATTGAGCCGCATGACAAGTGAAATAGCATGTTTTGCTATGGAGGCCATTCACAAGTATGCAGTCTGAATGCAAAGCAATTTCCAAAAGGGTCCTATGCGTCCTTCGCTGATCCCTGCTGAGCAGGGGGATGACAGGTCCTGTCCGCTCCATTGTGCCGAATGGACACTGACACAGTCCTGTTCTCCTCTATGGGGAAATCTGATGGAAACAGAACGCCTGTCATATCCGATCCACCAGACGGATGAAAAATAGGACCACCATCCATCCAGATTTTGCAGACAGGATCGAATCAGATATTGGCAGGTGTCAGCGGACATGTCACCAATGATATCCGCTGCTCCATAGGGGAGACTGCCAGGTTTTTGCAGTATTTACCTCATATTTTTAGCAAATGTCAAATTTGCGGTATTTGCCTCAATTTCTAGGTTTTACTTTGATGAATTGACTTTTATTATTCCATGCTATAGGCTCAATTCAGATATTGCATGTGATATTTGGGTACATTGTGCATTGTACATTGCATTGTCACATGACGTCAGAAGGGGCTATATAACAGCTATCACCATGAAAAGGCTGCAGTCAGCGGGATGCCTCCCATGGAGGTGGAGTTTTTCTGTCTTATTTTGTTGTTTTTTTTTAGGACCGCCAGCGCTGTGATTGAAGATGGGTGGACATTGCAGGATACTTTATTAAAAAAAAAAGGAATTGTAAAAAACTGTCTGCTGTCTTTTTTACTTTTTTGACACTTTTTTGGTGAATGGGTAAGGGTACAATGTACCCCTACCCCTTTACATAGGCGATGGTTGTGGGGGTGAGGCTCTTGTCCTCATCAACAAGGGCCCACCTGCAGTACATTGTATGACCAGAAGAGAGCACCCACTGTTGGCTAAACAAACATTTAGATCTTGCAGTCGATGGATGTCAAATGCAAAACTAGTGAAAAACAGTCATAAGAGATGAGTAGGGAAACAAATGTCAGTGGCCTCCACCTGTAAAACCATTCATGCTTTAGAGGTCGTCTGGTTGTTGCCCATCTAGTGCACCTATTGAATTATTGATCTGGTCAGTTAAATAGCAGAGGGGGTTTTTAATCAGTTTCAGCTGCTTTGGTGTTAATACAATTAACAACAGGTGCACTAGATGGGAAACAATGAGATGACAATGAGATGACAACAGAAAACAGAAAATTGTACCATACTTACCGTAATTTTCTTTTCCTGGTGCCTTTTCCATGGCAGCATACCTGTGACAAGCTCCGCCTTGGCTCCTCCCTCAGGACTAGTGAATATTATAAAAGAAATGGTTAGCGCAGCCCCAGCATTCTCCGTAATATAGAATACCGAGGGTGGGATTGTATGCTGCCATGGATAGGCACCAGGAAAAGAAAATTACGGTAAGTATGGTACAATTTTCTGTTTTCCTGGTGCCTCCATGGCGTTATACCTGTGACAAATAACTAGCTGAGATGGGTGGGATGATGCTTAGAAGTTTATTTTAAAGAAATTATTATTTAGAAGAAGCGAGGGCTGATGTGACTGCCTGTCTGCCAAACTCCACTGATGAGAGAGCTCCTGAGTCCACCCTGTAATGTTTCAGAAACGTATGTTGGGACGACCAAGTCGCTGCCCTACAAATAGTTTCAATTGACACATTCGCTCTTGCCGCCCAAGAGGCCGAAACCACTCTGGAGGAGTGCGCCCTGACCGCCGAAGGGGGTTCCAGCCCATTTGTCCTGTACACCTTGTGGATGAGTCTAACGATCCATGAGTCAATCGTTCTTGCTGATGCCTCCTTTCCTTTGTTTTTACCCCAGGGAATTATAAACAGCCTGATGGAATCCCTGAATGATGCTGTGGCCTGCAGATAGCATCTCAAAGTGGAGGCAATGTCGAGCTCATGAAGAGAACCAGAGTCCTGTTCCAAAAATGTTGGGAGTGCCCAAGGTTCCGACATGTTCAAGGATGATGCGACCTTGGGAATAAATCCTCCCACTGTTCTGAGTTCTACTCTGTCCGGATAGAATATGATGTGATTATGATCTGTTCCTAAAGCTTGGAGCTCTGAAACCCGTCTGCCAGAGGTTATAGCTATCAGGAAGGCTAGCTTCAAGGTTAGACTCCAAAGCAATGCTGACTCCGAAGGGGAAAAAGGTGGATTGGCTAAGGACGATAAGGATGATAGCGAGGTCCCAAGTGGGAAAAGATTGTTTAGTTGGCGGTTGGATCTTTTTGACAGCTTTGAAGAACTGGATTATTAATGGATCCTCGGCTCATCTTCTACTGGTTGCTGCTGAAATCGCTGATACCTGTACCTTTAGTGTACCTAGTGCAAGGCCTAGGTCTAGGCCTGCCTGCAAAAACTCAAGAATTTGAGAGGATGATGGGGAACCTGGATCACAGCTTCTGCCAAGCATGAAGGCCCTGAACTTGTTCCATACTTTATCGTATATGCCGTTTGTGGATGGTTTTCTTGCTTTGAGCAGGGTTGCGATCACTTTATTGAAACACCCTAGGGATTGGAACCTTTCCCTTTCAGCTGCCAGATGTGAAGGTCCAGCCTGCGGGGATCTGGATGGGTGTGACATCCTTGCGACAGGAGAAGAGGTATTATTGGAACCTTGACTGGAGGCCGGGTACTCAGATAAATTGCTGTGGGGAATTGGCCAGTACGGTAGGACCGCTATCACCGTCGTGGTTTCCGTCATAAGTCTTGACAAGAATCTTGGAATGAGAGGCCGTGGAGGGAAGGCATAGGCCGAATTGCATGCCCAGGGGGGTGAGGAAGCCTTGAGATTAACCTTGGGAGTTTGGTATTGAATGCTGTTGCAAATAGGTCTAGCTCGAGGGGACCCCACTAGTTCACTATCCAGTCAAAAATCTCCGGGTGTAGAGACCATTCGTTGGCATCCACGAAACTCTAGGGATAGAAATGCAAGGTAGGCCACTCTGACCTCCAGGACATTTGACACCAAGCCTGCTGTATGGAAGGACCATCTTTCCTGCACTGAGATCTGGTTGCAGTGTGCTCCCCAACCTGCTGCACTGGCATCGGTAGAAATTGTGATCCAGTCGACATGCCCTAACGGGCGCGGTTTCAGAAGTGTCTGTTTCTTCATCCACCAACGTAGACTCCTGAGCATCAAGGTCGTCAAGTGTGTGGGTTGGGATAGATACCGTCTGTTCCACAGTCTCAAGAACTCCAGCTGGAAATGTCTCAAATGCCAATGGGCCCAGGGGACCATAGGGATACATGACGACATCTGGCCTATCAGGCTCAAACAGTTTGAGGCTGTCAGGTAGGACCTCGTACTCACTTTCTTCATTTGTTGAATAATGAATGTCACCTTCTGAGGTGGGAGAGCCCCTGTTCCGTTCCTTTTATTGAACAGAGCGCCCAAATAAACCATCTCCTGGGTTGGAGAAAGGTGACTTTTCTCCTGGTTTATCTTCCATCCAAATTCTGCTAGAGTTGTCAAAAGAATGTTCCTGTGTTCCACTAACTGGGCTGGATCCTTTGCCAGGAGTAGAAGGTCGTCCTAGTAGTGGCATTCCTGAAGCACCAATTCCCTCAGAGGGGCTATGATGGCAATCAGGGTCTTTGTGAAGACTGTTGGCGATGTGCAGAGGCCAAATGGATCTCAGATACTTCTGGAATGGAGGGAGTATGGGTATATGCAGGTAAGCGTCCTGCAAGCCTATTGACAACATCCAGTCCCCTGGTTGGACTACATGAATAATCATATGTAGTGACTCCATTTTGAATTTTTCTAGGAAGATATAGCGGTTTAGTCTTTTTAGGTCTATCACGGGTCTCCACCCTCCATTTCTCTTGGGGACTAGAAACAGGGTGGAGTAAAAACCCTGAAAATCTCTCCGATGGAGGCACTGGGACTACTGCTTGCTGTTCCTGCAAGGAGAGAAGAAATCGCTGTAGCACCTCTGCTTTTTTTTGGGGGGGGGCCTTGACACCCTTTTCGGGGAGAAGAAGTCCTTGGGAGGTTTGTCTAGGAACGACCAGAAAGGGCTGTATTTGACTGTGGAGACTACCCAAGGATCCCTGCACTTTTGTTCCCAGATCTTTGAGAAGTGTTTTAACCTGGTCCCCATAGCTTGGGCTGGCCTGGCGTCAAAAGGATTTAGTGGAATCCTGTGGGGTAGGCACTGGTCTCTGTCTTCGGGTCTTGAGGAACGTGGACTGTGTGCTTTTCCAAGAGCATTGCCCTTGCGGAGCAACGAATTGAATCAATGGCGGCTTCACCAATAAAGTCTGCTGAGAGCTTCAGCTCATCCAAGGCCTTGATTATATCCTCCTTTGGGATTTCCTGTTGGACTGCCGACTCTATATTATCCATCCAGACACGTAGTGCATTTGACACTGATGTCAGGGCTATCGCAGATTTACAGGCGTTGCCTGCCATCTGGTAAGCCTTTTTGGATCGAGATCCATCCTTCTGTCCAGTGGAACCTTAAAGAAGTTGAGTCTTCCAGGGCAACGTGACATTCTTTGCCAACCTTACCACTGCTGCATTGACCACTGGAGAACCCTCCAGCATTGCGGAATCAGCCTCTGAGAGAGGGTATAACTTTCCCAACTGATTAATGGAGAATCTTTTCTCTGTCTTTTTCCACTCTTCCTCAATCACATCCCTGATCTCGTCCATGAGAGGGAAAAAGGATATCTGGCGTTTGAGAAAGGGGAAGTACAATTTAGACTTCTTAACCTCTGTGTTGGTCTCTTCCCAGCCGATCGCTTGTTTAACTGCCTGTACAGAAGGCTGTACCATGGCGAAAGCAAAGCCAGAGGCATCTACTGTAGGTCATCAGATGATTCCTCTGAGATGGCATTCTCTTCCTGATGTTTTAGAGGAAGATGCAGGCGTCAGACAAGAAATTCCACTTGTGGACGGCCGGGAATGGGAGCCTCAGCCACCGCTGCATAGTCCCTGAGGCAATTTCGACAGATCAGTTTGTCTGGAAGTGGGGTAGCCCCACAGGTCTGACATCTTGGAGATCTAGGTCTCGGGGAGCATGAATGACTGCGCTTTTTGGCCGATGCTTTCCTGCCACTTCTATAATCCCCATGCCTGGATGACCTGTCTCTGCTGTGACTAGAGTCATCATCGTCTTCATGTTGCCTTGAGGTCCTCTTAGACGTCTTCTGGCATACAGGACTGAAATACATAAAAGTACCAACCTCAGTGCACTCTTTTATTTATTTTTTTAAAAGTGTATCAACTTACCTGGACGTAGGTCCTTACCTCGGTGTAGAGTAGGATCTTGTGCGGGCGGCAAATGGCTCATACTAGACGGATTAGCAGAAGCAGCAGCTAAGAAAAGAGTTTTAGAGGAGAAAAATCAACCCGCCCTGTCCTGACTTGGTAAAAGTGAAATTACCTCTATAAATAATGGGTTCTCTACGTTTTGTCTTTTTTTTTTTTTAAGAACCCAGATGAACGTCTATTTAAATAATTGTATTATTTTTATTTATATAATAATTTAATATATTTATTTTATTTTATTTTATTTTATATTATTTAATTAATTGCTCCCCCCCCCTTTTTTTTTTTTACATTTATTTATTTATTTTACCTGAAAGGAATGGGTATTTGCTGCAGGGAGCTCTCAGACGCAGTTCTCCCTGCAGCCACAGGCGTCCCACTGAGGCCGCCAGGGAGATAAATAGTGGAACAGGAGAGACAGGGCACACCTCTATCCTGTCCTTAACGTTTTAATGGCATAGTCGTCACCATGCCCTTATCCAAAATGGCCGCGGCGGCCTCCGGAACTACTGCGCATGCGCCGACTGGCGGAATGGAAACCCAGAAGCCTCGCACCGCCAGCGCATGCGCAGAGCACTGCGGGGAATGCCGAGGGGTGAATAAAGTGCCGGGGCTGAGCACACGCGGCTCCTACGGAGCTGACAACAGCGCAGGGGCTAGGAGAGGGGTTTTCCCTCTAAAAGAAACAACAAAAAATAAAATAAAAATGAGCGGTCAAAAGAAAGACAGAAATGGAAAGTTGAGGAGGGGAAGAGAGAGAGGGAAAAATAAAAAGAAATGTAGAAATAGCTGCTGCCTCCGTTACCATGACTGAGCAGGTGCCTAATCAATTTGCAGATAAAGCTCTTACTTAAGAGACAAACTGCTTGTCCCAAAAGATCCTACAGAAGGGACTTCCAACCTTATAAGCGCGTTTAGCTGCCCAAGAGAAGGAACTGCGTGCGGGAGAGGCTTGAACCCGGACGGAGGCTGCCAAATGCAGAAGGTAAGGACGCCGACCAGAATTCACTGCCATGAGGTATGAGGAAAAAAAGGAGAATGCTGGGGCTGCGCTAACCATTTCTTTTATAATATTCACTAGTCCTGAGGGAGGAGCCAAGGCGGAGCTTGTCACAGGTATGCTGCCATGGAGGCACCAGGAAATGTTTTTTTCCCTATTCATCTTTTCTAATGTCGCGTACACACGATCGGAATTTCGGCCAGCAAAAGACCAATGAAAGCTTTTCATCGAAAAATGCGACTATGTGTATGTTCCACTAGAATTTAGCTGATCGAATTCCCGCCAGCAAAAATTTGATCTCATGTTCTCAATTTTTCCAATGGAAAAACTTTCTATCAGAAATTCTGATTGTGTATATGCAATTCCGACGCGCAAAAACTCAAGCATGCTCAGACTCAAATACGAGATGGAAGCTATTGGCTACTAGGTATTGAACTTCCTTCTTCTAGTCCCGTTGTACGTGTTGTATGTCACAGCGTTCTTGGCGGTCGGAATTTGGTGTGACCGCGTGTAGGCAAGACAGTTTGAGCGGAATTCCGACGGGAAAACCATCAGAGCTTTTTCCGATGAGAATTCCGCTCGTATGTACACGCCATGACTGTTTTTCACTCGTTTTGCATTTGGCTAGGGTCAGTGTCACTACTGGTAGCATGAGGCGATACCTGGACCCTATAGAAGATCCACAGGCAGTCCAACTCATCCAAGATGGCCATTGCCAGAGCATGGAGAAGATTCCAGAGGAGACAGGCAGTTACTCTATGAGAGCTGGACAGGGCCATAGAAGGTCCTTAACCCATCAGCAGGACCGGTATCTGCTTGTTTGTGCAAGGAGGAACAGGATGAGCACTGCCAGAGCCCTACAAAATGACCTCCAGTATGACATGTATTCTGTACAAATCAATGGCAGTCACCTCTGCAGTTTGCAAGCAAACTGTTCATCTGAGCAGTTACATGTGAATGGAGCCCCTGACTGACCTTGGAAGCAGCCAATGTGCATCCAGGTCAGCGCTTCTGCCAGTTTTTGTGGCAGCCATAGCACGGGCTTTTGCTGTGTCCAATGGTGGTGTCTAGTCACCTCTGAGCACAGCAAACTATTTGCAGTTGTGTGAATGTAGCCTTAAAAGTTTTGGGATCATCCTTTTGATTTTCACTTTAATACACACTGGAGAAGATTTACTAAAATTGGAGCACACAGAATCTGGTGCAGCTGTACATAGTAACCGATCAGTTTTTATGTTTTTTGCCAAAGCCTAAAGTGGTTGTAAAGGCTGAAGGTTTATTTTTTTTAACCTTACTATATTCTATGATTGACAGTAAAAAAAAATGTCTGCATGCAGTTCCCCCCGCAGCCCCGCCTAAATAAATACCCGAGTCTGATCTCGATCCAGTGATGTGTACGAGAGCAGAGGCTCTCTTGGCTCTCTACCTGATCATTGGCTTAGATACAGCAGCGTGGGCCATTGGCCCCTGCCGCTATCAATCACAGCCAGTGATGAGGGGGCGGGGCTGAGCACCACTCTGGGTGTCTTATGAACACTCAGAGCCATTTAGGGTGTGAGCACAAGTGGCTTGCTATGGAGGCACTTGGTGGGGGGGGCAGGAGCACCGGCGGGGGACTCGAGAAGAGGTGGATCAGAAATACTTTGGATTACGAGCATAATTCATTCCAATAGCATGCTTGTAATCCAAAGCACTCGTATATCAAAGCAAGTTTCCCCATAAGAAATAATGGAAACTCAGATGATTTGTTTCACAACCACTGCTGGTGTATGCAGTACTGTATGTGGCCAAAGGTGTGGGGGTGCTGGTGGCGCTCGGAGATGCTCTGGGATGCTCAGAGACACTCAGGAACTGTTGATGCTTTTGGGTGCTCCGACGCACATTATGCCTGCCCCACCCAGCTGAGAGTGTCTTCGAGTGTCTCCAAGGGTCTCCTTGTTCTCCAGAGCCCCTCACCTCTGGCTATATACGGTAATACATACACCAACGGCTTTAGTCCTGCTATCTTGCGAGACAGTGCTGGCAAATCAAGTCAGGATTTTTTTTTAAATATAGCTCGTCTTGCGAAACGCTCTTATACAAACTGAGGTATCACTGTACTTATTCGATAAGTATAATAATAATTTTACCTTATATATTAAGTAGAAATGTAATATTAGGTAGAAATTTTGGAGACTACATTTTGTTGTGTGCGTGCGCTTATAATGATTTTAGTGTATTTATTGTATTGTATTGAAATAATATTGTTAATAAACGTTTTTGCAGCAATCGTGGGCCATATAAAACAAGTCATTTTAATTTTCCAGATTCTTTTTTGTCTGAAACTATTCAGTCTTTTAGATCCCTTTAACACTGGCGCTGTTTTAGCGGCGCTTTACTGTTGTTTAATCAGTGCTTTTTGGCCGCTAGCAGGGCGCTATTAACCCCCCAATAAGGGGTTAACATGGGGTTAAAAGTGCCCATGTTGTGCTGCCTATTCATGTCAATGGGCAGGGGCAGTGTAGGAGTGGTGTGTACACTGCTCCTACACCGCCCCAAAGATGCTGCTTGCAGGACTTTTTTTCCCGTCCTGCAAGCGCACCACCCCAGTATGAAGCACTCAGCCTTTCACACTGGGGAGGCATAAGAGGCAGTTTTCAGGTGCTTTAAGGGCGATATTTTTAGCGCTAAAACACCTGAAAACTGCCTCGGTGTGAAAGGGGTCTTACTGAATTGTCAAATCTAGTATGTGAATTTTGTTGGTGGATGTGTAAAAAAAAAAGAAATTACAGATGTGGTATTAAAGACAGAAAATTGGAGGCAGCCCTAAGCAGTGAAAGGGTTAAAAGACTGTGAAGTGACCCTTTCTGTTTACTAGCATATTTTTTCTAAAGTTTGTGTATAGGCATATGCTTAATTGTGGGTCCTTACCGAGCTCAGAACAGGAAATAAAACATCTTTTTCTGTTCTTAGCAAAGTTCATAGCACACATTGCAGGAGCCCTTGATTTGCCCTATTTAACCCTTGTTTAATTCAAAGCAGATGAATTGCTCTTTAGACAAGAAAAACAAAACTAGCACTATAAAATATGGTTACAATTCAACAATAAACATAAATCCAAGAAAAAAAAAAATCAATGGGCAGCCAACACACTTTTTTTTTTTTTTTCTATATCTAGATTTCACGTACTTGTAGTAATGGATGCCGACAGCGCATTTGTAATGGTCAAATTTCAGTCATTAATGCTGCCCATTCAGCATGTAAACCAGCTTCATACATCTATTATCACTCTGCAGTGTTTATTATATTTTTGCCAGGGTTACATTTTGCACTTAGTTTTTGGCTTTGGCCATGATCCCTGACATTACAAGTTAGGCATTTATCAAATTATAGAGGCTAAAGTTCTCTATATCTACAAAATAAATAGAAAATGTGTAGAAATCCATGTACAAAAGCTGGTATATATTCATGTACACTCACCCCATGATAACTCAATTAAGTTACACTGCTGTAACACATCATTAAACAACTAATGATGTCACTAATATTAGGTCCTCGTCATTGTTCTTATTGTTTGTTTCATTCATCTAATGATTTGCAGAGTGTATGTCCAAAGCCTAGAAGGCACTCTTCACCAGATTATTAGAACAAAAATTAGCTCTTTTATGACAAGGTCAAATAAGGACATTTCTACAAGACTTAATGTGCCCTCTAGTGGTCAAAAAGAGTCACTTCTTTAAATTGGAACTACATTCCATCTGACATCACGCACCAAAAACACAATTTAATTCATGTTAATATTCAAAGAAAACTCACCCATCCATGGATCCCTCCATTCTTTATTTTGATGAGAAATCATTTTAAAAAACATCCCCTGGCATTTCTGCCTGTGGCCATCTTGAGTAAGGGCCAGATGATTCATATAGCAGTTACATCCGGGAATCTGTCTGCCTTTAGCTCAGGCATACAGGCAGGAGGGTGTGCTTAGCTGAGATGTTAACGCTGTGTGTTAAAGTGTTCAATCACAAATCACACATTTTCTGGGTTATATTATTCTAATGTGCTAGCGAAAAAGACAGCTTTATTAAAATCACTTTCCTTTTATCAATTTTTTATTATTAAATAGGTGTAATGTGTAGACTCCTTTTATCATGTATGTGACATTGCTTTGTGTGGGCCAAGTGTATCATTATTGTAGCATATATAGGCTATTTTATAGAAATGCAGAATTGGCAACAACTTCTTAAAGCTGTAGTAAACACGCAGATTTTTTATTTTTTTTAAGTGGTTGTAAACCCTCCTGAAAAAAAAAACACCCTGCAAGATAAAGGCATAATGAGCTAGTATGCATAGCATACTAGCTCATTATGAATTACTTACCAAGAACGAAGCCCCCGCAGCCATGCTTGTCTCCCCCTCCAGCCGGCCACATCTATCCCTGAGGTTACTTGGGGGTATCGTGGCTCCGGCGCCGTGATTGGCCAAAGCCGCAATGATGTCACTCCCGCGTATGTACAGGAGCTACTGGGAACGGCACGTGCAATTGCTTCCGTTGGCTTAAGTGTGCATGTGCCACATGACGTTGGAAATATAGGGATATCTCCTAAACCATGCAGGTTTAGGAGATATCCAGTGCAGCTACAGACAAGCCTAATTATAGGCTTGCCTGTAGTTTAAAGTTTAAAGGGCATACTAGCTCCTTATGAAAAATCCCCTTAGAACAAGGCGTCGGCAGGTGATCTCAGTCCACGCCAAGAAGCTGACATTTTCCCTGAGCGTATCTTCCAGATATTGCGGCTCCAGCGCTGTGAGTGGCCAGAGCCGCGATGTTGTCACTACCGTGCATGCACACGGAGAGTTCTTTCCGGCAAGGTCCGGCATCATCTGCCGGACCTTCAGCTGGGAACTCAGAGCACATGCGCTGCTGAAGACAGTGGCTGCATGCAAAGGGAATGTCTCCTAAACCGTACAGGTTTAGGAGATATTCTTTTACCTACAGGTAAGCCTTATTATAGGCTTACCTGTAGGTCAAAGTGAAAAAAATTACTACTACCGCTTTAAAAAGCTGTGCTTGTCCAACTGTCTTAGAGCTGGTTCACTTATGTGTAATTTTTAAAAGGAGTCTGGTGCAGTTTCATTCCCCGGTTGAGGTGTGATTCCGGTGTAAATTTTTTTTTTTGTTTTAAGTTTTTAAATTAGAGTATTGCAGCAAATAACAAGAAAAATCACATTGAACAACCAGAGTCCGTGAGGTGCAAATTTTGATTTGAAATTGCCTCTGAACCAGACTAAAAAATGTACAGGATTTTTTTTAAAACAGAGGTAGCCAGCCTGGACATATGTGAACCGACTCTATAGAAAGCCGGTCATGTGAATCGGATGCCGTTCAAAACGCATCCAATTCGCATATTTGTGAACCAAGCCTAAAAATGACAATAAAATTAAAGGGTGTATTTAAAAAAATTTAATAAAATAATCATGCACTCAAAGTGTAATTAGTTTTGTGCGAAAGGGACACAAAAATGAATGTCAAGCTATTTCAAGTGCTAGATAAATGTTTTCATTGATTTAAAATGGAAAATACAGCATTTGGCTACTAGAAGGTGCTAAAATTAGGAATTTCCTATGATACTTACCACCATCCAGTGGCCTAATGCAATATTTTCAGTGTTAAATCAATGAAACACATTTGTCCAATACAAGAAATAGCCTAACATTCATTTTGTTTGCCCCATTCACACAGAATGAATCTACAAGCACTTTTACTAGGAGTATTGCTACTGCATTTTTGCACAATACATGTCACTGCATATCATTGCATCACGTTGCAACATGCTGTGGTGCATAGAGTTAAAAACAAAAAATGAAAAACAATCTAATATGTTGTAACAACACAATCGTACACCAGCATGCATTTGGTTAAAAAAAAAAAAAAAAAATGTTTAAAGTGTATATCTCTGACACTTTTCTTTTTTAGCTGTGGATAGACTATAGAGTGGTTAGAAGCTTTTTTTATTTTTATTTTGCTGTGTCCTGTTGAGGATATTTCTTTTTTTCTTCCTGTCCCAGACACACAACTGGAAGTGAATGATAATCCCCCCCAAAATGAGGGGAAATTCCTTCATAGACAGCTGTCACCAGAACATGTGCCCCATTGGAAGATTATACCTCACTATCAGTTCTAGTGACAACAGTAATCATTTACATTTTTCCTGACTTTCTGTTCCTGGTGACAAAGGTCACAGGAAGCAATAAATACCTGCCAGAGGTTCTGGCTCTAGAACTAAAATGGCATGTTTTGACTATGGATAAAGTGTAACTTTTACTGTTAACTGCCCTGAGCTCCCTTGGCAGTTTCCAAGTACAGTCATGTTAGTACTACTAAGTACCATTCACACTTTGCCATTTTGCGATTCGGGCCACGATTCCAAATTGCATGGCAATCTGGGCAAAACCGGCAACGATCGTTTGGGCGCCATTCATTCCACAAACGGGGTGTGATTTTGCGGCAGAATGCAACTGTAAAAAAATGCAAAACCAAAAACAAGACAAATGCACATAGAGCAGGCCATTAAAGTGAATGGGTTACCCAAAGTGTGACATAGCATGAAAATCACCCACACAAAATTGGGAGCAGGGACGTGATTCTGCTACGCAAAGTGTGAATGGGGCCTTAAAGCAAAGCATCAAAGGCTCTTTCCAATCACAAATTCCTCCTCCTAGCAGTGCTCACACTTCCCAATGGCATGGATGAGCTGGATGGATTTAGGAATCGGGAGTGTAAAATAGCTTAACAGTTATAAAAAGTTAGAGATTCACTGGGGAAGGTGGGGCAAATTAAATAAGTGTTTGAATGAATTGGATGCAGTATATCAGGAGAACTTTGAAGTAGAATTGAGGCCAACATTTTTATAGAGTTGGATAGAGCGGTGAAGGGATAGAACCTTTGTCAGATTTGTAATGCATCCCATTAGGGAGATATACTCCAACTTCCTGTCCTGGTGACAGAAATGAGAAGGCATTCCACCACTGACAGTTCTATTTAGGAGGTGAGTGGCAATCTATGAGTGGGGGCTGCTGTCTAAGGTGGAAGGGGCATTCCTTTCACTTGCTGTGAAGTAGCCACCAAGAGGCTGCGGACATGGTGCAGGAGATGTCAGAGGCTGCGGAAATGGTACATGTGATGATCAACGGCTGCGGACATGGTGCAGGTGGTGGTCAGCGGCTGCGGACATGGTGCAGGAGATGTCAGAGGCTGCGGAAATGGTACATGTGATGATCAACGGCTGCGGACATGGTGCAGGTGGTGGTCAGCGGCTGCGGACATGGTGCAGGAGATGTCAGACGCTGTGGACATGGCACAGGTGATGGTCAGCGGTTTCAGACATGGTACCGGTGGTGGTCAGTGGCTGCAGACATGGTGCAGGTGGTGGTCAGTGACTGCGGACAAGGTCCAGGTAGTGGTCAGCGGCTGTGGACATGGGGCAGGTAGTGGTAAGCGGCTGAAGACACGATGCAGGTGGTGGTCAGCGGCTGCGGACATGGTGTCGGAGATGTCAGAGGCTGTGGACATGGTACAGGTGATGGTCAGCACCTGTGGACATGGTGCAGGTGGTGGTCAGTGGCTGCAGACATGGTGCAGGAGATGTCAGAGGCTGCGGACATGGTACAGGTGGTGGTCAGCAACTGCGGACATGGTGCAGGTGGTGGTCAGGGGCTGTGGACATGGTGCAGGGGGTGGTCTGCGGCTGCAGACATGGCACAGGTGGTGATCAGCGGCTGCAGACATGATACAGGTGGTGGTCAGCAGCTGCGGACATGGTGCAGGTGGTGGTCAGTGGCTGCAGAAATGGTGCATGTAGTTGTCAGCGGCTGCGGACATGGTGCAGGGGGTGGTCACTGGCTGCGGACATGGCGCAGGTGGTGGTCAGCGGCTGCGGACATGGTGCAGGGGGTGGTCAGTGGCTGCAGACATGGTGCAGGAGATGTCAGAGGCAGCGGACATGGTGCAAGGGGTGGTCAGAGGCTGTGGAGTGGTCCGTTCTTACCTGCTGATGTGATGACGAGGCACCGTTGCTGCGCTGAAACCGGTGCCTCACATTCAAAAATGATGCCAGGTGGCGCCATTATGTCACTGTGCTTGCAGCCGCTCGGCCGAGTATGTACAGCTTTCTTGAGCCTGACAGACTTTGGGAACAGTGCATGCGCAGTTGCACTGTAAGCCCCCAGCCATACTTTATATGGGTGCCTTGGGCAGGCGGATGGCAACACTGAAGCGGCCCCAGGGCAGGCGGCCTACCAGGAAACCCTCCCTCTATCCTGGTAGGCCAGTTCGACCCTCCCTTACTCCCCAAGCCGCAGTTATACATTTCGGCCAATTCCTGCTGAATCGGCTGAAATTTGAGCCATGGGTGACCCTGTCAGCACCACCCAGATTGACCAGGTTTCAATTGATATTTTCTGAAGGAGTCGGGTGGAAAATTGTAAGCTGAACAGTGCCTGCATCCAATCAGATAAAGCCAATGTTCAGGTATTTAATAAAGTGGTTCTAAAGCCAAAATATTTTTTACTTTAATGCATTCCCTGCATCAAGGTAAAAAATATAATCTACTTCTCTGCCCCCCTTCCTGTGTGAAGGGGAAGAGAGAGGAGAGTAGATCCAGTGCTGTGCATGGCTGTATCCCTTCTCCCCTCTCTGCCCTCTTCACACAAGGACTCAGGCCGCAGCAGAAGCCAATGGTTCCTGTTGCTGTCAATAAAATGTAGTAGCGCGGCTCTATAGACACACATTGTTCGGGAGTGAGCCACGCACTGTGTGCCCCAATAGCAAATGGCTTGCTATAAGGGAATGCGAAGAGGAGGAGCCATGACCATTGACGAGTTCAGTATGGATGGAGGAATCCCTTACATTTCGCTTGTTCAGACTGTGTTTTACTTGCTTAAAAATCCTAGCTCTCCCTGCTTTGCAATGTTTAGGAGGGGGCTTTGGAGTATTGTTTACTATAATTAACCTTGTTTATACTGTGCTGACATATCTCATTATCAGTTGTAAACTAGATCTGAACACAGTCTTCCCTAACAAAAGGTTAAAATTTGAAAACCCACCTCCTGCATTGTATGTTAATTAAGAACCTGAGACCTTCCAGAAACACTTACAACCTGATATGAGGCCTTTACCTCAGAAACATCTGAAAGGTATCAAGCAGTTCTTTTTTTTTGCTGGTACTCTGTGTGAATAAGAACACACAACGAATATAGTAGGGGCTGACTGCAAAAATGGAAACAGGCTAAACAAATGGCCCAATAATGGTTTTTGTTTACTTCTTAAAGGGGTTGTAAAGTCAAAAGGTTTTTTATCTTAATGCATTCTATGCATTAAGATAAAAAGCCTTCAGTGTGCAGCAGCCCCCCCCCAATACTTACCTGAGCCCCCTCCAGCGATGTGTATGAATGCCTCAGCAGTCCAGGACTCTCCCCCTGATTGGCTGAGACACAGCGGCGGCGCCATTGGCTCCCACTACTTTCAAACTCAGTTAGCCAATCAGGAGAGAGAGGGGGTGGGGCTGAACAGCAGCTCCATGTTTGAATGGATACAAGGAGCTGCTGCTCGGCTCGGGTGTCCCCATAGCAAGCTTCTTGCTGGTGGGGGGCACTCAACTGGAGGGAGGGGCCAGGAGCTCCAGCCAGGAACCCACGAAGAGGAGGATCTGGGCTGTCCTGTGCAAAATCGTTGTACAGAGCAGGGAAGTATAATGTGTTTGTTATTTTGCTAGAAAAATAAAGCGAGACTTTACAATCCCTTCAAACAAGCCATACATTATACAATTTTCTTTCCTTCAACAAGTGGAAGGAAAGAAAATTGCTTGACTGTGTTGATGGAGGAATCCCTCCCGCTACGCTATTGTATTCTGACAGTCCCCTCCGTCACCAAGACAACGATCACTGCTGGCAGCTATAGCCGGTGGCAGTGATCGCACGAGAACAGTCTGACAGGCTACTTGTACTGAAGTCAGTTGATAGATCAACTTCAGCACAACCAATGCCTGTTTTTACTGCCCATCTCAATGAGTCCTTACGGCAGTATTAAAGCGGAAGTCCACCGGGACTCCGCTTTTTTTTTTTTTTTTAAAAGCCAGCAGCTACAAATACTGCAGCTGCTGACTTTTAAAATAGTGACACTTACCTGTCCAGCGCGCCCGCGATGTCGGCACCCGAAGCCGATCTGTAGATCGTCACTCGTGTGCTGCCGCCGCCATCTTGGGTATGGGAATCAGGAAATGGAGCCTTTCGGCTTCATTTCCCGGTTCCCTACTGCGCATGCGCGAGTTGCGCTGCGCAATAAGGACGGTCCCCGCTGCCTCTGGGATCTGTGTGTTTCCCAGCAGGCAGCGGGGCACTTGCGGAAGGGGGCGGGCACTTGCGGAAAGGGGCGTAATCTACGCCCCTTTCCGCAGAGAGCTATCCCGGAAGTGGGTGCAGTTTCCTGGATTATCCAGGTAACTGCACCCCCCTCCCCCCTGAAAGGTGCCAATTGTGGTGCCGGAGGGGGGGAGGATTCCGATGAGAGGAAGGTCTATTTTAGGGTGGACCGCCGCTTTAAACTCAAAAGCAAAGATTTATTATATTGCAGCTTACCAATTTTTAGATGTGATGGCTGCATTTGTTTCTTTTTTAGGCTTTCTTTCTTCTATTTTCATCTGGTGATCCAGCCAGCAAATCTGTTGTTTTTCAAAAGCACAAACTCTCCAGCAGAATGTATCAGTTTACGTGGATGGGACAAATTATTTAACACTGACAGGGGTGAATAATATGATCAACTTTTATTTATTCATGCAAAATCTTTATTCCAAAATGAAAAAAAAAAAAAACTGTTTGCTATAACTGACTATAAAGTGTGAGCTGAAATTTGGCTTCAACTTGTTAGTGTATCTAAATCTGCTAATATATCTAACACTCCCCTCCCACCCAGACTGACAATGCTGCTGTCTGCTGTGCTCATTCCTCCAGAGTTGTGTCTCACTAATACAGGAGGTGTGTTACTGGCCAGATCACCAGGTGAAATCAGAGGAGGAAACAGCAAAGAAAAGAAAACGGATGCAGCCACCACATCTAATGAATGGTAAGCTGAAATATAATACATTTCTGGTTTTGGGTTTAATACTGCTTTAGCCTGGGATCACACTATAGCGAACACAGACACCGCATTTGATCCACACCCTCATTGCTGTGCTGATCACATGTGATGTCTGTGCAATGCAAGTTCAGCCATACAGTTGTATGGCTGATCTCTCATTAGATTCACATTAAAAAAGGTTCATCGACTTTTTTTCTCCACGCACTAGAATTGGATCCTGTCCAAATCCACTATTCGTACTGCGATCTGTGAACTGATCTGGGGGTGTCATTAACTTTGTATTGACACCCGCAATAGTTCGCAGAGGGCAGTGTAAGCTGCCTGTGGGAGAGATGTGATGCGGGAACCGGCGCTGGAATCGCGCCGGTTCCCGCATCACTATAGTGTGAACCCAGGCTCCAGGTAGAGGTAGGAATATTTTAGTTCCAACATTCCGAATGCCAGCAAATTCCCTCATTGGCATCTTCTACCCGGCTTCTTCTGGGTGCTGGTCTTCACCTGTTTATATTGGACAGTGTTGGATCATGTCACTTCCATACATTTTATTTATTACAGGTACTTACTATATATATAGCGCTGTCAATTTACTCTCCAAATATATACAGCAGGTAAAATAAGTATTGAACACGTCACCCTTTTTCTAGGTAAATATATTTTTAAAGGTGCTATTGACATGAAATGTTCACCACATGTCGGTAACAACCCGTGTAATACATACATACAAAGAAACCAAAAAACAAATGAAGTTATGTGTAATAAAATGAAATGACACAGGGAAAAAGTATTGAACACAGGAAGAAAGGGAAGGTGCAAAAAGGCATGGAAAGCCAAGACATCAGCTGAAATCTATCAGTAATTAGAAAGCAATCCTGCCCCTTGTCAGTGCAAATTAATATTAGCGTGTTCAGTCTCAACTAATGGCCTATAAAAAGGTGTCTCACAAGAAACATCTCAAGACCTTTACAACCTTATTGTTGCAAAACATACTGATGGCATTGGTTGCAGAAGGATTTCTAAACTTCTGAGTGTTCCAGTGAGCACTGTTGGGTCCATAATCCAGAAGTGAAAAGAATATAATTTCAACATAAACTGGCCACGACCTGGTACTCCTCGCAAAATTTCTGAAAGAGGAGTGAAAATAATTATCAGAAGAATTGTCCAAGAGCCAAGGACCACATGTGTAAAGCTTCAGAAAGACCTGAGATTAGCAGGTACAATTGTTTAAAAAAAAAAACAATAAGTAATGCACTCAACCGCAAGGGCTTGTATGAACGCTCACTACGCAAGACTCCAGTGCTGAAGGAAAAGCATGTTGAAGCTAGTTTAAAGTTTGCTGCACAACATTTAGACAAGCCTGTGAAATACTGAGAGACCAAAATTTTACTGTTTGCAAGCCATAACACACACTATGTTTGGAGGTCAAATGGAAATCCACAGCATCCCAAAAACACCATAGCAACAGTGAAGTTTGGGGGTAGGACATCATGGTGGGGTGGCTGTTTTTTCAGCATACAGTACTGCCAAACTTCATATCATTGAAGAAAGGATGAATGGAAAAATGTATCAAGACATTCTTGATAAAAATCTGCCGCCATGGACCAGGATGATGAAGATGAAACGAGGGTGGACATTTCAGCAAGACAATGATCCCAAAAACAAAGCCAGGGAAACTCTCAATTGGTTTCAAAGAAAATAAAGCTGCTAGAACAGCCCATCCAATTACCTGACTTGAATCCAATAGAAAATCTATGGAAAGAACTAAAGATCATAGTTCATAGAAGAGGCCCACGGAACCTTCAAAAGTTTGTGTGGAAGAATGGGCCAAAAACACCTGAGCAATGCATGTGACTAGTTTCTCCATACAGGAGGCATCTTGAAGGTGTCATTACCAAAAGATTTTGTATGAAATAATAAATACATTTCAGGTAGCATGTTGAATACTTTTTCCCTGTGTCATTTAATTTTATTAGGCATAACTTAATTTCTGAACATATTTGTTTTGGTTTCTTTGTCTGTATGGATTGCATGGGTTATTACCAACATGTGATGAAAATTTCATGTCAATTATAGTATAATGAAGTATAATTATAAGCATTTCATAGGTGTCAAAGGCTTGTATAGACAATTACATTAGGTTTATGCAAAGAGTGAATATTTGCAGTGTTGACCCTTCTTTTTCAAGACCGCTGCAATTCTCTCTGGCATGTTGTCAATCAACTTCTGGGCCACATCCTGACTGAAGGCAGCTCAGTCTTGCATAATCAATGCTTGGAGTTTGTCAGAATTTGTGGGGGAATTTTTATTCACCTGCCTCTTGGGGATTGACCACAAGTTCTCAATGGGATTAAGGTCTGGGGAGT
Organism: Lithobates pipiens; assembly: GCF_037356315.1. Lineage (NCBI taxonomy): Eukaryota > Metazoa > Chordata > Amphibia > Anura > Ranidae > Lithobates > Lithobates pipiens. The sequence goes on from NW_027507718.1 coordinate 73,281,110, forward strand.
TTCCAGGCCATGGACACAAAATTGACATGCTTTGTTCCCCAAGCCACTTAGTTATAGTTTTTGCCTTATGGCAAGGTGCTCCATCATGCTTGAAAAGACATTGTTCCTCACCAAACTGTTCTTAGATGTTTGAGAGAAGTTGCTCTCGGGGGATGTTTTTGTACCATTTTTTATTCATGGCTGTGCTCATAGGCAAAATTGTGAGTGGGCCCACTCCCTTGGCTGAGAAGCAACCCCACACATGAATTGTCTCAGGATACTTACTGTTGGTATGGCATAGAACTGATGGTAGACCTTACCTTTTCTTCTCCGGACAAGTTTTTTTATTTTTGCCAGATGCCCCAAACAATCAAAAAGGGGATTCATCAGAGAAAATTACCTTACCCCAGTCCTCAGCAGTCCAATCCCTGTACCTTTTGCATAATATAAGTCTGTCCCTGATGTTTTTCCTGGAGAAGTGGCTTCTTTGCTGCCCTTCCTGACACCAGTCCATCCTGTAAAAGTCTTCTCCTCACAGTGTGTGCAGATGCACTCACACTTGCCTTCCCCCCAGATGCCACAGCTGAATCAACTGTAGGACATGGTCCTGGCGCTTGTTGGACTTTCTTGGGTTCCCTGAAGCCTTCTTCACAAATGCAGTGGAAATTATTTTTTTTGGGGGGGGGGGGGATTAAGTTCATGTTCATTGCAAAGAGGGACTTTGCACTTAATTGCAATTCATCTGTTCACTCTTCAGAACATATAATTTTATTGTATCAAAACACTGTGTGGTCGGGTGGATACAAAAAGAGTCCAAACGTGCCGCGTCCTACATTTAAGTTTTGAAGAAAAAGGAAGAAAATACATGGGCTATGGACTTTTTAGGCATGGATCCGTGCCTAAAAAGTCCATCGCCCATGTATTTTCTTCAAAACTCTTCATAACATTCTGGGGTATATGCAAATCGCCATCATAAAAACTGAGGCAGCACACTTTGTGAAAATGTATATTTGTACCATTCTCAAAACTTTTGGCCACGGCTGTATACTGTATATTCACCTCAGTCCCTGCCCTCAAGGAGCTTACAATCTAAGGTCCCAAAATCACATTCATACATATACTAGGGCCAATTTAGACAGGAGCCAATTAACCTATCAGTGTATCTTTGAAATGTGGAAACCATGCATGCACAGGGAGAACATGTAAACTCTAGGCAGCTAGTGTTGTATCTGGAATTTGATCCGGTCACCCTAGTGCTGTGTGTAGGGGTACAATCACATACCTCTGAACTTTCTGAGGTAGGAACAATGGACACCTATTAGCAAAAGTATGTAGACATAGGACACACCCCCTAGCATGTCCTCTTAAAGGAGACTTAAAGGAGACTTATACAAAAATATTAGGTAAACCCATAGCTGCTTTTTTACCACTACTATTAGTTTATACTGGCTTTTGATATTTACAAATGCAGCAATTTAGAAATTGAATGAAAGGTTTAGCACTGGGAAACACTTTTTGAAAGATAAAAAGGGCATTTTATATACAACTATACTGATTAAGCATGAGCTCCAACGCGTTCACACAGCCCACGTGCAGAACCCGCCAGGGCGTCGGCACTGCACTGCGCTAATCGCAGGCAGTGAGACATTTCCCGATGCGTGACTGCAGAGATTGGGAAATGTCTCACTGCCTGTGATTAGTGCAGCACAGTGCTGACTTTCTGGCGAGCTCTGCGTATAGGCTGTGCGAACACGCTGGAGCTCATCCTTAACCACATGCCGACTGGGCCATAGCTGAAAGACGGCTACAGTGTGGTCGGCTTATTCTGGGAGGGTGTCCATGGACGTCCTCACAGAATCTTGCTCCCGCGTGCCCCTTGGGGTGCGCACCCGGGAACATCTGTGACCACCGGGTCCGGGGGACCTGGTGCATCACGGATCACGGTAAACGGCCGCTGATAGCGGCCGTTTACCACATGATCGCTCCGTCAAATGACGGAGCATCACTTGTAAACAAACTGGCGTCATATCATGTTGCTGGTTCCTCTCCTCTTTGTACCAATCGGTACAGTGAGAGAGGGAGAGATCATTTGCAGCGCTGTGGGCACTACAGATCCAGCCCACAGCGCTGCTCAGTGCCCATATTCTGCCACTGCCAGTACTGCCATACTCTGCAGTACTCTGCAGCAATAATATGCAATACTCTGCCAACACAATGTAATACTCTGCCAATACTCGCCAATACAATACAATAAATTTTAACAGAAACAAATATTTTTTTTTTTTTTTTTTTTTTACGAATTTTCAGTCTTTTTTGATTTATAGCGCAAAAAATAAAAAACCCAGCGGTGATTAACTACTTACAGACCGGACCATTTTGCTGGTCAAAGACCAGACCACTTTTTGCGATTCGGCACTGTGTTGCTTTAACTAACAATTGCGCGGTCGTGTGACGTGGCTCCCAAACAAAATTGACGTCCTTTCTTTCACACAAATAGAGCTTTCTTTTGGTGGTATTTGATCACCTCTGCGGTTTTTATTTTTTGCGCTATAAACAAAAATAGAGCGACAATTTTGAAAAAACGCATTATTTTTTACTTTTTGTCATAATAAATATCCCCCAAAAATATATCCAAAAATTTTTTTTCCCTCAGTTTAGGCCGATACGTATTCTTCTACATATTTTTGGTAAAAAAAAATCGCAATAAGCGATTATTGATTGGTTTGCGCAAAAGTTATAGCGTTTACAAAATAGGGGATAGTTTTATGGCATTTTTATTAATAATTTTTTATAATTTTTTCTTTTACTAGTAATGGCGGCGATTTTTATTGTGACTGTGACATTGCGGCGGACACATCGGATATTTTTGGGACCATTGTCATTTATACATTAATCACTGCTATATAAATGCAGTGATTCCTGTGTAAATGACACTGGCAGTGTAGGGGTTAAGTGTTCCTAGGGGTGTGTTACTAACTGTGTGGGGGCGGAGCTTTCATTTAGTGAACACTGATCTCTGCTCCAATCACACGGAGCAGAGATCAGCGTCACTAGTTGCTAGGCAGAATGGGGAAATGCTGTTTACACGGCATTTCCTCCATTCAGCCGCCCCGTGAGACGATCGCGGGTATGCCCGTGGCAATCGAGTCCGCGGGACCCGCGACCAGACTCACGGTGGCCCGACCGGCACACGAGCGCACCGCTGGCGGTGCGCTCGCGATGGCAGGGCGGTATTGAAGATTGGACGTACCTGTACGTCAATATGCCTGCTCGTGCCATTCTGCCGACGTACATCGGCGTGCGCCGGTCGGGAACTGGTTAAATACCATCAAAAGAAAGCTCTATTTGTGTGAAAAAAAAAGGACAAACATTTCATATGAGTACAGTGTTGCATGACTGAGTAATTGTCATTCAAAGTGTTAGAGCACCGAAAGCCGAAAATTGGTCTGGTTAGGAAGGGGGTTTAAAGTGGGAGTAAACCCGCTGACGTTTTTTTTTTTTTTTTTCTAACCTGCAAGGGAAAAGGCATAATGAGCTAATATGCACCGCATACCTATCAGTGGGTAAGTGATTAATATAGTTCAGACCAAAAAGAGGGACAAATGAGGAGGAAAGAGGGGCAGAGGGACTTTGATCCAAATCAGGGACTGTTGGGAGCTATGCAGTCATCCCGGCACATAGGCAGTGTGCTGCGAATACACAGCTCTGTGTACATTCCATAGGGGATTGGGAAGAGGCAGGTAAAGATTTTGTTGCAAAAGAGACATGCAAAAAACCCTGCCTGCTTGCAATTATATTTATCTTTAGTGGTTATTCTCCAACATTAGTACAAATGAAATAAATGCAAATGATATGTAAGCAATGTTGTGATTGCTATGTGGGCCATACTGAGCCCCCAGTGTGCTGTGTCCATAGAGCCCAGTACAGGTGAGCAGTAATAGTGATCAGCCTCTTGTTCTCTAGGATCCATTACTGCTGTCTGTGTGCGGCTTCTTCCTCCATTCATGCTGCTTATCACTCTCTCCTTCCCATTGCCCTGCGCTCTTCCTCTGCACTCTCCTCTTCTAAAAAAAAAAAAAGAAAAGAAACGCACGCTGCGGCTTTGTTACTTTCCCAAACCTGCACAGCAGCCCTATAAACCCCCCTTTTTTTTTATCCCCTTCTTCTTTTCTTCTCTCCCTCCCTCCTGCGCCGTGCTCTGTATGGCAGCGGGCCTGGAGTGCGCATGCGCGGCCCCACTGCCAGCCGCCGGGTCTAGTGTAGAGCCGCAGACAGATAGAGAAGGCACTGCTGGCTGGCATCGTCTCGTTGCCCTCTACCCTCCTCCCGTCTCTGTTGGCGAGGGCAGCACAAACGCATCTTAAAGGAAGAGGACTAAAAAGAAAAAGCCCTAGGCATGGTGAGTAGGAGAGGTGGAAGCCAGCGTTCTCCTTCATGCAACCCGGCGCTGCCATCTGTGTAGAGGAGTGTTCTCCTGTGCCGCCCGAGCTATGGGATCCCCCGGAGCCACAATACACTGGACGAGTCCTAGGAGGGGCCCCACACCTGGCGATGATTAGAGCACACCATCGGGACCAATACCTAATGCCAGGGACATTACCCTAATTACCTGGAGGAGCCCGCATCACAATAGAGGACGAGGGAGCCAGGAGCACCAACACCGAGCTGTGCTCGAGCTGCAGGAGGCGCCGCTAGCATGGTAACTATCCATACACCCTCATGTGTCTGTGTGTGAGAGAGACACACGGGCATCGGGGGGGTTACATCATGCCAATCATCATCACCAACCATACCTGGCTGATCTCTACACCTACCCATCCATCATAGTAATAGGTGTGTGTACCTGGGCACCTTCCACCTATCAATCCATCAATGCTTGGGATATATGGCAATCACTACTGCTACAGGCACATGTACATTCCAATCAATAAGCTTCATCTGAAAAAAATATACATTAAAAAATAATTAGGAATGTATAGATAGACTGTGTGTGTGTGTGTGTGTGTATAATATAAAATAATAATAATATGTATATAATAATAGTGTGTGTGTGTGTGTGTGTGTGTGTACTTGTCAACTCATTTATTTATTATACACTATGTGTGTGTGTGTGTATATATATATATATATATATATATATATATATATATATATATATATATATATATATATATATATCCCTAATGTTGTAAAGTGCTGCGTAAACTGTCGGTGCTATATAAATCCTATATAATAATAATAATAATAATATCATCTGTGTATGTGCTTGTCAACTCCTCAATAGATGTCTTGATTAAACCATGAATGGTTGGGATGTATGTCAATCACTACTTCCATAAGCAGATGCAAATTCCATTCAATAGGCTTAATCTTTGGGGGGGGGGAGTAATTATATAATGCATCTACCTGCCAACTTCTGTAGTATAGATGTCTTGTGTCTTGATTAAACCATGTTTGGGTGCATGCCTTCTTTTAATAAGGACTTGCAAGTTTAATTCAAAGCGCTCCATCTAAAAGAAAGAAACATGTGTAATCTATAGTGAGCCTACCTGTAAACCCAAATCCTACACAGTTTAGGTTGACGATCTTAGTGTTACACCATGAATTGTTAAGGTGTATGTTAGTCCCTCCTTCCATAAGGACAGTCATTGTATGCAGTGAGCTTAGTCAAGTTGATATTATTATACTTTAAAAATAAAAAAAATAAAATGATGCGTGTATGTATGTATATGTGTATAAAGTAGGGGGTGTACTTGTGAACCTCTCTTCTTTTGATCGATGTTCAGAGATTAAGTTGATCTTCGTTAAACCCTGAATTGTAGGGGTGTATGTCAGTTACCACAAGGACACACTATATTTATTCAATGAGCTTAATTGAGTGTGTATGTATGTATATGTATATATATATATATGTGTGTGTATGTATATAATATATTATAGTTTGTGTGTCTTTATGAAATGTTGTATATTCCTGTGACCACTTCTGTCCTATAAATGTCTGGAGATTAGGTTGACTTTCATGATACAACCATCATTTTTGGAGTGTATGCCCATCACTTCTTCATAAGGAGATGCATTTTCATCCAGTGAGCCTAGTGTTTGTGGGTTGATGATGGCTGGTGAAACCATGAATTGTTGGGGTGTATTGTTGACAGTCAATTCTTCCTTTTAAGGAGATTTATTTAAATCCAGTGAGCTATGTATGTTATATATGTGTGTATGTGTGTGTATGAACCCCCTGGCTCATGGATATCCAGAAACAATGTTGATGATCTTGTTTAAACGTATGTATTGTTGGTGTGTATTGTCAAGTCACTTCTTCCATAAGAAGATGCAGTTTCCATCTAGTGAATGTTACTCTTCTGTATCTGCAGTGGAAATCACACTAGTGCCTCTGGGGTATAATGTAACTGTGCTTTTTTTTTTTTTTTTATTACGCTGAATTGCATCACAGTCCATATTTCATACCTGTTATCCCTAATCTCATTGTGTTAAGTGTTTTGTTTTCTTTATAGAACCTATTCGGTTCTGTTGGTGACAGTTGTGGTGAAACAATGCATTAAACCAGCTGCCTGTTAATATATGGCAGGATTTATTAGGTCAAATTAAACAAAGCATTTTTTTAAATGTGTGTGTGTGTGTGTGTGTGTGTGTGTGTGTGTGCGTGTGTGTATATGTTAAAAAAAAACAAAAAAAACTCTGTCCCATAGCACATGACTAGTCTTCAGTGATATTGTTCTCATCGATTAGTTATTTTACATTTGCTGATTGGGTGAGATCAGTACTGCTTGTGACATGCATATATAATAACGCACTTAGCTGCAGAAAGTACATTTGGAAATGCAGATTTAAAATCCATTGAAAGATGGAAATATGAAATATACACAAAAGCATTCTCACAGACACATTGTAAAAATGCTTTATGGGTCCTTCTTGTTGATTATGTCAGCACAGTTTTTTTCCTCTACAAAGTCCTGCATAGCATATGTTCTTTAAAGGGTTCTTGAATGCGTTTTTTAAATATTAAAACGCCAGGGAACAATTGAAACAAGGTTTCCACAAGCTCTGTTACTGGAAACATTGTACTAAAAATGTCTTCTGCAGATCTAATCTGCATTGCTGAGAAGTGTGGTTTGTACGTTTTTATCAATGAAATTAGGAATACAAACGCTTCCTGTTTGCACTGCCCCCACAGTTCACAATACTAACTGTCATGCATCATGTCGTGAATTGTGATAGAGATACCCAGCGGTATGGTATAAACGTTAAGCAGGCTATTATGATCTTTTTTCCTGGATAAGAACCATAAATCAAGAGAATTTGGCCAATAACTGCTTTCTACTTCCAGCATTTCTATGCATTTAAAGTTTCAAATGAATTTATTTTTCAGTTGGATTTTGTCCTGTAGACTGGTGCTTGTCAACCTTTTCATATCGATTCCCAGGAGGGTTCAAGTTGGAGCACTAGTTCTACATAGATGGCATTCCTCCACCTTCCCAAATGCTATAGAGGGGGTCCCTAGCACACTTTCAAGCTAGCCAGCAAAAAAAACAACTAATCTGTCTCAACTACTCAGCTTTTTTTGATCCACCTTCCAGACACTAGTCCTGTTTGTTTTGCTATTAATGGCTTATTTGCTTTGGGGCTGCCTGTGCTTGTCAAGCAGCATTTAGTTTGCATATTAAAGTTGTAACTGATGCCCTCTCTTTGTTTTTGTTAGGTCTTCACTTAAGTACAAAAGAGCCATTCAGATAGAGAGTAGAAAGTGTGGTGATAATAGGGAGAATACACAATTGTTTAAAGCCCCTGAGGCTTTTAATCAGCCATTATGACAATTAGGATAGCACACCACTAATGCGTTAACCTACTACAATGACTTGTGGTAATCACCTTGAACTCATATACGACGTTTGCAGTGGACTTAAATGACTTGTGCGCTTTATCATATTAAAGGCAATATTTAAATTATTTTAGTTTTAAAATCAAATTTTTATAGCTAATCATGGAGTAGATTTTTTACAAATGTATCAGACATTTACAAGAATTTGAAAAAATTCCCATTTTTTAATTTAAAATATTAAAACATTTTTTGGTATAATCCTTAATGCAATTATTTACCACAGGGGTCTGTTTTTATATAATTTTTTTTTCCCCCCACACAAGCTTTCCCTCCAATTTCACATTTTCTAATTCATTTCCATTGGAAAAATGTGTTCATTCTAGGTGAAAGTTGTGGAAATTTTGTGTGAAACAAAATTATAAACAGACCCCTAAGTACACATACTAAGAGCGCTGGTAGGGAGCCAGTCAGCAGACCTTTTTGGGTCATGCCCTTTCGACAGAAGCCTGGCCGAACGTCCAGCTTCTGTCAGACTGGCTGCACGTGGGCCAAATGTTGGCTAGTTTCAATTGAACCGGCCGATACAGCCTGACATTCAGCCCATGTGTACGGGGCTTGTATCCCTTGTGCTGATGCCTCTGTTAGCTGAAATCCTCCTCCATTCATGCTTTCCCTCCCCCAGCCAGCATAATCTTCTGGTGCGGTAGGGGTTATTACAACTGATGAATACATTTTTAAAAACCTCTAGGTCCCTCCCTCTTATTTCCACCCCAAATCAGGACTCTAGAACAGACATCAATTCCTGGTTTATACACCATACTCCACCAAACCTCCAATATGGATATTCGAGCTTCACAAATAATTGTCAAGAATCGTTATTGCGATCTTGACTAAAGCGTTTCACAATTCTTTCTATGCAAAGAATTCTCTCTGCTCTTCTGAAGCCACAGCCTTCAAAATAAAGGAAGGGAAAAACTGGGCCATCTGCCAAGAATCAAAACATTCTTTATCAGTTGAACTTAAGTATAAACATTGTAACAATTTGTCAATGGAATAGACTTTGTGTAATTGAAAAAAGTTTTACCACTTAAAGTGGTTGTATAGTCAAATTTTTAACTTTGATTTACAGGTAAGCCTATAATAAGGCTTACCTGTAGGTAAAAAGGCGCTTGTGCACCGGGGATTCTTGACTGAAAGTCCGGCAGACGCCAGACCCTGCCAGGAAGAAAACTCGCGCGCATGCATGGGAGCGACCACGGCCACCGAAGCCACAATACCCGGAAGACACATGTCGGCTCCCTTGGCGTGGAGTGAGTAAGATGCTGGCGCCTTGTTCTAAGGTAAGTATTTCATAATGGGCTAGTATGCGGTGCATACTAGCTCATTATGCCATTGCCCCTACAGGTGTTAGAAAAAGGTTTAGTGTTGTTTTTTTTTAACATTTGTTGGTTTCAAGTTAAAATCATTATTATTTTTTTTTGCTAGAAAATTACTTGTAACCCCCAAACATTATATATATATATATATATATATATATATATATATATATATATATATATATATATATATATATATATATATATATATATATATATATAATATTTTTTTTAGTAGACACCCTAGAGCATAAAATGGTCTATTTGAATCGATGGTAATCATCGAGAGCCTGACTGTCTGCCCTTTTTACCCAGCTGCTCCATTCATAGAAGATATATACTACAGCTTCTATGAATTAAACAGGATCTATGAATGGAGGATTGATTAGCTCCAACCCCCTGAGGGTTGCTGACATGAACAGAGGAAGGTTTAACAGAAGAGGAATCAGCACAATGACACATCCTATCGATTGTAAGTTGTGTCCCTTGTGCTGATTTTTCTGTGGTTGTTTTATTTATTTTTTGGCTGCTCTGGGGCTTTAAATATGAAGAGAACATTACTTTTTTTTTTCCTGCCACTTTGTAACGTCCTCTGTGGGCTCCTGAACCTCTCCTTTTACCACCTCACTTACATTTGTTAGGAACAATCAGTGCATGTTATGTGGGCCATGTGCACTGCTCTATGTTCACTACAAATCCAATAACCCATCTTGGGAGCAAGTAAGAGAGGGTTCCTATATACAGTGAGAGCATACAGAACAACACCCTAACAGGAGATCATGGTAGAAAATATATAGTATAAAATCTTTTGGGGAAAAAAGAAGCATTAGTTGCTTCCTAAGGACGGCACAATCACTTCCATCTGGATTTTTAAAAATGTAATCTATACATTATTACAGCAGATCTTGCAAAGAACAGACAAATAGACACAATAATGAGTGGCAGTTGCCTAACTATGAACAATAATCATGTTGTGATGTAAAATTCACCATTTTAAAAAGAAATATAACATGAAGACGGAAGCTTTAAAACCTACATAGGTGCAATTTTAAATCCCTGAAATGGAAAAACAAAAACACCAGCATTGTGCAAAGCTTCCTTTTAATAAAGAGTTAAAAATCCAAATGGTTACACTCACATATATATTGTGATGCAGAGGGTGTTGAAGGGGATTCTGCCTGAAACACGTCCTTAAGTGCTCATGTGATCAATGATGGATGGTTCCAGCTCATGGTGGTTGCAATAGAAGGAAACAGCCCTGCTTTCCCCCTGTGCTCCAAGCAGCTGAGGCCATTTTTTTAACATCCCCCCTTGCCGCACTCCAAATAGGAGGAGTGAGAGAAAACTGGGGCAAGTTAAAGTAGAGCTGCACCCAAAAAGGGAAGCTCCACTTGTTTGCTTTCTCTCCTCCCCTCACCCCCCCCTCTCCATTGCCACATTCAGCACCTTTTTGGAGGTGGGGGGGAGTGGGTGCTGTTTTTGACAGGTACCCGTCCCCACTTCTGGGTGATCTCATCTGCAGGAGGTTTCCAGGAAGTATGGCCCCCCCTCCTTCCACTGCTGTCGGGCTATTCAGAAAGCACATCGCGCTGCGCACATGCACATTAGGAAACTGGCTGTGAAGCCGCAAGTTTTCACTGCCAGTTTCCCTTACAAGGAATGGCGGCAGCAGCACTCGAGAGCTGATTGAAAAACCAGCTGGGGTGCTGACATCGCGGGATCCATGCACAGTGCTGGATCTACACTTTAACCGCTTGCTGACTAATGGCAGTGGTGGGCAAACGGGTGTACCTGTACGTTCCCTTTTAAGAGGCGGGGATAGGATGCACGTGACCGTGCCCGCGGGACCTGCGGACTCTGTGTCGCTGGTCTCCCGTTGATCATGTCACGGAACCGCAGAATGAGAAAATGTCTATGTAAACAAGGAATTTCCCCATTCTGGCTTGTCGTAACACAGATCACTGCTCTGTCATCAAGAGCAGTGATCGCTGTCATGTTGAAGCCCCCCCCCCCCCCCACAGTTAGAATCACTCCCTAGGACAAACTTAACCCCGTCATCGCCCCCCTAGTGGTTAACCTCTTCCCTGCCAGGGAAGAAAAAAAATGCAATGGTTTGCAAATCTTATGAACTCATATTTTATTCACAATAGATAATATATCAAATGTTTAAACTGCCCATTTTAGAAAAAAATAAGGTTTTTATGGCCCTATCCCACTTTATTTTTTTTTATTTACTTTATTTTTTTTTAGATGTGTTGCTGCCATCAATTTCAAAATTACCTTATTTTGTTAAAAAAAGGTACCTTTTTTATTTTTTTTCAGTGTAAAAATTTGATGTTTTCTATTGTGAATACATGTGAGTTTTAGATTTGCAAATCGTGGCATTCTGTTTATGCTAAGTTTTTACACAGTGTTCCAACTGTTTTGGAATTGGGGTTGTATTTGGTGTGGTCAACATCCTTTCCAGTGGTTGGCTGGAGTATGTAAAATATAGATATGATAACAATCCTTTAGTCCTGCTGTTCAAAAGAACCATTTCAGATCTTTTCTGAGAAAAAGCCACCAGCTAGAAGTTGAATGCCCTGTACACACGGTCGGACTTTCCGACGGAAAATGTGCGATCGGATTGTGTTGGAAATTCTGATCGTGTGTGTGTGGGCTCCATTGGACTTTTTCCTTTCGGAATTTCCGACACACAAAGTTTAAGAGCTGGATCTAAAATTTTCCGGCAACAAAATCCGATCATTTAAATTCCAATCGTGTGTGGACAAATCTGACGCACAAAGTGCCATGCATGCTCAGAATAAATTACGAGACAAAAGCTATTGGCCCGTTTTATAGTCCCGACATATGTGTTGTGCGTCACCTCGTTCTGAACGATCAGATTTTACGACAACTTTGTGAGTCTGTGTGTATGCAAGGCAAGTTTGTGTCAAAATTCATCGGAGAAAAAAAAAAAATCTGATGGATTTTGTCATCAGAATGTGCGACCGTGTGTACAGGGCATAATTCTAGAGAGTAAAAATCAAGACAGCTGCATTCATTGGAGCCCATGACTCTCATCCCATCATGGTCAGCCTTTGGAAATAAAGAATATACTTCAGAACTGTAAACCTATCTCAACAAGATCCTTTTGTTGTTTACATCATGAGTAGATGAAAATTTAGCTGATATCCCTTCCTTATGGCTATGGTGCCTGGGCAAAGAGGACTTGCTGTTGGGATACCTGAGAAATATAACAAGTTGTTAAAACCCACAGACGCCTAACCACCTCTTTTTTCTTAAGTAAGGGACTTTCTGGTATATTCAAGGTTTGTTCTTGTTTTGCAGTGTGCTGTACAAGTAAAGCTGGAACTGGGTCATCGAGCCCAGGTTAGGAAGAAACCAACACTTGAGGGTTTTACCCATGATTGGATGGTATTTGTCAGAGGACCAGAGCACAGTAACATTCAGCACTTTGTGGAAAAAGTTGTATTTCACTTGCATGAAAGCTTTCCAAGGCCCAAGCGAGGTAAGGACCATTGGCTTTTAACTTATATTAAACTGTGCTATAGTATCTTGTTTTTCACTGTTAAATGTTGCTGAATAATTAGTATGCTGAAATGATATTGTAGAATGTTAACTCATTTTTTGTTCCTCACTTTTATAAAAGACCTTGGGTGGTTTACCTCTGTTCTTCCGAGGTATGTTTTAAAACATTTTGTGGACACAGTGGTCACTATGATACCTCCAGCATTGCTGGAGCAGAAACCCCATGGTCAAGCCAGGTAAAATAACTAGAATTCTTGCTAGTGTTCATAATTATAATCAGAAGTTTATCTGAGTAGGGTTTACTGCATGTTGTTTCAATTGAATAGGCCAGTTATCAAGGCATTAGTGTTATGGTTGGTTTTGGTAACACAAATTTGCTAAAGCCACTTATCGAGACAAAGCCACAGTGCCAGTTTATGTGGCTAGATGTATGCTTTGTATTCTTCTGCATAAAGGCTCTCTTACTGTAGGGTATTGCTTGGGGTTTTTGAAATATATTGTTGAAAGAAGTAACCGTTTTGTTCCACGTTTCAAATTCTACTCATCCTGTGGGACATTTGAAAAATGCAAATGTCCTAGAAGAACCTTCTAGAGGCTTGTTCTAAAGCTTTCTCTGGTGGAATAGTAGTGTGCATTAACTGAAAGCATGGAAAACTGTGATGAGTCTAATTTTGTGATATGTAATTTTTGTTTTTGTCGCGCTCCAAAAATTTTGCATATGTCTTGATACCCATTTTATCATTTATATTTTTCATTGTGTTCTTGACAAATGTATTTGCATCATAGACCTACATCTAAATTGGTGTTTCCAACAGTTGAAAACATCTGCCACCTCAAGTTGGACATCTGCAGTTTCGGGAGACATAGAGGTTTAAATACTTTTGGCTTTTAATTTGTCTGTGACCTGAGCCCTATTTGTTGATGTACTGATGGGCCCATGGGGCATGGATGATTCCTGTGTCTACACATATTGCTTGTACTGATTGGATTTTTTTTGTACCCTGACTTGTAAATTCAACAGCAGTTTCATTTTTTTTATTTGTTTATGTAACTGAGATTGGCATTTCTACATATTGTTTTAGGTGTATATGTCTGCATATTCTATTATAATGGCTGTATTTTTGGCCTCTCGTTATGTACCCTGTTTTGTGTCTTTTTGTTTTGTTTCGAGAATTTAATAAAGATACCTTTTAAAAAAAATTAAATATCTGCCACAAAAATTATACAGTGGCTGGTGGATGTGATTTAGTCAGGGCTTGGCATCTAAAAGGAGAACAAGAATGAGCTTATTAACATTATATCTGGGCATCATTTCATATACTTGTCTGTTTCACCTGCTTGATGGCTTTTAAAAAGTAAGCATTATTTTTCTTTTGTGAGTATATATTTACTCCAAAAACCACATAACATGCACATAAGTTATCCTGGTTATTTAAACATTGGGCCATGCTTAATGTGTATGCTACCATATTGTCTGGTGGCCAATGTGGAGAAAAGTGTTTTAATTCGTTGGCTGTCTTGGAGTATAGGTGTGCAAGGTAGGGAATTTGCCCCAGACACCATGTTCTCAAAGAATGCCTTTAAATTATGAAAGTCCCCATTACAAGTGGAACTACAGCATGTTCTAATGTTGGTATTATACAGTAGATGATTATGAATCTTGTGTTTGGTACCCATGCCCTTCCTGCCTCCATAACCTCCTTTCTGGACATTGAGGCTGCCCATAACCATACAGTTCCTAAACGGGAGGCTTGGTTGGTAGAAGAGGACAGGGCCAAGTTTTAACTTTTTTCATAGTGAGATTTGCTATTTCTTCATCTATAGAATTGTATTTTTTTTGATTGTCTAATCATCTTCATGTTTTAAAAAAGGGTAACCTTGTTAGATGTATTTTCCTACTTCTTCATGTGCTCAGTGTAACTTGCCTACTTTTGTGATGGGCTTGCTTTAACCTAGGTTCTCCGTTTAATGCCTTGGATGAGGAACTTTTGGTTGCTTAATTTTTTATATTTTGAGATGTTCTAAGTAAGCTAAATCAGTTCTTTGTGTCTCAAAGCAAGTCTCTCATCTTCTCTGTTTACTGAATGATGATACTGTTAGGCTATTGACTGCTGGCTAGCTTTGCAGAAGTCTGATGAAGACATTTGAAGCTCACATATGGAACGTTTAAGCAGAAAAATGTTTATTTTCAAGAGTTGTGGAGGAAAGACCTCCTGTCCCGATTTAATGTATACATTGTGTATTTCAGTCTTTGATTTGAGTCTCTGTGTAAATAGATATCACTAAGCCTCCATTTGTGGGAAGTACATTAGTCTTTCAGTGATTTGTATATGTTTCTGTTGCTCTCTTCTAACCTTTTTTGCTAGCGACTGATGCAATTGAGTCCTGCGATTTATAGGTGTGTATATGTGCATTTTATCTTTTGCCTGGCTCTAAAGTGAATCGGACACATCTAAAGCAAAAGGCCACAGCTGAAATCACTTTTTCTTAAAACTTCTGTTTTTATAATGCAGTGGAAATTCCACATATTAATAATTTTTACTCTACACCACTTTTGCAAAAACTGCATACAAGCTAAATGAATGCTTCTAATTGCAAATAATGTTGGTAGCCAAATATAGATGGTGTAACAAAAATCCCATGCACTTACATTTTTTGTTGTACAGATGTTGGTGTAACATCGCCATGTTCTATGATCAGCTTGGGGTTAGGATCAAGTTAAGAGCTAGGTATAAGGAGGTGTGTTGGGGTTAGTCATGAGGGTTACATTTTAAGGTAAGAGTAAACAAATAACGATCAATATTTCAGTATAATGAATGTGCTAAAAGTTTTTTTGACTTCACCAAATGCTAACCAAAATGGATGCATGTTACGCTGTGTAACCAATGATCTACTGCAGATCCAAAATGATTTGTTGTTACCCTATATTCTTTCCATGAAACAGTGGTAATGACACTTGCGTAATTGATGGTAAGTCTATGGAAAGAATTGCTGCTGGAATTCTAATTCCTTACTTGCTATAATACCTGCCACTCCCACAGCCAATGATGGGACATTTTTCTGCTCTTCTCTTTTAGGCATGTTCATTGACGACACTGTGCAAAGTACTGTAGTATGCCTGCATGACAATGGTTATGTATTAATAAATACAGAGCTGCAAAATTTGTGTCTTCTATGTCTGCCTAGAGTTAAGCTTTAAAGAATAAAAGCTGGCCATACATGGATTGAAATTTGGTTCAGTGGGACCAGCTAAATTTCAGTCTGTGTATGGGCACCCTGGTTGTACAGAAGTCAATCTACCTATCGACTTATGTGCAACCAGCCTGATTTTCTGGATTGATCAGTGCCGCCAGCTGTAGTCTGGCAGCGGGGAATGCTCCCTGCTGTCAAAACACAATAGCACAGCAGGAATGATTCCTGGGAATTAGATCCTTTTTTTTCTTTTTTTTCTTTAGTCAAGCCCTTGGTTGAACAAAAAAAATGATTAGTCTATGGGCTGCCTAAAGCTGGCCATAGATGGTGCAATTTTCTTTTCTGCAACCAAGGGTTGCAGGAAAGATTCCCCCATCAACACAGTCACTGTTGATGGAGAAATCCCTTCCCCGGAGCTATTGTGTTCTCTGAGCTGGGGGAGCCATCCTACTGGGAGCTATATCTGCTGGCAATAATTGCATGAAAAATCCGACAGACTGGTTGTACCCAAGTTGATCGAGTGATCAACTTGAGTACAATCAGCTTGCCCATACTGTACATGGTTTGAATCTGGGCGGGTCCCTACTGAACTGGCCAAGATTCGATTTGAACTGTCTATGGCCAGCTTAACTCTGTTGTTCTGGAGGAAAACAAGTCCTACCTGTTTCCGTTCTTAAGAAAAAGCTGCATGTACTAGTATGACCTTGGAAGTCTGAGTCCTGAATAGGAGTGTCTGTGTTCAATCCAACAAGCTAATGCATTATTTTTTTCCTGCAAAAGTTGATGTAATGGTAAAAAAATACACTTTTTAAAAGATTTTTTTAGTGTCTCTAAGTTTTACTTGACCTACTACAAGCTTTATATTTTAATGTATTCCTTTGAAAAGGAATACATATTGGTTCCATTTCTTAGAAATATAGATTTTATATAGAAATGGTTATTCTGTCTGAGGTCCTACTCGGATTAGTTCAGGTAGTAGTGCTGACACAAAGCATGTCATTGTTATTGTAGAGAGGGTTTATTTGTCTTAGCACAGCTCACAATGGATATGTCTCAGTCGTCCATTTGATCGGTAATCTTTATTGGCATCTTGAACTCCTGCAGTTCCTTAGAACAACATTATAATAAATCCATTCTGCTCATAGCTATGTGGGAATACTCGGATCCATCAGTGAATGAAAATGTGCTATTGCTTGGGCCACAGCTAGGATTAAAGTTGTTACAGATAAAAGCTCCACATCTACATTTGATGCTCTTCAGGCTTATATTAGACTGGGTATTTCCTAAGCATTTTCTCTTCTTTCTATAAAGTACGTGCACAGTTTAGGAATGTGTATATAATAGGTATGATTTAGGGATTTATATACCTCACCTTATGCATTGCCAGTAGCTCTAGGGTAGTAGAAGCAGTGGAGTACTAATTATTGTAATAGTTTTCAAAGAAAAAGACCCTTATGGGATTACCGTGTCAAGGATCCTATTCTGAATTTCATCTCTGTATTGTATACCCTCAATGCCTTGTTCTTTATTGCACTTCAGTGTGATTTAATGGGGAGGGCGCCTGACTCTATAATTTCCATTAAGGTAAAGCCCAAGCATGTCATGCTGAAAATGGGCCATGGAAATACCTCTTTACTAGTTTGCTGAGTAATTCTGTGTGTTTTCTACATACGTGGAGGTGGCTATCAAACAATGTGGTTGTAAAGCTGATAGTTAGAATGTTTTCTGGAAAATCCCAAGGCAGTGACAAAATGTGACAGCCCCTTTTTGGCCTTTTCAGTATTTTACATATTGCCTGTGTGGCACTGCTGCTTTTGGTGACCGCAGCATTTTTGTTGACTGACTAGAATATGATGCTTCCTATTTACAATTTTTTTCCTAGTCAAGATAATAGTTGTAAAAAGTGCTGTGGTTTTGGTTTGCTGTTTTATGTGCAGAACAATGAAAGTAGAACTCCTCTGGGCCAAAAAACACAATAGCAATGCAAATAAGTAATCATTAAAACAATATTGAATGCAACAAAAAGTACTTGAATTTGTCTTGCTATTATTCCCATTTAGGTTCCTGTACAGTCCTGAGAGAAGGAGGTAAACCACAGTTTGCCAGGCAGTCTCTGCTGATATTGAACATACAGGCCAGGGGAGAGTGTGCAGAGGCAAAGCTTCATTACTATGCTTTTGCGTTATGTCCAATCAGCAAGCTAGAATTTGTTTTCATCCTTTTTTCATTCTTTACTAATACCGTATATACTCGAGTATAAGCCGAGATTTTCAGCCCTTTTTTTTAGGCTGAAAGTGCCCCCCTCGGCTTATATTCGAGTCACCGCCGTCTGCCTACCTGATCAGGCATGTCATGTAGACAGACGGTGGCCAGCGTGTCATAAAAACATACAGCGGCCATTCCAGTATTTAAAAGCCACACCTCCTCCTCGTCTGATAGGCAGAACACTCAATTTCCCAGCAGTCAGTTTTCAGCCTATCACGGAACATCCCCTCATCCTCATACCTCAGACGAGGATGAGCGGATGTCCGCGATAGGCTGAAAACTGACTGCTGGGAAATTGAGTGTTCTGCCTATCACAGACGAAGAGGAGGCGCGGCTTTTGAATACTGGAATGGCCGCCGTATGTTTTTATGACACGCTGATTGGTGGCTGCAGATGGGCACATGGAGGCATGCACAGGACACAAAGGATGAAGATTAGCACAGGTAGGCTGCAATGGACACATGGAGGTATACACAGGACACAGTGAGGTAGGCCGATCTGCACAGGACACAGGGAGGCATGCAATAGACACAGTGAGACATGCAGCTGCAGATGGGCATTGTTGACCCTCTTTGCCACTTACAGTAGCTGCTGCATTTCCCACCCCCGGCTTATACTCGAGTCAATAAGTTTTCCCAGTTTTTTGTGGTAAATTAGGGGCCTCGGCTTATATTCGGATCGACCTATACTCGAGTATATACGGTATGTGTTTTCTGTGGGGAGGTTGAAAATCTGGCAACGCTCACTAATCTGGCAGGGGTACCTGAATCAATAGTGTAATATATTTCAAAAGTTTAAAGAGGATCTCCATTCTGCTCACTACTCATTATTTGTAATAAAAACATCCTTTTGCCATTCTGATTCTTCCCTCCAATCACTTTGCATATTATTTTATATATACTGTGATTCTGTATTTGCCAAATATGCTGCAGAAATTTCCTTCCACTGAGTCTGGCTGCAACCATTTTAACTATGGGCAGCTAAAGCTACTGGCTATTTATTTCCTGGATTTACCCAGCACACACCTCCAGCTCTGCAGCTCTGATTGGCCCTCCTGTGACTCATCTCTCCTCCCTTCCTGGCAAACTCTCACCAGAGTGAGAGAGAGAGAGATGTACATGATGTCATAAGCCTAGGCTAATGACCACACAAGAAACAGGAATTGGGCTTTATAAGGTATTTACTGGCAGAAAAAAAAATGTTTTACTGTTAAAACAACAAGGACAGACGATTTAATAGATGGAAAGATGAAAAAAATTAAGCTTCACTTTTCTGTTGAGTTTTTATTTGTCTCCAAAAGGAGAGAAAGTTTACATACAATTACAGTGTAGCTCTACAATACAAAAAGAAATGTGTCATGGGGAAAAGAACACATAAAGTAATACAGGACAAGATATGGATCGAACCACAGAAATATGTTCATGTCAATTGGTAAAGGACACCATTAGGTGAACCTGTCTAGGATGCTAGTATTTACTCACTACCACGGTTGACTGTTAGTTGTGAAAGGACATTATCAGCTTACCAGTGACTCTGTTTGGGGGGGGGGTGGGTGGGGGGGGGGTGGGAGGAGTATGGGAAGGGAGAAAGGAGTGGGGGTTTGGGGGAATGAAGAGGATCAATGAAATTACAAGAGAGGGGGGTGAGCCAGTGCAACACTGTACCCCGTCTGGTTTCCTTTCTGTGTGAGCTTCCTAACAAGGTGGCTGAGTCACTAGTGCTTGGCCCAGGCACCCCAGATCTTTTCAAATTTCTTGGGGCATTTGCAATTCATATATGTGAGTTTATAAAGTGGCAAAATGGAATCAATCAGGGCTCTCCAATGGGAAACTGTAGGGGGTTCAGGCTGCTTCCATTTAGTTAAAATTAGTCTTTCTGGCATAAAACATGGCATAGAATACAAACAGTCTCTTATGTGTTAGGTGCAACATTATCACATATTCCCAGGAGCAGGACAAGAGGGTCAATTCCTATATGCAAATGGCTACTGAATTGATTACAGCAACCACTTCTGACCAAAATTGTTGAATGAGAGGGCAAGACCAGCTCATTGGACAGAAACCCAGCTCCTGCTGTCCCACCTCCTGGGAGTCCCGAATCCCCCTGCCCCCGAAATTTTTCCTACTAGGAGTGTCACCTCTGTGGATTCCACTAGATGCCTGATTGCCCTCCACTGGAAGAGGCAGCGCCCCCCCCTCTCTCAAGAAAGCCTATATGCTAGAATAAAAGATGTAGAAAACACGGAGAGGATGACGGCCAGATTACAGGATAGGTTGGGGGTGCATAACAGGGTCTGGGAGGGTGGCACCGTCATGAGGACCCACCGTGAGCTGAGAGGTGGACACCCATTCCCTTCCTCAACCTCCCCCCCTCCTTTCCCCTCCTCTTATTCTTCCAACCTTTTCTTTTTCTTCTTCTTCTATATGTCTTGTCGCCTGTTTCTTTGGCTTTC
The DNA here is from genome assembly GCF_037356315.1 of Lithobates pipiens. Taxonomy (NCBI): domain Eukaryota; kingdom Metazoa; phylum Chordata; class Amphibia; order Anura; family Ranidae; genus Lithobates; species Lithobates pipiens. The sequence continues at coordinate 73,301,745 of NW_027507718.1, forward strand.
CGGCCCCTCTGTAGCCCGGAGAGCAGAGGTTATGGAATGTTACTGCGTATTGATACCTATAATAGTACCCTGAGCTTGCGTACTTTCCACCTAGAAAGTTGCTTACTGACACCACATGTGTATAAGTTAACTGTGTGTCTCAGCTTTGTTTTTGTGTTACAAAGCTCAGGCTATTTTCAGATGCTGTTTAATATCTTCAATAAAATGTTATTTGAAAAAAAAAAAAAAAAAAAAAAAAAATGTACCCAGCTCAATTGTACATTTGGGACATCTATCGGTTTGAGCTGGATATATTCTAGAGAGGTTTTGTTTTTGTGGCGTGTAGTACGCTCTATGGAGGAATTTGAATTGGATATATCTATCCCTTGCTGATATCAGAGGGATATATTGTTGAATCCCTTCTTCCCAATCGTCTGCAGCAAGGGCAGTTAAATTCTTCTTCCATTTATGAAACCGTTTGGTCACTCCATCAGATCCTTCACATGATATCCGAAGATACAGGGAGGAAAGGATGCAATCCGCACTCCTGGAAATTAGGAAACGCTCCACCACATGGTATTGTACGATAACACCTGAAGGGAATTGAGCCTGTACCGCATGTCGTAATTGTAAGTAGTGGAAAAACATCTGCGAGAGAAGCTGAAAGCTTTTCCGCAGAATATCATAGTGGAGGAGTCTGCCCTCTGGCATAATTTGCTGTACAATCTTGATCTCATATCTAGCCCATAGGACTGGATCTGGGACAGATTGGAGGTGGCATAATTTAGGATTACCTCATAGCAGCATATATGGAGAGATTGTATTCATTACGTTTCACAGACATTTGCTTCCCGACCTGGATGGTTGTATGCATGGGAGTTGTCATTGCGGGATGCACCTTGGGACCCCTAAACACCAGATTACTCAGTGCTGAGTAGGACCCCAGAATTGCAGGCAGTCTATCCTCCAACACATAGCAGTTGGAGGAGGGGGTGGGGGGTGGAGTAGCATGAGCATGGTTTAGCCATGCAAACCGAGAAAAACAGGCAGTTAAAGAAACAAATATGCTATATAGCTTACAGTTAGTATCAGCCACTAGGTAGGGTCTCCAGCCATTGAAACTTATCTTCGGGGGAGGTGAACCGCATACTATTTTTGATCGAAGGAGCGGCAAAGCTTTTGAGTGTCCACCGAGTAGTCGGGGAAGATCATGACCCCTCATGACGCAGCACTTCTATCTTTCTTGCTTTTCGCAGGACCAGATCCTGGACCCTGAAATTCAGGATGAAAGTGCGTGGAGGAGCTCCCAGGGGCCCCTGGGTAGCAGCCATTCCATGTGCCCTCTCCACCACAAATAAACTAGAGACTGGGGCACATGGGAGGAGGGTGCGAAGCAGGTGCTCCGTGAACGCTGTCGGGTTTGTCCCCTCTGCACCTTCCGGCAGCCCTACGATGCAGAGATTATTCTGCCTATTGCGGTTCTCGGCGTCCTCCGCATGAGCCTCTAGGGTCTTAATCTTCGTGTGTGGAGGGAGGCAGTGTGATTTCGATTGGCAGGTGTTGATTGCCTGCATCAGGGCATCAAAGTTGGACTGCTCTCTCAGCGCTTGGTCTGTGTCTTCCATTTGGGATGCCATGTTAGTTGCGGTGGGAAGAGGGCCCCCCTTCAGCAGGAGTTTTAGCTGCTTTTTGGGACTTGCGGGTGGTCAGGGCACCTTTCCCCTTGGTCATACCGGTAACCGCCGATGGCTCGTCCATGTATGCAGGCTAGGATAGCCAGTCTGCAGGAAAAAAGGGCATAACGCAGGAGGCTGGGAGAGAGCTCACTCAGTGGCCATCTTGGACACGCTCCCAATGAAGCTTCAAAAAAGTGTATGTTTGTGTGCGTTTTTTATGCACTAAAGCCGGCCATAGACAGAGCAATTTTCTTTCCACGGGTTGCAGGAAAGAAAACCATCAGTGTTGATAATGGAATCCCTCCCATGGAGCTATTGTGTTCTCCCAGCGTGGGTGTGGGTTAAGCTGTCCCCTCCAAGTGATTATTGCTAGCGGCTATAACAGTTGGTAGTAGTAATCGCATGTAAAATCTGACAGGCTGGTTGTACCCAAGTTGATTGATCAACTGGTGAGCCAGCCGAGATTTGAACCATCTAAGGCTGGCTTAAGCATTGACCCTCTGTTCCAGGTAAACAGTAGTAACTGGCTGGGCAATGCAACTTGGCTGCTCAACTGTTTGCAAGGGATGCAATTGGGGGGCGGAAGGGGCATGACCAAAAAAGGCCTGCTGACTGACTCCCGATCAGCGCTCTGACTGGAGTGTTCTGGCGGGGTGCAGTCCCCCCTGTCAGGACACAATAACACAGCAGGGGAGATCACTGTACTAACATTGCATGGCTAGTACAAAGGTTCCTCCTAAGCTATCAGTTTTTTTTTTTTTTTTGTTTTTTTCCGTTCAAACCTGCTGGGTTGAACCCCCAAAAAAAATAGCACTGTGTACACTAGGCATTTAAGCTGGTCATACTATCGGGTTGAATGAAAAAGAGAAAAGTAACCATTTCCTCCTGTTAACACAAAAAGAGGTAAATGAGGTGAATGGAGGAACCCATCCATCCTCTCCCTACTGGGACAATGTATTCTGACAGAGGCACCAGTGGTTGTCAGAATATACTCATGTACTGATGTCCCTTCACCAGAAGATTTTGAAACGATTGACTTCTCTCAAATGGGGACAGCCACACACTGACCCAAACTTAGCTGTTCCCTGCTACATTGGCCAAGTATGGCCAGCTTAAAGAGAACCAATTGTCAGAAAATGTAATTCAGGCTGGCTACTTTTGCAGGTATAGTTATATTAGTTATGTTATAGTTATTAAAATATTAAAAAGTGCCCCTACTGTTTAAAATCCAGTAATACACTGTCTCCTCCTGCTCTGCAAATGCTCAATTGCTCTTTATCGTTAGACACTGTGCCAAATTTGTAGACACTGACCTGCTGACAGCCGCAAGGCTAGGTTCACACTATCTTCGCATGCGGCTCACAGCAGGGGTCCGGTGCGTCCCCGTTCACCATTTCAGGTCCGATTTCAGCTTGAATTTTGGGCTGATTTCGAACCTGAAACAGACCAAAAGACGCACAGGGCTTCTGTGTAAATTTGCACCAGAGCCGCAGTGGAGATATGTGAACCGCCTCCACAGAGAGACGGTCAAAATCTCCTGCTATTGCGGATGGATGTCTGAAATCGCTGTTCCTGCCTGAGTGATCCCTCCTGACTGTGCGCATTAGATCTCCCTAATAGAGATCCCACTTTTCTGGTAAGCGACCACCTGGCTTTTTTATTATCCTTTTGGCTGTTGTTTGGGACTATGCTGTAAAAAGAAAATCCATTTTGGGGCTTTGCACCCAAGGAGTCACGCTAATGGACTGTTTTGCACACGTTATGGATTTTTACTTTATTATTATTATTATTATTTTTTATTAGAACAGGGTTGTTTTCCAGCACAGGATTTATTTTATGTATGCTGATCCACACATATTTAATTTTTATTTGTTTAATAACTTTTTTGTGTGTTGTATGTACCTTTTGAATACATTTGTTTGAGTTATTTATATATAATATAATATTATTCACTGGGGGTAGCGCCGTTAACTCACGTTACATACATTTTATTTAAAGAAGATTTGGCTTGAGTTGTACTTTAGGGGTGTCTCATAGACCTTTTATCCAGATAAAACTGAATAAATCCATCTATCTAAGGCTACTTTCACACTGGGGCAGGGGTCCGTTGGTGGTAAAGCGGTGCTTTACTGTCATTTTAGCAGAGCTTTTCGGCTGCTAGTCAGGCACTTTTAACGGCCCCGCTATCAGCTGAAGTGCTGATTTAAAATCGCCTGTATTGTGGCACTTCTAATGCGCTTTTCAGGCCCATTAATTTCAATGGGCAGGGGCAGTGTGGGAGCTCTGTATACAGCGCTCCTGCACCGCCCCATAGATGCTACTTGCAGGACTTTTTTTTTCCTGTTGCTCTGCCCCAGCGTGAAAGCACTCAGAATTTCACACTGTGGAGGCATGAGAAGCGCTTTTCAGGCGCTATTTTTAAAGTTAAAATGCCTGAAAAGTGTCTCGGTGTGAAAGGGGTCTACGTATCCAGTGTAAAAATTTGTCCATGCTAATATTCTGAAAGGTGTCATATGTTCCCAGGATCAAAAAAATGTAAGGCCAACTAAAACCAACTCCCAACCACAGTTTTGCTAAAAGGATCATGTATGGCTGAAGGTGGGTGACAGACGACGATGATTGAGTTACAAAGTTCCCTAGAAGTGTTCTTGCAATTTGCCTTATTGACGTACAAGGTCACATTGCTCCCTGCTTTCCTTAAGTCAACGTTGTTCCAGCCATTGCGTTTTTCCATCCTCTGGGGGGGATAAATTACTAGGCAGACTTGGGAATGGTTGCTAGGTGGGGTGAAGCGGGTTTCACAGTTAGACAGGCTGCATGTGAAGTAAAGTATGGCTCTTTCCTTTTGTCCCACAAGCTTCTGTTTCTCCTGGAAAGAAAATGAGTTGATCCTTTCTTTTATTTTGCCATGTTATTTGGGAGTTGAAGTTTTTCTGCTGTGTGTTTCCACAAAGTGACAAGTGCTGGGAAATGTGCCAGCTTACATGGCCCCACAGAGACCTTGTCATATTCTAATTACACATGACTCAGAGCATTTTCTGTTTGCTGGGAGCTATTGCGTGCTGAAGTTCAGGTTACACTAAACATGTCATTTGCTTCTGATTTCATTTCACAGATTTACAGTAATGAAGCCAGGGCAGACACCTCCACCATCTCCTAATCGTTGTGCACCTTGTAGAGGCTGCGGTTTAGTCCAGGAGTGTTAGCAAGCTTTATAGGTCCATTCACAGCACTTGTTTATATAGAAGTCAAGGAGCTGGTCGGCTCACGCTAGAAACCACTGGGTGTAAATTTAGAGTTCACGTGATGGAGACATGTTGTGTTTGTGGCGGCTCAGGAAGACTGAAGCAGTGTCTTAAAGCAAAACCTACTATGTGAAATTCATGGAGGTTTCCATTGCTGCCCATTCCTTTGAAAATGTTAGTTGCCTGGCTGTCATGCCGATCCATAGGCTTCAGTTCACAAAACCAAAAATAAGTATAGTAATAAACAATTCTGACACTCCTCTATATACTATATACATGTGCCAGGTCTGTGACTTTAAAAAGAAACATCAGACGTATGTGACAAAGGTTTTCAGATGGAGGTCAGCAATAGCAGTCCGTAGTGGTTTAGAGCAGGGCTCATCAACCCTGTCCTCAGGGCCCACTAACAGGCCAGGTTTTATGCACTTATATGCAGACTAGAATACGGCAATCCCTGAGTAGCAAATGATATCACCTGTGATGTATTTCAGTTATCTTGCAAACCTGGCCTGTTAGTGTGCCCTGAGGACAGGGTTGATGACCACTGCTTTAGATGACTTTCAAGAATGACTTTGTTGGCTATTGCTGCCTCCTTGCTATTCATTGCCAATATATCATCAAGCCAGACAGTGCTAAAGCCTAGTACACACTGCTAGTTTTTGTTTAAGCCAGTGGGCTGAATGGAAGAAAAAAAAAACCTGACAGTTAAGTATGGAGCCACTGCACTAACAATCCAATGTTGGTACAGTGATCTTCCCAGCTGTTCTATTGTGCTCTGACAAGGGGATAGCCCTCCATCTAGAACACTCCTGCCATTGGCTGAGAGCACCAAGTAGGAACCGGTCAGCAGACCTTTTTCGGTCAAGGTTCTTCGACAGATGATGGCTCGGTTGCAGTACACACGGGATGAATGTCAGACAGTTTCTATTGAACTGACTGATGTCACCCAACATTCGGCCCATGTATACGGGGCTTAAATTGGAGGTGTTGGATGTGCACACTACAGAGTTTATGGTACAATCTACTTTTTTTTTATTATCCCCAAACTATTGAGAAATGTTGTTGAGATCTTGGGGAACCCCTGAAATAATTTTCTCATCTACAGCTCATGGTACATTAGATATAGCAGTAAATATGTAGATTTATCAAACACTAACATCCAAAACAGAATTGGATACTAAATATTGGAATGACAGTATCAATAAATATGTATTCAGACACAATGGTGTCAATAGGTGTGCCAGGTGTGCCTGGGCACACCCTAATTAATACATGCAGTGCCGATTCCCCCATGTTGTCTTCCCCCCACCCTGCAGTGCTGCTGGCTTCCCTTCTCACGTCTCCCCCTGACTGCTGCAAGGGTTGTTTCAGGATGGAGAGTGAAGAAAGGGGTTAGAAAAGGAAGGCACTGGTAAATTACATCATTTTCTAAGTAAACACACTCACTGTGTTTATTCACAATGAACAGGAAGCTGTTCAGCACAGAGCACATTTCATTCACTGTCCCATGCAGCTGAAGCTGCAGCTAAAGGTATGTGTGTTTGAACTTTGGGATGCAACCCCTGATACAATAGTCTGCGCTCACCGATGATGGTGTCATATTTTAGAAATTGGTGCTCATTGCAAAACTCTCACCAACTCTTGACAAGTGCTTGCAAATCCTCACATACTGTATAGCCAGTGAAGTGACTAGCCCCAGGTGATACACAGATATGAAGTAAATTATACCTGTTTATCTGCAGCAATTTCTCCTCTACAACTGTTCAAAGTGCAGAACCTATGCAGCATCTCTCAGCTCTGAAAAGCAGGGGGCAGGGATCTGATGTCTCACGCTGCAGATCTCTGTGAGGGGAGCTCTGAGACCTGATTGGAGGGAAAGAATACACCTCCTCACTCCCACTAAATGGGGAACACACAGCGCTGAGTAGAGCTGGACGATTTTCTAAAATAAATAAAATCAGCGATTTAAAAAAAAAAAAAAAACTTGATTCATGATTCGAATCAAGTTTTTTTTTTTTTTTTTTTTTTTTTTGGACACAGCACCGGTCCTGAGGAGCTGCGGGCAGGAGTTTTTAGGCGACTAGACCTCATGGACTAGGCTGAAGCCGCGGCCTCGCCTTAAAACTCCTGCCTGCAGCAGCTCAGGACCAGCGTGGTGTCAGCGCCAGTCCTGGTGGAAAAAAAAAAATCGATTTGCTTAAATGTTGAATCGATTTGACCTCTCAACTTGATTCAAGATTTAATCGATTCCTCCACCAGCCCTAGCGCTGAGGCTGTCAATCACAGGCTGTGTGCTGGAGGTTTCCTCCAACTGCCTGGATTTTGATCACCCATGGGGGTAAGGGAAGCCATCTGTTGGGTGGATATAATTCTGCTGCAACAGCATAACCCCTAAGTAACTTTTGTCAAACCCTAATGTTTCAAGGAACCATGGTTGAGAAATCCCATATAACGGTTTACATTTCTTTTACTTTAATTCCACACTATGCTTTAAATCTGTCCATTCCAAAGTAACTAACTTCTTTGCAGTAACTCATTTTTATTGTAACATTGGGGACGCTCATGTATGTGTTAAATGATCATAGAGAGTGGCTGGAAAGCGTAGCCGTGAAACGATTGCATAAAGTATGTGTAAGTGAATGACGGCACATACTGGATGGATTATGGGCAGACATGTCTAGGGAGGTGAACTGGCCTGATCTCTGAAAACAGCAATGTAAAAATGTTAACTTGTCCAAACACCTCATTCAGCTTCTCTGATCCTGGAAAGCCAGATACCTTATCTCCTCCTCTCCAAACCCTCAGCAAAGGAATTACCTTTGGGAATGCTCAGTTTTTACAGTCACTTTGTAGACTTGGTTTCACAAAGCAGATCACCACATTTGAGTAAAATTTTATTACCTTTTTGTAATGATTCCTTTAGGAAGAATATCCTCCTCTGTTTGCCTTGAGATAAGAACCTATGGCAAATATACCAAAACAAAAGGGTCTTTATAGTCCTTTTTTTTAAATATATTAAGGTGCTCTGTGATCTGCATTACTTAAAGCTACAATATAAACAAATATTGTCTGACCACAAGAGTTATGTGCGTTCTTAGATGAATCTTGGTGTGGTTTGTATTACTTCCAGATCTGTGCAATTATCCATTGTGAAACGTTGACTCTGTGCACAAGCTTCCTTTAATAAAGACAAGTCACTGCTGCGTTCTCTCACTGTACTGGGTGACTGGTCTTGACTCTGCCCCCTCCTGTACTTATTTGCAGGTGTTTCGTCAGGTTGGACGACCCGTCAGAATTTGTAACAGAAGTGATGGTCAGTGGCCGCCATCTTGCTACACCCTGCACGTGTCCACAGTAAGGATACAATGAGAAGGTGGCAAGCGGACATCTTGTTACACCCACTGAAGTTTTGCATTTCACACTTATTTTTAACAGTAACTCAGCTTATATAGTGAAATTCAGTATCTTCAAATCCCTCAGACTGTTTTAATATTGAATTATAAAAGCAGCAGTGTTCTGTCAGATTAGCAAAGCTGTGAGATCAGCAGGCTTGCCGCTGCTTTTAACCCCTTCCCGCCAATCGTACACAGATATGTGGCCTCGGCTTTCGGGGGGTTATACTGGGATGATGCGTGCAGCTGCAGGAATATTAAACTATCTGGGACCCTTTTCTATATATCACATAAGGGAGCCTGAGAGACTCCCAGACCATCAGGCCAACATAGAAGAGTCTATATCAACTATAGAGAGCTATCTATCGGGCCAAAGGGAGGAGGACCCCTAGAGGGAGCCAGAACCACCCATCTGAGAGAGCCACCAGCTGAGCTTGCCATAGGAGGATCATTAGGAGTCATTGGATTGCTAGCATCACCCCTTAACAGCAGTAAGGTGAGAGGCCAGTCAACACAGAGGTGTCCTATTTTCTACATGGTGAACTTATCATTTTAACGTCATCTACACCAGTTTTTTAGGACTTGCATATACATGTCCCCACCATTCAATCTTTTGAATCAATCTTCAATCTGTTATGACCCCATTGTTGGTCACATTATGAACCTATAGCAACCTCAATTGCTTGTGTACCAAGACTGTTTCATATCATTTATATCATTCGTGGTATTTATTTTTTTGCTGTAAGTGGTTCACACCACATATATAAACAGGACATATTCACCTATTTACACAGTCTTATTGCTGTGTCTGTTTTATGCATTGTCTAGGAATGCCACTTACCTCACCACCATTCCGTTTTTTAACAGCACAGCACCACATATTGTTACTTACCTTTTATCGCAGTCCGCTATAAGTTGCTGATCAACGCCATTATTAGTATAAAAAATAAAATAAGAAAATTACAGTATGTATACCATAGTTTGTACACACTATGACTTTCATGCAAACCAATCAATATACACTTATTGGGATTTTTTTTTTCTTTTACCAAAGTCATGTAGCAGAATGCATTTTGGGCAAAATGTATAAAGACTTTTTCTTTCTTATTATTTATTTATTTATTTCTTGGGTATCACTTTTAGCAGGAAATAAAAACAAGTTGTTTTCAAAATTGGCGTTCTTTTTTCGTTTATATATATATATAAAAAAAAAGAAAAAGAAAAGAAAACAACCCAGTGTTGATCAAATACCACCACAAGAAACTGTGTGTGTGGAAAAAAATGATATAAATGTTGTACATGTACGGTGTTGCATGACTGCCTTCAGTTAAAGTAGCACAGTGTCGAATAGCAAAAAATGGTCATGAAGGTAGTAAAACCCCCTGGAGTGGAAGTGGTAAATAAATATAATGTTCCCATGCTTGTAGTTCAGCTGTATTGTGTCTGATCCAAAATGCTCCCACAACCTTTCTGTTCCAAGCTAGATTTATGGGTGTTGTGTATTGTTGGTTTGTAGTCTAAAATACAACTGATGATGATTTTTTTTTTTGTCCCCTTTCAAGTCAAGTGTTTTACTCATTTCCTTTTATTTGGACTTCTGGTTTGCATCCTTTACCTTCTTTGCAGTCCATTATTTTTAGAAGAAATATCTATACTGGAGGGCATGTCTGACTAAATTATGTAAATTGACTTTCTACAAAAACTATTCAACAAAAATGTTCTTGTCCTTGGGGGCAGGAGATGAGGTGCAGCTGCCAGCACTCCTTATCAGAGACTTGGTTCACATATCTGCATGTTGAGAACATGCACAAAATCACATGTGTCCCTGGCATGTGCTGCTTATGGAGTTTGGTACGGCGCGTTTTTCAAAAAGAGCAAGTATCGTCTTTTTCTGCATTTCTCACTTAAAATGAATAGGCTGTCCTACATGTAGTGCACAGTGTGAACCAAGGCTAAGGTGAGAAAAGTGAACCCAATTGAGACCCTTTCCCAACAGTGGATGACTAGGCCGTTAAGCAATGAACCCACATGGGCAGGGCTGGAGAAGTCCTACATTGGCTACTGGTGTGTATTAGGAAATAAACCATGCACATGTGCCGTGTACAGCTTTTCTTGAAACTGTTCTCTATATCGTGTTCCTCAACTCAAGTCCTCATGGCACCCCAACAGGTCATGTTTTCAGGCTTTCCATTATTTTGTAAAAAGAAAAGAAATACCGTGCTAGAACCAAAAAAAAAAAAAATATATATATATATATATATATATATATATATATATATATATATATATATATATATATATATTATGCTGCCGCTCAAATTTGCAAGATATATGCAAACACAATACAAAGAAAAACAAAAGAGAGGCTGTGCAAATACATTAAATAGTGTATGGTGATGATCCTATTAGTGTGTAACACCAACTAAAGAATCATTTGAATACATGATATTGATTATAAATAACCAACAAATCCTGAAAGGATGTTAAATCAATAAGTAAAAAATATAGTCTAGTGAAGTATTATAGTAGATAAGTGAATAGTCCAGTGAGGTGATAAAGTAAATAAAGTAAATGAATGCAATCTTCTGTGCAGACAACAACACTGAATAATTGTGACCTCTACCACACAAATGATGTGCTTACCAGAAGGCAAGCAATATCAGGCCTGTAGTTATACTGCACATTGGGACACCAACAGCAGTAGCAAATCACTCTTCCTATGCTGGAGACAGGCCAGGGTATCAAACCTCAGCAGGTAAACCAACAGCCAACGGTAAAGGTCCCTGGTAGTGTGAGAATACCGTGTAATTGTCTGCAGGATAATCAGTGGGAAACCCAGCTACAGATATTCCAGCCTATTTCCCTTATTTTGCACAGGTGATTTGATCACTTTCACTGCCTTAGTAACTACCACAGCCATTTCATCTGAGGGAAATCTTGAAAACATGACTTATTGGGGCGCCTTGAGGAATGGAGTTGGGAAACATTGCTCTATACAGTGGATTGGTGTTGTGTTTGTGTGTGTGTGTGTGTGTATGTGTTATGCTTTGTGCTTTATCATCCTATATTATGCTGTTAAAGCTTCAGTTTATTTAATTTTCTATATCATTGCTGCTGCAATCACACAACTTAGCTGTAATTAATTATGGCATCATCTTCTGCAGGCTATTAAAATAGTCTCTCCAATGATGCCTGGTCCTCTTCAAAGTGCTCTGAAGGCGTTAATAGCGTTGCCAGTCTGTGAAAATAATGCAAGGACCATTGTCTATGGAAGACTGTAAAGGAGGGGGGTGGGTGCCTACCTAAACTTTCTTCATGGTACTGCAAAATTAGTGTTAAACGAAGTTATTAACCCCTGCCTCTCTGGAAATTCAGTACTGTAAAGGGGACTGGGCATCACTGGAGAGAAGATTTCTACTGGAATCATCAGCCTGCAGGATGTGGGTCATTCTTCATTATAGGTAAGGTATGTGAATGCAGTAGTAGCAAAACAAAATTGTTAAAAGCTTAGCTTTGCTTCACAGGCTATGTACGTATCCTTCACAGTAGATGATGGCAACTCCCTTGGGTTCATAATGCAAAATGTTTTAAAAATAAACCTTTCTCTAAAATGTAATTATTTATTTTTATTTTTTTTATTTTTAAGACATGCTTAAAGATTGCATTTTAAAAATAAAAATAAAAAAATCTTTATCTGGTAAACGTGTGCTTTGCATTTTAACCTGTTATTGTGCCCGTCTAGAGCATCCAAGCTCTGCCTTATTCTACTGTCCAGGTTGTGGTGATTGTTCTGCAGCAGCCTCTCCTCAGACATGCATACATGCTCATTTCTAGGGGGCCTGCAGTGTTCACATTCTTTCTGAAGGAGAGCCCATAAAACAAAATTGAGTTACGGTTGACTGGATGCCTGTGACCCTTTCACACACTCGTCTCCCAGTGTTTCCACATAACCTTGGTATACCACAACGAGCAAACCCAGCCAGGATTTTCACAGTGGTACCCGCAGACATTTCCCATTTTGTAATCTGCTTTTCCATAAGGTTAAACTAGTATATTGCAAGCACGTAACGTGTTTAATACAAACTGTACATTTCTACAAAACATAAAATAAAAGACTCGACAGTCTGGTTGGCTTTTCCACCTATTTAACTGAATGTTTCTGTCTAGGCAAATATGCTTTTAACAAATGAAGGATTAAACACTATTCCTCTACAAATCTGCCTCTGATAGTAAAGTAATACTAACAGAGGCAATTTCAGATGGTACTCCTAAGCAAGCATTCAGCTTACTTCTTTATAAATTAAACATTGAAGAGAACCTAAAGGCTGCTTTCATACTGCTCCATTGCAAAAAAAAAAAAATGCGGTAAAACACACATACATTTTTGCTGCATTGTTACGACTTTTTCAACTTTTTAGTGCATTTTGCACCTGTGAAAAAAGGACATGTGACTTAAAAAACTTAACAGTGGGTGTGTTTGATGCATTTTCCATTAACTTCAATGGGGAGGTGTGTCTGCGTTTTTTTTTTTTCTGCACCGAAAAAGCAGCATGCAGAACTTTTAGAAACGCAACTGACCCACAGCTGGCCATACATTTTTCTTCTGCTTTTCATAAAGCAAAAACGGGACGAAAAAAAAACTGATCAATGTGAAAGCAAAAAAACTGTGGAAGCTGCGACCAGGAAGGGCAAGCAGAGGGCAAGGGAGTATCAGTAGTTTTGCCTGTGGTCTCCCTGTAGCTGATCTTTCCCCATTACCGATGTACCATGTCTTGTTTCACCCTGTGACTCTGTGTGGAGGCTGCCATCTTGGTAAAGGAGCAAGGCTTGCATTCCTTTGTCAGAATTGCAGGGCCAATGACTGGTGATCTGATGATTGGTGGGGTAATGAATCAAGAAGCAGAAGTTGTCACAGAATGAATGAGGCAGATACAGGGAGATACTTGCACACCAAGTAAAGTTGTTCTCAAGAACAAGAGCAGCACAGTAATAACCACTAAATTTCACACTATATTTTGAGAGGCTAGCAGTCCCTGCTGAAGTGGATGCATTTTGATCCATCTGTGCCCAGCTTTAGATGAGATTGCACAGATATACAGCTATGAGGCCCAGGAGACAGGAGTGCCTAAGGGCAGGCAGTGGACTGCAATTTTTGTAAACCTCCAACAGTAAAATAAGCCTGTATATGTGGTAAAGCATGCTTGCTATACTCTGGAACTTAAGGGGTTAATCCGCTGCATTGTGTAAGAAAGCTGTTTGATCCTGTCTGTTATCCTCCCCTTCTTCCACTGTCCACAATGCATCTCCTGGTAGTACAGAACTAGGGGACAAGTTGCACATGTCCAGTTTGGTGTGTTTTTGTTTTTTGTTTGTTTTGTTTTTTACATTGTACTACAACATTACTAGTAATAATAGTAACTGGTATTGATGGAATGTAATTATGATTAGGTTAGAGATTACCTATAAATTAGACCTACCAATAAAATTCATCTTTATGTGAATCAATAGCGGCATACTGGCATTTCTAGATGACAATATAAAATAAAAAAAATAGGTAGTATTTTTAAAGTGATACTAAAGTCTAGATTTTTTTTAAATTTAAAAATAACAAACGTGTTTTATTTACCTGCTCTGTGCAGTGGTTTTGCACAGAGCAGCCCAGATCCTTCTCTTCTCGTGTCCCTATTCGGCGCTCCTGGCCCCTTCCTTTCTGCTGAGCCGCTGCTCTGTGTGTCCATTCCGACACGGAGCTGTGGCTCGGCACCACCCCCTCCCTCTCTTCATTGGCTCACTGACTTTGACATCAGCTGGAGCCAATGGTGCCTGCTGTTTGTATTGGCCAATCAGGAGGAAGAGTCCCGCAAAGCCGATTGTCTCGTGCAACATCACTGGATCAAGATGGGGCTCAGGTAAGTATTAGACGGGCTGAGGGGGGCTGCTGCACACAGAAGGTTTTTTTTTTTATCTTCATGCATAGAATGCATGAAGATAAGAAAACCTTCTGCCTTTTAGAACCGCTTTAAATGCTCACATGTCCTTTTTCATATGTACGAACACCAAAATCCACAGCTGTTTTGCAATTAAGCACTATTTGTAATGCATTAAATGTGTCAACTCATATGAGTTATGTGTTAACTCATGTTTCTGAAAAAAAAATATTAACCAAGTAAAAGAGGAAATATCAGGCGTATTTCATCAATGAGCTTAGAGGATAAACAGAGCCTGCTTATGTAATGAGCAAATCTAATTACCCTTATTTAACCACTACAGATCCGCGCTATTGCCAAATGACGGCATCAGCGCGGACCTACATTTCCGGGACGACGTCTATTGACGTCGTCCCGGATACGAGCGGCCTGCGCGCCCCCTGAGGGGCGCGCGCGGCGCGCTCTGTGATCGGCGAGTCCGTGAGACTCGCCTGATCACCGATCCGTGCAAGGGGTCGATCCCGACCCCTTATCACGTGATCAGCTGTCAGCCAATGACAGCTGATCATGTGATAGAACGGAGCCGGTAATCGGCTATTATTCCTCCTCGCGCTGACAGTGCGAGGAGAAAAAAAAAAAGCCGATCACCGGCGGCCGTGATCGGGACATCAGTCCCGATCACGGACATCAATACAAGGGACCACCTGCCAGTGCCCACCTGCCTCCCGCAGTGCCATCCTGAAGTAAAATAAAACGCAAAAGTAAGTGCCCCCCGTCAGTGCCCATAGTGCCCACAGTGCCACCCATCTGTGCCACCCATACGTGCCATCTTATGTGCCCATCTTTGCCCATCAGTGCCGCCTTATCTGTGCCTATTAGTGCCGCCTTAACTATGCCTATCAGTGCCCACCAGTGCAGCCCATCAGTGCCCACCAATGCAGCCCATCAGTGCCCACCAATGCAGCCATCAGTGCCGCCTAATCAGCGCACTTCAATGAAGGAGAAAAATGACCCGTTTGCAAAATTTTATAACAAACTATTAAAACATGATTTTTTTTTTTTTTTTTTTTTTTGCATCTTTTTTTGTTTGTTTAGCAAAAAATAAAACTCCGAGCTGTAACTAAATACCACCAAAAGAAAGCTCTATTTGTGGGAAAAAAATGATAAAAATTTCATTTGGGTACAGTGTTGTATGCCCGCGCAATTGTCATTCAAAGTGCATCAGCGCTGAAAGCTGAAAATTGGTCTGGGACTGAGGGGGGTTTAAGTGCCCAGTAAGCAAGTGGTTAAAAAAATATACAGTTGTGTGAAGTATTTGCCCCCTTTCTGATTTTTTATTTTTTTTGCATTTTTGTCACACTTAAAGTGGGATTCCGCTCTTTTTTTATTTTTTTCTTACCTGTCTCACTGGTGGGTGAGTGCTAGCTTCGATTGGCATCCACGTCCGGCGTTTATTTGACCCCCGGCGCGACAAATCTTTTCTTCAGGATGACTTATAAAAACCTACTCTGGCATTTTCCATTTTAACTGTGGGCGTCTGAAGCCCACAGGCATTTACTTCCTGGTATATGATGACGTCTGGCTCCCAGCATGCTCCGCTCCATCTTGCACATGCTCAGTGAGAGCAGTGACAAGGAAAGAAAAACTCCAGGAAGTTCCCGCCCCGTTGTCAAGGCAACGAAAACCACACAGCACAGAGAACAAAGAATGAATGAAAATGAACCCACAGAAGCTAAGGAGGCTAATGAGGCTAATTATACCATGGAATAAACATGACTTACCTTTTGTGAGAAGCTGGCTGAAGAAAAAATGCGCTGGTGCTGTTTGCTTTGTTGTTTATTTGCTTCCTCGTGTGTAATGGCAGATACAGCTGTCTGCCCACTTTAAAAATGGGAAATTCGTACACGCCCTCGTCACGTGACCAGCGTGCTAACGAAATCTCGCGAGATTTCGGAATTTCATTGTCCCCTATGGATTCTTGGGTAATTTCCCAGGGACCATTGCGAGGACGATAGCCACGCCTACTCCCACGGGAGGAGAACCAGGAAGTCAGCTGAAACATCAGAAATAAAAGGTAAGTAAATAATATTTTTTTTTTCAGGGTTCGTTTAGGTAAGTATGCTGTCTGTTGATTTTAATAACATGAACTTTCATTTTTAGGTACCAAACCACTTTAAATGACTTGGATCAAACCGATTTTATTATTACACAAATATAACTCGGGTATATACAAAATGCAGTTTTTAAAGGATGGTTTCATTTATTAAGGCAAATCTGTCCAAACCTGCTTGGATTTATGTGAAAAATTAAATACCCCCTAAACCTAATAACTGATTGTGCCACCCTTGCCGGTCAACAACTGCAATCAAGCATTTGCAATAACTGACAATGAGTCTCTCACATTGCCGTGGAGCAATTTTGGCCCACTCTTCTTTGCAGAATTGCATTGGAGGGTTTTTCAGCATGAATGGACTGTGTAAGGTAATGATACAGCACCTCAATTTGATTTAAGTCCAGGCTTTGACTAGGCCACTGCAAAACCTAAATTTTGCTTTGTTTCCACCATTTGGAGGTGGACTTGCTGTTGTGTTTCAGATCATTGTCCTGCTGCATAACCCAAGTGCACTTGAGCTTGAGGTCACAAACTGATGGCTGGACATTCTCTTTTAGGATTTTTTGGTAGAGCTCAGAATTCATGGTTTCGTCAATTATGATAAGTCTTCCAGGTCCTGAAGCTGCAAAGCAGCCC
Organism: Lithobates pipiens; assembly: GCF_037356315.1. Lineage (NCBI taxonomy): Eukaryota > Metazoa > Chordata > Amphibia > Anura > Ranidae > Lithobates > Lithobates pipiens. The sequence continues at coordinate 73,318,713 of NW_027507718.1, forward strand.
CAGACCACTGTACCACCATTATGTCTGACTATTGGTTTGATGTTCTTGTTATGAAATGCTGTGTTCATTTTATGCCAGATGTAACAGGACACACACCTTCCAAAAAGTAATTATTATTATTTTTGTCTCCTAAGTCCACAGAATATTTGCCAAAAAGTCTTGGGGATAATCAAGATGTTTTTTGGTAAATATGAGATGAGACTTTGTGTTCTTTTTGGTCAGCGGTGTCTTTGGCCATGGAACTCTCCTATGGATGCCATTTTTGCCCAGTCTTTCTTATTGTTGAATCATGAACACTGATCTTACCTGAAAATCTTAAAAAAAAAAAAAAAAAAAAAAATGATAGATCCTCCTTTAAATGAAAATTCTATTTCTATGTAAAAGTCTTAAGTTGTCCATAGATGGATCAAAGCTCTGCCTGTTCAGCGGGGGCCAGCTGATATTTGATCCATCTATGGGCAGGCTGGTTGTACTGAGGTCAATCCATCAACCGACTTCAATAAAAGCAGCCTGTCAAGTTTTTTTTTTTCATGTGATTACTGCTGGTGCCTGTAACTGCCAAGAGTGATCATTGCGTACTTCTGGCAGGGAAGGCTCTCAACCAGCAGAACACAGTAGTTCTGTAGGAGGGAAATTCAGTGTTGATGGGGGAATCAAGCAAGTTTCTTTCCTTCCACTTGTGCTGGAAGGAAAGGAAATGGCATAATTTATAGGCTGCTTTAATGTAGCTTAGTACGAAGTATAGCACAAAGCCTGCCTATGCAATTTTATAGATATGCATGCCCCCATATAAATATATGTTTCATAGTTAGTTAGGTTGAATAAAGACACCAGTCCATCCAGTTCAACCTGATTGAGTGTCTACAATTATCCCTATCCCTGTACATTGCACACTCATGTCTGTCCCTACTCTCAAGGAGCTCACAATCCAAGGTCCCCATTCATACACTAGGGCCAATTTTTGACAGAAGCCAATTAACCTACCTGCATGTCTTTGGATTGTGGGAGGAAACCTGAGTACACGGAGGAAACCCACGCAGGCACAGGGAGAACATGCAAACTCCAGGCAGGTAGTGTCATGGTTGGGAATCCTGGTTCACATCTGCATGGTGTCCTTTTTTTAAGTGTGTTGAATTTTAGGTACATCACCATTGAGCTCTATATAATGTGCGTTATGATGAAAGCACACATAAAATGCACAGGTGTCAATAGGACCTACCGTATATACTCGAGTATAAGCCGAGATTTTCAGCCTCTTTTTTGAGGCTGAAAGTGCCCCCTCGGCTTATACTCAAGTCGCCGCTGTCTGACTGCTCGATCAGCGTATCGAGCAGACAGACGGCGGACATTAATTTTCAAAAGCCGCGCCTCCTTCTCCGCCTCCGCCTGTGATAGGCGGAACACTGAATTTCCCAGCAGTCAGTGTTCCGCCTATCACGGACATCCGCTCATTCTCATACTACGGACGAGTATGAGAGGATGTCCGTGATAGGCGGAACACAGGCTGCTGGGAAATTGAGTGTTCCGCCTATCACAGGCGGAGGCGGAATTTTGAATTGTAGAATGGCCGCCGAGAAGAGCGGCGATCCATCGGCACGGGACGGAGGAGGCACGGCACGGCACGGGACGGAGGAGACACGGGACGGAGGAGGCACGGCACGGGACGGAGGAGGCACGGGACGGAGGAGGCACGGGACGGAGGAGGCACGGCACGGGACGGAGGAGGCTCGGGACGACGGCGGCTCGGGACGGAGGCTTGGGACACAGGTAGGCTGGACACACACACAAGGCTGCACGGACACACACACACACACACACACACACACACACACACACACACACACACACACACACACACACACACACACACACACACACACACACACACACGGATGGATGGATGGATGGATACACACACACACACACACACACACACACACACAGGGATGGATGGATGGATACACACACACACACACACACACACACACACACACAGGGATGGATGGATGGATGGATACACACACACACACACACACACACACACACAGGGATGGATGGATACACACACAGGGATGGATGGATGGATGGACACACACACAGGGATGGATGGACGGACACACACACAGGGATGGACGGACACACAGGGATGGACAGCCATGTCTCACCCTCGGCTTATACACGAGTCAATAAGTTTTCCAGTTTTTTGGGGGTAAATTGGGGGCCTCGGCTTATACTCGGGTCGGCCTATACTCGAGTATATACGGTATGTGCAAACACTACATCAAAGCAAGTATTTCAGACCTTAATGTATTGGGAAACCCATTAATTTCATCGGAAATGTGGTTTTCCTTTTTTATTAGTCTAATATTTTCAGGTTCTAAAATTACACTTTTAGTCAATGATTTTATTTTTATTTTTTAAATACAGAGTTAAGTTTTGGAAAAGCCATTATTCTAATGGGATGCTTTAGTCTTTATTTAGAAGCAGAGGTTTAACCAAACAAGCAGATTTTAATTAACAGATCGTTAGTTTCCTTGAGCAGAACAATCCTTTAAGCTGACGATGAAAGCACACATCATATTCTTCCAGGCCCGCTGCAAGGTTTACACTATTCCTTTGAGTGCGTTGGGAAATGATTTTTAAATTGAGCATTATTAATGTGCCGCTGTTCCAGGGTGTCATACATCAAAGTGAGATGGAGTTGGAAAAAGGAGGAGGGTGATTCACTTGCTGCTTTTGTCACTTTTTTGTCTGTACCCGTTATCTCCATCTTGTTCTAACAACAACTGTGCCTTTTAGAGAGGTCACTGTACACCATAGGTTATTTGATGGGGTTATGCACGCAGTAAACACACCAGTTCTGCGTTTTTGTGAGATGCCTGATAAATCCATTTCAGAAGTCTTTACGCTGTCATTATTAAGCCAAAGATTGATTGTCTCTGCTATGGAATCTGCCAGGGACGTCATTTTTGTAATGCTAATGTGCTTAAATGTTATCTACCAGCTGCAATATTCATTCCCTTAGATGCTCATTTGGTTAAAATTTCCACAGTTTCTTCAAAGACTGACAGCCTTTTCATACTAGTCTAGTGCAGCCGGCATCATATGTTAAGAATAGTTTCTGGATCAGCATAGTGGTGTACATTTTAATTCTACGTTTTTGAGGGTGCCCTTACTGGACATAGAGGCACTATTGTTGGACATGGGGATGGCAGTTTAAGTTTAGCCATGAACTAAAGGCAATCTTAGAAGAAAACCTGTTAGGCCTGATTCACACATGCATTTTTAGTGCTTTTTGCAGATTTACACTACAGAACATGTTCTATAGGAAATCATGTTAAATGGACTGTAGTGCAAATCTGCAAAATGCAAAAAGCACAAAAAAATGCATAGGTGTGAATCAGGCCTATATAGTCTGCAAAAGACTTGAGACTGGGGCAGAGGTTCACCTTTCAGCAGGACAACGACCCTAAACATACAACCAGAGCTACAATGGAATGGTTTAGATCAAAGTATATTCATGTGCTAGAATGGTCCAGTCAAAGTCCAGACCTAAATCCAATTGAGAATCTGTGGCAAGACTTGAAAATTGCTGTTCAGACGCTCTCCATCCAATCTGACAGAGCTTGAGCTATCTTGCAAAGAAGAATGGGCAAAAACATCACTCTCTAGTAGGGATGAGCTCCGCGTGTTCGCACACTCCATGTGCAGAGTCCGCCAGGAAGTCGTCGCAGCGCTGCACTAATCACAGGCAGTGAGACTTTTCCCGATCTCTGAAGCTGCACACCGGGGCAATGTCTCACTGCCTGTGATTAGCGCAGCACTGCGCCTACTTCCCGACGGGCTCTGCCCGTGGAGTGTGAGACCACACCGGAGCTCATCCTCACTCTCTAGATGTGCAAATCTGGTAGAGACATCCCCAAAAAGACTTGCAACTGTAATTGTAGTGAAAGGTGATTTTACAAAGTATTGACTCGGGGGGGCTGAATACAAATGCACGCCACACTTTTCACATATTTATTTGTAAAAAAATATGAAAACCATTTATCATTTTTCATCCACTTCACAATTATGTGCCACTTTGTGTTGGTCTATCACGTAAAAATCCCAATAAAATACATTTACGTTTTTTGGTTGTAGCATGACCAAATATGGAAAATTTCAAGGGTTAGGAATACTTTTTTAAAGGCACTGTAGTCTGGGCTCCAGAAACCGTGAAAGGAGGGAGGATGCAAGCGGGTTTGGGTCTGCCTTCATGCACCTACCTCCAGGTTTGCTCAAGTTGATTGGACTTCTACTTGGATGCATGGAAAACTTTACAATGGCAGGGACACAGATGAGAAGCACTGTTGGTTAGCTCACGCTCTTATGTGTCACTCTCTTCAGATGAAAAGAACCCTAAAACAAAAATATAATACTTTGCAACTTACCAGTCTGAGGAGTTGTGGCTGTATTGTTTTTAATCACTTTAGCCCCAGAAGGATCCCCTTCCTTCCTGACCAGGCCATTTTTTTGTGATACGGTACTGCGTCGCTTTAACTGATATTGGCGTGGTCGTGCGACATTGTACTGAAACAAAATAAAATATATGTCCTTTTTTCCCAAAGAGAGCTTTCTTTTCATGGTATTTGATCACCTCCTGCGTATTTTTTTTCTCGCTATAAACAAATAGCAACAATAAAACAAAACAAAACAATAAACGTATATTGATTGGTTTGCGCCAAAAATTATAGCGTCTACAAAATAGATTTATGTAATTTTTTATTTATTTTATTTTTTATACTAGTAATGGTGGCGATCTGCGATTTTACATTTATTTTTTTTATTTTGATCAGGACTGTTGCATTGCAGCGGACAGATAGGACACTTTGGGACCATTGAGAATTATACAGCGATCGGAGCTAAAAATAGCCATTGATTACTGTATAAATGTCACTGGCAGGATAGGGGTTAACACTAGAAGGCGATCAAGGGGTTAACTGTGTTCCCTAGGTGTGTTCTAGCTGTAGGAGGGATGGGACTGACTAGGGGAAAAGAGAGATTGGTGTACATACTTATAGGAAGATACAATCTCTCTCCTCACCCCTAAGAAAACCGGGATCTGTGTGTTTACACACACAGATCCTGGTTCTCGCTCTGTCACGAGTGATCGCGGGGTGCCCGTCAGTCATCGTGCGTGTATGTGTGCGTCTGCTGTGATGTCATAGAGAAGCAACATACAGCTATGGCGATTTGCGCAGCTGTGCTAACCTGCTGCAGTATAAGTCTCACAGCAGGGGTCCTGTGTGTCCCCATTCACCGATCGGGTCCAATTTCAGCCAAAATTTTGGGCTGAATTTGGACCTGAAACGGATCAAAACACGCGCAGACGGTAAAAATATCCTGCTATTGTGAACTGCATGCGTAGATCCCTCATCCAGTTTGCAATGGTGTGAACCCAACCTGAAGGTTCATAAAAAATAAATTTAAAAAATCATTTTATACTTGGAGGGACCACTGCACACAAGTTTTTTTACCTTCATAGAATGCATAAATCTAAAAAAAAATCTTGAACCTTTAAAACCACTTTAAGCTGCCCTTAGATGCATCTAAAATCAAGTTCAACAGGGACCAGACAATTTTCACTCCAACTATTTCTGTTAAATTTTTCATTTGTTCAGCACATGCAGCCAATCCACTACAGCACTGATCAGTGTAGTCTGACAGCAAAGGAGTCCCTACTGTCAGAATACAATAGTACAGTGGGGGAATTTGTTTGCTAAAAAAAGAATAAATCTATGGCCAGCCTTAATTAAGATTTTTTTATTTTTTTTTTCCAACTTGGTGATCCTGACAGTAAAGACCCATTCAAAGAACTACGTGCAGTCCTGTGTGGTGCAATTTCAGCCCATTCATTTTGAATGAGCTAAAATCGCACTGCACCACAAGTAGTGCATTACCTGCTTTTAGATATGCACTGCAGCTGGATCACATGGTATTTATACTATGCGTTCTGGTGCAAGCAACCTGCATTTGGGGTATTGTTAACTTTGCGCTGACACACGCTTCAAATCGTCAGGGCAGTGCGATTTGAATGCAGTCTGGGAAACCAGCATCGAGCACCGATTTTTATACATGGCATTATAGTGTGAACTGCCCTAACACTTTCTTTCCTAGGGTGACAACGTTTACTCACCGCACTTGATCTATAGAATAGCATTGTCACTCTGGGCTGCTCTCCTGACCTGGCCTACAAACCCCTGCTCTTCCCATCACTTATGGTAGAGGTATCCTGTAGTTCATAGAAGATGTCTGGGAATGCTAGTGTTTTAGATAATTTCAGTGCTGTAAGCCTTGTGACATGGTGGAAATTTCACTTTCCTTGTATATGTTGTGTTCTTGTTCAACTTCCTTTAGATTTACCAAAACCATATAATATGGGGTTAAACCTAAGACCCCTTTCACACTGAGGCAGTTTTCAGGTGTTTTAGGCTGGGTTCACATTGCAGCGATGCGGGAACGCCACAAATCAGCGGCAGGTTCCCGCATCGCATGCCTCCCGGCGGCAGTTCACACTGCCCTATGCGAACTGCTGGGAGTGTCAGTGAAATGTTAATGACACCCCCAGATCAGTTCACATATCGCAGTGCGATCTGCAAACTCAGACAGGAATCGGATCGCATGGTGTGAACACCCATGCGATCCGATTCTGCTGCGGACCAAAAAAAGGGTCCTGTGCGAGTTTGGGGCGGGTGCGATGCGAATGCAGCCATACTATCTGTATGGCTGAACTCGCATCGCACAGAGATCGGATGTGATTTGCACTGCAGTGCGGTGCGAATCACATCCGGCTCTCCTAGCCGCAGCAGTGTGAACCCAGCCTTAGTGCTAGAAATAGCGCCTGTAAAGCTCCTGAAAACTGCCTCCCATTCTCTGCAATGGGTGCTTTTACACCCGAGGCAGTGCGCTTGCGGGACGTTTGGAAAAGTCCTACAAGCAGCATCTTTGGGGCGATTTGGAAGCGCTCCCAAATGCCCCTGCCCATTGCAATAAATGGCCAGCGCTTCTGAAGCGCCACAACACAGGAGTTTTTAATCCCTTCTTTGGGGTTAAAAGTGCCACACTAGCGGCCATAAAGTGGCGCAAAAGTGCCACTTAAACAAAGGGCTGCTAATACAATACCAGTCACACCACTAGCTCAAGGACAGATTGCAGCGCACACCCCCATCTTGTCTGTATTTGTATCCATAGGTGACTTGGGGACCCCCATTTTGGGGACGGCAAACATGTCGTTGAGGGGCTATTTATTATATTAAAAAAAAAAACCCACCCATAGCCCCCTTTGGGGAAGTGGATGTATATTTTACATCCGCTATTGTGAAACAGTTCTGGAGGATTGTACCATGTGTGACTATTCTAATGAAAGATCTTGAAAGTGTGGCCATATGATTTCAGCATCTTTAAGCGCTCCTACCTTACATACTTGGAGGAGCGCTGTTAAGAACTACCACGCTATTGTTATTTCCTGCTCTCTACCTCTAAAGAAAGTTCTGTAACAGCAGACACTGGAAACGTGTCGGGTTTGGGACACCTATGAGAGTATCAGTGGTTTTTTTGTATAGATGTTGTTTTTTTTCTGTATATTTCTTCAATTTTATATTTTTATTGGAGATGCTTTGTGTCTGGGTGTCTCTTTTTATTTTGTAATGAATAAAAATATAAGTTTTACCTGCAATTTTGGTAGTATTGGTGGTCTATTAAAGTCCAATCAAGGGGGTTTCTTTTTTGCATTTGATGTAGGGATGGGATCGCCATACCACAGCTTTTGACACGGTGAAAGCCCTGTCTTTTTTGTCTGCTAATACAATAGCCACGTTACCGCGAACGTGGCCACAGCTCCAGTGTGAAAGGGGTCTTAACCCTTTCAATTTGTATGCAATCAGGCAGGCCCTTGCATTACATAGTTGAAGGTAGAGCTAAAAGAAATTGAATAAGAAAATTGTACAGTATATGGCCAGCTTAATACATTGGGTAGTAGTTCCCATTGCTGCTACAAAATCTACAGTGGAATTAATGAAGTGTTATTACACACAGTTTCACCTGCAGTTAATGCTGGCAGTATCAAGATGTATGTCAAAGTAGGCAATCAAGAAAAAAATCTTTTGTGAGGAGGTCGGAGAAGAAGTATAAAACGTATAATAAGCCATGCTTTTGCTTTTAGAATTTTGAACACTGTTGAATAATCTGCACAGTAATACTTACTGGAACTTGTTAGACTTGGCTTTGTAGCTCCAATCCATAGAGCACTCCTAATCGCTCACCTTCAGGAGAAAACACAATAAATAAATGATACAATGTGAGGGTAGGAGGAAACGACAAACAAAGGGAAATCTATTTGTGAGCATGTTGGCTTTTCCAGATTCCAAATGTAAGGCACAAAGCATTGTGCTGTGTCCTTTCTTTTCCCCATGGTGTAAATAGTCTACATGCTGATAAGTAAATGCTTCCTACTCAGTGGGAGTCTATGTACATTGAAATGGAAATCAACAGTGAAAGTACATTACATTTTGGGTCTTGCTTCAGTTTTGCTTCTTTTTTTTTTTTCTTCTTTGTCTGGGTGGTTGTTTTTTTTTTTATTATGTGTCTGTGCATATGAAATTCAGTTTAAATTTATTTATTTTAATAACTGAAAGAGTTTAGGGGTAACTCGGGAGCTCACACATGGCTACCTGTGTTTTTATCTACCACTGTGCATGAATAAAAAGACCTGCATTCTGCTGTTCTTTGCAGCACAAAGGAATACAGATATGTGAATTGTGTTTATAATATATATATATATATATATATATATATAGTCACAAAAGATGTTTTTTTTTTTCTTGATTGCCTACTTTGACATACATCTTTATACTGCCAGCATTTACTGCAGGTGAAACTGTGTGTAATAACACTTCATTAATTCCACTGTAGATTTTGTAGCGGCAATGGGAAAGTATATATATATATATATATATATATATATATATATATATATATATATATATATATATATATATATATATTTGGTATTGCATATTTGTTTTACTCAGTTTAATAACATGCTTTTATTGTATAACATGTATAAGGGCGGGCAGTGCACAGATGTCATCTTATGAACAAGAAGGCTACGACCTTTTACTCGTAGTTCCGTGCCCATTACGGTTTCTTACACAGTGATGCATGCACATATAAAATCTTTTCTGCTCATTAAGACAAATTAAAGGGTATGCCAAGTGACAAAAGTGACAACTACTTCTGATGACAAACATTTTCATTATCACCCCTTGAGATACAATTTTTACCTCAAAGCTGTTTTCTGCCCAAGCACCACATTGGATTAAAGTGACTCGGCCATGAGAAAAGTATGGAGGCTGACATTGCAGGCCGTCTTCTCAACATGCTAGATGTCTGGCTGTGTCTGACTTATGTATGTTTCAGACAGTTCCGTAACAAGCATGATGTAAATGAGGTCAAAGCAGTCGAATGACAGCCACATAAATAGCATGTGAAAAGCAGTTTAGTAATGGTTGCCTTCTTTAATCTCTCATGACCATTTCTCTTTAACCAGTTGCCGACCGCCGCACGACGATGTACGTCGATAGCATGGCACGGGCAGGCATATTGGCGTACATGTACGTCCCTTGCCTCCCGCGGGTCGGGGGCCCGATCGGGCCCCCGCCCGGTGCCTGCGGCGGTCGGTATTCGTGCGGGAGCGATCCCGGACGAGGGGACGGCCATTCGTTCATGGCCACCCCCTCGCGATCGCTCCCGACGAATAGGAATCCCCCGTGACATCACTTCCTCTCCTGTAATGTAAACACAGGAGAGGAAGTGATGTATTCTCTCCTCCGTGTCGGTATTTTCCGTTCCGACACGGAGGAGAGCGGATCGGTGAGTTGCACCAACACTCTACACACACAGTAGAACATGCCAGGCACACTCACACCCCCCCTTTACCCCCCGATCACCCCCCCAATTACCCCTGCCCCCCAGTCACAGTGACACCAATGTCATTTTTTTTTTTTTTTTTTTTTTTTTTTGCATTGGTGTCATTTGTGACTGTAATAACTGTTAGGGCAGTTAGAGTTAGCCCCCTTTAGTTCTAATGTACCCCCCTAACCCCCCCAATAAAGGTTTAACCCCGTGATCACCCCCCGTCGCCAGTGTCACTAAGGCTGGGTTCACATTGCAGCGGTTTATGAGAACGAATGTGATTCGCACCGCACTGCAGTGCAAATCACATCCGATCTCTGTGCGATTCGAGTTCAGCCATTCGCCGCACCCGCCGCACCCGCCGCACCCGCCGCACCCACCGCAAATTCGCACGGGACCCTTTTTTTGGCCCGCAGCAGAATCGGATCGCATGGGTGTTCACACCATGCGATCCGAGTTTGCAGATCGCACTGCGATATGCGAACTGATCTGGGGGTGTCAGTAACATTTCACTGACACTCCCAGCAGTTCGCATAGGGCAGTGTGAACTGCCGCCGGGAGGCATGCGATGCGGGAACCCGCCGCGGATTTGCGGCGTTTCCGCATCGCTCCAGTGTGAACCCAGCCTAATAAGCGATCATTTTTCTGATCGCCGTATTAGTGTCACAGGTGACGCTAGTTAGGCAGGTAGGTATTTAGGTTCGCCGCAGCTTTTTATAGCGCCAGGGACCCCCATATACTACCGCATAAAGCCCCCTGATTGCCCCCTAGTTAACCCTTTCACCAGTGATCACCATATAACTGTTACAGGTGACGCTGGTTGGTTAGTTATTTTTTATAGTTTCAGGGCACCCACCATTTATTACCTAATAAAGGTTTAACCCCCTGATCACCCGGCGGGTGTCATTTGTGACTAATAACTGTTAGGGCAGTTAGGGTTAGCCCCCTTTAGTTCTAAGGTACCCCCCTAACCCCCCCAATAAAGGTTTAACCCCGTGATCACCCCCCGTCGCCAGTGTCACTAAGGCTGGGTTCACATTGCAGCGGTTTATGAGAACGGATGTGATTCGCACCGCACTGCAGTGCAAATCACATCCGATCTCTGTGCGATTCGAGTTCAGCCATTCGCCGCACCCGCCGCACCCGCCACACCCGCCGCAAATTCGCACGGGACCCTTTTTTTGGCCCGCAGCAGAATCTGATCGCATGGGTGTTCACACCATGCGATCCGAGTTTGCAGATCGCACTGCGATATGCGAACTGATCTGGGGGTGTCAGTAACATTTCACTGACACTCCCAGCAGTTCGCATAGGGCAGTGTGAACTGCCGCCGGGAGGCATGCGATGCGGGAACCCGCCGCGCATTCGTGGCGTTCCCGCATCGCTCCAGTGTGAACCCAGCCTAATAAGCGATCGTTTTTCTGATCGCTGTATTAGTGTCACAGGTGACGCTAGTTAGGCAGGTAGGTATTTAGGTTCGCCGCAGCTTTTTATAGCGCCAGGGACCCCCATATACTACCGCATAAAGCCCCCTGATTGCCCCCTAGTTAACCCTTTCACCAGTGATCACCATATAACTGTTACAGGTGACGCTGGTTGGTTAGTTATTTTTTTATAGTTTCAGGGCACCCGCCATTTATTACCTAGTCTCACTAGTGTACCCCTAAATTTAGGGGTGTCTACTTTCCAAAATGGGGTCATTTGGGGGGGGTTTGTGCCATCTTGGCATTTTATGGCCTTCAAAACTGTAACGCCCTTAGAAAGCCTGAAGGCGGTGCTTGGTTTTCGGGGCCCCGTACGCGGCTAGGCTCCCAAAAAGTCCCACATATGTGGTATCCCCGTACTCAGGAGAAGCAGCAGAATTTATTTTGGGGTGTCATTTCACATATGCCCATGGCATGCGTGAGCAATATATCATTTAGTGACAACTTTGTGAAAAAAAAAAAAAAAAAAAAAAAGTTTGTAATTTTCCCGCAACTTGTGGCAAAATATAAAATATTCCATGGACTCAACATGCCTCTCAGCAAATAGCTTGGGGTGTCTACTTTCTAAAATGGGGTCATTTGTGGGGGTTTTGTGCCATCTTGGCATTTTATGGCCTTCAAAACTGTAATAGGTAGTGAGAAGTGAACTCAAAAATTTACGCCCTTAGAAAGCCTGAAGGCGGTGCTTGGTTTTCGGGGCCCCGTACGCGGCTAGGCTCCCAAAAAGTCCCACATATGTGGTATCCCCGTACTCAGGAGAAGCAGCAGAATTTATTTTGGGGTGTCATTTCACATATGCCCATGGCATGTGTGAGCAATATATCATTTAGTGACAACTTTGTGAAAAAAAAAAAAAAAAAAAAAAAGTTTGTAATTTTCCCGCAACTTGTGGCAAAATATAAAATATTCCATGAACTCAACATGCCTCTCAGCAAATAGCTTGGGGTGTCTACTTTCTAAAATGGGGTCATTTGTGGGGGTTTTGTGCCATCTTGGCATTTTATGGCCTTCAAAACTGTAATAGGTAGTGAGAAGTGAACTCAAAAATGTACGCCCTTAGAAAGCCTGAAGGCGGTGCTTGGTTTTCGGGGCCCCGTACGCGGCTAGGCTCCCAAAAAGTCCCACATATGTGGTATCCCCGTACTCAGGAGAAGCAGCAGAATTTATTTTGGGGTGTTATTTCACATACGCCCATAGCATGTGTGAGCAATATATCATTTAGTGACAACTTTGTGTAAAAAAAAAAAAAAATTTTTTTTTTTGTCATTATTCAATCGCTTGAGGCAAAAAAATAAAATATTCAATGGGCTCAACATGCCTCTTATCAATTTCCTTAGGGGGTCTACTTTCCAAAATGGGGTCATTTGGGGGGGTTTTGTACTGCCCTGCCATTTTAGCACCTCAAGAAATGAGATAGGCAGTCGTAAACTAAAAGCTGCGTAAATTGCAGAAAACGTACCTTAGTTTGTAGATGTGACAACTTTTGCGCAAACCAATAAATATACAATTATTGACTTTTTTTTTACCAAAGACATGTGGCTGAATACATTTTGGCCTAAATGTATGACTAAAATTGAGTTTATTGGATTTTTCTAATAACAAAAAGTAGAAAATATCATTTTTTTTCAAAATTTGCGGTCTTTTTACGTTTATATCGCAAAAAATAAAAATCGCAGAGGCAATCAAATACCATCAAAAGAAAGCTCTATTTGTGGGAAGAAAAGGACGCAAATTTTGTTTGGGTACAACATTGCATGACCGCGCAATTACCAGTTAAAGCAGCGCAGTGCCAAAGTGTAAAAAGACCTCTGGTCATTTACCAGCAAAATGGTCCGGTCTGAAAGTGGTTAAAGTTGGATTGAGCACTTTGTTTAGGCCTACTACCTCATAACATGATGTGATTTTGAGAATATGTTAGTTAAAAAAATAAAAATTGAGTGTGTTGCTATGGATTACTACACTTTGCACATTTGCTTTTTATGCATACGTAATATAAAATGTTATGTTTCTTTAGAAAATATCAGAGCGTTTCTCGGTTATCTCCAAAGTCCAGACTGCATTTGTAAATTTACTGTAATATGGCTACTAATGCAGATGTTAAGCAAAATGAGAAGTTTGGGGCTTGGAGTTTACAATAGGTTCATGTGACTAGGTTACTCATTATAGCCATTAACTTGAGTAGGGGCAATTGATCCCCTGTGTCTTTATGACTGGCACCCAACTGCACATCCTTTTTCTCTGAAGTCCTCTCATTTCCTCTTCTCATCAGTCTTCAGAAGCACATGAATAGTAAGGCCCCATAAAGCTATGATTGCTTTCTGCAGGTGCCAGACAAACAAGAAAACCTGATTCTCACAGAAAAAAAAAAAACGTTTATAGTGTCTTCTCACTGACTGACTAGCTGGAAAATGTAATGGTCACTTAGGTTTCTGAAGTGACATGACATAACGATGATGAATTTACATGGCTTCTGCCTTTTCAGTTCAGTTAGGCCTCATGCACACAGAACATTTATTTAACTCCTCTTCTAGAAGCCAGCAGCGTTTTTGCAGAAATAATGCCTGACACTTGTAAAAGGTAAAGCTTTTTACAAGCTTTTAGGAGCTTTTACAGGCGTAGAGCTCTTGGCTGTTAATTAATTTCATTGGCCAGAATAAATAATTTATTCTGCCCATTGAAATTAATTAAAGCTCAAGCACTAAACAGGTGAGTTTGGCTGCGTTTTACCAGCGTCAAGCGTTTTTTTTTTTTTTTTCCTGCCCAAACTATGCTGCTCCTGGATGCACTTGGCAGAGTTCTTTTTAATTTTTTTTTTCTGCCTCTAAGACCCCTTTTACACCGCACATTGCGTCATCGGTAAAACGCAGCTGTTTTTAGCGGCGTTTTACCGCCGGATTTGCAGCGCATTTCGGCCGCTAGCGGGGTGCTTTTACCCCCCGCTAGGGGCCGCAAAAGGGTTAAAATAGCCGACCATACGCCGCAATAGCGGCGTTTTGCCGGCGGTATTACAGCGCTGCCCCATTGATTTCAATGGGGAGCAGCGGTGGAGGAGCGGTAAACACACCGCTCCTTCACCGCTCCAAAGAAGTTGCTGGCAGGACTTTTTTCTGACGTCCTGCCAGCGCACCGCTGTAGTGTGAAAGCCCTCGGGCTTTCACACTACATACAATGGTGCAGCTTCTTTAGGGCAGATTGCAGCCCTGGTGTGAAAGGGGTCTAAAAGCCCCTGCAACTAACACCCCTTTCACACCAGGGCGTTTTGCAGGCGCTATAGCGTTACAAATAGCGCCAGCAATCCGCCCTAAAGAAGCTGCACCATTGTGTGTAGTGTGAAAGCCCCAAGGGCTTTCACACTACAGCGGTGCGCTGGCAGGACGTCAGAAAAAAGTCCTGCCAGCAGCTTCTTTGGAGCGGTGTGTTTACCGCTCCTCCACTGCTGCTCCCCATTGAAATCAATGGGGCAGCGCTATAATGCCACCATTGCAGCGTATTTCTGGCGGTTTTAACCCTTTTGCAGGCGCTAGCGGGGGTGAAAGCGCCCCACTAGCGGCCGAAATGCACCGCAAATCCGGCGGTAAAAAGCCGCTAAAAATAGTGGCGTTTTACCGTCGACACAATGGGCGGTGTGGTGTGAAAGGAGTCTAAATGTTGCAAAAAGCTTGTATGTGCATGGAGGCATAGGCTAACATGCAGGGGAGTTTAAAGGCAGGAAAATAAAAAAACGCCAGGCTCCCCTAGGGGCAGCTGTAAAAATATCTATTGTGCATTAGGGCTTATAAACACGATATACTTCACATTCAAAATCTACATTCATTATTAAAAAAAAATCTATAGTGTATGGCGTAAATTGGGCCTGTACAAGCGCACAGATGTGCATTATATAGGCACAACATATGCCTAGTGAGAAAAAAAAAAAATGCATTTTCCTCTGACTGAAAAAAAAAATTATTATTATAAAAAAAAAAATAATGCGGGCTGCGTAACACGTCCCTTTTATATCAAATAGAGTACATGCCTGCTAGTATCTGTGATCAAAAATTCACCTGCTAGAGAGGAACATGTAACTTTTTGTGCTTACTGTAACTCGTGCTTTAATGTAATTTTCTTTGCTTACTTTTGCTTGAGTCAATGGTTTGTCTGCACATGTAGACTCAGCAGTTTTCCATCAGTTGTGTAGTCTTAGGTGACGGTGGGGTTAATAATTGACATTGCCAACACCCATCCATATGTCACATAGCAAATGTACCTTTTGGATTATCAGTGTTCTGTAGCATTAGGTCATGATCAGGGTGTTTTTGCACTAACTGCAGGTCCAGCAGGGAAATATTAGGAGGCCCATAAACTGGACTGAAAAGTGTTCAGCCGGTCTAATAGTAGGCTATTTCTCCACCGAGGCGGAGTTGCACTTTTAAGGTGGCCATACACACAGTAATTTGATTGAGCAATCAAACTTTTTATTTCATTGTTTGGCAGTCGAAGACCTAAAATTGTAGTTTAATTGACTGACTGCAAAGAGATGGAATTGAAACCCAGTGGAAAAATCAAGCAAATGTTGGTGGTTAATTGATCTTGAAACATTGCTAATGTACTGCTCTTGCTTTCAATCATATCTGAGATTCCTAGTTGATCAAAAGTGGTTGAAATTAACTTAAATTTGCCAAGTGTATAACCTACTTTAGTGTCTGCGAAGGAATATTTGTGGAACGTTAGCTTGCATATTTTTCTTGGCATTCTTATGGCCCCATACACACGATCCAAAAATTGGACGAAAATACCACTTTCGAAATGATCCTACGATAATTGGATGGTTAGTACAGCGCTTTCGAGAGCCAATCATGACAGTTCATCCGATGATATCTGATGGGACAAACACGAAAATTTTCCTCGTTTGATGACAAATCGTACAATTTTCATTTAATCGGTACAGTTGTCCAAAAATACAATAGAAATACACTACAACACATGACATCACTTCTGTTTGTTGTTTTTTTTTATTTTTATTTTATTATTCTGTCGTACAAGAATTTTCATAACTTTAGTAACCTCTCCATTTTGTGACTAGCATGCAAAAAAAACCCCGGACGATCTGTTGTCCGTTTTTCAGATTGTGTGTATGGGCCATTAGGAAGGCTGTGAAATAACAGCTAATAGTGTGCTGGCCATTTTCATGTAAGTGAAAAGTAATACATATAATAAGAACTATAAAAACATTTTTGTGGATACTGTATGTAATGACCTAAATACAGGAGGGGAAATACTTTTAGTACTAGTTATATAACCGTTATGTCATGCTTCAAAGTACTATGTATCCCTACAATACATTTCTTTTATTTTTTTATTTTATTTGCCCCCCCATGGTCTGGTAAATATACAGTTGAAAGTGTTTTGTTATATTGTTTCTAGTTCTCTCTGAACTACAGAAAACCCCACTTAGATTTTATGGAGATTAGAAGAGGGTGAAGTGTTCAGTAGTTTTGACACAATGGAGCATGTATAAAATTTCACAGTCACATTTTACAGTTATTTATTTAACAGAGTAGAGGTTAAAACACCTTGGTCTTGGTATGATAAACTGGCTTGGCTGGCACTGGTAGGATTGCCTCTGGCGGTGCCAAGCATCTGCCACCTGCTGTTTTAGTGTCACGCTGTTTAATGTCTATGCACAGAAAAGAGTGTTTCAGGAGCTGGGCAGACTGCCCATTACATGGATAATTTTAGTCACTTCATGCTCTTGAGACAGAAATTTCTAGCCTTTTTGGTAGATTTTTGCTTGCTCATAATTGTTTTTATCCATATGTACAAAGACTTAAATGTAAAGGTTACGACTGGTGCAAGAAAGTAGGGCTGGCCATGGACATAAATTAGTACTTATTTTTTGTTTTATTGGTTCAGAGACAAATTGCTTTGGTTACCACAAAAACCTTCATCCTTTATTTTGGGGGTTCAGTATCATTTGAAAAAACAGTAGCTGGAGGTACTTGCTCTATTTATGTGTATTTTGTTCCTATTATAAATAATTGAAACACGTGGCGCTAAACCAAGTGACTGTTACACCACTAAATATTATACTACAAAGTGCATCAAATATAGCTCAAAAAATTGTATACATAAATAAAACATTATTAATAATAAACATTAAATAAAAATAAATAACCCAGTGAATAAGTGATAGTTCACACTATACATTTAAACACACCTCAGGGAGTATTGCAGAGCATATGCAGTGTTCATACAATGTTGCAAAAGTCTGTGAGTCTCCAAAACATATTTCACTTTAACAAGCAATATTGATCAGTGTTTTTTCCTCTCAAACCGCCTTTCCTTCACCACACCGCTGTGAAATGTGATTCCTCTCCCCTTTATGTGAATTAACTCACTGACTAAATCGACCTCACAATCAATGTGTTTGGCAGAAAAGCGCTTTCCAAACCCTTTTTGCAGGGATGTGGATGACAGTCCTTCACTTCAGCAGGAGAAAAGCTGACCCAATTGACACTTTCATAGACAGTGCTCTCATGAAATAGAAAAAAAGAAATGCTCCCATAGCGTGATACCAATAAAAAACTTTTAATCACACATAAGAAGATCCTCTTAAGTTACACTCACATTTAAAAACTTGGAACCACGCCAAATAAGTCAAGGCACAGCACACTTTAACACAGCTGATTGCCAATAGACTTGTGCACAATGGAAAATTTTGTTTAGTTTCGGTTCGTTGTCATTCGTAAAATACATAATTTCGTTCTGTTATATTCGTTATGTTACGTTAATACATTTTCGGATAATTCGTTATTATTCGTAGAGTGTCGAATTCATTCGTTCGTATTCGTTGAAATTCGATATTTATGAATGTATAGACATTCGTAGTGATTCGTAGTGATTCATAGTTTGGAAAGTCGTTTGTTTATTGAATCTTTTAACACACACAATGACAACGTCTCTTCTCCTTGGCTCAAATACAATACAACACCCTTCTAACTCAGTTCTCAGTTGCCAGTAATCCAACCTCTGACACAAAATTAATTAGCTGATTGGACTCTAAGATTTACTTTGAGCTGACCTTTTGTTTCATTAGATCTTTAAAGAACTACCAAATTCATTTGAATTCATTTGAATTCATTCGTTATATTTCTTTCGTATTCGTTGTTGTTCGTTATTTTTTTTATTCGGACATTCGGATGCATCGATTCATAGTTTGGAAAGTCATTTGTTTATTGAATCTTTTAACACACACAATGACAACATCTCTTCTCCTCGGCTCAAATACAATACAACACCCTTCTAACTCAGTTCTCAGGAATGCACTTTGCCAGTAATCCAACCTCTGACACAAAATTAATTAACTGATTGGACTATAAGATTTACTTTGAGCTGACCTTTTGTTTCATTAGATCTTTAAAGAATTACCAAATTCATTTGAATTCATTCGAATTCATTCGTTATATTTCTTTCGTATTCGTTGTTATTCGTTATTTTTTTATTCGGACATTCGGATGCATCCGAATGTCCGAAAGATGCAAAATTCGGCTGAATTTAGATTCGTTACGAAACGAATTGCACAAGCCTAATTGCCAAAGCATTGGTGATTTTAGCGGACCCAGGGTATGCGAGACACACTCTTTAAATCTCTCACCGCTCCTTGGCCTCGCCAGCACCTTGGTGAAGATAGACGTGAGCTGTCCGATGGTTCCTCTCACTCTGTTTCTTAGTAGCCACGCCTACCCTTTTTTATTTATTTATGTATACAATTTTTTTGAAGCTATATTTGATGCACTTTGTAGTATAATATTTAGTGGTGTAAAAGTCGCTTGGTTTAGCGCCACGTGTTTCAATTATTTATAATAGGAACAAATACACAGAAATCACACATTATTTTAAGTGGCTGCTTAGTGGGGAAGGGTTCTTTTGCTGGAAGCTCAGTGGTAAATACACAGGTGAAAGGGCATTAGTGAGTGTATTATTGATTTGCACTTGTTCTGATAGATGTATCCATGCTGACCATAATGTATAACAATTGCCTCCAATGTTACTATTTCTTTTTGACCCATCCCTGCTGTCAGCTGGCATTTATTTTTTATTTTTTTGTGGGTTGGCAGCTGTCATTGACGATGGATTTATATCTATGTTGTGTGTTTATTAACATTTTTACATTGTTTTGAATGAGTACCCCCTACTCATTCACATGGGTATGGGCAGGATCTTCCAGATTCTAAAAAGTCACCCCCTTATACCCCCACAACCACCAGCCACAGGTTTAGGGTTGTGAGGAAGATGTTTTTGCTCTCCCCTACTTGGGAAAAGATGCTTTGCCAGGAGCTCCCCATGGCCTGGTAAGGATTGCAGGGGAACTCCAGGCCATTTATTTATTTATTGTGTACTGATCGCTCGTTTGTTTACATTCTGGTCACAACCTGTCAAAGCAGGGATGAGTCACTTGTTGTTAGGACTCCTGTGGGTCCTTATGCTGTCCGAGCGGGGATGATTTATGGGTTGTTTGGAAGCCGGCGGTTTCCTACTCCTTAACAACCAACACAAATCTCTCAGGCAAAAATGCGCCAAAACTGCATGTATATGAGTTTTTGGTACATCTCCATTAAAGTCAAAACCATGCTGCATCACACCAAAGTAGCACAGGTACCTTTTCCAAAGTTGCATTGCATTGATGTGAACGGGCACCATTGAAAGCTATGTGATTTCTATTGTGATGTGATAATGTGCAAATCATTCACATCTGAAAACGCCCTAGTGTGAACCAGGCCTAAAAGACAATTAGGAGGTGTCATTATTCTGAACTTACACAGGAAGCTGCTGTGTGATCCAGTGAGGGGAGAGAGACCCACTGCTTTTGTGTACTTTGCTGGATTGAGATGGGGCTCAGTTAAGTATAAAGGGAGGGTGGGGGTGAGCTGCACCTAGAAGTTTTTTTTTTTTTTACCTTAATGGATAGAATGCATTAAAATAAAAAACCTAGAGGCTCTGTTCACATATATGCAATGTGGGAAACTCAGTGAATCCTGTTCGTTTACTACATCACATTGACATTGCACAGCATTCATGCAATCTGCTGCAGGTGTCAAGGTAAATTAAAGACACCCTTAAACCGCTTGCCAAAAACAGTTTGATTGCCTGAATCGGATCCAGTTCTGGTGTGGCAAAAAAAAAAAAAAAAAGGTTCCTGTACCATTTTGGTGCGGATGTGGTGTCATTTGATCCATATAAAATGTCTCAGATCACACACAGACATCACATGTGATTTGCACAGGAGTGTGATGTGATTCAAATATTCAAGATGCATTTTTTCAAAAACCGGAACAGAAATGCACAGTTAGAAAAAATAAAAATATATATAAAAAGTATTTGATCCCCAGCTGGTTTGCCCATTGACAAAGAAAAGGTCAGTCTATAATTTTAATGGTAGGTTTATTTTCAGGCCCCTTTCACATGATCGGTCCACTTGTTCGATTTTCAGGTGGATCCGATCACGCCATAGAGGACAGCGGAGCTCTGACAGGTCCATCACTGCAGAAATGGATTCTAGCTGAGCTAGCGGAGTCTGTCAAAACGGATCTGCCCTGTGTGAAAGGGGCCTAACGGCGAGATAGAATACCAAAAATATCCAGAAAAACACATTTCAAAAAAGTTCTAAATTGATTTTATCTGCACCTTTTTTTTTTTCTAGCGGCAAAACGCAGAAAACCCTATTTTGGCCAATACATCAATGCATCCCTACTTTTAAATGTTTATTTGTTGAACCCCTTTCTGGTGTTTAGGGTCTTCATTTTCTCACTCTGTTGGGGTCCACAGGTAATGTAGCAGAAGATCTTAATATTATTATGTAATGCTGCATTACAAGTATATGTACTCACTCTAAAATCAGCCTAGACAAGTTACTATTTAAACAAAAGACAGACAAAAGGAAAGCATGGGAACATTCTTTTTTATGAGCAGCCAGGTGGTTACTTTCATAGCGAGAAGTTTAGCAGGGCTGGGGGAGGGGCTTTAGCAGAGTAGTGTTGGGACCCATTGGGGACTTTTCCCTTCACTTCTGCTCCCGTGGGCAAAACGGGAAGAGAGGGTAAAGCCCTCCAAAGATTGGGAACCCTGGATGTCACCAGGGCCATCAGAACTAGCATCCCAATTGGAAGATTTACCCTCTATTCCTATTCTGGTCACAACCCAAAATTTGGGATTTTCTTTGTTTCAAAAACTGTAAACAAGGCCCATAGAGAGAGTATATCTCCCTAATGGGGACACAGACCGCAAGAAAAACTCCACTCTATTCAAATCTTAAAAAAAAGTGTTTTCCTTTTTAGTTATACTTTAAATATTAATTCTAGGCAACAAGTGAGCATGCATAGTGGATAAAGATCAATAAAAAAATAATAAGGAATGTTTCAGTGCTGGCCCATTTTTCTGCAGTAGGTTTTCTATGTGTGGGAAGTCGTAAGGAGTGTATTTCGGTATGACAAGTAAGGCTCCGTGCACACTGGCTTAAAAAGCGCTGCTTCTACTGGAGTTGTTCTGCCTGTAGAAGCAGCTCAGTGTTCTCTTATGTGTCCATACACATTAGGACAATTACAGGCATGTTTTAAGCTCAACATTTTGAGGCAGGAAAAGATCCTGATTGGAGCTTACTAGCAGAAAAAAAAATGCAAAACTCTCTTAAACTCATCTAAACTTTGTACAAAAAATGCTCTATATGAATTTTTTTTAAGTTTTGTGCATGGAGCGTAAGAGTCCATTCACACAGGGGCAACACGACTTCCAGCGCGATTTTTGGAGGCAACTTGGACACGACTTGAGTATGAATAACAGCGTGACTTGGAGCGACTTCGTGACTTGGGGTGACTTACAACACAACTTTGGCCATTGCCAATCGGAGAATAATCAGCTCTCGAGGGGGAAATTTTAAATAAAAAAGCGACATGGTTGTCGGGGTCTTCGGACGGGGGGGCTTATCGGAATCCGGGACCCCCATTTAATAAGGGGGCCCCCCACCCTATGTGAATGAGTAAGGGGTACATCGTACCCCTACCCATTCACCTGGGGGGGAAAAAGTGTCAATAAATTTATTTATCAGCTCGGGGGTCTTCTTCTGATTTCTCCGCTCTGTTCGGCCTCTTCTCCCGGTGTCCGTCCTCTTCTCCCGCTCTCCGGTGTCGTCTCCCGCTTTTCTGCCGGCTCCTCCGCTATCTTCTTGTAGCTTTTTTACTAGCGGAGGAGCCCGGTCTTCTCCATCCTTCTTCCCTCTTCTCCTTTCTTCTTCTGATATTAACACAACGCTCTCTCCCGCTAAAATGCAGTGTGCGACGTAAGCGGTGACTGATATAGGTATGGGGCGTGGTCACCGGGAGATGTCACACGGTGACCCCACCCCTTATAACGTCAAGTCCCGGGGCATGCTGGGTCTGTGACGTCATACAAGGCGGGGTCACCGTGTGACATCACCCGTGACCACGCCCCTTACCTATATAAGTTGCCACGCACGTCGCACAAGCCATTACAGCAGAAGAGAGCGTTGTGTCAACACCGGAAGAAGAAAGAAGGGAGAAGAGGGAAGAAGGACGAAGGAGACCGGGCTCCTCCGCTAGTAAAAGAACTACAAGAAGATAGCGGAGGAGCCAGCAGAAGAGCAGGAGACGACGCCGGACACCGGGAGAAGAGGCCGAACAGAGTGGAGAAGTCTGAAGAAGATCCCCGGAGCTAATTAATAAATTACTTAAAAAACCTGTGTTGTGTTTTTTTTTTTTAATTGACACTTTTTTCCCCCCCAGGTGAATGGGTAGGGGTACGATGTATTCACATAGGGTGGGGGGCCGGGATCTGGGGGCCCCCTTATTAAAGGAGGCTCCTGGATTCCGATAAGCCCACAGACCCCGACAACCAATGGCCAAGGTTGTCGGGAAGAGGCCCTTGTCCTCATCAACATGGGGACAAGGTGCTTTGGGGTGGGGGGGCCACAAAGGGTGCCCCCCTCCCCAAAGCACCCACCCCCCCATGTTGAGGGCATGCGGCCTGGTATGGTTCAGGAGGGGGGGGCGCTCGCTCGTCCCCACCCCTTTTCCTGACCGGCCGGGCTGCGTGCTCGGATAAGGGTCTGGTATGGATTTTGGGGGGACCCCCATGCCGTTTTTTATTTAAAATTTTGCGTGGAGTTCCCCCTTGGGAGCTGATTATTTTGTGAGAGCGGCAACATTGTCACTTCAATATAGATGGAGGTCCGACTTGGAGACTTCCATTGAAATCAATGGGTACAAGTCGCCTAGAAGTAGGATTGAAGTAGTACAGGAACCTTTTCTGAAGTCGGAGCGACTTCAGTAGTGTACATTAAGACAGCTCTCATTCACTTACATTGATTTTTACATGTAGCGTGACTTGGGGCGACTTGAAGTCGGATCCAAAGTTGCCCCTGTGTGAATGGACTCTTAGTGTGTTCCAGGATAATTCGATTATAGACAAAATTAAAGAGGAACTGCACTGTATCTGAGCACCAAAAACCAAAAGTGCTATTAAAAGTGGATGTAAACCCAATTCATGAAATGTGACCTAGGCACATATAATATCTCCCAAAACTTGAGTAAACCTCTCAAGTTATAAATATTTTGTTAAATCTTTTCACGTGACAGCACTGAAGAAATTACACTTTTCTACAGTGTACAGCTTGTATAACAGTGTAAATTTGCTATCCCCTCAAAATAACCCCTAACACATTAATGTCTAAACTGCTGGCAACAAAAGTGAGTACACCCCTAAGTGAAAATGTCCAAATTGGGCCCAATTAGCCATTTTCCCTCCCCGTTGTCACGTGACTCGTTGGTGTTACAAGGTCTCAGGTGTGAATGGGGATCAGGTGTGTTAAATTTGGTGTTCTCGCTCTCACTCTCTCATACTGGTCACTGGAGGTTCAACATGGCACCTCATGGCAAAGAACTCTGTGAGGAGCTGAAAAAAAAGAATTGTTGCTCTACATAGTGTGACATTGGGGGATGTTTAACTCAGTGGTAGATGCCTTTTCAGTAAGTTCACAGCGAACAGGAACTTAATAAAGTATGGTGTAGCGCTTTAACATTTGATAAATGTAAAGTTCATATCCGCAATGGAAGAATTCCAGAAAACGGTCAAAGTAGAGTCGTTATCCATCAATCCATAAAAGAGACAGAAGGGACCACCACCAACACCCGATATTACTGACTCTTACCGTCAGTGCATGTAATAAATGCACATAGGATCAAATTGTAAATGGTCAGATTTCCAGACTCCTCCTTATCCCAACATGATTACTCCATGGAAAAAAAACGTCAGAAAGCAAAAAAATGCACTTCTCAAGACTTCATCAAATGTGTCCTCAAAAAAGTTCAATGGCCATATGCAAAAATGAAAAGAATAGTTTCATTGCGCAGACGTCATAAGTTAATCATTCTTTAATATAAAAATCCCAATAAAATTACACTCGCATTTCAGATGAAACGCAAACCACTGGATGGAAACCACTCTCGTGCTCCTTTACATGTCACAGGTCCCTCTTAAACCCAAGGTTTCCTCACAAACGTGCATCATCAGGGGCATGGAACAGGAACTTTAGTTTAAGGGCATGGTAGCCCACTTTTATTAAAAGGAACAAAATAAAGTTCATACATGCTCTTGGTTGCCTGGCTCTCTTCAGCAGTACTGCCATCTAGGCTTTACACTTCAGCCCTCTTGGCCATATAACAGGGTTCCCGTACAACTGCTGTACCTCTTTTCAGCTTACTTGCTGCTCAGGCCTTCCACTTCAGGCTCTCATCTGTCTCCTTAGATGCACACAGCTTCAACACACACAGCGTCTATCTAGAAAGCAGCCCCTCACTGCTCTGATCCTCAGACATGGGTCTCTGGCTTTCTCTAGTGCACACCTGCACTCTCTGGACTCCTGGAGACCTCCTGTCTCTCTGGGTGGAGCCCAGAACCCTAATCCTAACTCTGCTATAAGCCCAGGACCCACCTGCTCAATCAACCAGCCAGATTCCTGGCTGTTCCAAAAACCCGGTCCCAGGATTGGAGATTCCATCCCACCCATAACGCTATGGAATCTCCAGGCTCCAAGTCGCCAAGTGGATTTTACAAACTTTGGAGGAAACTGATGAAACAGATTCCTCCACATTAAATACCCCTGGAGCCCCTCAACCTGCCTATTTCAGAACCCTGGGCGACAATTACTAGGACAGGGAACTATACTGTCACAATAGGCTATAAGAAGATTGCCAAGACCCTGAAACTGAGCTGCAGCACGGTGGCCAAGACCATACAGCAGTTTAACAGGACAGGTTCCAGTCAGAACAGGTCTCGCCATGGTTAACCAAAGAAGATGAGTGCATTTGCTTGATGTTATATTCAGAGGTTGTCTTTTGGGAAATAGACGTATGAGTGCTGCCAGCATTGTTGCAGAGGTTGAAGGGGTGGGGGGGTCAGCCTGTCAGTGCTCAGACCATACGCCGCACACTGCATCAAATTGGTCTGCATGGCTGTCATCCCAAAAGGAAGCCTCTTCTAAAGATGATGCACAAGAAAGCCCGCAAACAGTTTGCTGAAGACAAGCAAACTAAGGACATGGATTACTGGAACCATGTCCTGTGGTCTGATGAGACCAAGAGAAACTTATTTGGATCAGATGGTGTTAAGCTTGTGCGGAGGCAACCAGGTGAGGAGTTCAGACTAGTGTGTGTCTTGCCTATAGTCAAGCATGGTGGTGGGAGTGTCATGGTCTAGGGCTGCATGAGTACTGCTGGCACTGGGGAAGCTACAGTTCATTGAGGGAAAAATGAATGCCAAAATGTACTGTGACGTCCTAAACCGGAGCATGATCCCCTCCCTTTGGAGACTGAGCCGGAAGAAGTATTCCAACATGCTAACGACCCCAAACACACCTTCACGATGGCCACTGCCTTGCTAAAGAATCTGAGGGTAAAGGTGATGAACTGGCCAAGCATGCCTCCATAACTAAACCCAATTGAGCATCTGTGGGGCATCCTCAAACGGAAGGTGGAGGAGCGTAAGGTCTCTAACATCCATCAGTTCCATGATGTCGTCGTGTGGAAGAGGACTCCAGTGGCAACCTGTGAAGCTCTGGTGAACTCCATGCCCAAGAGGGCTAAGACAGTCCTGGAAAATAAGGGTAGCCACACAAAACATTGACACTTTGGGCCCAATTTGGACATTTTTACTTAGGGGTGTACTCACTTTTGTTGCCAGCACTTTAGACATTAATGGCTGTGTGTTGAGTTATTTTGAAGGGACAGCAAATTTACACTGTTATACAAGCTGTACACTCACTACTTTACATTGTAGCAAAGTGTAATTTCTTCAGTGTTATCACATGAAAGGATATAATCCAATTTACAAAAATGTGAGGGGTGTATTCACTTTTGTGAGATACTGTATATCTGTAGAAACACTACTTATCTCTCTCTAAAGCCCTGAGTCCAATGTCTTTCTGCTGTTTAGTTCCTTTGTTACCAGCAACTTCTGACATGTTCTCCGAGATGGGAGATGAAAGCATCTGAAAATTGTGTGTCATGGGAGGTTTCTATAAATAGATAAATTAGCAGAGAGCTTGTCTTGTGGGGGGTTGGTGGTGAGTGCCTTTCCTCCAATCAGTTGTCTCCCAGTGTAGGCGAAGAATCCACTCCTACTGCTGAATGAGGAAGTGAAAATTCTAACCCGATGTAAGAATTCTAAAGAATGTAGCAAGCTAAAGACAGCAGATAAGCATGTAAAACTTATGTAGAGAGATTTGTTTCATCCCTGTGTATCATCTGAGGCTGTTCACTTCACTGGGTATATGTGAGGTTTTACAACCACTTAAATTAATTTGTAATGTTCAAAGCAATTTCCCCATCCATCCATGTCTCCATGTTTTATTTTGTTGAGAAATCAATTTCAAATTCAAAGTAGCCCATGTTCGTTGAGAGAGTGAAGTTCCAGATTAAGTAGTTTAGGCTTGTGCAATGCAGCATTTGTTTATAAATTTAAAATAAAAAAAGGAAAAAAACATCAGGATGACAACCAAAAGAAGAAATCTGGTGGTCTAGTATTTGCTTGAAGACAGATGCATCACTACCTGTCATTTATAGCTGGCCATAGATGAATTGACTCCTATCGGCTTATGTAGTACAGGAATGTACTGATCGTTGTATTTTGACAGCAGAGGAGTCCCACAATAGCACAGTGGGGAGGATTTCTCTATCCACCTCACTTGTTTGGATGGGGAATTTTATTCATTTGATCAGCTTGCTGGCTGATCGAAAAAACATGAATAGTCTATAACCAGCTAAAGTATATAATTGTCTCTGGCAAAAGTAAAATTAAGGCACATTATAAACCTTGATTGTGTATGTATGGAGAATATAAACTTTACTGAAGTGGGCTCTAACTTTATTTTTAAATGTATCCCTCTGCAGCTATTAGCATAGTTACATAGTCATGTTGAAAAAAGACACAACCCCATCAAGGTTAACCAAAAAATATAAAATCCCATATACACTAACCTACACCCACAGTTGATCCAGAGGAAGGCAAAAAAAAAAACAGCAAAGCATGCTCCAATTTGCTACAGCAGGGGAAAAATTCCTTCCTGATTTTCCCTGGATCAACTTTACCTATATATGTTAGTACCCAGTGATATTGTGTACATTTAGGAAATAATCCAGGCCTTTTTTTTTAATGCAATCGACTGAACTGGCCAGAATCACCTCTGGAGGGAGTCTATTCCACATTTTCACAGCTGTTACTATGAAGAAACCTTTCCGTATTTGGAGATGAAATTCAGTTCCTTTTAATATCTCCTCATAGCTGAGCTCCTCCATGCCTCTTAATCAGTTTGGTTACCCTTCTCTGCACTTTCTCCAGTTCCCCGATATCCTTTTTGAGAACTGGTGCCAAAAACTGAACTGCATATTCCAGATGAGGTCTTACTAATTTATACAGGGGCAAAATTCATTCTCTCTATCTCTCTATCTCTCCATACAACAAAGGACTTTGCTCACTTTGGAAACCGCAGCTTGGCATTGCTTGAAATTGAGCTTATGATCTACCAAAACCCACAAATCTTTCTCCACCATTGATTCCCCTAGTATGTATGATGCATGCATATTCTTAGTCCCCAAGTGCATAGCTTTACATTTATCAACATTAAACCTCATTTGCCACTTAGTTGCCCAATTAGACATTGAGGTCAGCTTGTAAATTGGAGACATCCTGTGTGTGTTGTTCCTCTGTGCAGCTTGGTGTCATCTGCAGACAGAAGTGTTAGGCCCCTTTCACACATGCAGACCGTATGTCCGTATTTCATCCATCCGTTTGCGGATGAAATACGGACATACATGCATCCCTGTGGGATAGCGGGTGTCTGCGGATGAACATCCGCAGACAACCAATATCGTCTGTCTCCGCAATGGTCCGATTCTGCAGATGTAGGAAAATCCTATTTTTCTATCCATCTGCAGAGCGGATCGGATGAACATGGACAGTCCGTGTTTATCCGATCCCCCATAGAGGAGACCAGAGATCTGACAGGGTGGTCCCTGCACAGTGTGCGGAGACCGCCCTGTCATCCGCCGGTTCAGCGGGGATAAACAGAGCGATCCCCGCTGAGCGAGCAGATCATCATGGGGCGGATCATTACGGATCCGTCCCGTGTGAAAGGGGCCTAACTTTTAATCCCAGACCCTATATCATTTATACAGGTATTAAAAAGTAAGGGTCCCAGCACTGAACCTTGGGGTACACCACTGATAACTTTAGTCTATTCAGAGTATGAGTCATTAACCACTATTTTCTGAATTCTGTGTTTTAGCCAGTTTTCGAGTATTAAAACATACTGAGAGGCCTATTTAATCAATGTTTTCCACCAAGTTTTCATATAACTTTTACCATTTTAATTGAATTGTGTGGTATCTGTAAATCTTGGGTGAAAACTTTGATAAACAGCGCTAAATGTCATTTTCAGGGGTTTTCTTGTAGCAACAGTGGTTGTTTTTCATGAAATATTGGCAAATGACAATCTGTGTAGTGTAAACTGTATTAATTACAAAACATGGGAGTTCTCCCTTATGTTAGGTGAATATATGTGCAAACTATAGTATCCACCTACAAGATTCACTACAAAAGGAAACTTTAGTGGTTCAGTATAGTAATTTTAGAAGTAAGACTGACCGAACCAACTTTCTCAGAAGAACATGTAGTGGTGAGTAATTTTGAGATCTGTAGGAGGTTGTTTTTAGTTCCTTTCTTGTGAGGAGCATGTTTAACCTGATTCCTGTTCATTTAAAGTCTGTTACAAAATAAAATGAAGGGTAAAACGTAAAAATTTCTCTTGCACTATAGTAGAGCACTGAGGAATGTCTCTTCCATCCACCTTTTGCTGTCTATACTGGATTCAGTTTTGATTAAATGCCAGTAGTATGAAGACCTCAACATCACATGTCATGGATTTTGAGGTGTTTCATCCAAGTTCACCCATCTGCCTCTGCTATATAATGAGGGGGCTCACTCCCCCTCCCTTCCTTCCTTTTTTTTTTTTTTTTTTTTGTAAATACATCCTTGCCATAGCAAGAAGACATTATGGGACACACAGAATTAGAGCCATTTGCCCATTTTTGTGAGATTGTCTATGAGCATCAGCCCGCAGTTTTGGGTGGACAAACACTTTAATGTTGGTAGTGCAGGAAGACTGTTGTCACCACTCATAAGTGCTGTCAGTCATTGCAGATTACTGCCTTCATATGTGAACAATTAGACTTTCAAGAACCGAGCTGCCATTTTTTTTTTTGGTTTTTATTAGAAGACGTTTTTGATCGGGAAATGAAATTAAAACAACCTGTTGAGTAAATCACAGAGCTGTAGTGAGGTCACTTCCTTGCTTTAACACATTTGCCTTTACCCAGGCTACAGAAATGTTCAACGGTGTTTTTCATATTTTTAGCATTCCTGTTAGTTTATTTTTAAATGATGATCTTTTTATTCCTTTTTTTTTTTTTTTTTTTAGTTCATTTTAGGAGCCACATTAGAGGGCTACCTTCTGTAGCTGTACATGAAAACTATACACATTTTTTCTTAAACGTTAGGTTTTTATTGATATTTAACGAATACAAAAGTAAATCTATAGAAAACTGACTTAATGAAAAAAGGGGATAGGATTGTGCTATGGATAATGTATGTATATATGTATATACAGATGAAGGGGGGCTGCCTCTACCAGATATTTCCAACCAAACTGGTTGAAAATAGAAAACTGACTTAATATACTCTTGTAACATCTAGTATATAAGCAGACCAGATTAACAAAATAAGATATAAGCCATATATATAAAAATAAGTCACAATGATCATATCATTGAAGAGGCATCAAAGTAAAGCTGTCAGTTCTAAATCATGTCCAAAATACTAATAAGCAAAACTGACAGAATAAAATAACACAACGAACACCTAACCGCTATACTATTTTTTATTTTTTTTTATTTTTTTTAACCTACATTTGTTTTCTTGACCATGAGGGAAATTGACTGTAGCTGCAGTGGATGTCAGATTTGTCTTCTGGCATCTATTATTGCAGCCTTCCAAGTCCTTGTTAGTATTGGCGAAAAACCAGTAGAGGCGCCAGTGGCTTAATACATACAGAAACGCATAATTGATGAAATTCATAAAACATTTTGTCATTGTAGGTCCCATTCCCTACACACCCTTGACCACCATTGCCTTGAGCTATACAAATGTGGGGGGAAATAGAAAGTGACTACTTTTAATATTCCCCCCCCCCCCCCAAGTATGAGGTTTGTAACATAATCACTTTTTAATACTTCTTATCTTTTATGTTTCTCAAGAGAAGTTTTCATGGCAGACTGCATGTATCTCTGAACAATTACAAAGAAGCCTGCAAATGATGCACTATTTTTTTTTAATTTCACCACAGACGTGGAAAGAAAAGTATATAGCTTGGTTCTCCCATCAACACCACATCCCAGTGCTATTGTGGTCTGCTGGTGGGGTGCCTTCCCTGTCAGTAGAACACAATGATCACTGCTGGCGAATATAGCCACCGTCGGTAATCAAATGAAAAAAATACGCCAGGCTAGTTGTAGGGAAATCGATTGTACAACCAGCCTGCCCATAGAGGGATCAAATCTCAGGCATTCCCTGCTGAACCATCCAACATTCAATCTATCGATGGCCGGCTTTATTCTGTCCAAAAGACTTGCTGATCTTCTTTTCATTAACATACAATGCAGGAGGTCAGCTTCCAAATCTAAAACCCTTTTAAGATTGTGTCAAATTTAATTTGCAACCGATGATAGGATCTGTCAAAATTTTGTTTATTAAGATCTGTTGGAACAGTACAGACAGAGTTAAATATGGCAACTGTAAAATCTTGATTTCTCTTCAGTTTTTGTAGTCACAAGCGCAAATGATGAGGGTGAACCTTCCCAGGGTGCACAGAAGTAATAAAAAGCAAAAGAAAAACAGTCTATGCCCTCCCAACTGTATTAGAAATAGTCATTTTTGAAGTCAGAACTTCTGATGTGACTGCTTGCTCGTGTTCAGTTACTTAGGCCCCATTCACACCTGTGTGTTTTAGGTGAAGTGTGTTAAAAACAAAAAACAAAAAACAAAAACCTGTTTGCTACATATTTGATGCACTTTCATGAAAACTCATGTCATAAAGAGTTCAAAGGTGTAACGCACCTAAAATACAGTGCACCTGAATCTGCACAGATGTGAACTGCCCCCTTATGCCGTGTACACACGAGCGTTTTTTCCCTTGGCATAAACTTTGAAGGTTTCCCCGACGGAATTGCAACAGAATTCCGCTCAAGCTGTCTTGCATACACATGGTCACACCAAAGTCCGACCAGCAAGAACGCGGTGACGTACACCGCGTATGATGGGACTAGAAAAAGGAAGTTCAATAGCCAGTAGGCAATAACTTCAGTCTCAGAGCATGCGTTGTTTTTGGTCCATCACAACAGCATACAGATGAGTGGTTTTCCCGATAGGAATTTGTTCCGTCGGAAAAATTTAGAACATGTTCTCTTACTAAGAAGTTTCGATATAAAAAGTGCGATGGAGCATACACACGATCGGAATATACGATGAAAAGCTTCCGTCTTACTTTTTCTGTCTGAAATTCCACTCGTGTGTACACGGCATTAGAGTTTTGAAGCCATTACATCAGTTTGATAGCCTAGCAGCTTGTGTATAATGTGAAGGTTACACTGGTAAACACATGAAAAGCAACCATCATTTTTTAATCTAAAGCCTAATCAAGAAAGAGAAATTCTATATAAATTGCCTTTTTTTGTGTGTGGCCACCACCGTCCTTCTTTTCTTAGTAAGCAAGATTCTGTCTGGTAACAAGGATTTCTTGATATGAGTGGCATTTCATGTTCTGAGGTCTTTTGTACTGAATAGAAATTCCCCTGTGAGTGTTACTTGTGCTTTCACGGCTTGTACCCCTTATCAGAAGAGCTTTATCTACATTTAGATCTGCATCACAGGCAACTCTCTGTTAATACGCTTTCTTTGATGCTGCAAATGGTTCATTCTGTGATCAAAGGAATTTTTAGTTCAAGCATGGCACGTTCTAAAAAGTTTCATTAATTCAGTGACAAATTGCTCTTTCGTGTTTTCAGCTTTTATTACATGTGTCTGAATTTGTGTATGTGTAAGTTCTATTGGGCATTCAGTGTTAAGACCACCACACACGCGCGCGCACACACACACACACACAGCTATTATAGAAAGATGCTTGATGTGTATAAACCTATTGTTTAGCCCAGTGTTTCTCAACCTGGGTGCCAGTTTGCCCTAGATCTGTGTCATGAGTTGCCATGGTGTGAGCAGGCCTGCCGATGGCTCCATAACAACCAAGTACTGCCCAACCAAGTTTCATCTATTATGGTGTTGGCTGTCCCATCTGTACCATGGCAGCTTAAGACACTGATCCAGTGCAGGCATAATGCAGAGTCACCTTCAACAATTTGGGGGGTGGGGTGGAGAACAGAAGTTTGGCTGACCTGCTCCTTCTCCCACCCTCTGCTGGAGCCAAAAAGTAGGGCTTTGATTCGGATAGGGGATTGTGTGTTTGGGGGACTTTGTGATAGGGGGATTCTGATGTGATGAGAAGACTTGGTTATGGGGGGGACTGTGACATATGTGGAGGATTACAATGTAATGAGCAGACCTCTGACACGGTAGGCTTTTCAATGTGAAGTTCATTTCATCAAGGTGGTTGTGTGCTTCGTCTCAGATTCAGGTTTCCCATTGATTTTAGACTGGTGTGCCTGCCTTTTAGACTGGGGATTTTGCATAGTTTTAAAGGGTGTCATGGCTGAAAAAATTTGAGAGATGCTGGCTTAGACACTGCTTTAAAAAGATTGTTCAAAGTGCTTTTGTATGGTTCTGTCGACCCTTTATGTGTCTGGGATACATTCAAGGCCTGGGTTAGGGGTGAATACATGCGAAGGATTGGTAAAAGAAAGAGGGAATATGTGCAGTCTCTGCGGCAATTGGAGGAACGGGCGCGAGATCTGGAGGGGAGGTTTGTCACCAGCCCGCAGCCTAATAATTACTCCCTTTGGCAGGGTGCCCTTCGGGAGTTATCGCTGCTCAGCATTGACCTGACCAAGAAGTCCATGTTGTCCAGTGCCCAGAGGGTGTTCGAATATGGGGATAAAAACGGGAGGCTTTTGGCCTGGTTGGCCAAGGGACAGTGTCCGGTGACCCACATAGGATGCTTGAGGGATGCCGGGGGTGCCCCCTTACCACCCCTGAGGCGATTAACGACCGATTTCTGCACTATTATCGGGGACTCTACTCCTCTAGGGTCGGTTACTCGGAGGCGGAGTTGGCTGGGTTCTTGGATGGGGTAGACTTCCCATGCCTGAGCCCGGCTCGGCGGGAGGACCTGGAGCGGGATATTTCTCTTGAGGAGGTGCAGATGGCGATGGGGTGTATGCAGGCGGGTAAGGCCCCGGGACCGGATGGTCTCCCAATTGAATTTTATTCTACACATCAGGAATTATTAGCCCCGCGGTTGGTCTCCCTTTTTTCCCAGTTTGCGCAGTTGGGCTCTCTCCCTGAGTCCATGTCTGAGGCGGTGGTGGTGTTGGTGCCCAAACCCGGTAAGGATCCTGAGGATTGTGCAGCTTATCGGCCCATTTCGCTGCTTAATGCAGATGCTAAGCTGCTGGCAAAAATCTTAGCATGCCGATTGATGCAGGTGCTGGAGGACCTTGTCCACCGGGACCAGACGGGGTTCATGCCGGGGAAGGGCACTGATATCAACATTCGCAGGCTCTTTCTTAATTTGGACATGTCTCATGACAACGCGGGCACTAGAGTCATAGCCTCTCTGGATGCAGAGAAGGCTTTTGATTCAGTGGAGTGGGCCTACCTCTGGGAAGTGCTCCGGAGGTTTGGGCTGGGTCCTAAATTTTTAGGTTGGCTACGGTTGCTTTATGGGAGTCCGAGGGCCAGAATTTGCACGAACGACACCCTCTCCGATTTTTTTTTCTCCTCCAGAGGGGCACCAGGCAGGGGTGCCCGTTGTCGCCCAGCCTTTTTGCATTAGCCCTTGAGCCCTTGGCGATTTTAATTAGGGACTCAGCGGAGGTCAAGGGTCTTAGAGTGGGACCTCTGGAGGAGAAAATCTCGCTATATGCGGATGATGCCCTGTTGTATCTACAAGATGCGGGGGCCTCGCTGCAGGCTGCCCTGGATATTTTCACCGAATTTGGCAGATATTCGGGCATCCAGATTAACTGGTCTAAGTCTATCTTATTCCCTCTGGATCCGCAGGCGAGGGCGGTGCAGACACCGTCCCCGCTGGTTTGGGTAGAAGAGTTCAAATATCTGGGAGTGTTGGTCGCGAGGGAGACTCGGACATTTCGTCGGCTTAATCTTCAACCCCTGGTAGCGAAATTTAAGGACCATTGTGTTAAGTGGAAAGATTTACCCCTGTCTCTATTGGGTAGGATTAATATTTTCAAGATGATGTTCCTCCCGTGCTTTTTGTATATGTTCCGCAACTGCCCGGTATGGCTCCCTAGTTCTTTTTTTAGGGAGCTGGAGGGATACCTGAGCACTTTTTTGTGGAGTGGCAGGGCCCCTAGACTGGCTAGAGCTACCCTGCAGTTGCCGGTCCGGTGTGGGGGCTTGGCTTTACCGAACTTGCAGGTGTATTATTGGGCGGCGATTCTAGTGTCGGTGAGGTGGTGGTTTGAACAGTCGGGGGCTAATGCGGCGGTGGGACTGGAGGCGGCGGCCTTGGGTTCCATGCGAGAGCTCGGGAATCTGGTTTACAGGGGTCCTAGGGCGTATCGGTCTCTTCCGTCGGCTACTGCGACCACCTTGCGGGCTTGGGCGGTGGCTAGAAGGCGCTTCATTCGGGAGGATCGATACTCGCCCTTTGTTCCGTTGTGGGGTAGTCCGGGTCTCCCCCACTTCCGGTCGGTTCCGGACCCGCAGCTGTGGGCCCGGTACAATATTCGGACCCTCAGGGATATTTATGCCGAGGGGTCCTTACTGCCCTTTAGAAGTCTAGTGGAGAGATCGGGGCTTCCTGGGTTCATGCTGTTTCGTTATTATCAACTGCGACATGCGGCCAGGGCACAGTTTCCCAGGCCTATTGTGCTGTGCGCGGATCCGATGGAAGATGCCCTGGCACAGGAATCTCTCAAAAAGACCCTTACCACGCTGTATCAGGTTCTATTGCGCTCCGGGTCCCCTAGGATGAACACCCTCTGGGACAAGTGGCGGGCGGACATCCCTGGGTTGGATAGGCAGGATTGGGAGGAGTGTTTTGAGGATGGGTCCCGGCTGCTGATCTCCTCTAGGGACCGGCTGATACACACGAAATTTTTACACCGCGTGTATTTTACGCCGCAGAGGCTGCATAGAATTTATCCTCATCGGTCCCCGGAATGCCCCAGGTGTCATTACCCTGAAGGCACTTTTCTACACATGTTTTGGGATTGCCCCCGAATTGCTCAGTTCTGGAGGGATGTTTTCGATTGTATAAATATTCGCCTGCAATTGGCAGTTCCTATGACGCCTGAGTTCGCCCTCCTGGGGATTCAGGAGGATGAACAGCGTCCTCGGTACAGTAAGCTGTTGCTTTCCCTCCTGGTGTTTTACGCCCGGAGGGAGATTCTCCGGCACTGGATATCGTCCACGCCCCCTACGGTGGAATTGTGGGATGCTGCGGTTAATGCTGTCCTCCCCCTATATAAGCTAACTTATCTGGTTAGAGGGTGACCGCAGAAGTTTGACCGGGTGTGGTTACCTTGGGTGGAACAGTTTTGAATTCTTGGGGTGTTGACGTTGGGCCTCCCCCTACCCACCCCCTCCCCCCTTTTTTTTTTCCCTTCCCTCCCTCCCCGCCCCCCCTCCTTCCCCGCCCCCCCTCCTTCCTCCGCATTTGTATTTTTGGTAAGGATATGTTACGGGTCTGTCTGTGAGCCTGTTGTTTAGGACCATTCTCTTTTCATGTAGCTCTGCTGATCTGGCTCGCTTGTTACATTATGTTAATTCTGGATATCTTCTGTGCTGTACCAGCCTGCTGTGATGTCTGTATATTGCTTGCTATGTTCTGTCTTCTCAATAAAACCAACCGTGTTGTTAAAAAAAAAAAAAAAAAGTGCTTTTGTATGAGAGTATGAGAATGTGAGTGGAGGAACTACTCTTAAAAGGATCTGAATGTTCTTGCTTTTTTCTAATTTTGAGTAAGGGTCCTTTCACACGGGGCGGATCAGTTCTGATCCGCCCCGTGGATATCCGTATGCTCAGCGGGGATCACTCCGCCGATCCCCGCTGAGCAGGGAGATGACAGCTCCGTCTCTGCACACTGCGCAGGGACGGACCTGTCACAGCGCCGCTCTCCCCTATGGGAGATCGGATGATGACGGACCGCAGTGCCCGTCGTCATCCGATCCGATCCACAGACGGATGGAAAAATAGCTTTTTCCTCCGTTATACTTTTTCGGATCGGAGCGGGTCGGATGTCAGCGGACATGTCACCGCTGACATCCGACGCTCCATAGAGCTCTATGGAGCACCCGTTCAGGTCCGCCTGAAAAACTGACAGGCGGGCCTGAACGGGACGTTAGTGTGAAAGGACCCTTAGACTTCTGTCAGATTTCCTTTGCTGTCAAGTGTTAACTTTGAGGGGTTTACCTTTCCTCCTGGCATAGGATAGGTATGTGATTTATTTATTTTTATGTGCATTTTTACATGCAAAATGCCATACCTGAGCTTTTTTGGGACAGGATCTCAATTTTGACTCTTAAAGCGGAGGTCCACCTTCCGCTCATTGGAACCCCCCCCCCCCCCCCCACGCCCCTTTCCGAAGGTCCCTTCGCAGCCTACTGGGAAACACACGGATCCCAGAGACAGCGGGGAGCATCCTTATTGCGCAGCGCAACTCGCGCATGCGCAGTAGGGAACCGGGAAATGAAGCCGAAAGGCTCCACTTCCTGATTCCCATACCCAAGATGGCGGCGGCAGCACCCGCTTATCGGTCTTGCATTAACCGTCATCTAACATCCAATTACCATTTTTCTGTTATAATTCCTATTTATATATACTTTAATGTCCAGCTCTGTGGAATATTATGATAATATTATATAAATATATAATATGGCACACTATGAAAAAATTTAACTACCTGCATTTTTGCATAGGGACAACAGTCCCTCATTTCTCCATTATTACCGAACTTATTTAGTATGCATTTTTATTTTTTAGTGATGTGTAAATTGTGTGCAGAAAAGTTCTGAATAGTTTTGCTTATTCCTGCTTCTGCCACACCCCACTAAGGGTCTTTGGCCTTGTGATAAAAACAGAACAATATCATGTTGTATTTTCCAGCAGGACAGGGAGCAAATAGTACCGAAATAATGCAAGTAATAATATACAGGAAGCATTGTCGGCTGTGAGAGAAGGGCCACAACCACAAACTGATGAAAGCTTAAAAAAATCCCAACAAAAACAATTGAGTACTGTTGTGATTCTTATGTTTTTTGCACAAACTATCACATTTTCAGGAAGTACTATAGAAGGAGGAGGTTCACCCCAAAAGCTGGTTTTGATTTTTGGTGCAAATAAAAGCATCACGGGCAGTTATCAATTATTTTTTTTTTTGGTTTCAAGTGCACTAATAATGCTACAATCACCTTAAAAAAAAAAAAAAAAAAAAGTCCCAAGTAACGCATGAGTGATAAAAGCTGTGGGAATTGTGTGCAAAGCCATATATGTGCCTGCAGTGTGTATAAACGTCCCCAGTGTGCCTGTGTTTCTTGTGTGGCAGTTTGCTGACTTGCATGTCTCTGTCACTGGATCATATAGTATACATGTTGGCTTTTCAGGCTCCCTCGGGCCAGCTCTGGATATCAAAGCACTACAGGAATTCAGCAGTAAGTGTTTTATTGCTTGCCAGAAATCAGACCTATTGGTAAAGGTAGCACACAAAATAGCTGGGGGTTTGACAATTTGCTGATATTTATGCCCTGCCATAAAAGACTGAAGGGAAAGAGAGAAAAAAAAAAACAGTTAAATTGTATTTTGGAAACAGGAACTAGGTCATAAATGCAAATTGCTCTGCTGGTCTCTTAACCCCTTAGTACTGCGCTTGTATAGTCTCCACATTGTATGATGCCTGGGGGCTGGGGAAAGGGTGACATTAGGAAGTATCTTGTTCATGCTAGGTTAACAAGGGTCTGTCTTTTTTCTTTTTTTTTTTTTGGGGGGGGGGTTTGTTTTTGTTTCCTCCTGTTGAGCAGCTTCGCACAGTAGCTATGCTGAGACTATACAGTATGCCATTTAATCTTTTATGGACCTGATGTACAATAAAAACATTCAAACCTTCCTGGAAGTTACACACAGAATGTATTTTTATGGTAAAAGGCAGGTTCCTGTTACTTTTTGCTTTTTTACTACTGCAGCTGAAAGTATTTTTTTTTTTTGTATTTTATGTGTGCGCTATTTTCATCTCATGCCTGTTTTTTTAAAGTGCATCTTTTAGTAACAAAAATTTCCCCTCTGCAATTCCAGATCTCAAAAATAGTACATACAACTACTTAAAACGACTTCTGCTTTTTATTTATTTATTACAGGTACTTGTATAGTGCCGGTGTTCTCA
Organism: Lithobates pipiens; assembly: GCF_037356315.1. Taxonomy (NCBI): domain Eukaryota; kingdom Metazoa; phylum Chordata; class Amphibia; order Anura; family Ranidae; genus Lithobates; species Lithobates pipiens. The sequence goes on from NW_027507718.1 coordinate 73,358,316, forward strand.
TCTCTCAGCGCCGCTCTCCCTCCTCACACAGACAGCGTGTGAGAGGGGAGAGATGAACGGCTGAAGTGGCCGTAAGTGGGAAAATAAAAAAATAAAAGTGCCGTCCGCCCCAGTGCCATCCACCCCAGTGCTACTTGCCCCCAGTGCCACCTGTTAGTGCTATCTGTCCCCAGTGCCACCTGTTAGTGCTATTTGTCCCCAGTGCCACCTGTCATCAGTGCCACGTGTCATCAGTGCCACATAGTGCCATCTGTCATCAGTGCCATTTGTCATCAGTGCCACCTGTCAGTGTCACGTTCCATCTGTTGTCAGTGTCACGTGTCATCAATGCCACTTATCAGTGCCATCTGTCATCAGTCACGCATCATCGGTGCCACGTATTAGTGCCATCTGTCATCGATGCCACGTATTAGTGCCATCTGTCATCAGTGCCCCATATTGGTGCCAGGTGTCATCAGTGCCACGTGTCATCATTGCCACGTATCAGTGCCATCTGTCATCAGTGTCACGTGTCATTGTCCTGGTGCTCCAGGGCCTTCAAAGTGTAATAGGCAGTCAACAAGTTAGATGTGTAATTTATGCTCCTAGAACACGTGATGGCGCTCCCTGCATGTTGGGCCTCTCTATGTGGCCAGGCTGTGAAAAAGTCCCACACATGTGGTATTGTAATACTCAGGACGAGTAACAGAATTTTTTTGGGGGGTGTCATTTGTGGTATACACATGCCATGTGAGAGAAATAACCTATTACAATGAAAATTTTGTGGGAAAAAATGAAAAAAAATGAAAAATCTTAATTTTGCAAAGAATTGTGGGGAAAAAAATGACAACATCAAAAAGCTCACTATGCCTCTTACTAAATACCTTGGAATGTCTACTTTCCAAAAAGGGGTCATTTGGGGGGTATTTGTACTTTTCTGGCTTGTTTGGGTCACAAGAAATGAGATAGGCCACCAGTACATCAGATGTGATCAATTTTGTGCGATTCGCACCACACCTTGTAGACTCTCTAACTTTCACAAAGACCAAATAATATCCACTAATTTGGGTTATTTTTACCAAAGATATGTAGCAGTATAAATTGTGGACAAAATTTGTGAAGAAAAATTAATTTGCATCATTTTGTCACAGAAACAAAGAAATATGCGTTTATTTTTTCATTTATAGCGCAAAAAAATTAAAACCCCAGAGGTGATCAACTACCACCAAAAGAAAGCTCTATTTATGGGAAGAAAGGACAAACCATTAATTTGAGTACAGTGTTGCATGACTGAGTAATTGTCATTCAAAGTGTGAGAGCATTGAAAGCTGAAAATTGGTCTGGCAGGAAGGGTGTTTAGGTGCCCAGTAAGCAAGTGGTTAAACTTGCACCCTGAGTGCTTGGAGCTACTGTTCACATTGTAAAAGTGTGGAAGAAAAAAATAAAACTGTTGGCCTGGGTGCCATATTTCCATGTAAGCAGTACAGAAATGGCCCCCATGCTACCAAATGTCATGAGATGCTTGCTATTTCTTTTTATGCTGCCTACTGCAGGCAAACTTTCTCTGCACATGACTAATAAGATTACATTAACATAGACACTCTGCAATTATATTTGCTGTGCGTGACAGTAACACACTCTAAAAATAAATAAGTAGTGTCAGCAAAATATGGACATATGTTGTAGCTCATTATTACTATTTTACTCAGATGAGTATTTTGTACTCAGTAGTTTAAAAAAAAATAGCTGTTGATCATTTTAGCCCATTTCCTACTAACACACAAGTAGATTGAGGTAAGGCCGATGCCAGATGCTTGATTCTGCTGCTAGAGACAAATCTCCAGTGGCACAATCATTACATAGGCTGCCTGTCTTTCCCTATGGAATGGTTCCCCAATGTTTTTCCCAAAGGGACAAATGGGCTGCTTCAGCCTTTAAGAAAACCTGCTGCTGGCAATTTCTACTGTGGCTGCATCGCAAGCAGCAGAGCCACCCCTTTGACATCAGCCTAGAGGTGGCCACACATGCTTCCAATTTTTATGTGATTGTTTTGCTATCCAATCAAAACTATTGAATCCTCAAGAAATCGAATAGCTAGAACTCCTGATCAATTTAGAATCCATTTTGTTTGGAATTGGCACTATGATACTTTGTTTATGAATATATGACCACGTTTTAATTGAATAGATTGAAATGTTACATAATGGAAACCGATGCAATTGGTAACTTACTATTGATTGAAATCCACTTCCCTGCATATGACATATCGATTGAATGGGTTGTTGACTATAGATTGATTATTCCTATCGGAAGAGGTTGATCGAAAATAACTGATTATTTATCAAAGCGTGTATGGGCACCCTAATGCTGCGTACACACGACCGGACTTTTCGACAGCAGTGGTCCGACGTAACGAATCCGCCAGACAATTCGACTGTGTGTGGGCTTCATTGGACCTTTGCTGTCTAAAAATCAGACGGACTTTAGATTTAGAACATGTTTCAGCTCTTTCTGATGGACTCGAGTCCGGTCAAAAAATCTGTTCGTCTGTATGCTAGTCCGACAGATGAAAAACTGCGCTAGGGCAGCTATTGACTACTGGCTATGAACCTCCTTATTCTAGTCCGGTCATACGTCATCGTGTTTGAATCTGTCGGACTTTGGCGTGATTGTCTCTGGCCAAGTCAGTTTTTTTTTGGAAAGTCTGTCAGAACTCCGCTGAAAAGTCAGTCAAGACCGTCGGACCTAGTCTGCCAGAAAGTCTGGTCGTTTGTACACGGCATAAGACTTAATAATATAGGCATTGTGGGTTGAAGGAGGCAACACATAAACCAATAGCATATATTCATAGGAAAGCTGTATTAGGCTACTTGACACATGTTCATTCAGCTTTTGGCAATCTCAGAGCTCACATTACAAATATCCAAAATGTAAAAGCAGCCAAACCTGTACACTACACAATGCTATAGCTAACTTAATGTTCTGTAGTTACAACACGACACAGAAAGATCCTAATAAAATCACCAGGTCACAAAATTAAAAGTAAGGTCGGGCATGCATGGGAGTCTTGGCCGCGGCACAGAGCTTTGAATTAACGGCGCGGACATGCCGTTCCCTCATAGGTCATGCGCCGGTGATGTCACTGATTGCAGAGACACTGAATATCTCCTAAATGGTGTACATTTAGGGAATATTCCTTGTAGGTAAGCTTAATTATTAGCTTACCTGTAGGTGCAAGTGTCCAATGAGCATTTACTACCACTTGTTCCACCATCCAAAAGAGTGTTTTGAATAAGGAAGGGAACATGATTTGCTTATTTTTAGTTTTGCACCAGGTTTGCTTTGAAGGTATGTTGTGTTAGTATGGACAAAGGAACTTTTGGATATTGCTTCACAGAAAAATACAATCCTATGTGGGGGAGAGCCGCTGCTCTGATTTTACTGCCTTTCTCTCATCCTTTCATGAACAGCAGAAATACATTATTCATGGTTTCCCTAAAACACCATCAGCAGTATGGAAATGTGATCTAGGTTATTAAAAGAAAACTCCTGGCAGACAATGATAATTTGAGCTGTGTAAAAGCAGCCCTGCCAATTAGATGAATGGAGCTTGGGAAATCTTCCTTCACTCATGTGACCAGAGAAGAATTAAGTATAATATCATTGCAATCTATCCCAGTATGCCACTAAACGTGTATGAAGGGTGAATATGGTGTCCTGCACTCTAGCATAGAGACCCAAGGTAAATCTGCTGCTCTACCAGGTGTTTTTTGTTCCCTATGTGATGAAAAAAATAGTGAAAAATTCACGTTACACCCAATTACAACCCCCCCCCCCCCCAAGAAACACATTTTTTTATGCCCCCCAACATACAGGAGTGTACAAACGTAAACGCCTACACACCTAAACATTGATTGTGATACATATCACCCTGCAGAGTAATAATTCTAGCACCAGACCTCCGCTGTAACCCTAAACTGATGACCATTAGAGGGGCTTTTAAAGCATTGCCTATGGAAAATATAGGGTACTGAAGTTTGTTGCCGTTTCACGGCCGCATGCACGTTTAACCTTTTTGACATGTTGGGTATCTATTTACTCTGTGCAACCTCATCTTTTATATTTGACCAGAAATTGTGTAATTTATTGCGTTTGTGTGCCCTAAAATTAACTTTACTGCATTTTTTATTGAAATTTGGGGTTTCCTGGACCAATAATATTGTGTAACAAAAAAAAAAAAAGTGGAACTATCACTATTTTATTCTCTAGGGTGTCTGCTTTCAGGGGGTTTTATTCAATCTTGAGACCTAAAATTATGTTTTAAACGTACGCAAAAACGCTCTGGCAGCAAAAGGGTGCAATTTTACATTGAGGAATAATATTCAACAGTTTTTAAATGCCGCTTTCACGGGTTGAACCTCTGCACCTCTTTACTTCTGAGACACTCTGACTCTCTAAGACCCCTTTCACACTGCTACACTCACACGCTAAAAATAGTGCCTGTAAAGCACCTCTCCTGTCACTCCAAAGTGAAATTCTTTTTTTCAGATCCTCAGAGTTCCTTGCCATAAGGTGCCATGTTGAACTTCCAGTGACCAGTAAGAGAGAGTGAGAGTGATAACACCTGCTCCCCATTCACACCTGAGACCTTGTTACACTAACGAGTTACTAACGAGTTACATGACACCAGGGAGGTAAAATGGCTAATTGGGCACAATTTTGACATTTTCACTTAGGGGTGTACTCACTTTTGTTGCCAGTGGTTTAGACATTGTGTTTTGTTATTTTGAGGGGACAGCAAATTTACACTGTTATACAAGCTGTACACTCTCTACTTTACATTATAGCAAAGTGCAATTTCTTCAGTGCGTTCACCTGAAAAGTATAATTAAATATATTTACAAAAATGTGAGGGGTGTTTAATTATCTCTCTCCAAAGCCCTGAGTCCCATGTCTTTCCTCGGTTTAGTTCCTCTGTTACTTCTGACAAGTTCTCCGAGATGGGAGCTAAAAGCAGCCGAAAATGTGTGTCAAGGGAGGTTTCTTTTAAATCAGAGAGCTTGTGTTGTCACAGCATATCTCTGAAAGTATCTTCGTTGTACACTCACTACTTTACATTGTAGCAAAGTGTCATTTCTACAGTGTATATGTGTGTATATGTATGTGTGTGTGTGTGTATATATATATATATATATGTGTGTGTGTGTGTGTTTATATGTGTGTGTGTGTGTATATGTATATGTATATATATAGCACTGCCGATACTGAGGATTTGCACAAGTACTTGTACTCGTGCAAATGCTCTGATGCAAAAAAGTATCGGTACTTGTTGTACTCGGTCTTAAAAAGATGGTATCGGTGCATCCCAAATAAATTAATAATAATAAATAAAAAAATACCGTATTTATGGGTGTAGAACACGCACCCCAAGTTTAGGAGGGAAGTTTAAGGAAAAAAAAACTTGCATTTAAATGTCCATCAATGCAGCCTTATCAGTGTCCATCTGCAGACTTGTCCATTGTTGCACCCTTCCTTGTCAGTGTCATTTGCACCCTTGTCCATCATTTGCAGCCTTGTCAGTGTCATATGCAGCTTTGTCATGCAGCATTGTCCATCGTTGCACCCTTGTCAGTGTCATTTGCAGCCTTGTCCATCATTTGCAGCCTTGTCAGTTTTATTTGCAGCTTTGCCTATTAAAAATGGTGCCGCCAAGATACATAGCCGGATGTCCTGTGTATCTCGGCGGCGCTCGGTAGTTCTCGGTGGCTTTCGCCCGTTCTCGCCAGCTTTCGCACGAGAAAGCTCCAAAAAAAAATAAAAAATACTCCATGGTTTCAATGCCTCTGGTGTAAAACAAGACCTTAAAGCGGGAGTCCGCCGGGAGTGCGCGTTTTTTTTTTTTTTTTTTTTTAAAGCCAGCAGCTACAAATACTGCAGCTGCTGACTTTTAAAATAGTGACACTTACCTGTCCAGCGCGCCCGCGATGTCGGCACCCGAAGCCGATCTCTTGATCGTCTCTCGGGTGCTGCCGCCGCCATCTTGGGTATGGGAATCCGGAAGTGGAGCCTTTCGGCTTCATTTCCCGGTTCCCTACTGCGCATGCGCGAGTCGCGCTGCGCAATGAGGATGGACCCGCTGCCTCTGGGATCTGTGTGTTTCCCAGCAGGCAGCGGGGGACTTTCGGAAAGGGGCGTAATCTACGCCCCTTTCCGCAGAAGCTATCCCGGAAGTGGGTGCAGATACCTGTACTGTACAGGTACCTGCACCCCCCTCCCCCCTGAAAGGTGCCAATTGTGGCGCCGGAGGGGGGGAGGGTTCCAATGAGCGGAAGGTCCACTTTAGGGTGGACCTCCGCTTTAAAGTGTTGCTAAACTTACAACAGTAAAATCGGTCTGTATATGCAGTAAAGCATGCTTGTTATACTCATACTGTGGAACCAAAGGGGTTAATCCTGTGTATTGTGTAAAACACAAAAAACAAAACAAAAGGCGGTTTGATCCTGTCCTCTTTGACCCCCCCCCCCCCCATTTTTGCTGTTCCCAATCCATCTGATGATAGAACAGAGCCTTGGAGGCACTCAATGCTGTTTGGTATGTCCAGTGCTCGGTCAGATACTGATAGAAGTCACAAGCTATATACTGCTGATGAGAAAAGGTATTTAGCAGTTTATATTTACTAAAATAATTGCATTTCCATGTTCTGTGTACTGTGGGAAAACAGATATTGTGAATGCAGGGTCCTGGGTTTGCTAACACTTTTTTAATATCAGTGTGGTTTAATCCCCTGCATAGCCTAGTAGAGGCAGAGCCAGCATTAACAATCAAACTCTGCTGCAGTGCAAATGTTGACTGGGAATATGCAGATAGGGAGGAAGAACAGAGTGATTACTGCTGCTTCTTCATTGTCCATTCAGCAAGTTGCAGACTGTTTGCTGTGTGCCTAGTTTAGAAGCGTCCTAATTTAGTCAAATAGTTTGAGTCAAGCAAAGGTTCAGCCCAAACATCGCCCGTTGGGCGAACATCTGAATTTGTGGGGCTTTGCCCAATCAGGGTGCAGAACACAGTCAGAGCTTCTGTGGTGTGTTGTTGGAGTAGAGCTAGATAGAGCAGGGTTCAGTTTGCTACTAGTGACTGAGTGTAGTGTCAGTTGTGTTAGTGTAGTTCAGTGTTTAACACTGCATTACATAACATTTAGCGCAGGTTCACACTGAGCTATGGAAATGAAGTCATGCGTGTTCAGCTGAACTCGCATGATTTTGGACACGACTTCAGAGACATCTGTGCAGGTTTCTTCACCGAATTCAATGTAAATCGCAGCCCGAAATGCAAAAAGTAGTACAGAAACGACTTTTTGAAATCTGTGCAGTGCCCATTTGAAATGCGATTTGACATGTCATATCATTCTCAGAAAAATATAAATTTTTTTTTTTTTTTACTTACCAGAAACCCTTGTTGCTAGGCAGTCTTCCTAATCTGTGTTTGTAGTTGCTGACTTAAAAAAATTAATTAAAAAAAACGCGGCTGGAACACTACTTTAAATTTGGGTACATCATGTCTTGGAGGCCAACAATGAGAGGTACAACTACTCCTAACCTAGCCCCAGCATCAAGCATGGAGGAATCAGCTGAATTATTTGAACACGGTGTCAGTCCAGCACCCTCCTAGAGTAAAGCCGTGCACACATGATCAGATTTTCCAACATGAAATGTGTGATGACAGGCTATTGATGGAAAATCTTACCATCTGTATGCTCCATCGGACAATTGTCAGATTTTCCACGGACCAATGTTGGATGGCAGGCTTTAAAATTTTCCACGGACAAATGTTTGTTTTCTGATTTTCCGAGCGTGTGTACACAAGTCCAAAGTACAAACGCGCATGCTCGGAAGCAAGGATGAGCCAAAAGCGGTCGTTCTTGTAAGCTAGCATTCGTAATGGAGAATTTACATTTGTGACGTGGCAAATTATCTTGAAATCCAGCACACATTCTCTTCTTCTTTTTTTTTTTTCCAAGTTCGGGCCTCATAGACTTTAATAGGGTTTGGAGTTCGGGTCTGAACTTTTGCGATGTTTGAGAGTTCTGGCGCAAACTCATGGCTTTTGTGAGTTTCTGCAAAGTTTATCAGATTTGGAAATAAAGGTCTTTGTCTCGTGCGCAGACAGGTTGTTGTTAGGCTAGAAGTTGCCAGGCTGCTTCAGTAAAGTGTATGTGATCATAACTTGGGGCTGTACAAAACCTGGCTATGATTACTATAACAGTCTGGGAAATGGGCCAAGGTAAATATTCTTGCACTTATTGTGAGGTTGCTTCATTACATTGTTCTAAGCCAAGTTCAGGAGAAGAAAAAGAATGTTATCTTGGTGACATTTACTCATACTAGTTAACAAATTATGGTGACTTTCTTTTTCCACCTTTTTGCTATGTAAAATCAGACTGGACTGAAAGCTGTGTCTGTTTTTGCAGAGGTAGAATAAGAAAAGTGTCTAAACCAGCGCTGTTCAGAAGCACTCTTGAAAAACAGTAACTGATATCATTTATTCTGCAAGGATGAATAATGACCAGTCAGGGTACACTGAGTGCTGCAAAAGAATCAGCTCGCTCAAATATGGTAATATACAGCACTGCTGTCTTAAAGGGACACGGTCAACGTGCCCACTCAGGGCAAAGTGATAGTGTCTGCTTGAAGGAGACCCATTTCAAATGGGGAATAAGGCAACCCATCATATGAGAAGTACTGGAGCTGCTAATGTTGACCCTCTCCTGAATAGGATAGTTGTCTGGATCTTTCTAGCATCAAGATTTGAGTCCCTTACCAAAATAAATCAGGAACATTCCTCTTCTTCATACCTGCCTACTTACTAAAGGTCAGTCACTCCCCATTTCACACTGATGCGACTTGTATGCAAATTTGATCCAATCCGAAAGGCATAGTTGCATGTCATCTGAAAATGATTCTGGTCCGGTTAAAGAAAGCTTCCTGTGTGAGTTTAGTGTGGAGTCGGTGCAAATATTATTTCCAGCTCTGCCATATGCCCTAAGAAATTGCATTCATTCGCATTAAAATCCCACCTGTCACAATAGAAATCACACTGTGAAATCGCATCAGATTCGCATCTGTGTGAACTGAGACTAAAGGTCAGCATGACAGCAAGTCAGACAGCTTTTTTTTTTTTTGGGGGGGGGGGTCATCCTCCATATTTTTCTTCTGACAAGTTTTCCGAAGGCCTACTTCATATGTAATTGCTTCCATCACAAATCCAAAAACCAAAGGGATGATCCCTTACATGGAGACTGAGCAGAGTCATGCAAATCATATCTTCTGTGGACAGCTGCACATTATACCACCTTACATTTAAACCACCTTAAAGCAGAGTTCCATCTGTTTTTTAGTTTATTAAAAGTCAGCAGCTACAAAAAGCATAGCTGCTGACTTTTAATAAACCAACGCTTACCTGCCCCACAATCCAGCGATGTGGCCATCTGGAGCCTCGCTCCTCTCCCCCTAGTCTCCTAGGCACCATCATGGTAACTGTAGGCACCCAGCCATGACAGCTTAGGCTTCATGGCTGGACACACACTGCGAATGCGTGCGTTGCACTGCGCTCTCCTATTGACCAGCTGATCCTCTGGGACCTGAGTTGTGCCAGAAGATTGCTGGCATGCAGGGGCCGCCTAGGGTGAGAGTAGTCGTCGCCTAGGCGGCCGAAGATGGGAAGCAGGAAGTGGGACAGGAAGTTCCACGAAAAAAAGGGTACACCCCCCCCCCCCCTCCAAATAAAATGACATTCCAAATGTGGCATGTCAGCGGGCAAGGAGTGCTTAAAGCAGAAGTTCCACTTTTGGGAGGAACTCCGCTTTAAATGCAGCCATTTCATGGTTTTACCTATGCAAGCCAACTCTTTTATTGTATAAAGAGTAAAGCTGACCACAAATGTATCAAAATTCAACTGGCTTAGCAGTGACATCCAAATTTTTATTAATCTATGGCTGTTCCTGCTTGACAGAAGTAGATCGGGGATGTTGGAAAAATGTCATTCAGTTTAGTGCCTGCAGCCAATTGGCTGCAGCACTGATCAGAGTATTCAGACTTTGAGTCCCCACTGTCAGAATACTATAGCACGGCAGAATTCCTCTATTCACCACACTTGTATGGATGGGGCAATCCATTTGTGTTTTTTTTTTTTTTTTTTTTAATCTATGGTGCTTTAAAGTATTCATAAGAGAAACAAAATGTTACTCCAGCTCCACTGCCAATATGAAAGTCCACAAGCTGGCAAGTTGGATGCTCTGGAATAAGTCTTTTATTGGTAACATGGGTACAGGCTAGACCCTAACGTGTTTCGGCTAGGAAGCCTTCACCATCAGCCTTGTACCCATGTAACCAATAAATTACTTTTATTCAAGAGCATCCGAGTTGCCAGTCTTTTTTGATTCAAGTAATGTATTCGCACCCCTGGAAATTTTCCACATGTTGTCATGTTACAACCACATACATAAATGTATTTTATGTGATAGACCAACACAAAGTGGCACATAATTGTGAAGTGGAAATGATAAATGATTTGCAACATTGTTTACAAATGTGTGGCATGCATTTGTATTCAGCCCCCTTGAGTCAATAATAGAGGTCGACCGATATGGGTTTTTCTCTGGCCGATGCCGATGCCGATATTTAGAAATCATGGTGGCCGATAGCCGATATATAATGCCGATTTTTTTGGGCCGATATGTTAGGCCGATTTTATTTTATTTTATTTATTTATTTTTAATCCCCCTTGATCTAACACACCTTTCCCACTGGGGCGTTTTTCAGGCGCTTTTGGGCTAAAAATAGCGCCTGTAAAGTGCCTGCAAAATGGCTCCCCTGCAGTCTGTGTGAAAGACAGAGTGCTTTCACACTGAGGCGATGCGCTGGCAGGATCTTAAAAAAAAAGTCCTCCAAGCAGCACGTTTGGAGTGGTGTATACCGCTCCTCCACCACTCCTGCCCATTGATATGAATGGGCACCACTGCCGAAGCGGTGCTTCATGGGCGCATTTAACCTCTTCCTTGGCCGCTAGCTGGGTTATATGTGCCCCACTAGCAGCCAAATAGCACCGCTAAAATGATGGCAAAGCGCCGCTAAAACTTGCGTTTTACCATCAACGCCTGCCCGCTCCAGTGTGAAAGCAGCCTTCATTAGTGATACAGAAAATTTCTTACACTTAAACATTTATTAAACAAAACAAACCTCCAATCAGTTTACTTGTATGTATGATCTAGATTAAAAAAAAAAAAAAAAAAACCTATATATTAAATAAAAACGGGTAGTCAAAACTTTTGGACAAAAAAAAAAAAAAATGGACTAACTTTACTGTTTTTATTTTATTTTTATTTTTTAAATGGTGTATTTTTTTCCCCAAAAAATGCATTTGAAAGACCTCTGTGCAAATGCCGTGTGACATAAAATATTGCAACAACCGCTATTTTATTCCCTAGGATCTCTGCTAAAAAAATATATATAATTTTTGGGGGTCTAAGTGATTTTCTGGCAGAAAATACAGGATTTTTACTTGTAAGCAACAAGTGTAAGAAAAGTATTTAAATGGTTAAACTGAGAACTTCTACACAGAGATGACTTCATTCATTCAGTGTAAACATTGTAACATTTAGTTCTTTTCTTGGCAGTCTGCCCAGAGAGGAGGAAAGTGTTGCTATGACAACTCAGCAACTCACACTGACTTCTTACAGAAGTAATTTCAAAGTCCCGCTGTAGAATCGGCTTTTTATCAGCAGAATCGGCCGATGCCGATTATTTAAAAAACGGCAAATATCGGCCGATATATCGGCCGGCCGATATATCGGTCGACCTCTAGTCAATAATTTGTAGAACCACCTTTCACTGCAATTACAGCTACAAAACTTTTTGGGTATGTCTTTACCAGCTTTGCACATCCACAGTGACATTTTGCCCATTTTACCCCCTGCAAAATAGCTCAAGCTCTGTCAGATTGGATGGAGAGTATCTGTGAACAGCAATTTAAAAGTCTTGGCACAGGTTCTCAATTGGATTTAGGTCTGGACTTTGACTTGGCCATTCTAACACATGAATATGCTTTGATCTAAACCATTCCATTGTAGCTCTGGCTGTATATTTAGGGTCATTGTCCTGCTGGAAGGTGAACCTCCACCCCACTCAAGTCTTTTGCAGACTCCAACAGGTTTTCTTCTAAGATTGCCCTGTATTTGGCTCCATCCATCTTCCAATCAACTCTGACCAGCTTCCCTGTCCCTGCTGAAGAAAATCATCCCCACAACATGATGCTGCTATCACCATGTTTCACGGTGGGGATGATGTGTTCAGGGTGATGTGCAGTGTAGTTTTATGCCACACAGCATTTTGTTTTTAGGCCAAAAAGTTCAATTTTTGCCTCATCTGACCAGAGCACCTTCTTCCACATGTTTTTGTTGTGTCATGGCTTCTCTCAAACTGAAAACTAAACTTTTGCGCTTTTTTTCAACAATGGCTTTCTTCTTGCCACACACATTCAAACCTGCAGTTTTTGTTATTAACGTGCTTCTAACCACCAAGCAATTACCTATTCCCTAAAAGCCGAGGCCCCGGAGAAAAAATATGGTAGCAGTTGCTATTATGCAGCATGATATTTGTGCAGCTGTTTGTCAAAAGCATATTTTCAGGAAAATATACACTAAAATGAGTTGTAGTGCAAAAAAATACCGAATTGTTATTTATTTATTTTTTAATATATAAGATGTGCTTATGTTAATTAAATAGATACATTATTATTTTATAACCTGCACTAGGATAAATAGCTCTAAATCATGTGATATCAACGTATGTGAAACAATCTTGCTGTAGGGGCACTCAACAGGAGGGAGGGGCCTGGAACAGTGAAGAGGAATTCGAGAAGAGGAGGATTTGAGCTGCCCTGTGCAGAACCACTACACAGGGCACATAAGTATAACATGTCATTTGTCATTTTTAGAGAAAAAAAAAGTAGACTTTACAAGCACTTTTAAAAGAGAAGTATGATTTTTTTTATTTAAATTTTTTTGAGATTCATAGTTACCTAGGTGGATGCAGCATCAGACCGATGCTGCATTCCCCCCCCCCCCCAGCCTTTTCACTGAGAACCGAGCCAATGAACAATGCAGATGGCTCGATTCTCTCACCTCCCCAAGTGGAGAGCTGTTGCCTGCCAGTTAGCATCTCTCCTGCTCTGCTCCTCCATGCTTATTGGAGCACTGAGCAGTGGAGGGACGGGGAGCGTCCGTCTCAGCCTCTCAGTGGCTCACAGTCGAGATGAAGCGCTGCCTGGACTGATTCCAGTGACGTCAGCGGAGAACGGACTTCAGATCACTCTCCGCTGAAACCGTGCAAAGGAGTGCAAAACTAATTGCACTCCTGTGACCCTTAGGGAAGCCCAGCCTAAAAAGCTCAGGCTGGACTTCTCCTTTAGGCTGGATTCACACCTATGCATTTTTAGTGCTTTTTGCATTTTGCAGATTTGCACTACAGTCAATTTAACATGGTTTCCTATGGAACATGTTCTATAGTGCAAATCTGCAAAATGAAAAAAGCATTAAAAATGCATGTGAATCCAGCCTTAAGGCTGATTAGAGTAAATTAGGGGTTAAGAAGGGGTTAAACAGAAAAACATTTAATAAAAACCAAAAACATTTTTTTTTTAATTGACGGGTTGCTTTAAGCTGACTTCATCTTTAGGCCTCTTTCACACGGAGTGGATCAGTAATGATCCGCCCCGTGATGATCCACTCGCTCAGCGGGGATCGCTCCGTTGTCCCCGCTGAGCCGGCTGCGGACAGGGCAGTCTCAGCACACTGTGCGGGGACCGTTCTGTCAGCTCTCCGCTCTCCTCTATGGGGATCGGATGAGCACGGACCGTGTGTCCGTGTTCATCCGATCCGCTCTGCAGACGGATAGAAAAATAGGACTTTCCTCCGTCTGCAGAATCGGACTGTTGCGGAGGCGGAGGAAATCGGGTGTCTGCGGATGTTCATCCGCAGACACCCGCTATCCCATAGGGATGAATGTATGCCCGTATTTCATCCGTGAACGGATGGATGAAATACGGACATATCATCCGCATGTGTGAAAGGGGCCTTAGATCGAAGTTCATCCCTTCGATCTGTAGATGAATAAACAGAAAGATGTAAAAAGAAACAATGTTTCTTTTTATCTTTTCTGTTTCAGCAGCTAAACAATGTTGTTAATCAACATTGCCCGGCTGCTTTTTTTTTTTGGACAGCTCCAATTGCAGTTTACACTTCAGCTGTCAACAGGGGAACCCCACTGACAGCTGAATGAGTCATCAGTTGTTAAGGACGTGGCGGCCCCAACCCTTAAGCACGATAGTTGCCGGTTTTGTTTTTTTACATTTCTGCTGTCAGTGGGGGAATCCTGCTGACAGCTGAAAGAACGGAGTCTGAAAGTATCGGTCTAGGTATTGGAGCATTTGTAAGAGTGCCGATACTCATGCAAATGCTTATTAGCATTGTCATCGATATCCATATCGATGCAGTCCTAAATTGAGGTATATCTAAAGCAGTGATGGCGAACCTTGGCACCCCAGATGTTTTGGAACTACATTTCCCATGATGCTCATGCACTCTGCAGTGTAGTGGAGCATCATGGGAAATGTAGTTTCAAAACATCAGGAGTGCCAAGGTTCGTCATCACTGATCTAAAGTATGCGAGGGTCATGTTTGCCCACAAAGGGGATAAACAGTTGTTCCATGCAGGCAGTCCCATTCACGTCAACCAATTAACGTGAATGAGACTGCCTGCACAGGGATGCATGAAATGCCTATACATCCCTGTGGTTCCCTTTATGTGCTGTAGTACTCCTGTGTGAATGAGGCTTTAAAGTGGTTGTAAACCCTTACAAACCACTTTGACCTACAGGTAAGCCTAGATTAAGGCTTACCTGTAGGTCCAAGAAATATCTCCTAAACCTATACGGTTTAGGAGATATTTGCCTGAAGACAGGCACCGCTGTCTACGGCGCACACGCCGTAGACAGCGATGCGCAGGCGCACTGAGCGCGGCATTTCCAACAATGGATCTGCCGCGCGTGTCGGCTCCCGTGCGCATGCGCGGGAGTGACGTCATCGCGGCTCCGCCGAATGACAGCGGCGGAGCTGCGAGACGCCACCAGCAAGATGGATGCGGCGGACTACAGGGGACAGCGGCGACTTCGCTGGCTCCTGTGTCAGGTAAGTGACACATAATGGGCTACTATGCGATGCATAGTAGTCCATTATGCTTTACCTTTGCAGGGAATGAAAGAGGAAGTAAACTCATCAGGGTTTACTTCCTCTTTAAAGTAAAATCAAAGGCAGAACTATTTGACTTGTGGATAAAGTGGAGAGTGATTAGAATGCCCGTCTTGTTGCTGTCTGGTCCCCGTTAAGGAGATTCACCGTCTCTATTTGTCCTGTTTACCATTATCATTGAAGGTGAAAATAAAAGAAAATCCCAAATTTTGGAATGTGCTCAGAAAAGTAATAGAGGGGAAATCTTCCAATGGGGACACTAGTTCTGGTGACTTGGGGGAATCTAAGGCATTCCCTTAATATGCAGGTATTTCCTCTCGCTTCCTGTTTGGCTATGGGACAGGAAGTGAAGGGAAATCACTGCAATGGATAAAGATGGTGGAAAAAAAATCTGAAATGGTCGTGATCTTGGATTTATCTCATCAGGGATACTGTCTACACTGAGTTAGTATTTTCTTCTTATTTTTCTACAGATTTTTTCACTGCACGCTATGGATTCAGTCTACATTTCAAATTCAAGCTTGTAAGTTTTAAAATAGTAAAAAAAAAAAGTACTTGGTTTGTATGGCTGGATGCGAGGAGATGAATACTACAGATAATGACTAGTTTATTATTAATGCAGTGCTTGCATATGGCGGCCAATCAAAAACCTTGTTTAACTTTCCTAGATAGTGAAAAATGAGAATGATTGCTCGCTATGGACAAATTCTCTGCTCCACTAAAGAACATTCTGTTCTCCAGTACTTCTAAATAGGCCCCATAGTGTGTTTTTCTTACAGTTTGTGATTAAATTGCTATTGTGTCATTGATCTTTTTATTTCTTGAAATCTTTGCTTCGAGCCTAGTTTTGTTCCTTTTATATGCCCCATAGGAAAATAAGGAAGACTGCCCTTTTAAGGCCTATCACCTGCATTGTCCTTGCTTTCATTATTCATGAGGTCTGTAAAACAAGAACAAGCAACATGTGGCTTGTGATTGTTTTCCATGTTTCAAAGAACGTACAATATCCCAGCTGTAGGTTTGGCTAAACAAAGGTATTCTGCTCAGAATAATCTTCTTGCTCTTGCTTTGTAATGGCACACTTAAAGGTTGTAGGCTACTTTGTGTCCGCAACCCTGTAACCCTGTCTTTTCCAGGCTATAGAAAGCTGCTGCTTGTAAAGGAAGTGGAACTTTATGAACTTAATGGGAATAAAAAGTCTGTGGAGAAGATCATCAACCAGATTTAGTATGTGTGTGGCAAAGGGGCCCAAGTAAATACTACCAGCTGTGTATGAATCGTGGGTATCCGTAAGAGAGAGCAACACTGTTCTGGAGCTGAATTACCAAGTGTTTCGGACTTGACTCAGTTGCTCGCTTTAAAGATTGTAAGCAGCTCTCCTAACAAGCGTTCCATAAATTTGACAATTATCTAGTTATTTCATTGAGACCTAAGCACTAGGAACCTAACACTGCTCTAGATTTCGTTGAGCTGTGTGGTCTTTTGAGATTCATATGTTGTATTTTGTGTATTTTTTTTTTTTTTGCCTTTATTTGCTGGTTGCATATAGAAATGATTGTGACACAGCATTCAATCATACTTCACGGTGCTGGTTTTGATTATCATAAGCTGTATATACACTTGCTGACCGCCCTACAGCAGTTTTACATATAGGTGGTCCTGCAAGTCTGGGTAGGGGCCACCGAAGGCCCGCTCCCGATCTGATCACACAAAGCTGGAGCCCAGTGGCGGGTACAGTGACCACTGGCACCTGATGGTCTTTGAGCAGAGAGGCAGATTGCCATTCTGACATGTAAATCTTCTGGAGGTCAAGTGGATATACATATCAGCTTGTGTATTAAGGCAGGCTGCAATGATTACGTGCAGTAAGCCATACTAACCAATCAGATTTTTCTCATCTGTTTGAGGTATTAACCAATTCCTGCCACTAGGATGTCATATGACCTCCTGTCCTTTGAGTGGAGATATCTGAATGATGCCTGCAGCAATACTTTAACACACCGTATTTGTGCAGCGTTCTTAAAAAAATAATAAGACAATGTTAGCCCAAATGTATTTTGATATCGTAAAAGATAATGTTACTCCGAGTAAATTGATACCCAACATGTCACGCTTCTAAGTTGGGCCCGCTCGTGGAATGTCGACAAACTTTTCCCCTTTAAAAATCTCCATAGGCGATGTTTAAAAAAAATTATACAGGTTGCATGTTTTGAGTTACAGAAGAGGTCTAGCACTAGAATTATTACTCTAACGATCATGGTGATACCTCACATGTGTGGTTTGAATACCGTTTTCATATGTTGGCGCTGCTCGTGTATGGGTTCACTTATGCACACGAGCTCGGTGAGACGAGCACATTAAAAATGTTTTTATTTATTTTTTCTTATTTTCCTTTTTATTTTTTTTATTTTTATGCTGTTCTTTAAAAAAAAAATTCACTTTTATTCCTATTACAAAGAATGTAAACATCTCTTGTAATAGAAAAAGAGCATGACAGGACCTCTTAAATATGAGATCTGGGGTCAAAAAGACCTCAGATCTCATATTTACACAAAAATGCAATAAAAAAAAAAAAGTCCTTTTTAAGAACTATGGGTGGAAGTGACATTTTGACATTGCTTCCGCTTGCGATGGTATGGAGCCGAGTGGGGGCCATATTCCCCTCAGTCAGCTCTATACCACAGACCGAGAAGGATCTGATCGCCTCTGCCACTACCGATGGCTCCGGTAAGCAATGGAGGGCACCGGAGCGCGGCAGAAGGGAGTAGCCCTATCCCACCACCGATAAAAGTGATCTTGTGGCAAATCCGCTGCAGAGACCACTTTTATATGAAACTGGACCGCCCGCTGAAGAAGAAGATCCCGGGGTTATGACAGCTAGCTGCTGCCATAACAACGATATTCCTATTCAAACAGCCGATCTATAACGATGGCGAGCGGTCGGCAAGTGGTTACAGACCACAGAAGTGATTTGATGTTCTGATTGGTTAGTCCCCTGATTGGGTTCCCCCTTTTCATGTGTTGTAAATCAGACTTGAACTATAGGATGGATATGCTGCAGGTTGTCCCTTGCCAGTGAGAGTGATGCCTCACTCATCTAGCTAGCAAAGTCTGTAGATAACTGATTCCCTTTATTGTTAGAAACACATTTTCTTAGGCAAAACACAATTTAAAGCCTTTGTTACTCCAAAGCTTCATATTCCTGATACGTGGATGCTGTACCATGTACTTGTATGAGAAAATATCCTGTTCTCTTTGAATTGCTTCCTTTGTGTAAAATTCCTGGTGTTCAAGCCAGTCTCTCTCCTTTCCTATTAAAAAACTGGCCGCACTAAGGAAGAGCACATCGTGGTCAGTTCTCTAGCAATGCTGGGAACTGTGTACTCTCCTCCAATCAGACGTATCCTGACACACCCCTCCTGCATAGCCATTCACTGGGAACTCCCCCCCCCCCCCCCCCCCAAATTGGACACTTTTTGGGAACCAGTGACACTAATACAGTGATCCGTGCTAAAAAAATACACTCTCACTGTACTAATGACACTGGCAGGGAAGGGGTTAACATCAGAGGCGATCAGAGGGTTAAGTGTGCCCCTAGGGAGTTCTTTCTGAGGCTGGATTCACACCTATGCATTTTTAGTGCTTTTTGCATCTTGCAGATTTGCACTACAGAATGTGATCTATAGGAAACCATGTTAAATGCACTGTAGTGCAAATTTGCAAAAAGCACTAAAAATGCATAGGTGGGAATCCAGCCTAACTGTGTGGAGGGTGGCTTAACTGGAGGAAGACAGAGATCCATGTTTCTGCTTAGCAGAAACACAAGATCTCCATCTTCCTCTCTGACAGAACAGTTCTGCCTCTCCTGTCAACGATTGTGGCTGGTCCGGGCAGATATCACATCCACTGTACCTGCTGCTTGGCTCTCGCTGTATCCAACCACAGCGGGAGCGGGTGGCCAGTGGTGCACTCGCCCCAGACCCGGAAGAAGCAACAACGTACCTGTAAATGTGCTGTGGGTGGTTTCGGGAATTGGTTAAACGTAATGCTTTGTTTTACAAGGTGATCATTTCCAATCACTTTAAGTTGAGTTTAGTAAGCCTTCCTGCAGATCTGCCCTGCTTCTTTTCTGGAGATTGTTAAAAAGGCCATTACTGAAACCTTGGCTAAAGTGGGGAGGGTCTGACTTTTAAGCAGAAGAACTTGCTTCCTTTCATGCTACAGCATCTTTGTCACACTGCAGCTGTCCTACGCAGGCTCGAGAGAACTGAGCCATTAATTGACTGCCGATCAGTCAGCTTTTGGTCCTTTGGCAGCAAAGAACAGTGACTTTACACTGCTCTCCAGCATTAGTGGAGCACCAGGTTGGGGAGGGGGCTGGCGTTGACTGCCTCTGGTTTTCCACTGCCTCCTGAATGGTGGAGCCAGCTGTCAGCTGCATGGATTCAACCATCATTGTCAGGATCCTTCCTATACTTGGTTCTGTCTGCAGATAGCAGCAAGCAAAGGAATATTGCAAAGGATGCCTGTAAGTTCCTTCGAGCAGCTTTCCAACTCTTAGATGTAATGGCTGCATTCGTTTTTGTTTTTATTTCCTTTGTCTATTTTTACTTGGTGATCCAGCCAGTAAATCTGATATTTTTCAAAAGAACAAGCTCTCTTCCATATGTATCAGTTTACAAGGATGAAACAGACCATTTACCACTGACAGTAGTGCTTATAAGCAACTTTTATTTATTTTTGTAAATATATAAACAAATAAACCGTGCTGTCTCGTTAAATAATGTGTTAGCAGCTGACACAGCTAAGGATCGATTTGCAAAGTGAAAAAACTATATATAAAAGAAAGTGCAGCACTGATATGATGTCAATGGAATAGACAGCAAACTAATAAAACTACATACTCGGTAAACTGACCTCATATGTGAATGAATGCAAGTGCTGATGGCAAATGTAAAGCTATGTTCTATAATGGAAAGATCCTGAAATCCCCATACAGTCACATAGACCAAAAGTGAACAAATGAAAATAATAATAATGTGAAACGAAAGGAAATATGTGCATTCATAAGTAAACATCAAAGTCCATAAACGGCCATATATATGACAGCATGGTGACTTGAAAAGCCTGGTGCAGACACTTTGTCAGTAGATAATCAACCACCGATATATATATATATATATATATATATATATATATATATATATATATATATATATATATATATATATATATATATAAATATATAAATATGGCTTACCAGAAAAGTTGAACCCAAATAGGCATAAGCCTAATGAGTCAGTAAGGCTTGTGGTGTAATACACCCAGGGGAATCTTTTATTGGCACATACAGTATCCAATGGGAGATAACTCGTGTGGTCCTTAGCAGCACTACTTCCAAATGGATGGCCACCGGAGGGATGATGGCCAAAGGATGGATCGGAGGATTTCTTCCAAATGATGTGCTTTATAGGAAGAACAAGGAATAGGCCACATAGTGTGATTCCTTTTCAATTAAAAAAACATTTATTATATGTAAAAAGAGGAACACTCACATTTGATGACTCGCACTTGATTTGCAATACAAAGTAAGGAAAGTGACGCAGTAGCATCAGAGGAGGCCGTTTTGACACTTTTTTTTTTTTCATTTGTTTGTTCACTTTTGGTCTATGTGACTGTATGGGGATTTCATGACCTTTCCATTATAGAACATAGATTTGCATTTGCTATCAGCACTCGCTTTCATTCATAAATTAGGTCACTGTACTGAGTATGTAGTTATATTAGTTTGCTGTCTATTCCATTGACATCATATCAGAGCTGCACTTGCATTTATTTTTGTAAAACCTTTATCCCATAAGAAAAAAAAATGTTTGTCTTAATAGATTTAAATTTGTATCTGCTATTACATCTAACACTCCCATTCCTCCAGAATGATAATTCTGCTGTCCTGAATGTGCTCCCTTTGCTCCTTCATCCTGAGTTGGACACTCTATCTAATACAGGAGGTTTGTTACTGGCCAGATTACCAGGTGAAAACCGGGGGGGGGGGGAAGCCTAAAAGAAAACAAATACAGCTACTACATGTAATGATTGGTAAGCTGCAATATATTACATTTTTGGCTTTGGCTTTAATATTGCTTTCAAGCTCCTGGCATGCATGACTTTAAAAACAGCAACCCAGTTACAGCAGACGGGATATGAGGATTCTGTGAAGCCATGCCATTGCCTACATTGTCATCTTTACAATGATACTGTTATAATTACTTTACTTAGGTACTGATATGATTGCATAGAAGCAATAATTTTTGGTGGTTTTAGAAAACTAGAGCCAGACCGCAGTTTACAATGAATAGCTAATTTTCTTCTTGCATTAAATTAAAAAGTGGCTTGTGTAGTATTTTTGTGGGATAAATTAAAATGTAAGTAATCTGGGATTATTCTCTGATATTCACCCTTTTTATACAGTTTATATAAAGGCAAACCTTTTGAAGAATTTTGATAGATTAGAGAGAGATTTGAATGGTTAAAGCTGAATTCCTGGTATGAATTATTATTATTTTTTTGCATAGTTACATTGGTCCTGCTTAGACCATAGTAAGTATACATGTGCCATACCCATGGGACGGCTGTGGAAGCTGGCAATCACTGTAGTAGTCACTGCTACTACAGTGATCGCTACGGTCTTCTGGGTCCTGTGCGGTGTGGCTGCCCTGCTGCATAGTAAACACAGGTGATTTCCTGCTTGGCGCTGGTGCCATTCAGAGGATGTCTTAATTTTTTCTCAGTGAATGAAAGGCTTTCTCTGGTTGAGGTGGAGAGATAGAGCGGTGTTATCTCAATCTCCACTTTGTCTGATCATATGATGCCTTGCATTCATTGAAAAACATGCAAGATGCTCTGTGAATGGTTCCATTTCCAGGTGAGGATTAATTTTTTCCATTTGGCATTATTTAATATAAAACTGATGCATTGAGAGTAGGTTTAAAAGAGAAGTGTGGGCTTTTGAAAAAAATAAATAAAATACATGTAGCGGACATAACCCTTTGCAGGGCGGCCTTAACTTTTTGGGCTTACCGGTTACCTCCGCTTGGCTTGTTCTTCCACGTCTAGGGGTTCCCAGGGTTGATACCCAACAACCAGCCAGTTCCGAGACTCAGGAACAGACGGATCCCTACCCCAGACCAGGTGGGTCTACCAGGGGTAACCAACAGAAGCATGTTGCGGCGCGTCGAAGACGCGATGACCGGAACCCCTCGCGGGGCTACCCCGGTCCAGGAAACAGGAACAGACCACTCGGCCTCACGAATGAACCCCTGTAACACATGACCTCAACATCTTAAGTACCCCTCGCCAGACTCCTCAGCGGGGCCTGGCACACTCACTGATTGGCTTCAAGGAAGTTGATACCCAAAACGTCCAACCAGGCCTGGTTCTGGCCTGTCGTGTGCACCTCACTGTACACATGACCAGGCAGAACTCCAACACAGCCCAGCCAAACTGTTGTCAAAGTTAACCTACATAATTAACCTTCAGAACCCCATTCTGAGGCAAAAACTAAATTTACACATGAATGACACTTTGTCAAAAATGTCATCCGCTACACACACATACTCGGCTATGGTAGGTGGATGTAGCTTCGGTCTGATGCTGCATCTGTCCCCTGCTGCTTCTAAGATCAAGAACTGAGGGATCAAACTCCACTGATTGCTCAGTTCTCAGTCTTCAGTGAGCAGAGAGCCAGTAACTGTGACTTTGAGGCTCTCTTCTCTGCCCCCCCCCAGCACTCACTGGAGCGTTAGTCTGTGCAGTGGGCAGGAGTGGCTGGTTCAGGTTCTCTACAAAAAATAAGAAAAGAAAAAAGAAACACATATGACCACCTAGGGGCTACCTCCTCCTCCTAATTTTTTAGTAATGATAAAACGGCATCAAAATTGTGTATGGCCCTGCAAAAAGCTCAGTCCCCCCTCCCCCCCCCCCCCCCACACAAACCTGTTATTACCACCTCACCAATAAATGATACCCACCCATACCCAGCAACCCTAGAACCCCTTCTAATACAGAAACATATACAGCCCTCCCACTGGGAACTGGGACAGAGGTGAATGTATACACTAGACCCCCCTACTGATGGAATCCCTGATATGTGTGCACTGGTACGCTATATGAACCTGTTATTCGTAGAAGTCATAGGACTCAGTGGCACCCAGGGAACCTGTATGTGGTAGCATGGCACCTTAAAGCCACAATGGGTGAATGCTGTGTAAAACCACAATAAAAATAATCCTAGGGAGGGCACCATAACTAACCAATGTATGACATATCTGACATCCTAAGTGATTACACAATCCACCCACAGTCATCAGATATAGGCGGTATGCCAGTAGGGATCAAGCAGAGATGACTATCGCAATATGGAATCCTTAATGTCTATAAGTACACTGTTTTATGAAGCCACTGGTTCAGGTTCTCAGCACTGCTCTTTAGCCTTCTGTTGGCTCAATACAGGTCACAAGAGTGCAGAACTAAGTGCATTCCTGTGACCCACAGGAGAAGTGTGGCCAGAAAAGCTTTGGCCCTAATTCTCCTAAAATAAATATGCACTAGAAGAAAATTGGCAGTCAGAATGTTTTAGATATGAATCTAGGCAGATAACTGGCATGCAAATTTAGACTTTTCTTTCCTCCTAAAATCTGGGTTTGGTCCGGTCCCTCCCACCTCCAAGAAGCCACCTATCATTTTAAAGGTACAAAGCAGAAGTTTAAGATGAGGGAGAATGGTCAAGTTAAAAATTTGCATGGAATTTAGAGCATCTTCAGACTCTATGAAAAAAACGCTTACCTCTCCAAGGATTCAGCGCTATCCACACCCCGGCCATTTATGCGCTGGTCCTTGGGTCTCTGGCACCTGCATGTTTACTTAGAGAAGCAAGCTGTGACTCCTTACAGCTTCACAATGGAGGGGGGCATAGGGGTGCCCTGCCCCCCCCCCCCAAAGCTTCTGACTTCCTTCCTCTTCTCTCCCACAGGCTGCTGTTGCAGGCACACACAGGGATGTTTTAGAATGAGTGGGGGAAAGGGCCTGTAAATATGTAATTAATGATCCTTTCCCTTTCTGAATGAACACAGTGAGTGGTACCATGTGTTTGAGCTTTGGAGTGCACACTCCAATGCAATAGGTTGCACACACCTATGGGGGGGTTGTTTTGAACTTTGGCTCAGCGACCTGAGCAGAAGTGGGACTGGGTATTTGTCAAAACCAGGTACCTGCTCCCAGAAACAAAATATCCAAAAGTGATAGAGGGGGGAGGTGGCGGAAAAAAAGGACTCCCCATTTTGGGTGAAGTTCTGCTTTAAGCTCTCTTTATCTCTGGATCTGCTGATTTGTTTTGACATTTCCTCAATTTGTAGCAGATTTCTAACTTTAACGTATTCTATTTGAATCCAGCTTGGTTTTGGACTGTAAATTTGAAGAAATGTTTGACCTGAAACATATTACTGTTCAGGATAAAAATATTTTTTTTAAAAATGAACAAAAGAGCCCAGAATAGCTTCAAGATGTGTTTTGCTTCTTTACGTGCTTGGATAGGTTATGTTGTGAGTACAGTGTGTGTTTACTTACAGTGTCTACATTTGACAGTACAATGATGCCGAGCAGTGCGTAATGTCCCCTACTGTTCTTTTCTTTCATCGTGAATATTGAGAATTTAAATCTATAAAGTCCCAGATTTAACAAAGAACCTCCATGCTTGGCAAATAATTACTTTGAGCAGATTAGGAGTGACACATTTTTGTATCGCATCTAAAAAGGTGGATTACTCGTTTCTTTCATGTGGTCTGTAGGATTTTTTTTTCTCCTTCTCCAAATACAAACATGCTGTTTCCCACCAATTCTTGGGTAGTGACTTTTGTCGCAAGAAAGACTGGAGGACCTTTTTCAAACTTATCCAGGGGCAAAGAAGTGCAAAACAAGAGCAATGAGACTGATTAACTGTATAGTTGCAATCTGATTCCCCCTAAATTTAAGAATCCTTTAAAAAAATATATATATTTATTTATTTTTTGACGCAGCTGAGCCTGCTGAAATTTCTGTATTTGAGTTGTAGTTATGGGAAAGAAATAAGCCAATGCAAGGTTTTTCCAAGCGTTTTCTTCCTTTGATAGAGCAGGAAAAAAAGCACTAAAACATTTGTTGGAAAAACTGGCATTTTAGGCTAGGTTCACATCTATGCCACATTCGTGGCAATCTCTCTTTTTACCTTCCATAGAACAAGCTTGTTTTTATCTACACCTCTGTAAGTGTGAATCCCTCTTTTTTTTTTTTTTTTTTTTTTTTTATAAAAGACCTTACGGTATTATGCTATGTGGATCTATTTGTTTTCCATGTTCAATGCCAATGGAATGATTTAACATTTGCTGCATCCTTTGGAGTAAATTTGTCTGAGTACGATCTTCCATCATCCATCATTAAGGTCTGCTTTTCACCTACTTCTTCATTTTACAGATTACTACATTTGAGGCCAAGTCATCACCATGCCTGTTTGACCCTTGTGCTGTAAGGTACATGTGTCCACCCCATCTGATAAGCGTGCCAACCTTACTTTTCTTGTCTGCACTTAATGATCAAGCACTTTTTCAAGATTTATTATTTAGACTTTACACTTGTGTTTAAATATACCACGACGGTGTGAATAACCAATCTAGATGGACTGATATGCTATGTCATTTCCCCTATATCACCTGTCACACTGGTTTATTTCATTTTTCATTGTTTTTATTTTACCACTTTTGAGTGCTACACTATTCATTTTTATATTTGGTGATTCACTTTTTGCCTAGTTGAGTGTTGGCCGTTCACCCATTTTCCCTGTGTGCAATTTTTCTTTTGCTTATCCATTCCTATCTATGCAGGTTGTGGTTAATGTGTTTTTCTAGCACGCTTTGCTGTGCATTTTACATTTTTGAACACACATTTATGATGCATTTTTTTATGCATTATGCATTTTTTTGGGGCTAATAAGAAAGTATGACAGTTCTAGTTGCATGTAGTACAACTATGATGTGAACTTTGAAGTTGCATCAAAATATTGCAGGAACCTTTTATGTGTCCAAAGTTGCATGCAAGGGTTAGGTTTAAAGGTTAGGGTTAAGGGCTAGGGTGAGGGTTAAGAGCTTGGTTTAAGGGCTAGGGTTAGATGTTGGGGCTAAGGGCTGGGGTTAGATATTGGGGTTGAAGACTAGGGTTAGGGCTAAATGTTAGGGTAAGGGGCTAGGGTTAGGGTTAAGGTTAGAGTTAGGGTTGGCGATAATTGTTCTAACCCTAACAATTACCTCTCACTCGAATGCTAACATTTAACCCTAGCCCTTAACCCTATCCCTAACATGTGACTCTGGACACACAAAGTTTTCTGAACTACGTTGATGCCACTTAAGTGCCAGAGATTGTAAAGTCACATCAAAGTCGCACTCCATGAACAGAAGCCACCCCCCCCCCCCAAACGCATGAAATTCATCAAAAACGTAACAATTGTCCATTGTAACCTATGACACACAAAACACGATCTGCTGTGGGGAAAAAGTCTCTGACCCTTTCCAAAAAAAGCACCAGCTCAAAACGCACAGATGTGATCTAGTTCCATAGGAAATCATGTTAAATGGATTGTAGTGCATTTCTGCAAAATGCACTAAAAATGCATAGGCGTGAACCAAGGGTTAGGGTTTATTGGCTGCGTTTTGTGTGCATTTTTTTCCCTATTGCACAGAATCATGGTAGTACCCCATTTTGTGTACACTGGAAAATTTACATAATATAACTTGTTGGTGTTAGGGCTCATTCATGCAGACGCTCAGTCCTGTGTGGTGTGCAGAGCAGTTTATCTTTTTGCGCCAGCCTGAACTGCATGCAGGCAGCTTTATATATGTGAATAGTTACACCTCAGCTCTACAGATTTATATGCAGGGCTAGGTGCATTGTGCCTGATGCAGAGTCTCTGCATCCAGGGCAGATCACCTGTCCATGTGTACCTGCCAAACTCGAGTTTGGGGTTACCCGTCTCTAAATACCTGCCAAACTCGGGTTTGCAGAGGCAATGTGTATCTATTCATTAATAGGCTGCCTGCATGCATGAGCACCCATATGAATGAGCCCGTATACAGGACCCATGTACTGTGTCACTGAATGAACATATGAGCTTTGCTTTAGGATCTAGCTTTTGTCGCAGATGTCTGGTATATGACAGTAGGCACAATTTACTAAACTATAACATGTTATTTGTCATATTGATCATTTCCATTACATTTTAGTGGATTGGGCAAAATATTTAAAAGTATAAAGCTCAAGCAGTAAGGAAAGCTGGAGTTGTTTGGCACTTGCAGCAATGTGTATTTACTTGGCATACACTAAATAGACAATGCGCTTGTTGGGGAGAAGAGGGATCAACAAAAACATCCGATCCCCAAATTAATTGGCAGCTTTAAATCGCATCGAACAGAGATTGCATGTGATTTTCACTGCAGTGCGGTGTGAATCGCATCCGATCTCTGACATCACACCAGTGTGAACCAGCCCTAAGGATCCATTACATGCATCAAGACCGTGACCCGTTTTGTGGACCAATACTAATTTTGTGACCTGTCCCTGGAACTAGAAATTTTTGAACAACCCCAGAAATGTTATTGAGGTTCTCTTTAGCTCACTGCTAATATTGTAAAATCATGGTGAATGGATCTTGCTTATAGAGATCAGAGACTGCAAATATCTGTTTGTTTGCACTCTGCAAATCTGTGGTCACTTTAGTCAACCCAGTGCAATGTCATCTTTGGTCATGACAGTGATTATTGATCTCTGAGCTGTAATAAGTTTACTGCACTGTCCGAAAATAATAAAATTATAATAATAAAAAAAAAAAAGAGTCTGTTTCAAAGCTAAAATGTTGTTTTTTGTTTTTGTTTCAATGATGCATCTTTTAAATGAGGAAGTAAGTAGTTATTTTTTTTCCTAGAAGCGCATAATTTGAGTTGTATTGCAATGTGTCAAGTAATGGGATTACTATATTTTCCATGCTTGCTCTCGGTATTGTTTGTATTAAAGTGGACCTGAACTGAAAAAGTAGAGAAATCTTAATTGTGCTCAAGCAGTGACCTAAAAGATTTACCCTTCTCCTTCTTTTATTTATATATTAAAAATTCCCTTGAAATCGACAAATGCTCTCTTTGGCATCTGAGGGTGCCTAGTCATTCCTGTGCCTACAGCCTCATAGTGTATATCTACAGTGTGAGATCCAGGGCGCTGGTGCTTGTGACTGCTAGATTTGGTGATGCCACTACTGTGTTGCTAAGTTTTCACCTAGAGAAGAAGCTGTAACAAAAGAACCAGCAGTGCTGGGCTGTATTCACACAGAGTCTGTATTGGGGAGCAGATCATCAGCGGGGAGCCCACAGGCAATACTGGCAACTAGCCCTTTGCCCCCCCCCCCCCCCCAATGACAAAACTATGGAAGTGTAAGTGACATAAAGATAAATATTGTGATAATAAAATTATAAATGTGTTCTTACTAAACATACACTCTATTTTTCTTTTAAGTTTCGTATTTTAACATTTTCTTCATTTGTGTGTATTGCCTTAAAGTGTAATTAAACCCAGACTATGAAAAAGTATAATTACTAGCTACATAACAGAGTGTGCATACTCAAAAAGCCACCAAAGCATTTGTTTGTGTAGAGTGAACTATACCTGGTTTATCCTTTCTTCAGCTATCCTCCCATCTTCTCTGTGTCCCCACTGTATCCTGAGATTGTGTAGACCAGCTGGTGTCCTCTAATGAGCATGCTCAATGTCAGATCCATTTAAGCACTTTGAGTATAGTCACACATGTGGGTGTATACACAGGTAGATTACACTTCTCTTCCTCCCTCCTCTTTCATGTCCCACTATGTGAGCGAGATCTAGTATGCTGATTGATTACATTCATGAAGACACTCACAGAAAAGCTTAGTTATGACCTAAAGCAGTAGAAAATATATGAACTGTAATTGGAAATATATGTAAAGTGAAAAAAAAGCCTTGGATGCAGAAGTAAAAGCTAGTGTCCGTCATCTTCCACTTTGCCTACACCATATTAATGCACACAAAATACACATTTGATATTCAATAAAGACTTCTAGGGTTATGTCAAACATTTGATTGTTTCAGTCTAATTTGAATTGCTTTTCTGAAACTGTTTTACTTTTTAATCATATGACTGGCACAGCACCAATCAGAGCTGGCCATACACGCACTGTAGAGAGCATACATCAGCACAGTAATAGATGCCCCTCCCAAAGATCTTTCCCTGCAAATGCCAAAGAACAGGGAAAGATCATGTGACCATACAACAGCACTGCAGGTATAAGGTACTTAGAAGATTTTAGATCTGCACACTCACCCCTTCCTGCCTAGGCCAATTTTCAGCTTTCAGCAATGTCACACTTTGTCACACTTTGACAATTGCGCGAACATGCTACACTGTACCCATATAAAATTTTTATGATTTTTTTTGACAGATCGAGATTTCTTTTGGTAGTATTTAACCACTTCAGCCCTGGAAGGTTTTACCCCTTTCCTGACCAGGCTGTTTATTGCAATACGGCACTGCCCTACTTTAACTGAGAATTGCGCGGTCGTACACAAATGAACTTGATGTCCTTTTTTCCCACAAATAGCATTTGCTTTTGGTGGTATTTGGTCACATCTGTGGTTTTTATTTTTTTCGTTGTAAACAAAGTGACAATTTTGAAAAAAAGTATTTTTTTTTACTTTTTTGCTATGAAACGTACCCAATAAAAATTGTAAAAAAACTAATTTCTTCATCAATTTAGTCCAATATGTATTCTGCTACATGTTTTTGGTAATAAAAATCTCAATAAGCATGTATTGATTGGTTTGCGCAAAAGTTATAGCGTTTACAAACTATGGGATGTTTTTATGACATATTTATTTTTTTTTTTAATAGTGATGGCAGCAATCAGCGTTTTTTTTTTGCAGGACTGCGACATTGAGGCGGACAAATCAGAAACCTAACTGACACTTTTTTTGGGAACCAGTGACATTATTACAGTAATCATTGCTAAAAATATGCACGGTTACTGTACTAGTGACAACGACAGGGAAGGGGTTAACACCTGGGGGCGAACAAAGGGTTAAGTGTCTACCTAGGTGATGCTTTCTTACTGTGTGGGGGATGGACTTGCTGTATGAACAGAGATCCGTGTTCCTGCTTAGCAGGAACAGAAGACCTCTCTGCTCATACCTGACACACGACGACTGCCATCCTGCCTGTCTGGGGAGTGATCGCGGGTGGCTGGCGAACATCACATCCGCCGGGCCCGCTGATTGGCTCCCCCTCTAGCCAATCGGCACTCCTGCGTGCCCCCGCTGGATATTGCATGAAATTACTTACAGGTACCTTGTTTCGTGCAATAGCCAACCTGCCGCAGTGTATGTACTGTGGCCAGTCGGCAAGTGGTTAATCATCAATGGGGTTTTTGAATTTTTTGCTACAGAAGCTAAAAAAAGACCAAAAAGCTTGGAAAAAAAAGTTTTTCTTAGTCTTTGTTAAAATTTTTGAAAATAATACATTTTTTCCTCTTTGACTGAAGCTGAACTGATGCACGCTGATGAGGCTGCGCTAATGTACGCTTATGGGGCTGGGCTGGTGAGACTGCACTGGTGAGGCGGTGCTGATGAGGCATCACTGATGGATGGCACTGATCAGGTCTCGAATGATCAGTGCCCTGATTTTCAGTGTAAATGTGTGCTATCAGAATTGCCCGTTATCGGCTCTCCTTCTCTCATGCTGTGACAGCACGTGAGGAAAGGAATGCCGATAACTGGCAAGTTTGTTTACACGTTATCAGCTGTGATTGGACAAAGTGTGCGCTGTACATGGATGTTCTCCCAGAACGAGAGCCATGATGTAGCCGTCATGAAGTGGTTAAAAAAACAACCAGAATACAGTGGCATGATGTATATGTTTATGTGAATGGATTAACATTTCTCTGTTTAGTATCACTTTAAATATTTTTATAGCGCCAACAGCACTGTATACAAATATACAGTTTACCATTCAGTGATACAGATGACTTGCCAGGCATTAGACTCTCAAGATTCTTTTGTGCTAAAGGAGAGAAATGAAAAGCTGG
Organism: Lithobates pipiens; assembly: GCF_037356315.1. Taxonomy (NCBI): domain Eukaryota; kingdom Metazoa; phylum Chordata; class Amphibia; order Anura; family Ranidae; genus Lithobates; species Lithobates pipiens. Next base: position 73,389,771 of record NW_027507718.1, read on the forward strand.
CTTGAGTTTGTGTAGATTGCTTCTGACTGCCATAAAAGAGGTGGGGAAGGCTAACCTTCTATCAGCCAAATGGCACTCAAAATTCCCTCTAGTTTTATTAGGACAAAAGAGTAGCCAGGAAACTTGGTTACTTATGATTTCACTTTCCAAGCTTTGGACAGATATTTTTAGAACAGTAAGTGGATGAAGAACCGGGTGAGATATTTGTATAGTGATCATCTGCACTATGTCACACTGCTGCTTTCTGAATACATGTGGCCCTCCCACACCCTCTTTGTGGACCTTTGCCAGGAAAAGAAAAGAAAAATATATATACTACTGTGCTAAAGTTCTAGGTATGTTTGAAAATGCTGTAAATGAAGAATGCTTTCATAAATGGAAGTGTTAATAGTTTATTTTTTAACAGTTACCAAAATAGAGAGCAGAATGAGAAGATCAAATCAATATTTGGGGTGACAAACTTTTTGCCTTCTAAAACAGCATCAATTCCTCTAGGTATATTTGCACACAGTTTTGAAGAAACTCAGCAAGTAGTTCCAAACATCTTGGCAAACTAATTCCAGATCTTCTGTGGCTCTAGGCTGCCTCAAAGTCTTCTGTCTTTTTATATAATCCCAGACAGACTCCGTGTTGTTGAGATCAGTGCCCTGTGAGGGCCAAACCATCACTTCCAGGACTCCTTGTTCTTCTTTACACGGAAGATCTTTCGTAATGACATTGGCTGTATGTTGGGGATTGTTGTCCTGGTGCAGAATACATTTTGGGCCAATTGCACGCCTCCCTGCCCTGGGATAGACCTTGCTGATGCAGTATACCTACTTTGTATCTTGTTGTGCTAAAGCACAGGTCCATAAAGACATGGCTGAGTAAGTTTGGGGTGGAGAAACTGGACTGGCCTGCACCTCAAGCCAAACACCTTTTGTATGAATTAGCACGGAGACTGGAGGCAGGCCTTCTCGTCCAACACCAGTGCCTAACCTCACAAATTCTCTTCTGGAAGAATGGTCAAACATTCCCATAGACACACTCCTAAACCTTGTGGACAGCCTTCCCAGAAGAGTTGAAGATGTCATAGCTGCAAAGGGTGGGCCAACTCAATATTGAACCCTACGGACTAAGACTGCGATGTAATTTAAATCTCATGTACGTGTAAAGGAAGGTGTCCCAATACGTTTGACAATAATGTGTGTGTGTGTGTGTGTGTGTATATATATATATATATATATATATATATATATATATATATATATATATATATATATATATATATATATATATATATAATCACATGAAGCTATTTATCACATTCGTTTTTTTGGATCCTTTTTAAAGCGGAGGTCCACCCTAAAGTGGACCTTCCGCTCATTGGATTCCGGCACCACAATTGGCACCTTTCAGGGGGGAGGGGGTGCAGGTACCTGTACAGTACAGGTATCTGCACCCACTTCCGGGATAGCTCTCTGCGGAAAGGGGCGTAGATTACGCCCCTTTCCGAAAGTCCCCCGCTGCCTGCTGGGAAACACACAGATCCCAGAGGCAGCGGGTCCATCCTTATTGCGCAGCGCGACTCGCGCATGCGCAGTAGGGAACCGGGAAATGAAGCCGAAAGGCTCCACTTCCTGATTCCCATACCCAAGATGGCGACGGCAGCACCCAAGAGATGATCGCGAGATCGGCTTCGGGTGCCGACATCGCGGGCGCGCTGGACAGGTAAGTGTCAGTATTTTAAAAGTCAGCAGCTGCAGTATTTGTAGCTGCTGGCTTTTAAAAAAATAAATAAAATGCGGACTCCCGCTTTAAATCATAATAACAGAAATCACCCAAATGGCCCTGACAAAAAGTTTACATACCTTTTTTAATGTTTTGTCTTGGTACAGATTTCCCACATTTGTGGCTTTTTCTTTTTAATTACAATTGGTGTCTATAAATAGTCCAATGAGTTTGTTAGCTCTCACATGGATGCACTAAACAGGCTAGACACTGAGGAGGTAGAAAATAAAAGTCAAAAGACCTGCGTAACAAGGTAATGAAACTTTACAAAGGATATAAAAAGATATCCAAAGCCTTGAATATGCCAGTCAGTACTGTTCAATCACTTAATAAGAAGTGGAAAATTTGGGGATCTCTTGATACCAAGCCAAGGTCAGGTGGATCAGGTGATTTCTGTTGTTATGATTTAAAAAGGATCCAAAAAACTGTGATAATGAATGGCTTCATGCGATCGCTATGGCATTATCAGTCATATTTTCAATATTAATGGCAACATCTCACAATTTCTGCCGGGGTATGCAAACTTTTGAGCATGACTGTGTGTGTTTGTATTTTTTTTTCATGTGACAACACTGAAGAAATGCCACTCCACTTTGCTACAATGTAAAGTAGTGAGTGTACAGCTTGCATAACAGTGTAAATTTGGCGTCCCCTCAAAATAACTCAACACACAGCCATTAATGTCTAAACCGCTGGCAACAAAAGTGAAAATGTCCAAATTGGGCCCAAAGTGTCAATATTTTGTGTGGCCACCCTTATTTTCCAGCACTGCCTTAACCCTCTTAGGCATGGAGTAAACCAGAGCGTCACAGGTTGCCACTGGAGTCCTCTTCCACTCCTCCATGACTACATCACTGAGCTGGTGGATGTAGAGACCTTGCACTCCTCCACCTTCAATTTGAGGATGCCCCACAGATGCTCAATAAGGTTTAGGTCAGGGGACTTGCTTTGCTAGTCCATCATCTTTTCCCTCAGCTTCTTTAGCAAGGCAGTGGTTGTCTTGGAGGTGTGTTTGAGGTCTTTATCATGTTGGAATACTGCTCTGTGGCCGAGTCTCCGAACATACTCTGTTTCAGTATGTCATAGTACATGTTGGCATTCATGGTTCCCTCAATGAACTGTAGTTCCCCAGTGACGGCAGCACTCACGCAGCCCCAGACCATGACACTCCCACCACCATGCTTGACTGTAGACAAGACACACTCGTCTTTGTACTCCTCACCTGGTTGCCGTCACACACACTTGACACCATCTGAACCAAATACATTTTTACCTTGGTCTCATCAGACCACGGGATATGGTTCCAGTAATCCATGTCCTTAGTCTGATTGTCTTCAGCAAACTGTTTGCGGGCTTTCTTGTGCATCATCTTTAGAAGAGGCTTCCTTCTGTAACGACAGCAATGTAGACCAATTTAATGCAGTATGGTCTGAGCATTTACAGGCTGACCCCCCTACCCTGTCAACCTCTGCAGCAATGCTGGCAGCACTCATATGTCTATTTCCCAAAGACAACCTCTGGATATGATGCTGAGCACATGCACTCAACTTCTTTGGGCGAGCCCTGTTGTGAGTGGAACCTGTCCTGTTAAACCGCTGTATGGTCTTGGCCACTGTGCTGCAGCTCAGTTTCAGGTTCTTGACAATCTTCTTATTGCCTAGGCCATCTTTATATAGAGCAACAATTCTTTTTTTTCAGATCCTCAGAAAGGTCTTTGCCATGAGGTGCCATGTTGAACTTCCAGTGACCAGTATGAGAGAGTGAGAGTGATAAACACCAAATTTAACACACCTGCGACCTTGTAACACTAATGAGTCACATGACATTGGGGAGGGAAAATGGCTAATTGGCCCCAATTTGGACATTTTCCCTAAGGGGTGTACTCACTTTTGTTGACAGTGGTTTAGATATTAATGGCTGCGTGTTGAGTTATTTTGAGCGAACTGCAAATATACACTGTTATACAAGCTGTACACTCACTATATATATATATATATATATATATATATATATATATATATATATATATATATATATATATATATATATATATATATTGTGTTGATATTTTAAAAAAAACTTGCTGTATAGTTTGTTTTTATTATAACCATACAGTCATTATTTTATATTGAAAGGGGACAGTATGTTGGGATGCAAAATATAAAATCAAGCATAAACAGGTGACGCATTACAAGCCAATTCAAACATACAGTAGCATAAAAGGTTTTTGGAGTTATAGTTTCACAAAGAGAAAAGGTCACAATATTCTCAGTGTGTGAGTCTTCATTGAACTGGTAGAGATTAATCTTCATCAGCATGGTTACACAGAGGGGTAGGTAAGGGGAGGGGGAGTGGGTTAATGTAGTAAAGAAAGAGGGTGTTTGGGGGGGGGGGCTGGGTTGAGGGAAGGTGCATGTGTGCCCTTTTAGGGGCAAGGGTTTACAGCAGGGGTGCTCAACCTGTGGCTCTCCAGCTGTTGAGGAACTACAAGTCCCATGAGGCATTGCAAGGCTGACAGTTACACAAGCATGACTCCCGAAAGCAGAAGCATGATGGGACTTGTAGTTCTGCAACAGCTGGAGAGCTACAGGTTGAGCACCCCTGGTTTACAAAGAGGCCCGTTACTTTTTTCTGAATTGGTCACCTCTGTTTTGAAGTTGGAGTGTTAATCTTCCATTTCATTTTTGGATTTTTTTTACTAGCCTCAGTGAAGTTGGGCTTCTGTTTCCAAAGCAATGGAATACAGCATTGAACAGGTTTATTATTATTATTATTATTATTATTATTATTATACAGGATTTATATAGCGATTTACAACATTAGTTTATTAGCAACATGTTTGTGTATCAACAAATGTTTTGCCAGGCCAAAGACAATGTTAAAGTCTGTGAACTTAGTAATGATATTGCAGAAATCCCAAAATTGGGCATAGGACAAAGATAGTACAGTTGTTAGGTGGATGCAGGATAGGCTTCTCTGCAAAGATGATGTGTTTTCAGGGATATACAAAAACATGCCCTGCTTTCAATTGCAGAGCCAGCCCATAAAAATTACATAGCGGAAGAGTTGTGCAAGTTTTGTGGGACTAAATACCACCTGGGTAATTTTTTCCCATGTCCTGAATTATCTTTAAAAAGTGAATAGTATAAATCTTTTGTTCCTTTTTTATACTTTTTTTTTATTATTCTTCATCACGTAAAGGGTACATTTACGAACGTATTACATAATCGATTCCTTATACAATTGTCAGATCATCAACAACTTATGTCATTTATTCTTATAAGATATATTTTCTCCTCTACATCTCCCTCTATACACCAAGAAGTGAGTCTATGATGTAAATTTCATAATGAATAAAGATTTTATATTTTACTACACTTAACAACTTTAATCGGTTACACTGTTGCATGTTCCATACTAGGTATTGGGTATTAGAAGCCTCAGCCGCCATATTGCACAATTCACCGGTGTCTTTTTTAGATAAAGACCTCGGTCCACTCAAGCGCTCTAGTTGACCCATCTTCTCCTCCTTTTTATGTTTATTTTATTTCGATTTCCCAAGAATTTAGCTCCTCAGGATATTCACATGCATCCATAAGGTCAGTCCACCCAGATGGCAAACTGGTGCTAGACCAGAACATTAGTTGCTTGAATTTCCGTGAAGCAACACGTTTTGTGTCCAGCTATTGCTCTAGCAAAAATTTTAAAGCAGTGTCTCATACAGTTCCTGTTGTGATATGAGAAAAACTTGGCATCTCATGACTTTGTGGCGATGAGTTTCATAGCAGTTATGTTTTTTTAAAGTTGGGCAACAATGCTGGATTTTTTGTACGATATCAGATTTTCGTTTTAAACTGTACAATCGTCATTTGAAAATACAATACGAATACACTACAACACATTACATCACTTCAGAATTTTAGTTGTCGTACGAGAATTTTTGTTTGATAATCTCATTGTGTGTACCAGGCATCAGAGAATTAATTTGTTGGCCATTAGGCCAGGAACAGAGTGTCTTTACCCACTTCTTTGCATTGATGAGGCAGTAGAGGCCAAGTGGAGGGAGGTAAATCCATTGCAGTCCAGTCTGGAAGTTAAATTGGTGTCAAGAAGTTAGAGGGAAATTAGGTGTTGTAGGCTGAACTTGTTACCGTTGAAGTGAATCTGCACACTGAAAGGGTGTCCCAAGAAGTAGCAACCGTTGGCTTCATGTGTTTTTTGTTGAAGTTTCAGCTGTCGTCTCATTAGAATAGTTCAATGGGAGTGATGCAACTAAAGGGTTGCATAATATATTCCTGGGCTGTACTTGGTCCTTTGGTATGTTGATTCTATGCCTCCTGTGAGTCTCTATTTGAGGTAAGTGTTTAAAGGACTGTATTCAGGATTCTGTTACAGTTGATTTGAGACTCTAGCCTTAGAAATAGATACTTCCCATATTTTTATATTTCTGCTACTGTGGCTTTCAAGGCTGTTTTGCTGCAGGTGGAAAATTAGCCACTTGACTTGCTGGGAGTGCATGGTTTCTAGGTGGAAGATATGCTGCAGCATAACATCTCTATATGCTGCTACAGTAGAGACCTTATCTTTCAGGTGGGTAACGGTTTGTTTGACCTCTTGAATGTTGCCTCAGAAAATTAATTTGATTATGGCAGTGAAGGAGTCAGAATACTACTTCTTCTTAGCAAGAAAGGTACAGACTTGGATAGGTACACAGCTATTCATATAAAATATTTATTACAGATTACTGGTTATTGCTGGAATTTATCCTTCATTTCAGTTCTTTAAAGCTCACCACACGCATTATAATCTGACTGCACTTTCTCCTTTAAATCTACCAACCTTTTATGTAGCGCAAGGTCTTGCTCTATTGTATACAAATTGATTGGATATAGTTTTTGGCAAGGACCCTGTTCACACTAGCCGCACATGAAATCTCTAAATTTTAGTGCACAGGCATGGTGTCTGTTTTGCCTGACAGTGAGATGTGCTCTTTCAGCTTGAAAAAGCCCCTTAAAACCATGCCTGCAAATTCATAACTACACATGGGAAAGGTGTGGACCCAGCCTAAAAGAAAAGGATATGCAAGCCTTGACATTAATGAGGAGATGCATTTCTTTAAGAATGATTGATTAATGCTAATGTGTTTGATAAGCAGGCTATTATTGTTATATAAAATTTGGCAACCAACAGGATGATTAATAAAGACTATATATTGGGATCTGTGCAGGCACTAATCAGGTGGACTTTGACCTTAATTTGTCATATGACTGAGAATCCATACGATCTTGAAACACTCTACTAACAAGGTCATCTATCTACTGTATATATCGGTTTATCTACAATAATAAAATCTTGGGTCTCATTGGTCAAGAATATTTTGTTGCTTTTGAAGCATGGACGTTGTCTGCATTGACTGGTTTTCTACCATTTGTATATGGCTGCATATACATTGGAGAGACAAAACAGACCCTTTTAAAGTTGTGGCATATACTTGAGGTATTCAGCAGAACCACTGCAGTGTTTTTTTTTAGTGTTACCTTTTTGGGATAAAAGTTTCCTACTGGAATGTAAACCTCTTTTAAACTGAAAATCCTTTGTTCCTGTGATCATTTCATCAATGCCATTGTGAGGAATGCCCATGTAGCACTTTTGTATATTTCTGGTCTGTTGTGATATTACAAGTACTCAATGACACAGAACAATGTGTGAAATGGTGATAACTTCAGAATACACCAGGGAACCCCCCCATATTACTGCCCTTGTCATCAGGTTCTACATCCATCCTATGCTTTCTGTAATATCCTGGATTGAAGAGAAAAGGCATAATATGGTTTTATGCTGGAGGATTTTCACAAGGTTGAGCTCTGCCAGCAGTAGTACCCATACCTATACAGAAAGCTTAAACTCTATTTTTAATTCTTTAATCTTACTCAGTGTTCGCTCAATGTCTACAATTTGCCGCAGTCTTAGAAGTCCCTATTGCCACTTAATTGACATACATCATGTTCTTGTTTTTTTTTTTTTTTGGTTTTTTGCACCCTCCTGTTTACTCTGTACTTTCACCACTAGGAAGTCCAGACCGCCAGCACCATCCATCTTTCTGCTCTCACCAATTTCTCCTCCTGTATCTGCCTATATAGCCATTGTTTCTATCCATCGTATTCAGCTGTTATTAATCCCACCCTAACCTGTGCCCAGTCCACCTCTCATTGATTTTGACCTTGGACCACTTGCTTTGCCCATGCAGCTGTCATTAAGACCCCTTTCACGCTGGCGCACTTTGCAAGCACTATAACGCAAAAAATAGCGCCTGAAAAGTGCTCTGAAAGAGCCACTGCTGTCTCCCTCGGGGCTTTCACACTGGAGTGGGGCGCTTGCAGGGCACTAAAAAAAAGTCCTGCTAGCAGCATCTTTGGATCTTTGGGAAGCGGCATATCGCTGCTTTAACCCTCTTGGCCGCTAGTGGGGGAGGGGTAAAATAAAATAGATGCGGAATTGATGGTAAAGCTCTGCTAAAAATAGCGCCACTTTACTGCCGGTGTACCCATCGCCCCAGTGTGAAAGGGGCCTTACTTGCCCTTGTCATTGTCTGCTACTTCTACACCCCCAAGCATCTTTATTTTTATGATCAGCTTTATTTACCCATCCTTTATACTTTTGTGTCTTTTTCAGCCCTGCATTTTTCCTCCATTCCTTTCTAAGGGCCAATTCACACTAGAAACTGCACATCTACTGCTCATTTTTTCCTTGCACATATGCGTGCATTTGATGTGCGTTTTATGCACGTTTTCCTATCTGCATTTGTCCTGTGAGGTCACTTCCTACTTCTTTCTTTTTCTAGGCTTCTATGTGCACTGTGATATGCGATGCATAGTAGTCCATTATGCTTTGCCTTTGCAGGGAATGAAAGAGGAAGTAAACTCATCAGGGTTTACTTCCTCTTTAAAGACGAAATCTTTCTGACACTTGTTGCTTACAAGTAAAAATCCTGTATTTTCTGCCAGAAAATCACTCAGACCCCCAAAAAATTATATATATATTTTTATCAGAGATCCTAGGGAATAAAATAGCGGTTGTTGCAATATTTTATGTCACACAGCATTTGCGCAGAGGTCTTTCAAATGCAATTTTTTGGGAAAAAAAATTACACTAAATGATTAAAAAAAAAAAAAAAAACACCTAAAACCATAAAGTTAGCCCATTTTTTTTTCGTCCAAAAGTTTTGACTACCTGTTCATTTTTATAGGCTGCTTTCACACTGGGGCGGGTAGGCGTGGATGGTAAAATGCTGCTAGTTTTAGCAGCGCTTTACCATCATTTTAGCTGTGCTATTCGAATGCTAGTGGGGCGCATATAACCCAGCTAGAGGCCAAAGAAGAGGTTAAATGCGCCCGTGAAGCATTGCATGCACTTTGGCAGTGGTGACCATTAATATCAATGGGCAGGAGTGGTGGAGGAGCGGTATACACCACTCCAAATGTGCTGCTTGCAGGACCTTTTTTTAACATCCTGCCAGCACATCGCCTCAGTGTGAAAGCACTCTGTCTTTCACACAGACTGCAGGGGAGCCATTTTGCAGGCACTTTACAGGTGCTATTTTTAGCCCAAAGGCGCCTTAAAAAACACCCCAGAGGGAAAGGTTTCTGTTAGGTTTTATGAGATGAAGGGGGATAAATAAATAAATAAAATAAAAAAAATCGGCCTAACATATCGGCCCAAAAAAAATTGGCATCATATATCAGCCATCGGCCGCCATGATTTCTAAATATCGGCATCGGCCAGAGAAAAACCCATATCGGTCGACCTCTAATAAATACCTTTTCTCATTCGCAGTATATAGCAGCCTTGTGACTTCTATCAGTTCCTAGTAAAGCTTGTAGCAGTTTTCATTCTCCCCTGATTCTCTGTCTGAACATGTCTGGACAGTGCTGATTGGCCCTGGGCTAATCACATGCACCCTCCCAAGAAAATAAAGAAAAACTCTAGCAATACACACCAAACTGAGCATGTGCAGCTTCTCTCCTGGCTCTGTAAATAGGTTATTTTTTTGAGACAGTGGAAGAAGAGTAGGATCAGAGCAGGCAGGATCAAACGGCCTTTATACAAAATGCAAATGATTAACCCCTTGGGTTTCACAGTGAGTATAACCAGCATGCTTTGCTGCATATACAGACTGATTTTACTGTTGTGGGTTTAGTAACACTTTTTAGTTATATTGATTGTAACCTGTACTGAGAGAAATATGATCATCCTCTTAAAATTGTATTTTTTCCCCGTCTATCCCCAGCAATGTTAATTTTTGAGTCACAGTCCCAGGGCAAGCAGCTAGTAAACAGTTTCACCACTGAGTTTTGTTGAAGGAGCCAGGCGGAATATTCGCAGCGGCATAGTGCCTGCATCCAGTTAGATGTAGGATCTGTACAAGTATTCTGTCAGCCATGGGTGCCAGCTGTCAGAAAAAAGTAGTCGGCACTGCAGATTTGCCCATCTGCGGGGCTGAACTCAAGAAATAATATGTATAGGCAGTTTAAATGTTAGAAAACCTGCATGCATTCTTTTACAGGACAGTAATAGTTATACCAATGAGTCAGGCAAGCAGCAAAAGAGTTCAACGAATGCAGCCTATATTTTTTCTCACTTAGGCTGGGTTCACACTGCAGCGGTGATGAGAATCGGATGTGATTCGCACCGCACTGCAGTGCAAATCACATCCGATCTCTGTGTGATGCGAGTTCAGCCATACAGATAGTATGGCTGAATTCGCATCGCACCCGCCCCAAACTCGCTCAGGACCCTTTTTTTTGATCCGCAGCAGAATCGGATCGCATGGGTGTTCACACCATGCGATCCGATTCCTGTCCGAGTTTGCAGATCGCACTGCGATATGCGAACTGATCTGGGGGTGTCATTAACATTTCACTGACACTCCTAGCAGTTCGCATAGGGCAGTGTGAACTGCCGCCAGGAGGTATGCGATGCTGGAACCTGCAGCGGATTCGCAGCGTTCCCGCATCGCTGTAATGTGAACCCAGCCTAAGGGTATCCTTTAACACTTGGTTGTACATGTTGTATTCACCCCCTCAGTCTTTTTCACATTTTTCCATCTTACTACCTGGAGTTAAAGTGGTATTAAACTCAAAACCATACATGTACTATTGCAGCTTACCAAGCATTTGATATAGTGGCTGGATTCATTTTTCTTTTGCTTGGCTTCCCCTGTTTCCACCTGGTGATTTGACCAGTAACGCACCTCCTGTATTGGTGGGATACAACTCTGGAGGAATGAGTAGTGGAGGTACAGCAGGCATCAGCATTGTCAGTTGGGATGGGGGGAGGGGGGGTGTTAGTGTAGTTGGTTTAGGATCACTAACAAATTGAATCCGATCTCCAGCTCAGAACTAAGCAGTTACCGCAGACAGATTTGTTTTCCTTTTGGGACAAAGGGTTTTCATGAGTATATAAAAGCTGATAATTTTAATCACCCCTGCCAGTGTTAAGTGGTTTGTCTCATCCATGTAAACTGATACATTCTGCTGGAATGTTTGTGCTGTTAAACCCTTGTTGGACAGATTATAAAATAAGAAGAAAGCAAGCCTTAGAAGGAAAAAAATGCAGCCATCGCATCTAAGAATCGGTAAGCTGTATTATGATAAATGTTGGCTTTTGGATTTAATACTACTTTAACTTTTTTTTGAGATTTTACACCATGTTACCAATTTATATAAAATGGTCCAAAATGGCAAATTAAAAACATTTTTTTTTTTTTTTTTTTTATTTACAAAAAAAAATAAAAAAAAATAAACTCCTGCTTTGGAGTGAAACCTTCACATAAGCCCTGTGTAGCCAACTTAAAAAGTACATGTGCAATTGGAGTGTGACATGACCTCCAAATAAATACACCTGTTTCAGGAGGGCCCCAGAGGTTAATGAACATATCTGAAACATCCTGCTCTCAAAAAGTGTCTGTCAAGATTGAGTTATTCAAGGCATAGCTTTTGATAATGGCCTTGAACACCATTTAAATCCATTATTTAGAAGTGTAAAGAATATGGAAAAATGCATTTCTGCCTAGAAGCGCGTTCTCTAAAAAGAGTTTAGGCTAGTACACACAATGAGAATATCAGATGAATGATTGTCCGTGTTTTTTTTTTTTTTTAATGCTAGTCTCGTATGGAAAACCAAGAATTTACTAAAGTTACCCTAAGGCAGAATACAACTTTGGAAGTGATGTAATGTATTGTTGGAAAGGTGTGAGTTGAGTGACCTTAAATGATCCGACACCTTATCTCTTCTATTGAGAATCAAAGGAAGGGGGTTTTATTAGGGATTATAATGGTGCCACATATAAACAGATATTTCTTAAAATGTATACATTTTATTACAATGGTACATTACAAAGGTATAAGGTACATAACGGAAATGGCAGAGTGTGTGTGTATGTGTGTGTGTATATATGTGTGTGTATGTATATGTATATATGTGTGTGTATGTATATATATATATGTATATATGTGTATATATATATATATATTATATATATATATATATATATATATACTGATACTGCCCATAGTATACAATTTCTATGAGATGGTCACTGGTCACAGGAAGTATCGGTGAGGTTAAATGGTGGATCGTGATAATTGAGTAAAAATAAGGAGGAAGAAAAAATGAGGAACAGGAATAATTATGAAGACAAGAGAATATACTAAAAAAGAGTGAGAAAAACCCAGAACAAAACACCAAAGGAGACATGTTTGCACCTAGTCAGGACAGAGGTTAAATAATACATTGTGGGGAGAGTTAAATTTACCTTGCAAAAGATAAGAGCACACAATGGTCGCCCTTGTCATCTTAGCTGATGTGGGTCTGGACTGGCCGGCCTTATAGGCCCCCCACTCGGTCGGCATCTCATGTCACCGACCGAGTGTGGATGTATCAAAACCACTGCACGTGTGCCAGAGGAGGCCATCCCTTTGCCTACAAGGACCAGTATGCTGAGCGGCAGTTGTGGGCTGTCACATGATCGCTTGGTCAAGAGCCATCACTCTATTAAGGCTTGTGACCATCCATCCTATATTGGCACTTTTGCATGCAAGAAATGTGATGTATGTTTTATTTCCAATGGCCAGGAGATTTATTCTCCCAAATGGTCTAACTCATCCTATTAAACATAGGGTTACCTGCCACACAGTTGGTGTGGTATATCTGGATAAATGTCTGTGCGGATGCTTCTATGTGGGCAAAACTAAGCCACTTTTTAAACGCCTAAAGGATCACATTACCCCTATTTTCAAACGTCTTATGACTCTTGCTATCAGCAGACATGTTAGTCTTCAACATGATTTTGATCCCAACATGATCACATTTACCTCCCTTGAACATGTACCCCTACATGTGAGGGGCGAAGGCATCGATTGCACTCTATTACAATTAGAGACTCGTTGGAGCCACAATTTGGATGCTACAAGACAGGGTTGAATGAATATACAAGTTTGAAATAATTTCTTTAATACTCTAGACAATGTTGCTGAAACATGTAGGGACGTGATATGCATCAGTGACCATCTCATAGAAATGTAATGCTGTGGCCAGTATCAGTTACTATATATACTCTGCTGTTTCCTTTATGTACCTTATTTCTTTGTAATGTACCCTTATAATAAAATGTATACTTTTTAAAGAAATATCTGTTTATAAGTGGCACTATTATAATCTCTAACAAAATCCCCTTCCTTTATTGTATTCTTTCGTTTCTAAGAATGCATGGTCTTGGTCGCATGATTTTTTATTTTTTTTGTACAAATACTATACTATTTACACAAAAATCGGTCATTCTGTTCTCTTGAGAGAACATTTTTCGTGTTTGTCCCTTAACCACTTTCAGACCGGACCATTTTGCTGGCTTAAGACCAGACCACTTTTTGCAATACGGCACTGCGTCACTTTAACTGACAATTGCGCGGTTGTGCGACATGGCTCCCAAAAAAAATTGTCCTTTTTTTCCCCCCACAAATAGAGCTTTATTTTGGTGGTGTTTTATCACCCCTGCGGTTTTTATTTTTTGCGCTATAAACGAAAATAGAAAAACAATTTTGAAAAAAGGCATTATTTTTTACTTTTCGCTATAATAAATATCCCCAAAAATATATAAAAAAAACATTTTTTTCCCTCAGTTTAGGCTGATATGTATTCTACATATTTTTGGTAAAATAAAATCGCAATAAGCGGTTATTGATTGGTTTGCGCAAAATTTATAGTGTTTACAAAATAGGGGATAGTTTTATGGCATTTTTATGCATAATTTTTTTTTTTTACTAGTAATGGCGGCGATCAGCAGTTTTTATTGTGAATGACAATATATGACATTATGGCAGACACATCGGACATTTTTGACACATTTTTGCGACAATTGTCATTTATACAGCAATCAGTGCTATACAAATGTACGGATTCCTGTGTAAATGACACTGCCAGCGAAGGGGTTAATCAGGGGGTGGCAGTGTAGGGGTTAAGTGTGTCCTAGGGGCGTGTTACTAACTGTGGGGGGCGTGTCTGTGTTCAGCCTCCCGTGAGACGATTGCAGGTATCCCCGCGGCGATCGAGTCCCCGGGACCCACGACCGGACTCACAGGGGTCCCGACCGGCACGCGCGCCGGCGCACACGTGATAGCATGGCGGCAATTTTAAATGGACATACCTGTATGCCAATTTGCCTGTCCGTGCCATTCTGCTGATGTACATCGTCGTGCGCCTGTCGGGAAGCGGTTCAGATATTTTCGCATTAACTGCCATGATTGGCTCGCAGACGAACCCTCCAAATGCGTGTTTTTGTCCGATATTCTCATTGTGTGTACTAGGCTTGACTGAGTAAAGAGGGCCTTAATCGGAGAAACAACCAAGAGAATTTTGGTGAGTAGGAATGAACAAATCGTGTAAAGCGAACCCAGGAAAAAAAAATCTATCACTGAGCTGTATTAAAGTGTATATTAGCTAAATTTATTTGTTCCCTCTTTAAGCTAGGTTCACACTGAATGCAGGTTTGAAATCGTGCAAGTTCAGCTGAACTTGCACAATTTTATACTGCCATTTCAATCCGACTTCAGGGGCGATTTGAGAGACATGCACAGCTGTCTATTGAAATCTCCCACATAGTCGCCAAAAGTAGTGCAGGGACTACTTTTGGGAATCGCAAAGTCGGCGTTGCACTGATTCGGTTTGTGCCATTGCTTGCAATAGCCTCTGATTTGGCAGATCAAATCAGCCCAATATGAACGTAGCCTAAAGGCCAGTTTGCAAAACGAGTAATGGTATGAATTACCAAAAATGGTATAGGTAGCTGTGCACTGCCATGAGGGTCAGGTACATATGCTAGAAAAAAAGGTTTAAAATACAATTACGGGGGAGAGGATCTTTTTAATTTGGCTTAAAGGGCAATATTAAATACATACTTTCAGGCTGGGTTTACACTATTGCAAATTGGATGCAGGTTTTTCCCACATCCAATTTGCATGTCAGTAGATTGTGACCAGCTCTCAATGGAGCCAGTTCACACATCTCTGGGGTGGCTGTGGAGCAAATTTCACAGAAATCAAAACTGAAACAGTGAACAGGGACGTACCTGACCCCTGCTGTCAGCCGCTTCATACTGCAGAGTGAACATAGCCTAAAGGTGCCTTATATCTGCACTTGAAACTTTGGAGCAGTACCAGTGTACTTAGGGGTCTGTTGTTTAGTGGCTGTAGCATTACCTCTTGGGATATCAGATGTGGGGATGAGGCTCTTGTCCTTATCAACATGGGGACAAGGTGCTTTGCAGTTGAGGGGATCCTTAAGTTATCCTCTCAGTGTTTAGGGCAGGATATTTGGTCTGGTTATAGTTCAGGATAGGGGAGGTGCACAAAGCTGCCCCCTCTTGGCCACACAGTCTGCATGTCTGGAGAAGGGTCTTTTATGAATTTTAAGTGAAACTCTATATCATTTTTTCCTTTTCAATAGCGAGCAGATACCCTCTGTTATTCATAAGACTCTTCAGGCATGCATTATGACTGCCCAGGAATGAGGGTGCAGCCAGGTCACCAGGCTACATGTCTTAAACATTGCGTGAATACACTGCAAAGGGAGGCAGACAAGTTACCCATCCTTTCTTGCAAGGGTTGGGGGGTAGAGTTGGGCTTGGGCAGGCAGAATGGCTAGTTGGGTTGGGTTCACGTCCTACCCATGTTTGACCCCGATCCAAAGATCGTACTTTGTGGTAAGTCTGAAGGAGCTCCTGAGGTCCACAGCTTAGTTTGGAAAAGACATTGATGGAACAACTATAACCCATGTCACAAAGCTGGGTTTTATGAAAAAGTGATGAGGAAAAAACTTCAAATCCTGAAGCTTACCAAAAACCATATGTCAGACACAACATGTGGGAAAAATGTTCCTTTGGTGAAACCAAAATGACAAAACTGCCCATTACCCTGCAAACCTCACTACCACAGTGAAGCATTATGGTGTGCAGTTGCTTTTGATTGGCTCATCAAAAAAACTCATCATGATTGAAAGTAAAATGAATGGGTCAAATACAGGATAATTCTCCAGTAATCTTCAGGAAACCTGAGCCTGAGGATGAAGTTAACCTTCCAGCAGGAGTATGACCCCAAACACATAGTGCTAGGTCACTTTGAGTAGTTCTAGCTAACAACCTAAATGTCCTACAAAAGATCTAGTCAAAGTCTAGCCCTCAATCAAACTGAGAATTTTTTGGCAGACCTTGAAATTGTTTACTATATGGACCTAGGGAAAGTTCAGCTTAGAAGAATGGGCATATTTGCAGGATTCAGATTTGCAAAGCTTGTAGAGCAGCCTTTGTCAACCTTTTCAACATAACTTTCCGGGTCTCAGGAAATCCCTGCTAATTATTATATCCACAACTCGCGGTACATAAGGCATGGTAGTCACTGGGAAGAAAGTTTCTTACATTTGTGGTCATTGGAAAGAATTCTGCCCCTGTTACAGATGTCTAAAAAGATCATTGTTGTCATTGGTCTCTTATCTGAAAGGCGGAAATTGCCCATTGCTCAAGGAACCACTAGCAACCTAGTTGAGAAAGGCTGTTGTAGAGACTTGCAACAAATGTCCTACGCTAATTAGGGCCAAAAGTAGTCCTAAAAAGCACTTACTTGGGTGTGAGTACTTGCCTAATAAAAATATTTCAACTTTTTGTACTTTTATGTTACAATAAAAAAATACTTTGCACCTGCAAAGTGTTTAGTGTATCTTAAACTCCCAAAAAAATTCATTGTGCTCTTGGACTTTTCTAATTCTAGCAGCCTTAAAACACAGGGGCGCAAATGCTTATTCCAACCACTAAATGTAGTAAGGTTAATGGTGAGATTTATGCAAACAAATTTTTTTTTTTTCTTTTTTTTTTTTTTTGCCCCATGTAACAATTTAACTTTTGCATGACAGAATTTACCGCTAACAGCTAGACAAAAGTTTCTTTTTACAGCCATTGCCCATGACCATGGCATGCCAACTTGGAAACAGTAGGAACCTTTGGACAAATAACACGGCAGCTGGAACAAAGGTATTTCTTTGTTTCTTCTTTAAATGTAGTGCTCCTGAGGTCAGATCCCCAGGACCCACAGGAAAGCAAGAGCTCTCCAGGCAAGCCCCTCTACACCAATTAGGTAATTGAGAGTTCATGAGAAGCACCCTTTGATACTTGATTTATTTCAGAACATGTCAAAAGATGCACAATGTTTCACATCAAAACTGTCCACTTTTCAGGTGTTAAGAGGAACAAAGAATCACATTGTTTACCTTTTAGACTCTCTCCCTATAATTACGAAAGCATGAATTCCCGGTGTTAGCATTTTTGTCTGTAAGTGAAAAGTTACTGCTTTCTGCAGATTTTAGAGACTTGGCTTTTCAGACAGCAAAGCGAGTCTAAACTATATCCTTATTGTCTAAAAAGAATCCGTACACGTCCACTACTTGACCCTGTAATCTATTTTTCATAATCCTTTTTCTGCTTTTCTCATAATGGCATCTGTATAAAACAAAACAAAAATAAAAAAAAAATGATGTAAGCGCCTGAACCTCTTCCTCACCCCGTCCCCTCCGCTCACTTTTATTTGTTTACAATGAAGTGCACGTTAGTAGTGGTCATGTGCACTGCAAATCCCATAGTCCATCTCAAGAGTGGGACCACATGGAATACACGTAGCCACCCTCTAACAGGAGATCTGATCACAGCAGCAAAAATAAATACATTTGACGGAGGCTAAGAGCAATAGAAGGTACTTTTTAAGTTAAAGGCGCAGTTCGCCTTTAAAACATGTTACATGTTCCACCTGTATTTGAGTGGAACATGCTACATGTTCCAGCTCCTGCCTCCTCTCCTCCTGATCCCCCCCAGGGACCCACTGTAGCAATTAAAAAAAAAGTGCAGTTTTGTGGGGTCTCCCCTGTTGACCACTGAAGCCGACAGCTTGTAGTTCTCAGTGAACTGGTGAGCATTCTCCTAGTTCGTTGATTCTTCCTGCAATTTAATAACTGCCCGCCCTTATTGGAGGGGCGGGCAGACAGTGTACTGAAAAAATCTTTCAGAATCCTGGCATTGCACCCAAGATCTCCTGATCAAGGTACAATGTTTTGCAGGCTCCAGTGTAAAAAAAAAATGCACATTTTATTTCACCTGCAAAAAAAATCATCATTTATTATAATTTTTTTTTTTTTTTATAAAATGTGAACTTATCCTATAAAAATACATACTTAAATAGATTATTTTTTTCAAACCAGAGTCCAATGTCACAGTGAATAACTCTACATCAAGTAAACTGTATTAAAATGTATATATTTCTGGTGGCTGTATTATAATTATTATTTATTTATTTTGCCTGTGAAACCTGCTAGTAATCCACTGTCCTTGCAAATTCCTATGCACTGAATTGAAATCTCATAAAAAAATTATTGAACTTCCCAGCTATAAAAAAAAAAAAAAAAAAAAAGAAAAACACCTGACTATTATGTAATGGCGATGAAGAGAAGAGGTAAGTGCTTGTAATAAAGATGGGCTAGGGCATGTTCGAATCAAACCCAACAGGAAGCCGTCACAGCACACCACCAATCATAAGCAGTGAGACATTTCCCAGCCCGCATCTGCACATACACCTGCGGACTATGATTGGCGGTGGGCAGTGCCGGATTCCTGGCGGGTTTAGTGTGAACTCGCATGAGCCCATCGCTAGCTGGTAATCCAAATCAGGAGAGCAGCCTTAGGTGGAGTGTTACTGGCCGCATTGCCAGGTGAAAATAAAAGAATAATGGCCTGAAAAAGTAAGCTAATGGGGGCACCATAGCTAAGGACTGATAGAATGTAATATATATTGGGGGATGTTAATAAATAAAACCAAACATGATAACAGCATGATAAAACATAGGAAGTTGAATTATTCAGTAAGTATTTATAAACTACAGCAGCCATGTGAAATTAGGTTGCGTTCTTTTTTCAAACTATGTCCTGTTTTTGTATCCAGTGTTTTATAGTCAGTGGTAAATTTTGACCAGAGTATATAACTCTTAAGAATATTATGTTGCATTTATGTGTACTCTATAAAATAATAATGATATGCCTCATTTGAAGCAGAAAATCTGCCTACCCATAGCTGGTAAATATATCTATGCAGTTTTTTGACAAAAAATGCTTCAGACTTTTCAGACGCACACTGCTTCAATTAGGTAATGTGTGGGTTTCTGCTTTCTTCTGACCTCCGGGCAAACAAATTCATATGCTAGTTCACAAGACACAGAATCCAGGGGGCCTAAGCAGGAACAGAAGATCAATGGTAACTGCTGGACAACCTGTTTAAAACAGGCTAAGCGTTTAGAATGGCAATTGCACACTAGTAGTACTTTAGCTTCCTTGATGGGCAATGTGGGTTGTGAAAGAATGCAACAAACAACTTCATGATATAAATGCTAAACTCTAGGCGGAGGAACAAAAAAACAAAAAACACACTGGTTCATGCAGGTAGTCACAAAAAAAATATGAAGGGCACATTCAGACTTATGTTTTAAGTATATGCATATGTCATGGCACAGTCATGAAATCATTGTCACAAAATGTATCAGCTGTTAACAAAAACGCATGACACATCCTGAGGTATACATTAGTGCCAAAAAGCACCATGTCCGTTTTAGTGCATTGGCGAGTGACATAGTGGGCATTAACATAGTTCAACGAACCACTCAAGTTTGAATGCAGCCTGCTTTGAAAAGCAGTATTATTCATCCGATTTTCTGATCATGTGTACTAGGCATTAGTGGGCGTATGTTTAAAAGCATCTTGTGTAAGTACCTGAACTTGACTTCGTATCAGCCTTTTGCACTGCCCTGGACAGCAGTGCTCAGAGGGGGTGGGGTCGTAATGGTGCCAAGAGCCAGCCTGTAGTCCTGCAGTTCTCTTGTAATAAAAATGAACATGCTGATGGGATGGATAAAAGAGCGTAGTGAAAGAGATGAGGTTATCATACTACTGTTACTTTCTAATCACAGCCTGGGTACAGGTTTAAAACATAGTTGTGTACTGAAAATGGTTGTAAACCCTTGCATATATACACTGAAGTGACTAGCCTTGGGTGATGCACAGAGATTAAACAAATCCTCCTATATTCATTGAATCAGTTTATCTGCAATCCTTTCCTCTCTACAGATTCCTAAAGCACATATTTTAACACATCATTTCAGAGCTCCAGAAGGCAGCGAGTGGGTAAGATGTGAAACATTGTGCAGCACAGAGAGGAGCTGAGTGTAATCTGAGATCTGAGTGGAGGGAGTAGACACAACCCTTCTACACAGTCTCATAGGGAAATATGCACACCTGAGGCTATCAGTCATCGTGTGTGTGTGTGTGTGTGTGTGTGTGTGTGTGTGTGTGTGTGTGTGGGGGGGGTCTGGGGGTCTGGATTGTCTAGTGTCAGCATAGACTGTCAGAAGGGACTCATGCAGATAGAAGAGGTAGGACAGAAATCACACTCTGTACTTTGGATCAAGGCAAGGCCACGCCACGCCACACTATAGAAGAAGAATATGCTTTTGTTCATTTCTCATTTCAGAAGTTTACAACCTCTTTAAGTGCAGTGAAATAGAATCAGGTTTCCTGGCTGGCTGAGCTGTATACATTTTAAGAATGAATGGACAGAAATACACATCCTTCAGTAGGTAAAACTGGTCTTACATACAGGGGTTGGAAAAAATGATGTAAACATGTATGATAAAAACAAAATTTGTTACTTAATATGGTGCTAGCTGCCTTTGGCATCCAAGATGGCCTGAATTCCCCTGGGAATGGACAAATATACGTCTTGGATGGTGGATAATGGAATCTGATACCACTCTTCATGCAGAAATCCGGGTCACAATCCTGAACAATATCCTTTTTTCTCTGTCAATTGACCACAATTATGCTTATCAGACAACATTTTCACAGAGGCACCAGCTAAGTGGGCACCAACAATTTGCCCTCTTTTAAACTCCGTAAGCTCTGACCCCTGACATCGTATGACTAGCAGCACACGCAGCCGTGACAAAAGTGAGGCTTCCCACCTGTTAACTCGGTTTCTTATCACACAGCGAAAAGAATGTTAAAATACTTCCGCTTTTAACACGAAACATGTCACTTTCACACCTGCAAATCATGCTTTGTTTCCATATTGTTGTCCAACCCTTGTATATATTTAGGCTCGGGTTCAGCAATGATGACTGAGCATAGATTGTCTTTATACTTACAGGAGGTGCAAGATCGGAAAAACCTCTTGTGCTTACCTTACTGCCAATTGTAAATCTAAAACCGTGCCTTTTTGTTAGGTGTACACACAGTTAACCTCTACATAGCCAGGGTACTGAAAGCAGTGCCGGGACAAGGTTATCCAGCGCCCAGGGTAAAGATACGCCCCCCTTTCCCTTAGGGTCAGGGTGCCCCCTACCCCTGCAATAAACCATTGCGCCAGGGGCAACCGTCCTTCCTGCCCACCCCTTGTCCCGACTCTGACTGAAAGCAATGCTATTCAGCAATATATTGCTACCTGAATGCTGGAAAAAAAGACTAACATTTAATTTCACTGCTGTGAACCTGCTGATAACACTTGGCAAACTTCAACTAGGAAACCAAACTACCCAGGTAGAAAAAAGTTAGAGTTTTTAGGTGTTCTGTCAGCCACAGGTGCTGTTTGTCATATTACAATAGCTGGCAGCAGGAGATTTGTCCATCCATGCTCTTCAGTATGCATGTATATAGCAACACTAAGCCCTTGTACACACAGTCGGAGATTCCGAAGGAATGTGTCCTATCGGACTGTTTTGTCGGATATTCCGACTGTGTGTGGTCTCCATCGGACTGTTTCTGTCGGAGTATCCGACGGTAAAATTTTCCAACAAAATGCTCCGATTGAACATACTCCGATCATGTGTAGCCTATTCCGACGGACAAAGTGCCACGCATGCTCAGATCAAATTCCTAGACCAAAGCTATTGGCTTCTAGCCTGAACGTAGTCCCGTTGTAACGAAATAACGTCATCACGTTATGTACAATCGGATTTTCCGACAACTTTGTCCGACCGTGTGTGTGAGAAAATCCAACGGATTTGGTTGTCAGAATGTCCGACCGTGTGTACAAGGGCTTATAGTGTTTTGTAGGAATTGCAATTATGTAGTTTGTAGATTAAGGGGGGATAGTTTCATGATGTATAAATATATAAGGGGTCTTTAGTGAACATGGTGTTGAGTTATTCACTTTACTGTCAACACTGAGGACAAGAGGGCACTCTTTACATCTAGAGGAAAAGAGATTTCACCTCCAAATACTAAAAGGTTTCTTCACAGTAAGAGCTGTGAAAATGTAGAATAGAGGTGGTTCTAGCCAGCTTAGTAGATTGCTTTAAAAAGACCTGTATTCTTTCCTGAATGTACATAATATAACTGGGTACTGACATTTATAGGTTAAGTTGATCCAGGGAAAATCCGATTTGCCTCTCTGGGATCAGGAAGGAATTTTTTTCCCCTGCCTTTCTCTGGATCAACTGTGGTTATATGATTGGCTATATGGGATTGTATGATATTTTTTATTTAATTTTTTTTTATTATTATTTTTTTTTTATGGTTGAACTAGATGGACTTATCTATTTTTTTCAACCTGACTAACTATGTAGCAATGTAACTATGTTTGATTTGTATTTTGTGAAATTGTCAAAAAATAATAAGAATCGGCCATGCTATTAATGTTGGTTTTCTTGAACAGTATAGAATAAAGCTTAGAATATATTTGGAAAAAGCAAAAAATTAAATAAAATGTATCTAAGTTTAAAAGAATATCCCTTGATATTGGTAGTTACCCACCCATTTTCATAAGATTTGAAGGGTCTTTCTTCCTTCTTTTCTTTCCTTATTACCAAGTGCAGTAAACTGCTGTCCTTGGTTGTTTTTAACCTCCTAACATTGGCAGGATAATGCTGCAGTGTGGGCTGCAGACAGATGAATAAACTGAAGGTGGGGGGGGGAATGTGCAGGCCGCGTATAGAAACAAAGTGAGGATTTCTGAACCCACCTGGGGGAAGAACAATTACCGAATCTGTACTTTCATGCAGTCCCTACTCAAAACCATCCCGGGACAAAAATAATTGCTGTGCAAACAGTTGTAACAAGCCGGCATGTTTGGAAGTATTATAAATCTCAGCGCTGAAAGACAAATGGTGCTCGTAACTGTGGAGGCGGACACTGGATAATATGCCTGTAGGTTGTGATTAGACAGTTATGACATGAGGCAGTTGTATGTTTCAAATTATAGGCAACAGTTTTTCTTAGAACTGTAACATATATGAGACAAACAGTAATCAATATACATTTGTGCCATGCATAAATTAGGAGACACAGAGACAATCCTTCTATTACAGCATGACAATTTAATTGTTCCTCTAGCACCATTCATCAAACTGTAGTTAAGTTATTTTTGGCACTTGCTGGAGAGACATGTACATCCCTGCTAACTCTGAACTGGATCTGTTGTTGAATCTCTTTGTTTTTAATATTCTGGCTGCTGCACTTTTGGCCTTTGAGGCAAATATTGCAAGTCAAAGAATGTTCATCTATTTAAACATTATTTTCATTTTATCTTCTCGATCTATAGTTATAGTATGCTTCATTTAGGTTTTGATTTTGCTGTTGCTTGAAGATTGGGATGAGGAAATATTTCATAATATGCTCTTTCCCCAGTTAACATGTGCATTGTGGCTTTTGTTTGGATCCGTAGGTCCAGTCTTGTAAAAAAGTAAGGTGATATACTTGCAATTTTAAATAAAAAAGGTGATCAGCGCAAACTATATACCATATCCTATTACAAACATGGAATATCCTTGTTTGATATGTATTCTACCACATAGATAAAGTGCAATAAATCGATAATTATACTAATGGTGAATCCTAATGCAAATTGCTGCTGTGCATGCAATTATTTAGCTGCTGTGAAAAACTGCTACTGTGCAAAGTACGTAAATAATTTTCTATGCATGCAATTATTTAGCTACTGTGCAAACTATGCAAACTGCCCTGATGAAGTCATGACCTGTGACGTAATGCATAGGAAAGTTGCTGGATTAAGGAACTACCGGAAGTGACGCATAGAGACGTTTGTAACACCGCACATTGTTTGATCTGCCTGCCGTTTTCAGTATTGTTGTAAGTAGCCATTTTTTAAACATAAATAAACCTATTTGAGACCTATTACGCTATGGGATCTTCCTGCTTATTCCCCGCTTTCGTTTGCCGTGGATGAACGGGCGAACTAACCAACTGGGAGCCATTATTGCAATACAGCACTCTTAAGGACATCACCCCTGGTTACCACACTCAGGAGGACTCATTAGAAATATCTGAGTGGCATTTCTTATGCATTTAGAGGTAGGCACATAGAGAGCACTGAGTGGAGCACATGAAGAGTACACAGTGGATGTCACCTGAAGAGTTTGCCTGTCACATTGCTGCACACCAGCACTTTTTGCACTAATTTGCATGTTTACGGTTTGTGGATGGACTTTTATGGGTATCACTACACAATATAAATAGGACTGTATTGATACACCTACACACTTAAAGGTGTACACAAAGGATCATTTGATACTCAGCACTTTATAATCTTGCACCATTTTGCTCCATTTAGTGTTCGTTCAATTATTATTTAATAATTAGGCACCTGATGATGATTTTCACGATTTTGTACTATATTAATTGTTTGTTTTAATTATCTGCACAGCAGCAGCTATTTTATTCACTTTATGAATTTATGGTAATGTGTTGCGCATTTTTAAAAAATAATTTATTTGCATAGTTAGCACAGTAGCAGTTTGCACAGCAGCTAAATAATTGAATGCACAGCAATTTGCATTAGGATTCACCATTAGTATTGGTATAATTATTGATTTATTGCACTTTATCTATGAGGTAGAATACATATCAAACAAGGATATTCCATCTTTGTAGTAATATATGGTATATAGTTTGCACTGATTTTTATTTATTTTTGTTCAAGTGCACGGTATACACTTTAGGTCTAGCAGCAATCTAACTGACATACCACATTCAGATATTTTTCACTTTGATAGCGCGAGGGAACCCCATTTTTTCTATACTTGCAAAACAGATACAATTGACATGATGTACTCATTCTCCTGAGCTAAATCTGGATCCTCCAAACTTTCTACACAAAGAGCCAGTTTACCTTCCGTCACACTTTAGGGGGCCATCAAGAGTAGAAAATGTCCTGTCCTTTGAAGGACTTGTGTGCCCTCATTGGGCCTCATTGTTGGTATCATTGGTAGGAATTGTGCTCATCTTTGGTGTTGTTGGGAGGAATTGTGTCCCTTCGTTGTTGTCAGTGAATGAATAGTGGGCACATTAAGGCGCCCATATCATGGGATTGTGGTCGCCACAAAATTTTATAAACCTTTTAATTTTTTAAATGGGGGAAAA
This sequence comes from Lithobates pipiens, assembly GCF_037356315.1. NCBI lineage: Eukaryota > Metazoa > Chordata > Amphibia > Anura > Ranidae > Lithobates > Lithobates pipiens. The sequence goes on from NW_027507718.1 coordinate 73,415,551, forward strand.
AAAAAGAGAGCAGGCTAGTCACAAGGCAGAGAGCGGGAAACATGTTTTTTCCTCAGTATCAAGAGGCTATATAAGTCCCTGTGTGACAGACCCGCTCACATTTGCCCTGAGGCAGCTTAAGCTTGAGCTCCGCTGCACTAAACTTAACTAGATTAGCCATGTCAGGGCATGAAGTCGCTGGTCGCTGAGTCCTTGAAAGGACTGAAGCTGAGGGAGGGTAATGAATGGCTTCAGCGGTGCACTCGCTGAAGAAACATCTTTGCGGACAGTAGTGGCTGAACAGCAGCCTACCCGGAGTATTAGGGAGCCACTCGATGAATCTTGGCCAGCCACCTCTACTTCAGCACAGCGCTCAACGGCTCGCAGCATTCAGCGAAGCTTACCTTCAAAGCACACAGTAATAGATGCTGCAGCGGTGAGTGAGGAGCGGTCTAGCTCTACAGCGGGGCAGGAGGTTTCCTTTCATGGGGCTCACAGAGTGAACCGGCGTGGCAAGAGGAATCTCCCATCTGCAATAGAGGAGGCAGAGGCGAGACATGCTGCTCGTCCATTCCGCTTAGGGAAACTCTGCACACGGATGAGTTGTCATTGCCCAGCGTAGCAGATGCTTCTCCTGCCTCTCCTCATGTAGGTATAGCTCTGCCCACAGCGCCAACGTCGCCTATCTCTGCTGGGAATCCTCCCAGGCAGGTACCTCCGGATCATAAATTCGGCATTACTTGCATCCAGGCCATCTAGGTTGGATGCTGTGGGGGCCCCTGTGTCTCTTTCCTCCTCCGCAGGTCCAGATGTTAGCCAAGTCTCAACACACGGTACATCTTAGTTAGGTGTAGTCATCCAGAATACAACCATGCTGGTGAGTCTGCTCAGAATGATTTAATTAACCAGTTACTAGTTTCATTAAACAAATTTAATGAGAATATATCTATTAATCATTCTACATCTGTAATCACATCTGTATCTCCTACTCCAGGTAATGTTTGGTGAGGTAACTCTAGCTAATAACAATCCTGTTGCTACACATACAAGCATTCCTGTCTGTATTCCTACTTCTGTTTCTGAGACATGTTTTAAAGAGGTACTCCCTTGTGAAATGTCTCCTTTAGGATTCCATTTGCCTTTAGCAGTTAAAGAAAAGATATGGAAAGGCGAATTCTTAGATTTATTATCTTTATTACCTATTGCAAGGATTTCATTATAGATGAGAGGTCTGAGGATGGTGCTGATGATGGACGCTGTCCCATTTCTAGATCCTTTTTTAATTGGCTGCAGGCTTTCTGTATTTTTTCTGCAATAATGGGTGAGAAGCAACCAGAAAAATGTCCTGGGCTGTTTCAGCACTTTGAGCATGTTCTGGAGGCATATAAAAGTTTTGACGGTATGGGATGGTTTAGTTACGATGAATCGTTTTGCCAAAAATTGCAATGTATCCTAACTTAAAGTGGGGTAATAAAGATGTTGGGCTATGTTTAAACCTCATTACTCCTCCGAAGCCTGTATATACAAGACCACAACCCCAGTCAAATCTGAACCCAAATGTGTCAACTTTGGTGTATAAAAAAGGGATATGTTAAGCATTTAATGAAACTCAATGCAAATGGTTGAATTCATGTCGTTACCGCCATGAAGGTTCTTTTTGTTTCGGTAGCCACCCAGGCTTAAAGAGGAAGTAAACCCTTCCAAACAACTTGGACCTATAGGTAAGCCTAGATTAAGGCTTACCTGTAGGTCCAAGCAATATCTCCTAAACCTATATGGTTTAGGAGATATTTGCCCGAAAATGGGCACCGCTGTCTACGGCGCATGCGCCGTAGACAGCGGCGCGCAGGCGCACTAAATGCGGCAAATCCAAGAATGGATTTGCCTAATTTGTCGACTCCCGTGCGCATGCGCGGGAGTGACGTCATCGCGGCTTCGCCGTATGGCAGCGGCGGAGCTGCGAGACGCGACTCCCGTGCGCATGCGCGGGAGTGACGTCATCGCGGCTGCGCCGCTGTGATTCGTCGGAGCTGCGAGACGCCACCAGCAACATGGATGCGGCGGACTACAGGGGACAGCGGCGACTTCGCTGGCTCCTGTGTCAGGTAAGTGACACATAATGAGCTACTATGCGATGCATAGTAGTCCATTATGCTTTACCTTTGCAGGGAAAAAAAGAGGAAGTAAACCCATTAGGGTTTACTTCCTCTTTAAGATGCTTTAAAAGACCATCTAGCAATCAAGTCCACAGGAATCACTCAAAAGGCCTGCGCGCCAGTGAGGCTATTCACAATGCATCCATGGTTATACCGCGACAAGGGGAAAGCACAGTTACTAATTGATGGTTTTTCAACAGTTTTTAAACTTCCTATTTTTACAGGTTCAGGTTGTCAGTTATCAAATAATCTTAAATAAGTATTTGTCTACACTGATATAATGAGGGATAAATTAATATAAGAAATTTCAGCCAATATAATTGCTGGCCCTTTTATCTCCCCTCCGTTTGTTAATTTTCGAGTTTCTCCTTTTGGGTTTAGTACCTAAAAAAAAAAAAAAAAAAACCTAATTCTTACTGGCTGATTCATCATCTTTCATTCCCAGCAGGTCACTCTTTAAATGATGAAATTGACCCATTATCTGCTTCTGTTAAGTATGCAACTTTTGATGATGCTATTCAGATTATAAAAACGTTTGATCGGGGTGCATTGTTAGCAAAAGATGACATTCAATCGGCTTTTAGATTATTGCCCATTGCTCCAAAATCGTATAATTCCCTTTTTGTTTTGAAGGTAATTTTTTTTCTATGATAAATGCCTCCCAATGGGTTTTTCACTGTCATGGTAAAATTTTTGCCTCATTTCTTCAATGGGTGTTAAGTTTTGAATCTGGTAATACTGGGATAATTCATTATCTAGATGACTTCCTTTTCATTGGTCCACCAAATTCTATAGTTTGTTCTTTAATCCTCAAGTTATTTTTCCTTTTTAACAGAATACTTCTGTATTCCCCTAGCAATTGAAAAAAAAACACTTTTCCATCTCTAATTATTAAATTTTTAGGCATAAAGATTAATACATTATTATTCCAATTTGAACTTCCTGCTTTAAAAATTTGCAGGCTTCAATCCTTTATTTCTTCCTGCACTGGAAGAAAATTTTATTAAAAGAGCCTCAATCTTTTTTTTGGGTCTCCTGGCTTTTGCTACACGTATTAGTCCTGTGGGAAGAATATTTTCCAGAAGGTTATCCTTGGCCATGTCAGGTCTCAAATGCCCATTTTCCCACATTAGGTTGACTTGTGATCTTAAAGACAATTTATTGGTATGGTCTCAATTTCTGCAGGATTATAATGGCAGGTCTTTTTTCCAGGAGGATTTCGTATTTGCAGCAGATTTAGAGGTTTTTTTTTTTATGTCATTCTTTCCAGTCGTAGTTGCTTTAGAAATTTGGGGTAATCAACTCGCTAACAAACAAATCATTATTAATACAGATAAGAGGTGTATTATTTGCTTTAAGCTTCCTTTCTTCAAAAATCCTTATCATAAAACTTTTACGTTATTTAGTTCTCTTATGTTTAAAATTAAACATTTGGATTAAGGCAAAATTTATACCAGGCAATCTCAATGTCATCGCTGATGCCTTATCTCGATTCCAGATGGCTCATTTCAGACAGCTGTTGCCCCATGCAGATCTGGTTGGGTACCGTTACCTGAGTCATCTTTGGGATCTGATTTAAATCCAGTATTTTTGGTTATAAAAAATTAGATCGCTCCGAAAACATGGACTAATTATTCAGTTGCATGGGAAAGATTGCTGAAGTTCAATTACGAGTTAGGTTCTCCTGGATTACCCCCTTCTGAGCGTTTGATCTAGGCTTTTCTTTGTTCACTAATACAGTTTAAATTTTCTTTTAATCATATTAATAAAATATTAGCAGGGTTTTCTTTTTTCTTGAAACTGAATAATTTCCCGGCCTGTAACTGTTTATTTTCTGTTTAGCAAGCTTTAAAAGGTTTGAGGAAGGTAAGATTGGTTCCAGATATGCGCAGGCCGATTACTTTGGACATATTATCCAAGCTGTGTTTGGCCACTCCTTTTGCTTGCAGTTCAGTTTACAAGTCTTTATTATTTCATGCTGCTTTTGTTTTAATGTTCTATGCGGCTTTTCGTATCTCTGAGATGTTACCTAATAACAAACAGAGTTTGGAAAGTTTTTTGTTTTTTATCAGAAAATTCTTTTTTAGATAAGGTTCTCTTTTCTTGTTAAAAGATCTAAAATGGATAGATCAGGAAAAGGTCAGTGGCTCAATCTATTAGCTTATAGCGACTCCATCCTCTCTTTTATTAATTTTCAAAAAATACCTTTCGGTCAGACCGATTTTAGGTCAGCATTTTTTTTTGTTCATATGGATTCTTCTATGACAAAATTCCAGTTTTCACCAGTCCTAAGATGATGTTTTTCTCACTTAGGTCTTTCGCTTTTTAAATGTTCTACCCATTTTTTCATAATTTCAAATTTAGCAGCTACAGAAGCTGCTAGATTTGGGTTTGAGTGGTGAGGTCATTATGAGATTAGTTAGATGGGAGTCTAGTAGATTTAATATTTACATTCGACCTAACTTCTCTCTTTAATTTATAGGTGCCAAATCTTACATATGGATAGTTGGCCATTCATACATATACTGGGCTCATAAAAGAGCTTCACAGTGTTGTTACGGTTCCAACCTATCGTTACCTTCTGATAAGTTTCATGTTCTTTGGAAAGGCATTCATGGTCTACAATGGGCTAATCTTTTCTTTCATCTTTCTGATTTGTTTCATTCTTGGCCTTCTCCTTCTATGTTAATTTTGCACCTTAGAGGTAACGATGTTGGTAGATTAAAAAGTTTAGACTTGATGTTCTTAATGAAACAAGATTTGCATTGTTTAAAATAAAATTTTCCTAATACTTGTATTATTTTCTCTGAAATGGTTTCCCGCCTACCTTGGTTATATTCTAAGGGTGGTAGACCACTTGAGAAGATTAAACGGAGAATTAATCAATCGATTGACAAATTCTTGCCATTGATTGGGGGGTTCTCTTTCCGTCACGTCGATCTTAAAGGAGACTTTTCCGGTCTATATAGACAGGATGGCGTACATCTTTCTGATGTTGGTCTTGATATCTTTAACTTGGGCCTTCAAAATTGCATTGAACAGGCCGCGGTGCTGGGGTAACCATTTTTTTGTTTGCAAAAACCCAGCTGGTGGGGACTTGGTTGTATGAATTGATTTATAGCTCGAATCCTATGACTGAGCGAGTTTAGAATTGTTTTTTAAGTTTGAAATTGCATTTATTTATTCTTTCATTGATTCATTTTGAATAATGTAATTTGATTTATTTTAATACCAATAAAGATGCAGCAGCCATTTTAAACACCAATCTGTTGTACTGTGTTTATTTAAATTAGTATATGGTGTGACCTACAATCCCATGAAATTGTGCCCCAAGGATCATCATGGGATTGTCACGAGGTCACGAGGCAGTATCAAGAGGCTATATTTTTTCCTCAGTATCAAGAGGCTATATAAGCCCCTGTGTGACAGACTCGTTCACATTTGCCCTGAGGTGGCTTAAGCTTGAGCTCCCCTTCCCTCCCACCTTTGTCGCTGGTGCCATTATGTGGTTATGTCACCCTTGGATCAAGGGGGGACTTGATTGTATGAATTGATTTATTTATAGCTCAAGGCCTATGAGCGAGTTTAGAATTGTCTTTTAAGTTTGAAATTTAATTTATTGTTTAGTTGATTCATTTTGAATACAGTTATTTGATTTATTTTAATACCACTGAAGGTGCAGCGGCCATTTTAAACACCAATCTGCTGTACTGTGTTTAATTAGTATATGATGCGACCTACAATCTCATGAAATTGTGCCCCAAGGACCAGATAAAAGCAAACTAAATGCCGCATTTGGCCCCTGGGCCACAGTTTGGAGACCACTGATGAAAATTTACAAAAAGATGGAGTATGCAGATAAAACTTTTACCTTTTTTTCCTTTACCAAAAAACTAGCTATACAGAAAAGGGGTATCTGTAGATATAACACTGTGCAGTATTGACCATAGTTTAAAAATGCCCTTTCTCTAGGTGTATGCCATTTACGCATCTCATGAAACCCGACTGGAATAGAGCGCTCTCTCCTGTGATCTATGGGATCATTAACACCAGGCTTCTCTCCTCTAGCACAATGGAATTGGCGGTCTTGGCAGTCATGTGCTGCTTCCATTTTCTTCTGGTCTTCCTTTCTTCCATGTTCGGACTCTTCAGTCATCAGGCTGCGATGAAGTCAACTCTGTGCATGCACACCTGATTCACATCATGACACAGAGTGGTGCTGGAAATCTATAACAGAGCTGTACAACCGTGTTAATTTTGAAGTCAAATTTCATCAAATTTTAGTTAGTCATAGCCTTTATTTTAGTCATCTGAAATCTTTTAATTTTAGTCTTATTTTAGTCACATAAAATAGTGTTTTACACTACTTTTTACATGTTTACATGTACAGCTCAGTGTTCGTTACAGCTGACCAATATGCTCTCTTCTGTCATAAAAATACTACCTCGGCCATTTTTTTTTAGATGTTATTTCTGCTTTAAAAAAAAAGCCCAACTATCCAACACCTTGGATACACTAGTCTTTGAAATGTTTCTTCAGTGTTTTTTTTTTTTGCTCGTTTTATGCTTGATTAGCACATTTTTATACAGCGTTTTTTATTAGCCAGTAGAGAAAACTATCATCTGTTGTATTTGTTGCTAGGTTTTTGGCTTTTCCATTAGCGTTTATTTATTTTTTATTATTATTATTCAATCATCATCATCATTTTTTTTGTTATGGTAAAGGGTTAGACTTAAGGTTAGGGTTATTATTTATTTTTGTTTTGGCGTTAATACTGCTACTGCTACTACATGAATAAATAAATGTAAGATAAGTACAAATAGTCATAAATACAATACATTATTATAATCATTTATATTTCATTTGGGTGTTTATTATTTTATTAATAATAATAGCTGTAGTTTAAAAAAAATAAGGTTAGGGGTAATTATTTATGTATTGTTCCATATTTTTTATTATTTATGATGATTTTTGGTTATTTGTGTATTTATTTTACATTTATTTATTCCTATATTATTATTATTATTATTAATTTTATTTTTTTAACATTTTTTCTCATTTGAGCAGAAAATCGCAACTGAATGCACACAAAAGCACGCAAATGGCACATTTCCATTTATTTCTATGGGAATAGAAACGTGCAAATCTGCCCAATTTGAGCAAAAAAAAAAAAGCTCCAGAGCTTTTTGGAGCTTCAGCCTACTTGGAGTGGAGATCTTCAAGCTACAAAGCTCTGAGCTGCGAATGGGGCCTAACAGGTGCTGGTTATTTTGTATTTAATCCCTGCATGGTCCAATAACCTAGAAAACTAGTGATTCCAACATGTTAGTTTGGTAAAGTCAGTCAGGAGGGTTGACATTTTGTCCATTATTTCGTTTCTGTACTGATCAGGTACAGATGAACATAACTTGGATTTTCTTTTTCACGCCTCATAGAAAATGGTTGAAAGATGTGTCAACGTACAGTGCCTGTTGATGGTGTGAACACTTCCACTGGCCAGGTCCTCTCCCATAAAATGTAGAGGAGAACTCATGGGGTGGTGAGAGGACGAGTGGCCAAGAAGATGAGCAGGGAAAAATCACTGGTCCACAGGGCAGGAAATCAACTTGGTTCCTACAGTTTAATTCAGTACATTGCAGGATGGCTTTAGGAGGATGTGTTTGGAATTCAGACTGAGAAGTAAGGGAATTAATTAACTATTTAAATTACATTTTTGCCTGGGCTATTAATATTTCAGTGGAATGCTTGTGATGGTGGTTGCCTTAGTTAATCCAGTTCATAAAATGATTAGCTCAGGTTCCTTTAGCTCACCACACTAAGGCTTCATGTACACGGGACGTTTTTACAACCTCTTCTGAACGATTTAACTTGACAGGTAGTAACCCAGGTAGTAACCCACGTTTAAAACATCAGTTTTGCCGTGTTTACATGCCACGTTTGTGTTTAGAAGCGTTTCTAGAAAAAAATATATATATATTTTTTAAATGGGCAAAAACAAAAAACGCCTATAAACGAAATGTGGGTAAACGTGGGTTACCACATTTAGATGTGTTTGGCGTCTGAAACGTCGGAAACTTTGGCGTCTGAACTAATTTTTTTGCCTTTAAAAAAAGGCCTGTAAACACAACTGCTTAAAAACGGCAATAAACGAACCTGTGTACATGTACACATAAGATAACATTGAATGAGTTCAGGGGCAACTGCCTCTAAATGTATGTTTAGCAGCAGCAGTGTACATGGGGCTTAAGGGCTCATTCACATCAAGCTGTGCTGATCTGCATGGATCAACGCAAGATCACATACAAAATAATAGTTTTCTTAGTGCCCAGTTAACACCATAATGCTGTGTTGTGGTGTGTTTCATAAAAATGCAGCATGTGTACATAACGCCTACCAGGTTATACATGTTATTAGCATGTGGGCTGGTGTGAACTTTCTTTGATATAGCAGAAGGTACAAAGTATGTTGGAAGACTTTTCTATATAATGAGTGTGGCCAGCTTTAAAAAGATGTCACTCCAGTCTAAAAAGACAGGTATATTCAGGTGAGAACATAGCTTTCATATTGCAAACCTGGAGTTTGCATGTTCTCCCTGTGCCTGTGTGGATTTCCTCTGGGTACTCCGGTTTCCTTCTACACTCCAAAGACATGCTGGTAGGTTAATTGACTCCTGTCTAAACCTTTACTAATATGTGTATGTATGAATGTGATTTAGGAACCTTAGAATGTAAGCTCCTTGAGGGTAGGGACTGATGTGAATGTACAATATATATGTGAAGCTCTGCGTAAGTCGACAGTGCTATATAAGTACTTGTAATTAATAATCATACTGGAACAAATAAAAGTGGACAAAATGGCCATTTTATTAATGTCATTCTTGAAGAGATTATTCATGCCATATGCATAGGCTTTCAGTTTTATAATGTGCATCACAGGGAGCACAGTGCAGCGATTTCTCCAATTAAGTTGTGTATTCTTGCCTTTCCATTATTATTTTCTATACATCCCAGCAGAATTATTAGCCCCTCAGAAGAGTCTTCTAGGATAGCATTGCCTTTAGAACCTTCCTTTCCATCTGCAACTGGCTATTTAGTGAAATGTGTCCTTTTTGTTTCAACAAGAGCAAATCTGTGAATTACAATCCTGAATTCTGACTGCTTTTAAAATTGAATTGGACACATTTTTTTTTAATTCACTATTGAGCTACTATATATTTTTATAAAAAATGTTAGTTTTTCACTGAAACAAATCTAAAATGTTTAAACAACCAGATGTCTATACAAAAAGGACAACTGACATGCATCGGATGTACATATACTAAGGCTACTTTCACACTGAGGTGCTTTAGAGGTACTATAGCGCTAAAAATAACGACTGCAAAGCACCTTTCCTGCAAGCAGCATCTTCAGCGGTACTTTATTCGGCCGATAGCGTGGGTTAAATGTGCCTCCAAAACAATGGTATAGCATAGCTAAAACTGCTGGTGCTTTTTCACCGATGCCCCCGCGCCTCAGTGTGAAAGCGCCCTAAATGTGTGTAGCTTGTGTGTTTTTGTTAAAGCTGACCATGCAATATGGTTTGTACAATCTCTGTAAAATTTCCCTTCGATTTACCAAAACTACACAAGGACACACCTAAGCAATCTATTCATTGTATGAAATCAGGCAGGCACTTCATAGTCCATGGTAGATCTATATGAGGTTGTATAGTGTATAGAATTTTGGTAGTATTGTAGCTAGGTGACCGTGTTGCATCATGCACCTCATCCCTTTTAATTATATATTTTTTATATGGTGCAGAGAGTGCCAGATGGGATTATAACTGGGCCAAAGAAGAAGAACAGTCTAAAATATAAAACTTACAAAGTTTTTTTAATATATAGTTAAATATACATATAAAAATATATTTTTAAATTTACATATATACAATAAAAGGTCACATTAAATGATCACTTTGAACTGATGGTTGTGATGTAGTGTCTGATCCCAACACATTTTGACAATATTGACTTCCTCAGGGGGATTTTGAAGACCACTAATATTCGACCAACTATAACAGAAATACATATGTATAAAGTTATCAATAAATAACCATGGCATGGACCATAGGGTGAGTACGTGGATTGAAAACTGGCTACAAGGGCGAGTTCAGAGGGTAGTGATAAATGGGGAGTACTCGGAATGGTCTGGGATGGAAAGCAGGGTCCCCCAGGGTTTTGTCCTGGGACCAATCCTATTTAATTTATTCATTAACGACCTGGAGGATGGGATAAACAGCTCAATCTCAGTATTTGCGGACGATGCTAAGCAGGGCAATAACTTCTCTGCAGGCTGTGGAAACCTTGCAAGAAGATCTGAACAAATGAATGGGGTGGGCAACTACATGTCAAATTAGGTTTAATGTTGAACAATGTAAAATGCATTTGAGTGGCAAAAATATGAAGGCTATTTACTCACTAGGGGTGAACCTCTGGGGGAATCTTGGATGGAGAAGGACCTGGGGGTCCCTAGTAGATGACGGGTTCAGCAAATGGCATGCAATGCCAGGCTGCTGCAAGCAAAGCAAACAGAATATTGGCATGCATTAAAAAGGGTATTAATTCCAGAGATAAAACGATAATTCTCCCACTCAACAAGACTCTGATCCGGCGGCACATGGAGTATGCTGTCCATTTCTGGGCATCGGTCCTCAGGAAGGATGTGTTGGAACTATAGAGAGTCCAGAGAAGTAAGTGTGGGATGGTGGTGTATTTATGATTATGGATGTTTGATTCACCTATTTAATATTATACATATCATTTCTAGTGCCATATATTTTTTTTCATTTTTTTTTAATCATTTTTTTTTCCCCACTCAGTATGAGTGAGTGTGGCCTGTGTGGATGGTTTGGGTGGAGTCTTGGCTGCATGGGTAAGTGTGGGATGGTGTTGTATTCATGATTATGATTATGGATTATGGATGTTTGAGTCATCTATTTAATATTATACATATAATTTCTAGTGCCATATATATTTTTTAATATTTAAAAAAAAAAATTCTACTCAGTATGAGTGGGTGTGGTCTGTGTGTGGGTGGTTTGGATGGGGTCTTGGTTGCGCAGCCGCACACACAGACATATATATGGGGGTGTTTATATGTGAGAAACCATTGTCCGATTAGGCTCTGAAGAAAGGGGTTCTCCCCTGAAACTTTTTGAGGTATTGTTTGATCCACTCAACGTCAGGTCCTGGCTTGTTGATGTTCGGAATAGTAGATTTTGCTTTATTGATTATGCCTTCTATCAATACTCGTTTGAGTATATATTTCACTGTGTTTTATTGAATAAAGCTCTATTAGTGGTAATGCACTAGGTTGGTGCGCCCTCCTTTACTTTTTTTTTTTTTTTCCCTCAGCAAATGGCAGGCTGCTTCAAGCAAAGCAAACAGATATTTGGCATGCATTATAAAGGGTATTAATTCCAGAAATAAAACGATAATTCTCCCACTCTACAAGATTCTGGTCTGGTGGCACATGGTCTCCAGTTCTGGGCATCAGTCCTCAGGAAGGATGTGTTGGAACTGTAGAGAGTACAAAGAAGGGCAACAAAGCTAATAAAGGGTCTGGAGGACCTTAGTTATGAAGAAAGGTTGCGAGCACTGAACTTGTTCTCTCTGGAGAAGAGACGCTTGAGAGGGGATATGATTTCATTCTACAAATACCCTAATGGTGACCCTACAATAGGGATAAAACTTCTGCGAAAGGGATTTTAAAAAGACGCACGACCATTCACTAAAATTAGAAGAGAAGCGGTTTAACCTTAAACTGCATAAAGGGTTTAAAGGGTCCAGCATTTGGGTGTTCATGCATTCTATTGGACAGAATCTTTATTGAACACTCACGCTCTAAAGGTGTCTAAATGCATTTGCAAAATGCAGCTTTAGTTATGTTTTTTTAAGCTCCAGCTTTTTTCCTGCAAGGAGCTACGTGTTTGGGCGCGTCAATCGTTTTTTTTTTTTTTCCCCAAAAGCTCCTTTAACGTGCAAGTGGTTGTTTTGTTTTTTATTTTTTTAAGCCTATAAATTCTCCTCTTCCAATACTCCTATTAAGTCCTATGTGTGCATGGCTACATAGGCTAACATAGAGCTGCATTTAGAAGTTGGGGGAAAAAAAACGCGGTGTCCCATCTGCATGACAAACAGTCTTCTAGTGCCAGTGGACATAAACAAACACTCTTCCAGTGCCAATTGAAATAAATACGTAAAAAAATACAGTTGCATAAAATGTTTGGGAGCAGGTTGGGTGAAGTGCTTGCCTTCTGGTAGAATATGGTATTTGTATAAGGGCCCTTCCACACAGGCATTCCAGCAGTCTGTTTTTATTCTGTGATGGCATGGATCAAAAGGGGACTGCAGTGTACCCCTATGGGTGGCCAGATGTAATCATATATGCAACTGCCTCTATCCGCCCACATCCAGGTCCATTCACGTTCTCTGGAATAAATGCAATATGTTTGTTTCCAGGTCCACATTTACTGACCTAACTTGATGTGAGCAAGTTTGGGCAGATGCAAGTCTGATGTAAAAGATCACTGAAAGTTACATATCCAACAAGACAACCACATCTTGGGGCACACAGGTCACTTTTTTTCTCCAGCTGCAGCTTGTCTCCAGGGGATCACAGACAGACCCCTTGGTTAAAAAGGCTTTGCACACCTGCACCATCAGACTGCTGGTCTGTCGTAAGATGTGTACACAGGGTTAGAGGCTTCATCCGTCCAAAGACTCTTCGTAGTCTCTGGGCTCCAAAACTCAATCCAGGCATTATCAGTCTTGATAAAAACTGCAAAACCAGTTTTCTCCACTCAATATAGCTATTCTGGAGACTTTCAACCTGCATCATTGAGTGCCATATACCTCTTCTGACAACATGACAGGGCTTTGTGACGGTCTATACCAAATTAGTCTCCTATGCTTGAGTCTCTCTTTTTCTTTTTTACTCAAAAACAAACTGATTTAACAATCAAGTCTTGTAGAAAATTTTTATCAATGACATGGTGTGAAGTTAAATGTTTTTTTGTTGGATTAGGTTGCATGAATTTCTGTTTCTAGTGTACTACAGAAATTTACATTTCGACTGAGGTTTTCTTTCAACAGTGCATATATTAGGTGTTAGAGGCAAGTGAATTTAAAGAAAATTTGACCCTAAGCAAAACACTTGGGTGATTAAGCTTTTGAGCAACTGTTCCTCGATTCATGTACCATGTCCTTGAATTGAGTGTAAACTTTTTCAATAATTGTGACTTTAGGGATGCTATATTTTTCTCCTTTCCCATACAAATTTTACTATGTGGATACTTCATTTCTTAAATAATCAAATCTCTCAAAGAAGTAATACAGATGTAGGTGATGAAATGTCAGTGGTAAAAGCCCTGCAACTCATTTACCACATCTGCACAACTGACACAATCCAGTGCATAAGCATTTCACTCTTCCCGATTAATTTTATACCTTCATATTAGCTTATAACTAGTCTAGCAGAAGTATTGAGACTCCATGGCAGATTTAGAAACTGTAATATGGGGAGATATTGTAGTATTCCTTATATATGGCTCCATGTACACCCAACACTTGCCCAGCTCTTCTGAACACATTTCTCTTGGCAGGAGAAAAAATACACCTAAAACTGCATTGTTTTAGAGTGTTTAGACCAGTTCAGGGTCCTTAAGTGTTTTGAATTTCTTTCATTTTGGTGGTCAAAATATGAATGTATTCTGTGCATTGAAATTAATGTTCAAGTAATAAACAAGCCTAGCGTTTAGGCACGTTTTACACTAATTTAGGTACATCAGACATTTTTTCTGCCCAAACGCCAAAATGCTTAACTCCTGAACAAGCAAGCCCTGAGGTTTTTTATTTTATCTACCTCTTAATGCCTGTGTATGCATGGTTGCATAGGGGAAAGTTTACTAAAACTGGGGCACTGAGAATATGGTGCAACTATGCATAGTAGCAAATCCGTTTCTAACTTCAGCTTGTTCAATTTAAGCTTTGACATCAAAACCTGGAAGCTGATTGGTTTCTATGCAGAGATGCACCAGACTTTGCACGCTCCAGTTTTAGTAAATCTCTCCCATAGATCAACATAGAGGGGTGCTTAAAAGCAAAAAAAAAAAAACCCAAATACCCTTAAAAGTGGCATATTTTTGACACCCAGTACACATGAGGCCTAAGAATCCAAAACATTATTCAGGGCAGCGCAATATTCCCTCAAAATGTATTTTTTTTTAATCTATGGTGTAATAAATATATTTTATTAATATTTTTATTAAAAATAATAAAACTATATGGACTGTAAATGGTTAGACATAATCAATCTTGTGTTATGTTCCCAAGGTTCTGGCAAACTGAAAAAAAAAAAAAGCCTATGGCAGTTGTTTATGATACACAGCAAACATAAATTTCATTCAGTTGAGTTTTAGGTCTGCTTGAAGACCAATTTCTTCTCATCAGAATTTACAAACACAGGGGAATGTTAAAAAGACATTGATGCATTGTAGTGTTCCAAAGATATAAAATGTTAATACTCCATCAGTTTGAAAAGGAATATTTAATAGGGCCTAGCAATTTACTGAATAAGGAGAGAGTTATTTGTTCTCTTTGACCTTGGAGCTCATGGAGTTATTTTTTTTCGTGATTTCACATGAATGAGTTGCAGACCATCAAAATAAAAAGCATGTGTAAAGTGGATACTGTTACATTTAATGGCTGGAATGAAAACAAGGATGTTGCATTTCTTTTGAAAATTTCACTATTGGAGATGTCATTGGAACAAAATGCTGCTAAACATTAGAAGTCACGCTAAATATGGTCTTTCTTTTGCATGTTTGTCTTAACGAAATAAGACTTGAAAGTAATATTATTTTTTTTTTTTTTTTTTTCCACTGTGCTCCAATATATGCAAGAAGACTTTCCAAACCTGACAACATGTCATATATTTTAAAAGTGCACTGTTTACCCTGCTCCAAATGGGAGGAGTACAGATCAAAACTGTATCCCCAGGGAACAGAAAGCCACATTTAAGGGATACAAAGCATCCTGCTATATTAGGACTTAAATGTAATACCTTTTGAAATAAATACCTTTTTTTTTTTTTTTTTTTTTTTTAAGCATTCATACTGTAAATGCCAATGTCCATCTAAAGAGGGCCTTCACCTGCTCTCATGAGTTTTTTTATTTATTTTTTTTTATTCCCTTTTACCATTTTTTGCTGAAGTTAGCCACAATAAACATAATCACATGCCCAGCGGATTCAGCATTGTCCATCTATAATCTGCTGCACACCAGGTTCTGTGTCGCTGCCTCCTTTACATCAGTGGCTGCAGTATGGAAGTCAATGCTTGACTTGCCTATACCAGGAGGCGTCAGAAGGAAAGAGTCTTGTGTAGGTGAGAACCTGCACAATTTAATTATTTTTTAATTAAATTAAAAACAAAGTGAAGGAAAAAAATAATAATCATTCAATGCAATAAGTATTGTTAGCTTACTCTTGAATCGAACCGATTTACTCTTTAATCATGGACAGGATTTCTTAACCTATTTATGAGAAAATTCCTTCACTGGATTGCCCAGCATGTTTGCATACCCTCTTCCTCAGATTGTCAAAATCATCCTTTTCAATCATCTAAGTACCAGTAGGACTTGAGCCGGTCGTACATGAATGGAAATTTGATGGGTTCAGCGGGACTGATTGTACTGAAGTGGCTCCATTGATCGACTTGGGTACAACTAGCCTGGCAGATTTTTTACATTTGGTTACTGCTGGCTATAGCCGCTAGTAGTAATCATTATGTTCTGCCAGCCAGGAAGGCTGCCTAGGTTCTGACGGAACACAGTAGCGCTGCAGAAGGTATTCCCCCATCAACCCTGAATGTGTTGATGAGGGAATCACGCAATTTTTTTTTCCAGAAGGTTAGAAAATGTAATCATCTATGGGCTGCCTTAGTATTTATAGCATAGCTTTACTTTACATACAGTATGTATGGATAGAACAGAACACCTGAAAGAAATCCATACTGATGTACATATTTATAAAAGCATGGCACAATCATAACATGGAATTAGGATTGAATTACTGACAATGCTCCTCGCATATCTGACACATCAGATCTATTTCTCTACATTTCCCATTCCAGTATGCTTGTGCTCCAAATGCTGACCTAAAGTCTGGATTTGTATATCTAGCTTTTAAATATGTCTGGTCACAAGCAGGTTGTGTAATGAATTTCTGCTCATTTCATAATAAAGATCTTGCACACACAAATCCACAGCCAGCAAAAAGTAGGGATTGTGACATACTCCAGGTGGGTAAATGCACACCAATGCTCAGCAGCTAAACCATTACATAGTTTGAATGTATGGACTAAAGTAGCAGTGAGTTTTGTTTTTTTTATCTGTGGACTGGTTCATCCATAAAGGGGTACCTTAGCTTGGCAAAAGAAAAATGTTAAAAAGACCATTTTTATGTATTAACAAGGAGAAGAAAATGTGATTTTATTTAAAATTGAGTCCAAATAAAAAGTATTTTTCTGCTTAAAAAGTTCTATATCTTCGTATAAAAATGCATCTCCTATTAAGAAAACACAATTTTCCTGTATTTAACAAATTATAATTAACTATATATGCCATATTTTATAGGCCACACACAAGGCTGATTCAGATTGCCAGCTCTAAATTGAAATGTAATCAAAAGAAAAAAAATAAAAGCATGGAACTAGGCAGAGATTTGCTCCAGAGAACTGTAAACCAGGGACTTTGAAGATCCTTGGTTTACTTGGTATTTAGCAAAACCGACTTTAGTTTAACTGACCCATAAAAAAGTTAAATTGTGAAATAAAACTGCTGTAGATGCGGAAGACCAAAGAATGGCGTTTGTGCTTGTATAATGTGCATACTGCAAATATGTCCACTTAATTACTGTTCATTCTGGGAGACAAGCTTGTAATGCCAGCTCTACAAAAATAGCAAACATGTTTATTGATCTCAACCCCCCCCCCCCCCCCCCCATGCAGTTGCAGTTACAGTTACTTAGACTTTTTTATTTTTCCTGCATATGTTTGCTATATAAAGCAACACAATAGCTTTGTGTTTTTTCTTCTTCTTTATTATTTTTTATTTTTTTAAACCACTACTATAAATACTACTATACCTGTTTTTTTTTTAACTGTCATTGTTAAAGTGTATCTGAACCCAAAAATAAAAATGTGATATACTCCAACTAATCAGTTCTTAGATGTAGTGGCATTATTGTTGTTATCATCAATAGTACTATTTTTAATGTTTTTTTCCTTCCTTTATTTTGCCAGTGACACACTTTCTGGCCTAGGTTGACAATGCTCTTTCACTGTACTGTATCCATGAAGAAATATTGTTGTTCCCTAGGACTGGGAGTGTGTTGGTCCTACAGTACACCTTCTATTTTTCCCTATAATCTAGGGCAGGTGTTCTGTAGTTCAGAGAGAGAACTGAGAACAAGCAAAAGCAGATTTCTGGCAGGATCAACAGGCACATATTAAATGAAAGTGTTTTGTTATGTAACAAGACCAAAAAGGAGCCAAGTGAATGTCACTATTAAGCTGTCAAACAAATGATTTTGCTGATCATGATCCTGCCACTGGCAATTTGTGAAAATCGCAAGTGGCAAAATTGCCAAGAGGCCTTTTTGTCCTTATGGAATCATTTTTCTGTAGCTGAGGCAACAAGATGTTGCTCCTCCTATCGCTAGTGATCGAGATTCAGCAACATTCAAATCAGTGACAGGGCAAAGTCTGGCTCCGTCTGATTACATAGTGAACAATTCCCTAGGGACAGACAGGCAGCCTCTCAGCAATCCCTGCTGCTGGTGAATTGTCTCTAGTGGCAGAACTGTCTGTCTGACATCAGTCTACGGGTTTGCATATTTTTATTTAGCAAAAGGTTGCAGCTATTTTTTTTTAGCCATTTCATCAGATAATACAGCTTAAACAGTTTCAGAAAATCTCAGGCAAACCTAAACCAGTGGGTAGGTGTCTCATGAATATCAGTGGCAGGTGACCGGTCTCTCTGTCCTTTAAAAGGAAACCCACATTGACATACTGGATAAAAAAGAATCTCCATAACACCAATTTTTATCTACATTGGTTATTAGAAATTGTTACAACCATAGGTGTGCACAGGGGTGTGTGCTGGATGTGCCTGGGCACACCCTAATCACCCTGTGCAGTGCATATTTCCCCAAAGTCCACTGTTCTACTGACACCATCCACTGTCCTACTGACATGACCACTGCTCCTACTGATACCATACCATCCATGTTTTAAAAAGTTTGTTTACTTTTATTTATATGTTTATTTAGTGTTTGTGTCTGTGTGTATATGTACACACACAGTAATATGTGTTTGAACTTAGGGGTACACACCCTAATGCAATAGGCTGCACACACCTATGGTTACAACAACCTTTTCAAGCAACTTTTAAGCCAATTTAGGTTGGTTAATGGAGCTTGACTTCAGGGCTCAGCTCTGTCAGCTGTCATTCCCTTGTTTAGGAAGAGCACGTTTTACTAGATATGAAGAAGGTTTTTTAGCTGGCAAACTTCATATCAAGTGTTCAGTGGCATTTACTTGTGGCCAGGCTATGGACATCCCAAGTATTTATATATTCCCAACAATTAGTAAGCATTAAAACAAGCCCTCACTGACCTCTGTAGCTGCAGACACTGTGGAACAATTAATCCTGAAAAAAATCACTCACAGCTAAGGCACTGTCTGTCAGGTCTGTTTCTCGCCAGCTTTATCTAAAGCCTGGTAGACACCATCAGTTTTTTTTTTTTGTCCAACTCACTGGGCTGAATGAAAAAGAACTTGCTATACCAACTATGTGATGTTAGTACAGCCGGCTCTGCACTGAGCTTTTGTGTTCTGACAGGGGGCCTGCCTCCCTCAACCCCCCCCCCCCCCTGCAGCCATTGACTGCCAGCGCTGATCGGCAGCTGATTGGATGCTGCTTTTCCAGCAAGCCCGTTTGACCAGCTTCTGTAGGACAGGCTGATGTACACATGGGCCTAATGTTGGCCGGTTTCTGTTGAACCAGCAGATATTCAGCTGTGTATACCAGTCCTTACTCTGCAGGTGAGAAATGGACTACAACCGGCTTGGGTGCCTTTGTTTTGAACTGTGAGGATGAAGTTCTTGCATCTAAAAGAGTCAGTGAGTATTTGTCTTAACAATCATTTACTACTTTGTAAAAAAATGTAAATAATTGACTGTCCATAGCCTGGCCATGGGTTCATTTTAAGATGAATCAAGCATTAAATGATTTAAAGGAGAAGTACAGCCAAAGCTTGTTTGGCTGTACTTCTCCTGTGAATCACAGGAGTGCAATTCATTCTGCACTCCTGTGACCAATTTTCGGCAGTCTGAAGCCTGCTGTTGGTTGATGTCGCAGAGTCCAGGCTCAGGAAAGTTTGCAACCATATGGTTGGGACCTGCCCACATGCCTGGACTCAGACCTGGCTTGACCTAAGCTGGCAGTTCCCACCCCCTTCACAGCCCAGCACTCCAGTGGGAAGGGGGGACTAGGGACAGAGCAGACAGCAGTGACAGAGTCACTAGCGCTCTGCTCAGGGAGCTCTGAGAACCGAGCAATTAGCGGTGTTTGCTCGCTCAGTTCTCAGCCTTAGAGCCAGCAGGAGACATATGCAGCATGAAACCGATGCTGCATCCACCTAGGAGTATGATTCCAGAATTTTTCTCTTTTAATTTGTATATCAAGATCCCTTCTATGTTCAGAAGCTGAGATAAAAGGTTTTAATTGGTATTATTTTGCACACTAACCTGCCATTAGAAGCTATTGTTAAGATTTTGTTTAAACTTAAGTTATTCATTAAACAGTTGTTGAGCTGTTCTAATATGTTTGAAGGTCTCTACAGCCAAGTTTTTCACTTATGTTTGCGGACTCCTTCACGGACAACTTACTTGAAGCAGTTTTTGAAATAACACCACTAAAAAGAAAATTCTGCTGCATATAGCGGATTTGTTCACCTTGTTTACTGCAGAGATAGAACACCTTGATGGCATCACTTTAGGTCATGGTAACCTGTCAACACGTGAGTCCTACACCAGTGCATTAGCAGTCAGTGGTCGGTAGGACGTTACTCGAGTTATACAATGAGTGCTGATATCAAGAAAGATGTGTGTGATGTGGTAAGCCGTCATATCTGGTTATATTTTAGTTTGCAATAATGCAGGTTTATATACAGGAGTTTGCAGTGAAAATAGTTGATGCTACACCCTTGGGTACTTAGTTACATAGTTCTCGGAATGCATTAACTGCAGATCAATGATGTCCCTAGTCTGCACTTGTGTGAACTTCGCCCAGTTGTTGGATGCTGCATCTGCATTATTACAGAAGTTTGCTTTTTGCTCTTCTCAGGAAGCCTGCCTCAAGGAAAAGCAATGCACTTGACGTGTCCAATGTGTGCTTTTTGCCAGTGTATTGCGAATGGATAATTTACACAGGCTTAATGTATTATTTATATAATTTAAAATCATAAGTCTTGTAATCTTTTTTTTTTTTTTTCCATTTTTTTTGTTCCATCATTGCTTGTTTTCTCTTTCTGGTTTTGGAGATCATTAACTTTTGAAGTAAGCGTGACCATAACAAAGATTAAATGCCTGCACAAAACAAGTGACATAATACATCATTATTTTGCATCCCCGGCGAATGATTGAGCATTGCTAGAATGAATCCAGCTCTCATTGAAAGCAAATAAACATGGCCTTCCAATTAAACCATTTGTCATGCCCGGATGAATTATTGTGTTTCTACATTAGTTTAAAGTGCCCGGTTTTTTTTCTTTCATAAAAAAACTAAATGTTTAGTTAGTAATTGAGTTTGCAATTAATCAGAGCCGCTTCCTAGTTAGTGTCTGCTGATTACAATATATTTAGTTCAAACAGCTTCCAGCGATACTTCCTTCCTCCATATGTTTACCATATGCTAAGTGAAACCCAACGAATTCGATAATTGATGTGGCAAAAGCAGTAGATTGCTCAGTTCTTTTACTAGTTATGTCCTACTGCTAAATATGAACGGATGATTCTACATGACTTGGAAAATTTGTGACATTTGTCATCGTTCTTTGTTCAACTAATTTGCATTGTTGCAGTTTGATTTCCACTGTTTGTGTGGATAGAAATATGTTATTTGCCTCTTCTTGACAAAGGGTATACATTTTTGTCACTATAACTCCACTAACAGATTCTAAGTAGTTGAGTTATAGTGACACTAAATTCTGGAGAAAAAAAAATCTATTTTAAGTTGCATATTGGGGTTGAGTTACTAAAACTGGAGAGCGCATGGTAGCCAATCGGCTTCTAACTTCAGCTTGTTTAATTAAGCTTTGACAAAAAAAAGGTAGATGATTGGTTTCTTTGCAGAGGTGCACCAGATTTTGCACTTTTCAGTTTTTAGTAAATCAGCCCCACTATGTCTGGTTGAAAGAAATCCATCTAATTCCACCAATACAAAAAATAAATAGAATAAATAAATTGAAAACTGGCATATACAGAATTCTCTTAATTGAGCCATGGGAAGGCAAATAAAACCAATAATGGTCCAATGGAGGAAGAATCAAATAAAAATCCCGTCTTTTTCCCGCAGAAGGTAATCGGATGTAGTCTGAATCCAAAATTTCTTCCCCCCCCCCCCCCTATAAATAGTTTTATCCAGTTATGTTTTCTGAATTCTGGGATGCATCCAACTCTTTTATTTAAAAAAAATAAATAAATAAAAAAGCTCGATACACAATGAGATTATCGTACAAATGATGATCTTGTTGTTTTTGCATGCGAATCTCAGATCGAAGATTACTTTAAGTCACAAATTCTTGCGCAACAGAATTAAAAATTCAGAAGTGATGTCATGTGTTGTAATGCATTTGTATTGCATTTTCAAACAACAGCTGTACTGTTTAAACGAAAATCATAGGATCTGACATCGTACGAAAAATATTTTCGTGGATGTCTGATCAAATAATATCAGATGAACTGTCCTGATAGGCTCTCGCAAGCGCTGTACTAACAATCCGACAATCAAAAGCAGTTCTTGAGAGAGTCCATTCCAAATTTTTACAACTTTTTACTGTGAATCTTGCTTGATCCCAAGCGAGACAAAATACTAGAAATTCTCTACTTTCCGACTGCAATATGTATATATACATTGTGGTTTGCAAGTGGCATGTTTTTTTTTTTTTTTTTTTTTTTTTTTCAGCTGGCGTGTGGCATTTTTTTTTTTTTTTTTTTTTTCATTAAAGCAATCCGAGTGGCTCATTAGCTGGTGTTTCTCTGTCTTACCATTGCCACTGGCATGCCTGAGAAACGATCCGGCGGTGTGGCTGGCTGGTCAGAGAGGTAATGAGAGACTAGATCACCTACGATTGTCTATATGGCCTTGGAGGACCGGATCGACGTCATCACTAGGGCGGAAGTAAACAATTATTTTTTGCTTTTAAAAGTGAAGGAGAGATTTGGAGTCTTTTTGAGCCCAGATCTCCCCATAAACCTTGTTTCTATTACAAGGGATGTTTACATTCCTTGTAATAGGAAGAAAAATAATTTAAGGGACAGTGTAAAACTGCTCTGCTTCAGTATGTCACAGTACATGTTGTCATTCATGGTTCCCTCAATGAATTGTAGCTCCCCAGTGCTGGCAGTACTCATGCAGCCCCAGACCATGACACTCCCACCACTATGCTTGACTGTAGGCAAGACACACTTGTCTTTGTACTCCTCACCTGGTTGCTGCCACACATGCTTGACACCATCCGAACCAAATACGTTTTATCTTGGTCTCATTAGACCACAGGATATGGTTCCAGTAATCCATGTCCTTAGTCTGCTTGTCTTCAGCAAACTGTTTGAGGGCTTTCTTGTGCATCATCTTTATAAGAGGCTTCCTACTGGGACAACAGCCATGTTGACCATTTTGATGCATATGGTCTGAGCACTGACAGGCCCCCACTCCTTCAACCTCTGCAGCAAAGCTGGCAGCACTCATACGTCTATTTCCCATATGGATACAATGCTGAGCACGTGCACTCAACTTCTTTGGTTGACCATGACGAGGTCTGTTCTGAGTGTAACCTGTCCTGTTAAACTGCTGTATGGCCACTGTGCTGCAGTTCAGTTTCAGGGTCTTGACAATCTTCATGTAGCCTACGCTATCTTTATGTAGAGCAACATTTTTTTTTCAGATCTTTAGAGAGTTCTTTGCCATGAGGTGCCATGTTGCACTTCCAGTGACCAGTATGAGAGAGTGAGAGGGATAACACCAAGTTTAGCACACCTGCTCCCCATTCACACCTGAGACCTTATAACACTAACGAATCACATGACACCAGCGAGGGAAAATTGTTAATTCGGTCCAATTTGAACATTGGCTGTGTTTTGAGACAGCAAATTTACACTGTTATACAAGCTGTAAACTCTCTACTTTACATTGTAGAAAAGTATAATTTCTTCAGTGTTGTCACAACATAAGATAGAATAAAATATTTACAAAAAATATGAGAGATGTACTCACTTTTGTTAGATACTGTATATTAATAAGGACATCTAATGGGGGTCCTGGTTAAGATTTTACCTTGAGACCCAGAGGAACTTGGTTACAGCTATACTGATGACGTTTGTATTCTGCCTTTAAATTTCAGGGCACACAAAGCAAGATAGTATTTTGTGTGACTGGTAGCTACACAATGGCTTCCTAACCCCTTTCCAGACTTGTCTCAAAAAAAAAAGCAGAGGTCGCCAGACTGGAACAGAGAAATCACTTGACTTGTATTCAATGGTTCACCAAAAAGGAGACACAAAACAAATCCTTGCATTCATAGAAAAGAATATAATGAATGAAATGTTAAATTGTTACCTATTATTTCAGTAACAAAATGATCCTGCGTTTAGCAGTGTGTGTCAAGCTGGCCCTTTAAGCATGGCAATAATTCCGTGTTCCCACATGACCCTCCAAGTTGAATTTGATATTTTTTGAAGACGTCTGCTGCCACAGTGAAAGACCTTTTAATAAGCCACTTACAGCTTTGCCATTTTTGAATGATATTGTTTTAAGTTGTACCCCCCCCCCCCTTCTCTCAGCCCCTCACATCAATAAACTTTGATTTTTCCCACAGGAGGTTTAATGCCTACCATGTGTGTCTGTGCTCCATTCACAGTAGTCTTAAAGTCTGCAGAGGTTTTTTTGTTTTTTAATTTATTCATTTACATCCCAGAGCTGAGGGTTCGTTTCACATAAAAATAGCCTTCCAGAGGCTGTTTTAGCCCTATTACTGCATACAGCTTTTCATTGTGAACAATGTTAGTGTTCCTTATATAGTGACTAGGTTTTGCAGAGAACCTGCAATCATTTTATTAACGTTTGAGTGTGTGACTTGTTTAAACCCCAGGCACAAATATAACCACATGATATGCCCCGCTGTGAATAGGTTCTACTAAGAGCCTGGGTATGTAGAAAAGATGTTGCTGAATTCTGAAAAATGGAGTAAACTGAAAATAGTGTCTACTTTTTTATTCTGGTTTATGAAATAAGCCCCATAGCCATTTGTCCTCCTGCAACCTTCATGTTGGTTTTGGGGCCTAGTCATATTTGTGCACATGCTAAAGCATGTTTTGGCGTGAGCAGAACTGTGTGTTTTATTTATTTTTTACTTTTGGGTAACAAGTCTACTCTAAACCATTTATAGTCAGTGCTGTGTACCATAACACATAATATAATAATTATTATATATATATATATATTGTAGACATGTCACTGGAGAAGTGATCGAGGGGGTGTACATCTCACCTAGGTTGCTACACAGTGTGAGATGGTAAATCCAGGATGGATCAGTTTCTCAGCAGCGATATGCTGCTGAGTTGTTATTTAATTTTGCCGGGCCTG
Organism: Lithobates pipiens; assembly: GCF_037356315.1. Lineage (NCBI taxonomy): Eukaryota > Metazoa > Chordata > Amphibia > Anura > Ranidae > Lithobates > Lithobates pipiens. The sequence goes on from NW_027507718.1 coordinate 73,440,649, forward strand.
GGTTTATATGGAATGGCAGGTAGGTTTGGTAGAGGGACCTGTCATTCCACATCCCCCGATCCAGTTCTGGGTTTGGGATCAGGTGAGCTTTGATCCTAATTAGCCTGGGAAGCTAAAGGCACTGCAGGGTCTGCAGGTGGTTGCTCTCAGCCAGGGAATGAACAATCTGTGTGTTGAAGGAAGCTGCAAGCACAGCGACTGCTGGAGCTAAAACTCACCCTGCGATATCCAGGCGAAAGACGCTGTGTTTGTAAGTGTCAGATAGGTGAGCAGAACCTGTTAGTAAGCGCCCAGCCGGGCTAGGACTTTTATTTTTGTTGTACTTAGAAAGCACGGTGTTGCTGTATATTTTGTTTGCTGGACTGTTTGTACCACGAATAAACGCCAAGATCTGCTTTATAAATTCCAAGTCTGCTGTGAACTGTGTCCAAACACACCCTACCCCGGGAAGATCCCTTACAATATATATATATATATATATATATATATATATATATATATATATATATATATATATAGTGTGTTGGGCTGTGCTAAAGAACAGTTTTCCTGAAACCTGTATGTGTGCATTGGGTTGCCAGATAGAATGGCAATGCACGTACGTCACGTGATGTGGTGCATTGGCGTGACACTGCCCTCAGGGAAAGTTTAGATATTTCAGTCACAATTTCTGTTATTGAATAAAAACCTTTAACAGCTGCAAAAAGATTTATTTTTGCTTAAACAAATGATATGCTTATTGTTTCATACTTCTACTATTGACAATCACGAACTGTACCTGCATCATACTGATGATTCTGCTGCTAACACCCCACTAGCCACAGTATCATCAAGATGCAACTGATATTTTACCTACACTATATTACCAAAAGTATTGGGACGCCTGCCTTTACACGCACATGAACTTTGAGGACATCCCTCTTAGTCCACAGGGTTCAGTATTGAGTTGGCCCACCCTTTGCAGCTATAACAGCGTTAACTCTTCTCGGAAGGCTGTCCACAAGGTTTAGGAATATTTGACCATTCTTCCAGAAGTGCATTTGTGTGTTCAGTCACTGATGTGGACAAAGAAGGCCTGGCTCGTAGTCTCCGCTCTAATTCATCCCAAAGGTGTTCTATCAGGTTGAGGTCAGGACTGTGCAGGCCAGTCAAGTTCTTCCACCCATAACTCGCTCATCCATGTCTTTATAAACCTTAGTTGTGCACTCGTGCGCAGTCATGTTGGAACAGGAAGGGGCTGTCCTCAACCTGTTCCCGCAAAGATGATGAGAGCATGAAATTGTCCAAAATATCTTGGTATGCTGACACCTTAAAAGTACCCTTCACTGGAACTAAGGGGCCAAGCCCAAACCCTGAAAAACTACCCCACACCATAGTCCCTTCCTCTACCAAATGATTTGGACCAATGCACAAAGCAAGTTCCATAAAGACACGGATGAGCAAATTTGGGATGGAGGAACTTGACTAGCCAGCACAGAGTCCTGACCTCATAGAACACCTTTGGGATGAATTAGTGTGGAGACTGCAAACCAGGCCTTATCGTCCATATCAGTGTGTAAGAGAACTTCTGTAACACATATGGCGCACACACGCTGGCGCCAGATGGCCTATTTAAAGGGTTAAAGTATTTTTTTTAAAAGCAACAAACATGTTATACTTGCTCTGTGTAATATTTTTGTACAGAGCAGCCCTGATTCTCCTCTTCTGGGGTCCCCCATCAAGGCTTTTGGCTCCTCCTGCCTTCAGAGTGCCCCAATAGTAAGCTGCAAAGTATAGTATAGAGTGGCCCTATAGCAAGGTAAAAAACTTCTGACTTTAGAACCAATTACTTCTTGCCTAGGACTACATGTACCATGAGGCATTGCTCCTCACACATTCACAAGTTCTCAGGAACTTAATGACATGTATGGATGGTGTACTGAGCTGTATGTGTGCTGCACTGTATTTCCTGATATGTAAACAAATAATGCATTCTGTATGCAGGCCAACTAATCGGCTGGGTGATTAATAGATTATTTTCATAAATAGTTATCAACTATAGCAGCTATATAGTTATCAGCTGCTAGTTGATAACTGTTTTAATTATCGATAAAAATTTTTGGCCCTACATTAAAGTTCATGTGTGTGGTAAAGCAGGTGTCTCAATACTTTTGCTAATATAGTGTATGTCTCCCCCTCAATGGTCTAAGCTCCTCGGAATCTTTATTGCTAGGAAGATAGCAATAGCTCTATGGTTTGACCATTGGAAGAGTGACACCATAGGAGCATGCAACTAGACTTGGTGATTCCATCATTAGCCACTAGTTTGAGATGGGCATAACTACAACAGACAATTTTGAAAAGCCAGCGCTTTGTTCTTGTGTATTTTTTCTGCAGTAGGGGCACTGGTAACATTTTTTGCATGGGCAAAATAAGTATATTTCCTAGTTGTACAGTACAGGACACACGCTCTTTGATCATTATGACTAGATTGGATGCAGCTGCCTTCAGGTGGTTGGACACTAGTGTCCCCAGGTGATGAACCTCTTCTATTTTCTGAGAGAAGCTTACCTTCTATGGAAATTTGATTCTACCAGATCTGTTAGTACTTTCTGGACTATTTTTCTCAGATTTGCAAGGGTGCTCCCTGGGCTTCTCTTCACACAGTTTGACATTTTACCAGGGGGATGTTCAAGCCTTCTCCAATGTTAGTTTCTGGCTTAAGGTGCTACAAGTTGCTCTTGAGTATGTCTAGTCTTCTTGACGTGTTTGGTATGTGGGCCTATTGGTGGTGTTTGCTGTGTTACCCAGCCCTTCGTTGGACTGCTTTTGGATTTTCCCATTGGTATGATTTAGGCCCTGTTGACATTTAGAAGATTTGGGATTGCAGGCAGAATTTACACGATTCACAGGGAGAAGAAGCTACCAGGGCTGGTTTTGCATGTGGGAGTGGAAGTTCGAGTAAGTAAAGCTGCTTTTCCTAGTCCGATAGTGTAAACGAGTATTTATCTCTTGCATTGAGGGGACAGTCCCACTACCAAAGAGGATTTTTATTTTCCTCATTAAGTTTAGCCTTAAAAAAAAATGTATTGGTGTCCAAGGGTACTATTGTCTTTAATGGAACAGGTCTCATTGTGTGTGTGTTGACGCACCAGATTTATGTGGCCAGTTCTGCATTAGGAATCCGGAGATAATCCTGGTGCAAAGGTTCCCAACTTGTTTCTCTAGTAGGTATACATTTGTTCATGTTTATTGTCTCATAACAAATATCATTTTTAATCCTTCTGCTGCTAGCATTAGTAACTGGATAGGAACATTTATTATATACTTGGTTGTTATTTTTATTGTTTTTTACATTTCTTCAGTTGCTTCCAGGTTTCTGGTCTAGGCCAAAATAACGTCATGCATCTCTGAGATTTTCATACACATTTTTTATCTTCAGTCTCAGCTAAGCACACTGCTTGCCAGAGCTATGGGTAGATGGATTTCAGGAAGCAAATGCTATAGGACTTGTCCGCCTGTACTCAAGATAGACACAGCTAAAAATGCTAGAGGGGTGTCTTTCAAAGTGATTTCATAACAAAATAAAGCATGGAGACATGGATGGATGAGGGAGGTGACCTTGAATATTAAAAATGCATTGAATAGTGGTTTCAGTTTGTGGTGCCCAGATACAGTTGTGTTCCGCTTTACGATAGCTGTTTAACATAGACCTCATGGGTAAGGGTGGTTTGGCCATGACCATAAAATTCTGTCCAATTATGACGTGCTGAAATGCCTAGCTGCTGGACGCTGTACTGAGCTGAACTTGCATTTTAAGCCATTTGCATTCAGGGACATATGCCCCAAATGTTAAACGCATTCATGTTGACATACGCTGACATGTACTTTTTACTGCCCTATGTTATGTTCTTCATTTGTTGCAATATATTTTTATTTGCTTCTCTTGATTTTAAGGACACTTCACTTAAAGGAACAATTCCTGTGGGGTCACTTTCTCCTCTATTGTCTTCTCATTGCTAACATTGTGAGATACCTTTTATAGAATCTCCTTTGTTTGTGTTATGATGTCTGCTCTTATAGGCATTATCTTAGTACTGGTCATTGTTATTTCAAGAAGACATACTGAGCAGAGGTGATGTTTCTGGGTACATCCTCAGATGATGGAGAAGCAAAGGCTTGGACTATTTTAAACCTTGTACAATGATTTTCAATCTTATTGCAACATGTTAAACTATACCCAATTTTCAATCGAAAGGTATTGTGATGTTTGCAATATATTGTGTTTTTTTTTTTTTCTAGCACATTTTTATGTAGGTAACACAATTGGAAAATGTTCAAAAATTTATTGCACTCATATTAACTTTTTCATGACCAGTCATTTTTCAAGGTTTGTTTGTCGCCATTCCACAAGCATGCATGACATGTTAGGTATCCATTTACTCTACGTAACATCATCTTTCACATTATACAAAAAAAGTGGGCTAACTTTAGTGTTTTGTTTTTTTGTTTTATATTGTTTTTTATTGAGTGCATATTTCCAAACAAATTGTGTTTGAAAGACTGCTTCGCAAATACAGTGTGACATAAAAAATTGCAGCGATTGCTTTTTTATTCTCTAGAACAGTGTTTCTAAACTCCAGTCCTCAAGGCGCCCCAACAGGTCATGTTTTCATGCTTTCCATTAATGTGCACAGGTGATTTGATCAGTTTCACTGTGTAGTAGTTACCACAGCTGTTTCATCTGAGGGAAATCCTGAAAACATGACTTGTTGGGGCGCCTTGAGGACTGGAGTTGAGAAACGCTGCTCTAGAATGTCTGCTAAAAAATATACTGTATTTATTGTCATATAATATACACTTTTTCACCTTGAAAATCATGTGCAAATAGGGTGTGCATGTTATACGCCGATACTTAAATTTGAGCTGCCTTGAAGGGGACAGAGGGGGGTGGGATGAACACCGTCAGATTACATTCAGTGAAAATCTCCTGTTTTAATTGGTGGCCTCTGTAATAGGAAGTCTCGTCTCCTGGGCCGCCATTGGACCACTGTTCTGTCTATCGTAGGAGATTCTCACTGTATGTAATCTGCCTGCACTTGTTCCGCCCCCCTCCCTCTCCCCTCTAGGACACAGATGGGCATCGATCAAGTAGCATTGAAGGCAGTGGTGAGGCTGCTGCATTGAAGGCAATGGTGAGGCTGCTGCATTGAAGGCAGTGGTGAGGCTGCTGCATTGAAGGCAGTGGTGAGGCTGCTGCATTGAAGGCAGTGGTGAGGCTGCTGCATTGAAGGCAATGGTGAGGCTGCTGCATTGAAGGCAGTGGTGAGGCTGCTGCATTGAAGGCAGTGGTGAGGCTGCTGCATTGAAGGCAGTGGTGAGGCTGCTGCATTGAAGGCAGTGGTGAGGCTGCTGCATTGAAGGCAGTGGTGAGGCTGCTGCATTGAAGGCAGTGGTGAGGCTGCTGCATTGAAGGCAGTGGTGAGGCTGCTGCATTGAAGGCAATGGTGAGGCTGCTGCATTGAAGGCAATGGTGAGGCTGCTGCATTGAAGGCAATGTTGAGGCTGTGAAGGCAGTGGTGAGGCTGCTGCATTGAAGGCATTGATCAGGCTGCATTGATGGCAATGGTGAGGCTGCAGATGGGCACTAACCCTTATTTTGCTTCAAAGTTCCTTATTTAAAATGTACGTTTTTTCTCAGAAACTTCCCTCTTAAAATGAATGTGCGTGTTATACACAATAAATATGGTATATATTGTTTGGGGTTTCAAATAATTTTCTAGCAAAAAATACAAATTTAAACTTGTAAACCACAAGCTCCAGAAAAGGCCTGGTAAGCAAGTGGTTAATATGCCTTGACATGCATTGGTGTGAACTGCATTTCTAGAATTTGGACTGTATATGCTCTGGGAATTGAGCACCACATCCCAAAGCACAAGGTGTGAATAGGCCTTTACACAAATGACAAAATGCAATTACTACATTTTAGAACCCATGTTGTTGCAGTGTAATCCAACACATCACAGGGTTGTAAATTTTAAAAGCCGCCAAATACGTTTCTATGACCTAAAAAGTACAAAGGTGAACTGAGTCCACTGGGAACAATAACTTCCAAAGATAACTGAAGATTATTAGATTTAAAGGTGACTTCACTTTTCCATAGAGAAATGGTGTAAAAACTTCACTTTGATCATCTCAGAGCAAAACAATATTGGGTTTTCCTTTTCGTGTCATTTTTCTTGGTTCACATTATTGCATGTGAATGAAAATACTGTAACCAGATTTTGTATTTGAAGTAATGCTTCAAGAAGTGACAGTGAGACAATGACGCAGCCGTGTATTTTAATGCATGAGAAAAACATGTTCTCTTGGGCTGTCTCCATGACAGGTCAGCAAACTTCAGAAAGTGGCCAGAGGGATCTCTGTGGAGCTGTCATAAATATCCAGCTTATGGTAAAGACAGTAATTGCCTTTAAGCACTAAGCAAACAGCCCAAACACACACACAAGGGTTTCAGACTGAGTGATTTCTACTTTCCAGGTTTTCTCCTTTTATCATCCTTAGAAAAGCTTGTATTACAGTTGACATATCTGCGTATGCTAGAAATGCAAAAGACGTACAATTGTTCTGAAATGCTCACTCACTTTTTTTTTTGGACCAATTAGAGAGGGATAAAAATGTCAGACAACTTTATCCTGAAGACCATTGAGATAGGAAATGATGGGAAATACAAATGCGACATCATCCAACTTGTTCAGCTGTATTCATAAGTAGTTTCTAAGCACATATAAATGTCTGCAAGAATTGTAAATGATATAATGCAGACTGTGTGATTACTTGAATTCAGGTGCATCCAGTTCTGTTGCATTTAGAAAAAATGCATATCTGTGCAGATAAATTCATGATTCTGGGAATTAAAATGGAGCTTGGCGGAAAATGTTTGTATGGAACATACACTGTTATCAAAAGTATTGGGACACCTTCCTTTACGTGTACATGAACTTTAATGGCATCCCAGTCTTGGTTCAATATTGAGTTGGCCCACCCTTTGCAGCTATAACAGCTTCATCTCTTCTGGGAAGGCTGTACACAAGGTTTAGGAGTGTGTCTATGGGAATGTTTGACCATTCTTCCAGAAGCACATTTGTGAGGTCAGGCACTGAATTTGGATGAGAAGGCCTGGCTTGGAATCTCTGCTTTAATTCATCCCAAAGTTGTTCTATTGGGTTGAGGTGCAGGCCAGACAAGTTCCTCCACCCCAAATTCACTCATCCTTGTCTTTATTGACCTTGCTTTGAGCACTGGTCCAAATCATTTGGTGGAGGGGGGGATTATGGCGTGGGGCTATTTTTCAGGGGTTGGGCTTGGGCTTGGCCCCTTAGTTTCAGTGTCGGCATACCAAGACATTTTGGACAATTTTATGCTCCAAACTTTGTGGGAACAGTTTGAGGATGACCCCTTCCTGTTCCAACATGACTGCACACCAGTGCACAAAGCAAGGTCCATAAAGACATGGATGAGCGAGTTTGGGGTGGAGGAACTGACCTCAACCCGATAGAACACCTTTGTATGAATTAGAGTTGAAAATGCCAGCCAGGCCTTCTTGTCCACATTAGTGCCTGACCTCAGAAATGCACCTCTGGAAGAATGGTTAAACATTACTATAGACAAACCAATCCGCAGCTGCAACAGAGATATGTGAACCAGCTCCATAGAAAGCCAGTCACAATCTCCTGTCATGCGAACTGGATGCGGACAAAACCCCCGCATCCAATTCGCATAGGTATGAACCCAGCCTAAGGACAGGTGTCCCAATACTTTTGACAATACAATTTATATATGGAACTGATTTATAGATAAATGCATGTACCCTTTGCATATAAACCCAAAAAAAACAGCTACTACTACTACAACTTCTCAGATATGTTTCTCCTACATTTAAAGAATATGTTACCTCCACATTTCATATTCCTGATATGTGTCTTTTGTACCATGTACTTGTGTTAAAAAGTATCCTTTTTTCCGCATTGCTTCCTATGTGTGAAATCCCTGCTGATGCTGTCAGTCTATTTCAAACTGACCACACTAGGCATGGTAGAGCATTTATCGCAGCATGGTCACCGGGGGGTTTAGCAGTGGCAAGGGGTTTAAAGGTCAAGTTCACCTTTTTAGAAAATAATTAAAAGGTAAACAAACACCTTACAAACTCTACCCCCTAGTCTCCGTTCTGCTCGCCTCGGTGGCTGATGAGCTGTCAGTGCTCACTCAGCTAGTGTAGCAGTCTAGGGATTTGAAATCCTGCTCTTCTCCTCCTCCTTCTTTCTGCTGGGCTTCCTGGATGTAGCAGAGAGATTGCGATTGGTCAGCATCAGCACAGAGCATGGCTATGATCCATCCTGGAAGCCCTGAAAAATGAAGGGAGAGAAAAGCATGAATTTGAAATCCCTCAATGTCTACACTGTGTGGGGGGGTTGGTAGGAGGCGAGATGTGTTGTAGGGTGTTGGTACACCATTTAAATTTTTTTCTGTGGAATAACCCTTTAAAATTACTACTACTTTTTAAAAGTATGGTTGTCTTCTCTGAATGAAAAAAGTATATTGTAATCCACATTTGCGCTTGTTAATCAGAGCCTGCCTGTGATCTGATCCTGCTTCTATGGTTTATGCACACACACATAGGGGGTTATTTATTAAAGGAAAATCCACTTTACACTGCAAGTGCACTTGGAACTAAAGTCGCTGTAGATCTGAGGGGGACATGCAAGGAATATAAAAATCAGCATTTTAGCTTGTACATGATTGGATGATAAAATCAGCAGAGCTTCCCCTCATTTCAGATCTCCCCCTTAGATTTAGAGCGACTGCACTTCCAAGTGCACTTTCATTGCAAATTGGATTTGCCTTTAGTAAAGAACCCCCAGAGTGATTGTCTGCACTGGTCTCGCCTGCAGTGAGTAAGCAGCAGTGCAGACTTTCTGCAGCTCCAAGTGCATTTTTTTCTTTTGTTACTAACACCGCTAACTCCCATTTAATAGACAGGCACCCCCCTTGTAGCCTATAGTTTATCCTACAGGTGCTAGCTTACTCTGGGAGATTTCCTAATTCACCCAAAGTGCACACTGTCCTTTTGTAACCTTCATTTAGGACCTCCCACGTTTCTCCGACAGATGTGTGCCATAATACAGGTTATTTAAAGGGCTGATGGCATGTTTGTTTTAATGGCTTGTAAGCCTTACTCTTTATCTGAAGGGGAGTGCCTGACTTGTGTCACAGCAGCTCCATTCTGCAGAACAATCACATCCAGACTTGTTCACATAGCATCCCATTTATCAGATAAGGGGTAATCTCAGTAAGTCACATAAATACCATGTTTTTCTGATACATTTTGGGATGTCTGCCAGTTCCCCAGTCTCTGATGAATAAAACAAAGACTTGTTGTGATAAGCATCTGATATATATATATATATATATATATATATATATATATATATATATATAAAATATAAGCTTTCTTCAAGGTAAAGTGACCTCCTTTTTTTTTTTTTTTTTTTTTTTTTTTTATTACTGTAGCTGCAAAGCAACTTCACTTTATCATTTCAAGTTCTATTATATGTAGTAAGTGCTGAGGATTGAACTGTGTTGAAGACAGCTAAACATATTTCTCTGCATTTTCTTTATACTGTGTACATTTGCTAAGGGATAACTCCACTTTTGTGGGGAAAAAAATATCAAATAAAAATAAATAAATAATAATATAGCATATACAATTGCAACACAAGTCATATTGTAATTGAATGTTAAAAACAAAACAAAAAAAAAAGACCTTTCCTTTTCAATCTGCAGCCTCTGTAATTTTCTGAAAATGCAATGCAACATGGCTACCTGGAGGTGTTCTGTACACAGAATGTATATAGAACGCCCCCCAGAAACCCCATTTCCTGCTTGTGTGATTGGCTCACTGATTTTCCCAGAAGTCTGCACTAAGATGCAAGTCAGATTTCAGGCATCACCTGCAACAAAAATGTCATGGTTGATGAGATACTCCCAATAGGAAAGATTTATCTAAATGAATGCAGTGGAAAGGTAAATAAATTCTGCGCTCATCTCTAAAAGGTGAAAATCGAAAATATAAATGCTGCAAACTTATAAGATTAAATACTTAATCCAAACAATATTACTAAACACAAAAAGTTGTGCAAATACAAATGGTGAAAATTTGTGTGTAAAAACACCCTTTAAATAATTGACATTTTATAAAAATCGTGATAAAAATGCAAAAACTGTTTTATGTGTAAAAATTAAAAAAATCTATATAAAAATTAAAGGGACAATGTGAAAAAATCTAAATAAATAAGTAAACACGGGTCATATATGTTGCATGTGAAATAATGACAGTAAAAAAGCTTCTGAAACACGCCAACCTACAGACAAAAATAAATGATCAACAATTCAACACACAAGTGCATAAGAAAATGTGTGTGTGTGTGTGTATGTGTGTGTGTGTATATATATATATATCTATATAATTTTTTTATATATATAGAAAAAAAGTCCAGAGCGGGGAGATAAAAACAGCTGGTGTGATCCTACAGACTCTGTGGCCTCATCAAATTCACCCTACATCGGATATTGGACATCGATCCTTGCGGGGGACAAAACAAGAAGCCAAATGAATGCAGACCCTACCACTTTCCTCATTAGAGCCCTGTGGGTGCAGCAGGTTGATAATTATGAAACCACTCCCATTAGACTCACTTTCCCACATGGACACACACACACACACACACACACACACACACACACACACACACACACACACACACACACACACACACACACACACACACACACACACACACACACACACACACACACACACACACACACGTCTTCAGAATAGCAAAAGGTAGGAATCTGCAAGAAAGTTTGTTCAAATCTTTGCCATTTACAGCAATGATCACCCAGGGGAATGTTTTTTTTTTTTCTCAACAAAGTGTGGAGTTTCTCTTCAAAGTGTATCTATGGTAAAAATGTATTCCACTTATTTCTAGCCTACTCCTATTAATGTGAATGATATTGAAGTTTGTAAACTTACTTTATGAAGTTCCCCGCACATTTACTGCCTTGAGTTTTGTGACGCATATTCACAATGCTCTGTGGCAAAGCATTGCTGTGTCACACATTTCACAGAGCCTGCTTTCTGATCTACAGAGGTGCTGTGAGGAGGAATTTCAGGAGGCGGAGTCAGTACAGAAATCACTGCTCGTGGTCAGCAAAGTACCATGGGATATGTAGTCCTTAGAAATTGACCATAAACAGAAGAGGAGAAGCTGCAAAGCATGCAGGGAATCCGGGAAGGTGTGGAAAGAGATGGCCAGCAGACTGGAAGTGCTTGGAAAATGAAAAGGAGGTTTTTCACATAAGCTTATATTGGCTTGTCAAAAATAAATGTTTGTATTGTTATTACAATGATGATGCTATAAACCAAATGTGTGTGGTGAACTTAGAACTCTTAAAAACTTTAAGGCTCCATGCATACTGAAGCTCAAAAAACTTTTTTCTGGACGCCAGACTGCTGGCAGAAAACGCTGGTTTATTAGCGTTAGCGTTTATGGGCGTTTTCAATAAAAATACACAGAGAACACTCCAAAATTCCCACAGTGCATTCCAAACTCCCACAATGCATTGAAAAAATAGAATGTTGAACACTAATTAACGCGTGTTTATGAGCGTTTATCAGCGTTTGTAGTTTTTTGGCGGTGAAAAGCGGCACTTTGAATGTGAATTTCTGGCGTTCAGAAAAAAGCCCATAAACTCCACTGCTCATTAAAGCTAAAAAACGGCCAAACTTCAATAAACTGCAGTTTATGAGCTCCAGTGTGCATGGAACCTTAGGCTTTTTTTTTTTTAAAAGCCCATAAACTCCACTCTATGTTAGCCTATGTGTCTATGCACACATGGACGTTTTTTAGCTTTAATGAGCAGTGGAGTTTATGAGCTTTTTTCTGAACGCCAGAAATTCACGTTCAAAGTGCCGCTTTTCACTGCCAAAAAACGACAAACGACGATAAACTCTCATAAACACGCGTTAAGTAGTGTTTGGCATTCTATTTTTTCAATGCATTGTGGGAGTTTGGAATGCACTGTGGGATTTTTGGAGTGTCCTCTGTGTATTTTTATTGAAAACTCCCATAAACGCTAACGCTCATGAACACTAATACAAAACGCTGTTAAAAGCACGTTTTTCAGCCAGCGTTTTCTGCCAGCAATCTGGCGTCCAGAAAAAGCTTTTTTGAGCTTCAGTGTGCATGGAGCCTAAAGCAAACCTGTATTTTGTGAATACTTGATTCATTACACAGCAAGCACTGTAAGCTGCCTGTGCTTACTTTGCCTGCGGTCTTCAGCATCCAATCTATTGCCAGAGCTTTGAGTTAAACCCAGTACTTCCAGGCATGAGCAACCTGGCCCAGCTTTTAGGTGCTTGAGCAGTCCATTGCCAGACTTGAGCATGGTCAAAGAGAAAGGCTTGCTGAGCCCCATGCATATTTTGACTTTGTATAGAAATTTTGTTAGGTTCCTTGTTCAAGATGGTAAAAGGTACAAGTAGGCACCTTTATGTTACCTTGTAGTAGTCAAAAAGGAAACTGGTTTGAGCAATAATAAACTCAAGTCCATTTGGGCCACTTAACACCAAACTCTGACTGTAAGGCCCCATGTACACGGGATACTGCTAAATGTATGTTCAGAGGCAGTTGGATGCTTTTTTCAACTGCCCCTGAACGAATTTAATGTTATCCTATGTGACCTTGTACACAGTCTCGTTTATTGCCATTTTTAGGCAGTTGCGTTTAAGAGTTTCTTCGAAAGTAAAAAAATGGGTTCAGATGCCGAAGTTTCTGACGTTTCAGACGACAAACAAGGCTAAATGCAGTAACTTGCGTTTAGCCGCGTTTCGTTTTTGGCCACTTTAGAAAAAAAAGGCTTCTAAACGCAAACGCGGCAAAACAGACGTTTTAAATGTGGGTTACTATCTGTCAAGTTAAATCGTTCAGGAGAGGTTGTAATAACGTCCTGTGTACATGAAGCCTAAAACATTCATAAGAGGTGGACACACAGCTCCTTAGCAGGGTTCTTATTTAATGCTGTTTTAGGTTGTATCTACCTTGTTGGTTATTTTTTTTATTTTTTTTCGTAGCCCTTTAAATCCAGTATAGTAATAATAATTAGCAAAATTATTCCTTTTAGCATTCCTGATACCACTACATATAGTAAGCCCCGCTAATCTTGTTTTGGGTTACACTGCCAAAACAAGTTGTAAAAATGCATGCAGTAGTTTGATTTTACTTTGTCTTCTCTATGATGAACACTTAGGCCCCTTTCACACTAATGCAACTTCAAAGTCGTGCGATTTTGCTACGTTTTCAGGGAATGCCTGTGTAAACTTGAGGTCTATGGATCTCAACAAGCTTCAAAGTCAGACCATAGTAGTGCAGGGACTACTTTGAAATCTCATAGATATGAATGATACTCATTTAAAATCATGGGGTATGACTTGTCATGTGACTTTGAGGTCCCAATTTGCAGGACCGGTCGCACAAGTGTGAAAGGGGCCTAAATGGTATGCTTTTGTATCTTGTACTTCATTCTTTGTCCCTTGATGGGTGTTTAGTTATTTTTATCTTTGTATAGTATATACGCACTGGTCACTTGATTGGGTACACCTTGTTGGCACCCGGTTGGACCCCATTTTGCCTTCAGACCTGCCTTAATTTCTTGTGAAATAGATTCAACAAGGTGTTGGAAACATTCCTCAGAGATTTTGGTCCATATTGATATGATAGAATCACGCAGTTGCTGCAGATTTGTCAGCTGCACATTCATGATACAAATCTCTCATCCTACCACATCCCAAAGATGCTCTATTGGATTGAGATCTGGTGACTGGAGACCATTGGAATACAGTGATCTTATTGTCAAGAAACCAGTGGTGAGATGATTTGAGCTTTGTGACAGTGCATTATCCTGCTGGAAGTAGCCATAAGAAGATGGGTACACTGTAGTCATCATAAAGGGATGGACATGATTTCACATTTACACCAAATTCTGACTCTACCATCTGAATGTTGCAACTGAAATGGAGACTCATCAGACCAGGCAATGTTTTTTCCAATCTTTTGATGTCCAATTTTGATGAGCCTGTGTCAATTGTGGCCTCAGTTCCCTGTTCTTAGCTGACAGGAGTGGCATCCGGTGTGATCTTGTCCAACATAATTTAATATAGCAGTATACACTTTAAGAGCCACATTAAAATCATATTATTGGAAGATAGAAATAAATCACATAACTGGAAGATTAGAAAATTGTCACCGTTTTAGAATTTTTTTTTTTTTAATGTTTGGAGGTTCAACGTAATTTTCTAGCATGTACTATATGTGAGAAGTGTCAGAAAAAGGCCTGGTCTTCAAGTGGTTAAAATGTGTGAACAAGTTCAACATATTCTGTGCAAGTCAAAATCTGCAAGTTTTTTTTTTTTTCCATCAGTTTTTCTGCATATATGTGGTGAATGAGGCCTTAGCGAGATGTATTAGTCATAAGTTGTACTCTACTAGAGCAGTTTTTTTGTTTTGGAAATAATTACAAAAGGTTGCACTGAATATTACGGTATGTAGTAAAATTGCATTCTATACCTGTTTGAGCCTTTGCTTGCACAATCATTTTCTTGTAATTTTCCCTTTTATGCGCCAAATATCGCACAGTTAAATTTGACGTGTCACTGAGAAAACAGTGTGGTTTGTTAACAGGAAATGTACTCTGAGCCCAGCATTGTTGTTCTCTCGGTTCACAGGGCTTACATGCACAGAGGAACAGTCTTTTCTTCAATGGCTAAGAGAAACTGAAGGTGCTTCCACATAGCAAAAATGCTCATTACATAATCTTTAAAATCTGTTGCTGGTTTCTGTGGAACTGTGTGGGTGAACAGTTTCAAAATGTGTGAAGGATTTCTGGGTAACTGTAGAATTACAAGAATGCTGTACAGGCAATGTGACAAGGCCAATGGAGCCTCTGTTACCAAAGGCCTACAGTGGATATATGCTGTTCTGGGGACAAGTAATCAAAAGAACCCCTATCTACATGCCAAATAGACATTAAACAATGCATGCACTTAACAATTGTTGGTTGTCCCCAGAACAGAAATAAAGGGTCAATCTTCCAATGGGAACGTCATTTTTGCTAACTTTGACAACCAGGGATTCCCTTATTTTGAAGGGATTTCCCTTCACATCCTGATGCGGCTATGGGATAGAAAGTGAGGGGAAAGCTCTCTTATTGGACACACATGGTAAAAAAAAAAATACTAACAAGGGTTAAATCCCTCCCTTACTCTAAAAAGCTTTTCCTTTAGTTCAAATTGAAACACAATGTTTGCAGGCATGATGGCGCCTATGACTCCACTTCCCCCATTGCTGGATGCCTGTATGGCAAACAACCAGGCACCATTGTGGTCACATGGAGGAGTTCAGCGAGAGATTCTATAACTGTTTGTAAGCTCTAACCAAAATAAAGTGGTTGTAAACCTCAGACATGAAATATGAACAAAGCATATCCTTCTATAGCAGGGGTGCTCAAACTTTTGAAGAGCGAGGGCCACCTAAGCGACTTGGTAACCGGTCGCAGGATACAACGAGCATAGCGGGTGCATTTCAGCCCACTCTACTCTATAGAGCCCACTCTACTCTTTTTTTTTTTTTGTTTCTTTTTGCAGATCGGATTGGAGGTAGGCAATTGTAAACGGACACAAATCCATTTACATCTTCTACTCCTTAGAGGTGAATGGAGGGTCCAATTGGGTCGGACTAACCATGTGAAAGGGCTTATGGCTCAGTGCAGGTAACCCCCAGGTGCAATACTCTGCACCTGCGGATCAGTTTGAAAGCAGCCCAGTAACCACTGCAGAATAGATATGCCCATATATATATATACTGTGATGTTAGTAATAAATTTACTATTAATAACGGTATTCTATTCCATCACAGAGCAGGAGGTCGCGGGCCACATCAGAGGGCTCCGCAGGCCACATGTGGCCCTGGGGCCACAAGTTGGGTACCCCTGCTCCTATAGTGTGTAGATTTATACACAGACAAATAACTTAAAGTGAAATCCATTCGAAAAAAATGAAAATCCCTGCATCTATAGCCACCAATATTCTAACGCTAACCTCTCTAGCCCTGAAAGGAAAAAATCAGTATACGTTTCTTTTCTGCAGGCGATCTGACCCCATCTACAGCGGCGGAAGCTCTGATCCCACGCTGAGCTGTCAGTTGCGGCTTCTCTGTAGAGGCGGGTGCAAGGGACATGTCCGTCAACTGAAGCCATATAATGGCTCTATGGGTGACGCCACTTCCCATTCATTTCACAGCCGTTGTCGGGCGTGTCCTCTGCAGAGTTTCTGCCGCTGGAGATTAGGTGAGATCGCCTGCAGAAAAGGTATGTATACTGATTTACTGATTTTTTTTTTTCTTTTCAGGGCTAGAGAGGTTAGTGCTAGAATGTTGGTGGCTATAGAGGCAGGGATTTTGGTTTAAGCCTGGACTTGCACTTTTAACAGGAAAAAACAAAACACACACACACACACACACACACACACACACACACACACACACACACACACACACACACACACACACACACGTCTTAATCCAGAACAGTAACTGTCATTTCTGTCTGCTGCTTCATTCCTCTGCTATCAGCAAGAGTCACTTATGACAATTTTTTCTGACCCCAACAGAAAAAAGGTGACAGGGAAGGGATCTCCAGCTGATTGACAGTCCCAGCTTTGTTCCTGTGTGATGGGGGTGTGTCCCTTCCCTCCAGAGTAGATTTGATTTAAATCAAGCCACTTTAAATCACGATTTATATCACTAGTAAAAAGGCTGGCTTTAAATCAGCTCAATTTAAATAACATTTTTTAAAGAGCAACTGTCATCTCTGTCCAGCATCTACTCCTCCTCTCACCCGCTGTTGACTCACAGACAGTCCCATTCATTTTAATGGAACGGCTGGTGATGCGGCAGTGACACAACAAGGTGAGGGACGTGGCTGCAGCAGGTGAGTAGATGCCCGCTGACAGGCGCTGCCATGATGGATCTGAAATGACAGGTGCTCTTTAAATGGTAAGCATCTATTCTTGCTGGTAGTTAGAATCTTTAATATTTGCAAACAAAGTAAAGGTTTTCTATTTAGAATAATAAGCGGTCAGGTTAGTAAAACAGATATTAGAACCGATTCAATCATATAATCTGTAGTGTACATAGATTTGCGAAACAATGGGATAAAGAAATATTCCTGAACTTTGGTTTATCTTATGGTTACTGTGAGATTGTGTGAATGCATTAATGTTATCTCTGCTTGCAGAACTTGGATTCATTGAACGAGTTTACAAAAAATTTAAATATTGCAGAATAGACAGCCTCATGCTAAGTATTCTAAATAGAAAACTATCTTTAGATATAGTTTTACTACAAAAGCATTTTATTAAAATAAATTTGATAAAAAAACGCTCCCAAAACACCCCTGCCCGTTGCAATGAATGGGCAGCGCTTCTTAAGCGTCTGAAAAGCACAGCAGCACTGGAATTTTTAACTCCTTTTTTGGGGTTAACCACTTCCCACCCGGCCAATGCACATATACGGCCGGGTGGGAGCCGTCTACTCCTGATAGGACGTTCAGGAACGTCCATCAGGAGGAGCGGGATCGCGCGCGCGTGCCCGCGCATCGGCGCGATCCCGATGCGCCCGTGTCACCCGGACACGGCGCATCTCAGATCGGCAGGAGGGCTCTGTGATTGGCCCTCCTGATCACATGACGGCCGTGTCCAATCACGGCCGTCATGTGATGTAAACAAACAGCCGGTTGCTAGGCAATCGGCTCCTCCTCTCCTCACACAGAAGTCATCGCTGAGGAGAGGAGAGCAGATTGCTGCAGCCGGCTGATGATCAGTGAGTATGAGCTGTTTTTTACAGCTTTTTACTCACTGATCTTCAGTCTAGTGTAAACACACAACACACCACACAGTGTAAACACAGTCCCCACACATGTCCCCATACCACACACATGTCCCCAAAACATACATGTCCCCAAAAAATAAAAACACATGTCCCTAATAATAAAAACATGTCCCCCACATATGTCCCACTAAAATCACTTGTCCCAATGATTATGTGCACACATATGTACATGATCATTTGCGTACATATGTCCGTGATCACACAAACCAATTATTATACACTTAACGGAATTTTTTTTTACCAAAAACATGTAGCAGAATAAATTTTGGCTTAAATTTATGACAAAATTTGATTTTATTGGATTTCTTTTAAAATAGAAAAAAGAAAATATTGTTTTTTTTCCAAATTTCCACTTTTTTTGCGCTTATATCGCAAACAATAAAAAACAGAGTCGTGAATAAATACCACCAAAATAAATCTCTATTTGTGCGAACAAAATGATAAAAATTTAATTTGGGTACAGTGTAGCATGACCGCGCAATTGCCACTGAAAGCGCTAGAGCGATGAAAGCTGAAAATTGGGCTGGGAAGGAAGGGGGCGAAAGTGCCCTGTATTGTAGTGGTTAAAAACACCCCATGAGCGGCGCTTTATTGTGAAAGCACAGGCGGCCCCAGTGTGAAAGGGGTTTTAAAAAAAAAAATCATTGATTTTTATCCACCTAGCTTCCCTCCAATCATCTCTCAGACCTCTCCTGACTGAGCTGTGCAGTAATTTCAGCTCTCCAAACCTTTTTTTTTCTGACAGCTCACACAAGCTTTATAAATTCCAGACTTTGAAAGGCTGTAGGGAAGAAAAGACTGCAGATTACAGTTTATGTGGGAGGATTTGTTTCATCTCTATGTATCACCTGAGACCAGTCACTTCATTGGATATATGTACGGGTTTACAGCCACTTGTTTTACAGAAGGCTTCTCGTCCCACCTACAGGCAAGCTGATTTTGGAAAAGCACATATAACCAGTTCAGCTCTTTGGATGTACGAGTGAACCTTTGATCACAAGCTGATGGCTGCAGTAGCGGCTATGGGGAGGGAGAGTGCTGTGCTGTGTGATGTCACTTCTGGTTTCAGATGCACCTTTTCCAGGCCAGCACATCTATCCAAGCCAATCTGTGCTTGGTTAGAAGGCATGAAGGGTAGGATTTAGGGTTAGCACATTGTGCTAACCCCTAATGTCTCCATAAAAAGTACCTGTCACCTGTCCAATGCTATTACATAGGGTTTTATTAACCCCTTGCTATAGCAATCAAGTAAAAAAGAAAAGAATGTGTGTGTATGTATATGTATATGTATGTGTGTGTGTGTGTATGTGTATGTGTGTGTATATATATATATATATATATATATATATATATATATATATATATATATTATTATTATTATTAAAAGAATAAAAAATTGCCTAAACCCCACCTGCTCAAATGCAAGCCCAGGGTATGCACGCATATGTAAACGACGGTCGCACCACACTTGTGACGAATCGCTGCGAATGCTGAGAACAATAATCCTAGCACAAGAGCTCCTGGTTTACTCTAAAATGAGGAGCTGTAAACACGTTTAACAACTTGCTGACCACCGTATAGCAGTTTTACTGCTACAGGCCGGAAGCTGTGCGCAGGATCTTGTGTAATATATATGTGATTCAGCATTTCTGTCTGTAGAGGGTGCAAGTACACAGCCGGTGGGCCGCTTATACTGTGACTTTTTCACAGCAGAAGCCAAACTGTAGTTTCTGGGCACTCGATGTCCTCTGGCACCAAATCGATTGTCGGTAAACAACACAGACCAGTCATCTGTCTATGTAAACAAGGCAGGTTGCCGTTCTGACAGGGGGGAAAGGAACGTATTCTGTGTTTTGCAAAGCAGGGACTAGAATCCATATCTTCCCCTAGTAAAAGCAGCACATACAGTACACATAAACACTTATTTAACCCCGTCCCAGCCAGTGTCATCAGTACAGTGACAGTGCATATTTTTAGCAGTGATAACTGTCAGTGTCGCTGGTTGCCACACAGTGTCAGTGTCCGATTGCCTGCTACAAAAACGCAGTCCCGCTAAAAGTCGCTGATCACCGGCATTACTAGTATAAAAAATTTAATAAATCAAAATTCCATAAATATATCAAATTGTTTTTAGACGCTATAATGTTTGCGTAAACCAGTCAATAAACGCTTATTGGGATTTGTTTTACCAAAAATATGTAGCTAAATACATATTGGCCTACATTTATGAAGAAATTAGATTTTTTTTTTTTTTTTTTTTATAATTTAATTGACTGTTTTATAGCAGAAAGTATTTTTTTTTTTTTGTTTATAGCGCAAAAAAATAAAAAAAGCAGTGGTGATCAAATACCACCAAGAAGATCAGTTTGTGGGAAAAAAAGGACATACGTTTTATTTAGGTACAGTATTGCATGGCCACACAATTGTCAGTTAAAGTAATGTAGTGTTGTATGGCAAAAAGTGGCTTGGTCATGAAGGGGGTTAAATCTTCCAAAGCTCAAGTGGTTAAAGCATCACCTAAGGAGATTTTTGAGCACCATGGTTTTTGGTAATATCTTGGGTGCATGCAATTTTAAGGCATGGAACGTCTACGTGGAACCAATCTATCTAGTCATACAACCTCATCTTTTATATTTTAAAGAGCAAGTCAACTTCCATCTTTAAATTATACTTATAGGTAAGCCTATAATAAGGCTTACCTATAGGTAATGTATATATATCTCTTGAACGTGTGCTTGTTAAGGACATATTTACTGTACATGCAGCCATTGACATCATTGACGCATATGCTCTGAAGCAACGACCACCCTGTGCCCTGACTGGCAGCTCTCACACATACGTGGGAGTGACGTCATCGCGGCTCCGGCCAGTCACAGAGCTGGAGTCCGCAAACCCAGAAGCAAAACTGGTAATGATGGAAGCTGTATCCAGCTATGACATCGCATTGCTGGAAGCCTTCCTTTTAAGGTAGGTTTTACATAATGTGCTAGTATGCAATGCATACTAGCACATTATGTCTTTGTCTTGCAGGTAAGGAAAAAAATGTGTGTTTTTGCATTAATTCATTTTATTATATATTTTTTTTTCTTGAAAATTTGCATTTAATAAACAGTTGTTCAAATATCATGTGACGTAAAAAAAATTGCAACTATCACCTTTTTATTGTACAGGGCCTCCACTTTCAGAAAATATCTAATATTCTGGGGGTTTAAGTAATTTTTACATGTATAATAAAAATAAAAAATAAATTGCTCTGGAGCCGAACTGGATAAACGGCATGCCGTTTGAATGAACCTTTTGCTTCAGTCAAGTGTGTTGCTAATGCTGTGGATACAGAATAAAGGTTGTACTTTGACTAGTTGGTCTGTACTCCAGCTTTCATAACTCATCCACCATTAATATTGTCAAAGCCAAAACGGAAAGGATTTCCATGTGTTTTTTTTTTATTTATTTATTTTCACAAACAGGCCTTGCTGTTATTTACTCCCATTCAGACTCCAAATATAGTAGGGACTAATGAGTAAATGGCATGTGTATGTGAACTTAGGAGAGCACATGGCCTTTGCTGATCCAGTATACCCATCTATGGAGAGGTCTGTGTTGGTGCTCGTGGGTGTTCTGTGTCAGCACAGGCTAAAAGGCCGGCGAGTGAGATGTTCACTGGGCCATTGACTGACAGACTGTGTGCCTGTACTCATCCCTCACATGAACTGTTCAATTGGTATTCTATCTGTGAATGTAATGTGTAACTGAATATTAGACATGTAATAAGTGTATACCTATAAAACCCATTCAGTGTACATAGGCTAATTTTATTTTGCATTTGTATTTCAGTGTGTAAAGACCCACCATATAAAGTAGAAGAATCTGGGTACGCTGGTTTCATTCTACCCATAGAAGTCTACTTCAAAAATAAGGTACTTTATGATTGAAATTTGTGTAATAATTATCAACAAATCCTAAAACCATTTTTCCAGTCTTTGATATGTTTGCCTTAAAATTTGCAAGCAGGTATGTCGTAAAAACATGGCCAACTCTGTTTTATATGCATATTTCAAATATATATGTATAGGGTCCCTAACTCTTCAACATACATCATATAGTATGCATGTGATTTGACAAAGCAACACGTTTGCTGTAATGTTCCCTTCACAGCAGCATAACATACACAGTACTACCAGGTGTATGTTATGTTGTTTGTTTTGTCATAGGCATTCTGTTTTGTAAGTGAGAGATATTATTTCTCCACCGAAAAGAGTTTTCTGTATCAAGGTGTATGTAACCTGCCATTAATAAGTTTGCTTCTTAACATGGTTATACACCTCAGACTAGAAATCCTAGAACAAAGCATATTTCTCTATAGTGTGTGCTTGTCTCAATCCAGAGCACAAAGTGTCATTTCTGTCTGCTGCTTTGTTCCTCTGCTATCAGCATGAGTCTCTTCTGGCAAGTGTTCCTGACACCAAGAGAAAAATGGTGATGGGAGGGTTCTCCAGGAGTCTGACAGCCTCAGCTCTGTACCTTTTTTGTTCCTTCTTTCCTTCCAATCAGGTCTCAGAGCTCTCCTCACTGAGCTTTGCAGAGTGCAACTTCATCTCTCCACCCTATTTTTTTCTGAAAGCTCAGACAACTTTGTATACATTTTGAACGGATGTAGAGAAGAGATTGCTGCAGATAAACCGGGTACAACTTACACAGAGATGAAACAAATCATCCTACATATCACCTGAGGCCAGTCACTTCCCTGGGTATATGTAATGCCCCTTTCAAATGTACGACCTGAAAGTCACGCAACTTTAACGCGACTCGAAGCAATGCCTGTGCAATCTTCAGATCTTTGGACCTTAAGTTGCATCAAAGTCAGACCAAAGTAATACAGGGACTACTCTGAAGGCGCTGGGCCTTAAAGTCGCACGGGTATGAATGATACTAAATATAATAGGGTACGACTTGTCATGTGACTTTGCATTCCCAAGTTGCAGGACAAGTCGCACAAGTGTGAAACGGGCCTAAGGGTTTACAACCACTTTAAAATTCAAGGTCCATGGCTGCATTGCTAACCCAGCAGCCAAATCTAAATTCTTGGTCTGCATAGTTCAAAGCAGTGATTTAAAGTAACCAAAAATGTTTTTTCTTTGTTTTATATACAGTGGGGAAAGGGTAAAACCCCTTGTAGGTTTTACAGCTATCTAGGACTCTGTTACTTCTCCCCCACCCACCCAGCTGCCCACCTAAGGCTGCCTACCTAAGGCTGCCTTCACACCTGAGCATTTTCAGCTCGTAAAATGGGAGAAACAAAACACCTGAAAAATGCCCAAAAAGCAAAACCCCATTCATTTAAATGGCTCCTGTTAACATCTGAACGTTTTGTAGCCTGAAGCTCAAATTACACAAGCTTTTTACAGGAGTTTTACTGCTTTTTACATTGGTGACTTTTTGACCTGTGCAAAAACGCGGCAAAAACGCATGACCTTCTGCCTGAAAATAAAACGCTCAGGTGAGAATGCAGCCTAAAACTTAACATACAGCCTGAGGAGGCTGTACACATCCCACAGCAGAGGAGCTTTGTTCCGCTGCAACTTTGAAGTAGAACTATAGACAAAACTTTATCTTTTTTCATTTTGGATAGAGCAAGGGAAGGCTATAAACCCTGTCGGATTTTTTTCCCACCATCTGTGTCCCATTGTGGAGATTTCCCTTTACTTCCTGTCCCATAGCCAAACAGGAAGTGAGAGGAAATCCCTGTTAATTAAGGGACCCCCAGCTCACCAGAACTAGTGTCCCCAAGGGAAGATGTCTCCTCTTTTTCTGAGGCCAACCCAAATGTTGGGATTGTCTTGTATATTTACTTTCAATCATAAATGGTAAACAGGACAAAGAGACTGGGCAAACCTCCTTTATAGGGACACAGAAAGCAATAAAAACTAACAGGGGTTCAGCACTTCATCCCAAACTAAAAAAAAAGTTTTGCCTTTTAACCACTTGCCGTCTTCTGCCCCATAACAGATTTATTTCTACAGGGTGGCTCTTCTGTGCAGGAACACGTGTGTGTGTGTGTGTGTGTGTGTGTATATATATATATATATATATATATATATATATATATATATATATATATATAATGTCATTCTGCACTTCCGCCTGCAAGGGAGTGATTAATCACTGCCGAAGCCGATCTGTTGTTGTCAGGCACTGGATCTTCAGTAAAACACACAGAATGGAGCTCTGGCTATGTAAACAAGGCAGTTCTTACGAGGGAAGTGATGGATTCCCTGTGTTAAGCAGGGCATAACATCCATTTCCTTACCTAGTAAATGCACCTAACACAGAACACAAAAACACTGGTTAGGCACACACTGGTTAACCCTTTGATCAACCTAGATGTTTAACCCCTTCTCAGCCAGTATCGTTAGTACAGTGAAAGGGCATATTTTTAGCACTGATCACTGTATTAGTGTAACTGGTTCCCACAAAGTGTCAAAAGTGTAATGCCCTGTACACACGGTTAGACTTTCCGATGGGAAAATGTGCGATCGGATTGTGTTATTGGAAAATCTGATCGTGTGTGGGCTCCATCTGACTTTTTCCATCGGAATTTCCGACACACAAAGTTTGACAGCTGGATCTAAAATTTGCCGACAACATTGTTTATATTCTGATCGTGTGTAGACCATTCCAAAGTGCCACGCATGCTCAGAATAAATTATGAGACGAAAGCTATTGGCTACTGGTCTAGTCTCATCGGACGTGTTGTACGTCACCTTGTTCTGAACGATCAGATTTTTCAGACACCTTTGTGCTATTGTGTGTATGCAAGATAAGTCTGGGCCAAAATCCGTCAGAAAAAATCTGACGGATTTTGACGTCGGAATGTCGGACCGTGTGTACAGGGCATTAGTGTCCGATTGTCCAACGCATTTTCCAAGTCTTGCTATAAGTTGCTGATTGCTGCCATATCTAGTATGAAAAAAAAAAAAACATAAATATACCATAGTTTGTATATGGCTATAACATTCACATAAACCAATCAGTATATGCCTATTGAGATTTTTTATTTTTTTTTACCAAAAACGTAGCAGAATACATATTGGCCTAAATTGATGAAGAGATTTGATTTTGTTAATTTGTTATTGAATATGTTTTATAAGCATAAAAGTAAAAAGGGAAGGCTAAAAAAAAAAATAGAGAGACATGCAGCTACCATATTTAGGAATTGGTAAGCTGCAATATAATAATCAATTTGCTTTTGTGTTCATTACTGCTTTAATGTAGCACACACAAATTTTCTACATGGTGGAGGTGCCTCAAAAGTGTTAATCTATCCTGATCTTTTTTTTTTACAGTACAAGCTCCGCCCCGATTTGTTTCGCCCTTGATTAGGCTGGCTTGTGTTTGCAGCTGCTGATTTTGCTTAGGAGCCAAATATATCATTTTTTTATTGTAATGGAATGCACTTTATGACCAAAAATGAGCTTATGTCTGGTTTTATTAATTGAGTGATGATGAAACTTTTCATCATAGTGTCATCTGTCATATGAATATATCTTCTACAGCTAATTGAACCTAATGTTTTATAAAGAATGATTAGCGGCTTTTGAATTGCTGTCAGACATATGTTTCACAAAATATTTGCAGACGTCAATCACGTTTTATAAATGCTTTCTTGATTGTACGGTGACTTGCATAGACCCTGGACTTGTTCTTGACTTATTTAAAGTGACACTAATGCCTCGTATCTTTTTACCTACTATGATAAAAGATGATTATTATTGGCACACACACAGCGCAGCTCAGATCCACTCACCCACTCCCTCCTCACATGGTTTGATTGACAGCAGCAGAAGCCAATGGCTCCCTCTGCTATCAGACGGTCTACTGAGAGCAGTGAGAAAGACAAGTGCTACAGCAGACAGGCTCCCCGCTGGGTCGAGAAAGGACTCAGATAAGTGTTTGGGGAGAGGGGAAAAGAAACAGCAAGGGGACATTTTTTTTACCAAAATGCAGGTAATGCATTAAAGAAGATGCATAGGCAAAACTTTTTTTGCCCCTGCTTCTCCTATGGATCGGAGGAGTGCACTTCATTCTGCACTTCTGTTACCCGTTTTCAGCCTACAGAGGGCTAAAGTCTCCTGTAGGCTGATGGCACTCAGCCTGTCCAGGCTCTGCATGGATCCTGACTTTGCAGTCATGATCCACCTGGATGCCTGGTGAGCAGCTGCCTCAGCAAGCCGATGGGAGACTGAGCAAGTTTGTCCCACCCCTTCCACAGCCCAGCGCTCCAGTGAGCACTGGAGGGGCAAAGCAGAGAGTCAGTGACTGACAGTCACCAGCTCTCTGCTCACTAAAGATTGAGAACCGAGTGACCAGCTGTCTTTGATCGCTCAGTTCTGGGTCTTAGAAGCAGCAGGGGGCAGATGCAGCATCCACCTAGATGAATATACTTATTTAAGTAAAAAAAAAACTTTTGACTTTAGAACATTTTTAATGCTTTATACTCTAAGTAAAGACATGCTCTTTAAGTGATTACACTTTTCTCAGTGCTAGGACCACCAAGATGCTGTGGGGCAACCCCTTCAAACAGAAGTTGCCATCAGGGTGGATTTGATTTAAATCAAGTCGTTTTAAATCACTAGTTAAAAGGTGAGGTTTATATCAACTTGATTTAAATAGTTACATAGTAGGGGAGGTTGAAAAAAGACACAAGTCCATCAAGTCCAACCTATGTGTGTGATTATATGTCAGTATTACATTGTACATCCCTGTATGTTGTGGTCGTTCAGGTGCCTATCTCATAGTTTTTTGAAACTATCGATGCTCCCCGCTGAGACCACCGCCTGTGGAAGTGAATTCCACATCCTTGCCGCTCTTCAAATCATAGCTTTTACAGAGCAACTGTCATCTCTGTCTCCCAGCAGCTCCTCCTCTGACCCGCTGTTGACTCACCAACAGTTCTTATTCACTTTAATGGGGTGGCTGGTGATGCAGCAGTGACACAACAAGGTGAGGAATGTGGCAGCAGCAGGTGAGTGGATACCAGTTAACAGGCGCTGCCATGATGGATCTGAAATGACAGGTGCTCTTTAAATGTAAGGACTCATTCTTGCTGGTAGTGTGGGGGACCCAATGTGCGTGCCCACGGGCATGATTGCCACCGGCTACATGTGATCATGTGCACAATAGCTAGGGGATTTGTGTGTGTAAACACACAAATCCCTGTTCTGTCAGGGCGGAGGAGACCTATCGTTTGTTCCTACTAAGTAGGAACAACGATAGGTCTCCTCTCCCAGTCTGTCCTTTCCCCATACATTAAAACACACTGAGGGAACACACATTTTAACCCCTTGATCGCCCCTGCAATCTCCGTGATCCCAATTCTGTCAGGGAATTAGAGAGAGATTGTCTGTTCCTAGTGATCAGGAACAGTGATCTCTTTGTACTCCCTTTCAGTCCACTCCCCCCACACTTATAAACACTTCCGTAGGACACAGTTAACCCCTTGATCACCCCCTAGTGTTAACCCCTTCCCTACCAGTGAAATTTACACAGTAATCAGTGCATTTTTACAGCACTGGTCACTGTATATGTCAGTGGTCCCAAAAATGTGTCAAAAATGTCCGATCTGTCCACCGCAATGTCACAGTACTGCTATTACCGCCATTACTAGTAAAGAAAAAAAATAATAATAATAAAAATGCCATAAATCTTTCCCATATTTTGCAGACACTATAACTTTTGTGCAAACAAATCAATATATGCTTATTGCGATTTTTTTTTTACTAAAATAATTTAGAAGAATATATATTTGCCTCAACCGATGAAGAAATTTGTTTTGTTTTTTAAAACATTTTTGGTTATATTTACTATTGCAAACAGTAAAAAATATTGTTTTTTTTTCAAAATTGTCGCTCTTTTTTTTGTTTATAGTGCAAAAAATAAAAACCTCAGAGGCGATCAAATACCACCAAAAGAAAGCTCTATTTGTGGGAAAAAAAGGACGCAAATTTTTATTTGGGTACAGCATTGCATGACTATGTAATTGTCAGTTAAAGTGACGCAGTACCAAATTGTAAAAAGTGTTGTGGTCAGGAAGGGAGTAAAATCTTCCTGAGCTGAAGTGGGTAACATTTGCAAGCAAAATGAAGGTCTCCTATTTAGAATATTAAGCTTTCAGATTAGTAAAACAGCGATATCAGAACTGATTTTAGGTTAAGGGCTCATGTACACAGGGCGTTTTAAAAATGCCAGCGCATTAGACGCATTTTTAAATTATCGTTATTTTGCGCTTTCCCAAATTTTTGCAGTTAGCGTCTTTGGACATTTTTCATTAAAAACACTCCCTATAATGTTAAAACCTTAAATGTGGCTTGACATGTTTAGCCGCGATTGGATGCCTTTTAGCCATGATTTTTGGCATTTTTCATTTTTACTGCTTCTGGAAGCACAGGCTGTCATTTTATTTTTTTACTGCCCCTAAACGCTTATGCCTCCTATGGGAGTACGCAAGCCGAGTTGCAGCTCCGTGTGTCCATTCAGACACTGAGCTGTGGTTCAGCTCAGCCCCCTCTCTCTCCTGATTGGCTAACTGACTTTGATAGCAGCGGGAGCCAATGACGCCGCTGCTGTGTCTCAGCCAGTCAGGATGGAGAGTCCCCAGATGGCTAAAACACCCGTGGAAATCTCTGGATAGCGATGGGGCTCAGGTGTTAGGGGGACCAAGGGGGGTTGCTGAACACAAAAGGTGCATAGAATGCATTAAGATAAAATACCTTCTGACTTTACAACCCTTTTAAAAAATCAATGTTTAGTAACTGAATATCTTTGAAAAAACAAACTTACAAAAGGAACTTAAACTGAATATATCAGCTGGGTCCACATAAAAAAAAAAAATTCAAACACGGTCCTTTCATCACTGCACGTCTTATCATGATGTTGTTTCATTTGGGCCACTAGGCCTTGCATCTCTTTGTTGCATTGCTTGTATTTTGCATGCATATCTGCTTTACCTATAGGTAGGGGAACTTCATTACCATATTCCCAAACTGGCTCTTTTACTGCCTGCTGTCATTTTGCTCCCCAAGGGAGGAATAAAGCACTTCAAGCTATGAGCAGAAAGATCACAGGGTTTATAAGCTGCTTGGAAGGTTTCAATTTCCTTTTTACTACTTGCCCTTCTTCCTCACACTTAGAGCCTAGCACAGATGCATTTCTCTTCAAACAATCATACAGTTTGAAGTGTACATAGATTTGCAAAACTGTGGGATAAAGGAATATTCCTGAACTTTGTTTTATCTCATTGTTACTGTGAAACTGTACAAATTGATCAATGTAGTGCTTGTTATCTCAGCTTGCAGAGTTTGGATTCATTGAATGAGTTTAATAAAAATGTAAATATTGCAGAATATACAGCCTCGCGCTACATAACTAAGCTCCATTTCATGCTGAATAAACTAAATTATTAAACTTAAGTAGAAAACTATCTTTAGATAGATTTTTACTCCAAAAGCATTTTAACCACTTCCAGACTGCCCGCCGTCATTATACGTCGGTACTTTGACGTTGAATACTGTTATTGCAGCAGATAGCTGTCATAACCCTGGTATTTTTAAAAACTGCGGGCGGACTGCTTTCAGATAAAAGTGGTCTCTGCGGCAGATTCGGCATAAGATCACTTCTGTCAGCGGCGGAAGAGGTGGACACCCCCTCTTGTTGCTTCTCTGTCATCTACACTGCTTACCGCAGTGGTGGAGACGATGAGGTTCCTCTCCTCAGAGGCTGGAAGTTGAGTGAGGGAATGATGGCCCCCATGTGACTCCATACCATTGGATAACGGACGCAACGTCAAACATCACTTCCACCCAATGGTCTTAAAGGGGAAATTTTTTTTTATAAAAAAAAAAAAAGTTTTTTTTTTTTTTTTTTATTGCGTTTAAGTGTAAATGTGAGATCTACAGTCTTTTTGACCCCAGATCTCACATTAAAGAGGTCTTGTCGTGCTTTTTTTCTATTGCAAGGGATGTTTACATTCTTTGTGATAGGAATAAAGATGATCCAAAAATGTTTCTTTTTTAAAGGGATAGTGTAAAATCAATTAAAATAAAAAAAAAGTAAAAAAAAGTAAAGTGCCCATCCTGCCATGCTCGTGGGCAGAAGCAAATGCTCAAACCACACGTGAGGTATAGCTGTGATCATTAGAGCAAGTGCAATAATTCTAGCAAAAGAGCTCCTCCTGTAACACAAAACTAGTAACTTGTAGAAATTGTTAAACTTTGCCTATGGAGATTTTTAAGGGTCAAAGTTTGTCGCCATTCCATGAGCGGGCACAGTTTTGAAGCATGATATGTTGAGTATCAATTTACTCGGCGTAACATCATCGTTCATAATATCTAAAAAAAAATTGGCTTAACTTCACTGTTTTCTTATTTCTTAATTAAAATTGTTTTATTTTTTCTCAAAAAATTGCATTTGTAAGACCGCTGCACAAATACGGTGTGACATAAAGTATTGCAATGACCATTTTATGCTCTAGAGTGTCTGGGGAAAAAAAAAAAAGAATGTTTAGGGGTTCTAAATAATTTTCTAGCAAAAATACCTGATTTTAACTTGTAAACATCTAGTGTAAAAAATAAGTCCAGTCCTTTGGTGGTTAATAAAATACATTTGATAAAAATCAAAAAAATCTAAATTTTTTTTTTTTAAAAGAATCATCAATTTTTATCCACCTTTGTTGCCATTGTAATCCAAGACACAAAGTCCTGCTGTATCAATAGCTTGCTGCAAATCCTTTTTTCTTTGTGTTGTTTCCTTTGTGTGAAATACCTGGTGTTCCTGCCAGTTCTTCTGCTTTTCTATTGAAAACTGACCACACTGGACATTAAAGTTCTTCCTGGTCAGTGTTCTGGCTGTGCTGGGAACTCAGCCTACTCTGCTCAAATTATCAGACTTCTGCTGATACGCTCCCCTGCACTGCCATTCAATGGGAAGGCCCTTTTTTTGTTATCCTCCCCAGGTCTCTAAGATCTTTATGCAGCTGAAAACCGAGATCATGTGATCAAAAAAAAAAAAAGGAGGGGGGGGGGCGATTGAAAAGGCATTTACAGCCTTTTCTATGCACAAATGTTTTGCCTTTCATTCCTATTTTAAACGGAATGGGATGTTTTACAAGAAGAAGGTTTACATATACTTTTAAAGGGAACCTATAGAAAAAAAGTGTGGGGACAGGCATCACTTAAATTTGCCTCTTAAAATACTGGTTCCCTGGCTACAATGCTGGTGCGATTGCTTCTGAAACAAGATTAGAAGAATTGGCTTTACTTTGATATTACTAATCCATATAATTGTCCCAGATCAGCCTCATAGTAATGCAGTTGTGCAGCATTTCCATGATCAGGTCAGGAAAGGCAGCCTCTGTATTTTCCAACCTCAGTACAAGTATTTTTTAAACCTAAATTCAGGATTAAAAATGTATATTTCATGATATTTGTATAGTATTATCCAGGGGCCCAGCGGCCTTTAGATGGGCCTAACAAAAATGCCGGGATTTATGGTTCTAAGATGCTCTACAAAATACTTAATATGTGTAGGTACCTGGAGGAGCCTCCTAACCCAAACAATACATCTTATAGCCACAGATACCAGGTTTCCAATAAATGTGAATAATACATTATTCTTATGTGTGCAAAACTGTAAAATCGAAGTTGGAACTCATTTGTTATATATTTGTTTCCTTTATCTTACCTCAACCTGGTTCGTTAAAAAGTCATAAGGTTTTTTTTTACCTAAATGCATTCCATGCTCTAGGTAAAAAACCTTTCTCCTATCACCTTCCAGAACCGCACACCTGAGAGATGAGGGTTCCTTCCTACAGGAAACGCAATCCATTGACAATTTTTTATAAGTCCCCACCCTTCCCCTTGATCCCCAGTATTGATTGTGTTTCTCCCGAACACAGCAGCATGTTTGTTTTGTTTGGGACCCAATGACTGGGGAGTGTCGGATGGTCCCCTGTTGAGGCATGTTCTAGGGAACCAGGGAGGGCTGAACTAACCTGCCGGATTGTCATTCTCACAGGTTGCCCTCAAGGCTGCACCAGCGCTCTGGCCACAGGGAGTGCGCGCCATCGCTGTAAGTGCAGAAAACCGCCTCCACCAGCTGCTCTCTTCCTCATAGGATTCCTGGGGAGAAGCCATTTTGCATTGGCAGAAGTGCTGCCTTGCTCTGGATAAGGTCACGGCCGCCTCACAGGAAGTGGGCAGCACCAGAGGAGCAGCGTGCCCAGGATGTACCTCTAAAATGTCAGGAAACAGCGTGGAGAGCGGCGTGGGGAAGGAGAGATGGAACAGGAGGAAGGGATGGCGACTACAACTGCGGGCAAATCCAAATCAGGGTCCAGTGAGGAGGGGGGGTGAGAGACTGTGGCTTCTAAGGAGTCTGAGAATCCCTGGCCCAGTCAGGACAGGCTGGGTCTCACTAATCACCTTACTCCCCCTGCCAGTACAAGCTCGCAGTTAGGGGGAAGACAGAGTAAGTTAGATGTATGCTCTACGTCTTGTCTTACAGAATCCCCCAGAGGAAACCAGGAGGCCCCAAATAAACAGCCTCTTTCCGCAACAGGGCATAGCTCCTCAAAAAAAAGGATAAGCTTCCAAAATTCCATTCCAAGCTTTTCTGCTATAATTGTATTAACAAATTAGCAGGGAAAGAGGCTTTAACCTTAATGAAGAAGTTCCTTTAATCTACGCAGACATGCTGGCAACATTTAGATTTTCCATGAAGCAGCCTGACAATCAACAGTCCAGGGCCCTCACCCAGAGGAGCTTGCCCTTAGAGAAGGCCCATCCTCCCAGGAAAGTCTCTCCAGCGGGGGAGCCCAGTGCTCTCCTCCTGTCCTCACAGCCACTACCTCTAGCTCAGGTAGAGAAGGAAGAGGAGGATGGGGGAGAAATGGAAAGCCAGGTCAAATCAGGCCACAGCTCAGATGGGGAGGTGGATCCAAACTAGCTAAGCGAGACACAGGAGGATGTCAGGTTAAGGAGACACCTCTTTGTCCTGGAGAATCTGGATGGGCTCCTACAAGCGATATATGCCACAGAGAAGATTCCAGAGACTCAGGGTGACCTCCGCACAGGACAAGATATACAGGGGGCTGAGCAAGGCTCAATCCAGGGTGTTCCCACTCCACCAGTCCCTAAAGGATCTGATCCTACAGGAATGGAGGGAACCTGAAAGGAGAATTGTCAGACAAAAAACCTGGAAAAGGAGATTTCCCTTTAAAGAGGATGACGCAGAGACATTTTTTAAGCTCCGAAAACATGATGCATCTCTGTCTCAAGTCACCAAGCAGTCTGACCTCTCCTTTGAGGATGCAGGCAGTATTAAGGATCTGATAGACTATAAATCAGAATCCCTCATTAGAAAGGCTTGGGATGCAAATACATCAGCCATGGGTCCAGCCTTAGCAGCAGCCTCTGTAGCCAGGAATGCAGACTTCTGGGTGGAAAAGCTGACCAAACACCTGTCACAGGAATTTGAATTTGATGACATCCTTGACTGCCTATCAGTGATAAGAAAAGCCATTGCATACCTTGTAGATGCCGCAGTTGAGTCTGCAAGATCCTCGGCTAGACGGCCGCATTAATCAACTCAGCTAGAAGAGCTGTCTGGATTAGGGCCTGGGGAGGAGAGGTCACATCAAAGGCTGAACTATACAGCTTTCTCTTTCTGGGCTTATTGCTGTTTTGGCCAGGGCCTAGACGATGTCCTGTCTAGATCCTCAGAAAAGGGTAAGTTCCCAGTAAAGCCCAAGTAAGAACGTTTTTCGTGGCCCCCCCAGTGGCAACCGCAGCGTTGAGCCAAAAAAGAGCCCAACAGGAGGTGGGGCAGTGGTAGGGGAAGGCAAAAGAGCAACTTACTCTTTTTCTCCCCCAGAGTTGGCGCCAAAGAAACTAAGTGATGCCAAGCTCAGGGTGGGGGTCGGCTGTCTAACTTTGTCCCACAGTGGGAAAAGATATCAGATAGCGCCTACATCTGCCAGATCCTGCGAGAAGGTCATCGCCTGGAATTTTAGGCAAAACCCCCCTCTATGATCGCCCTCACACCCCCCAGGGATACCTTGAAATGATCCGCCCTTCTGGATGGTATCCAGGAAGTGGTAGAACAGCAGGTGATTGTACCTTTACAAAAAGAACAACTATACCAAGGATTCTACTCCCATTGTTCACAAGCTGTCGGGAAAGTATCAGCTTATAGTAAACCTAATGCCCTGTACACACGACCAGTTTTCCCGTCTGAATAAACTCTGAAGGTTTTGCGTCTTGCGTACACACGATCACACCAAAGTCCGACGGTCAAGAACGCGGAGCGCAAAGCGGTGGGAGAGGCCCTAAAATCCTTTCAAGAAAACCTAAACAAGGAGGTTCAGGTCAGCTCCGACAACGTCACTGTTGTAGCTTATTTAAATCACCAGGGAGGCACCAGGTCCAGATCCCTCCTGGAATTATTCAAGGAGATTCTGGACTGGGCCAAAGGGAAGGTCCTCTCCATATCAGCTGTCCACATAAAAGGGACATGCAACATCAAGGCAGATTTCCTCAGCCATCGGAGGTATTTCAAAACCTGGTGCAGCACTTAAGCCACATACACACTATCAGATTTTCTGCTGATTTTTGTCTTCAGATTTACCAAAACTATGTAGTGCAAGGGTCTGCCTGATTGCATACACATTGAAACTCCTAAGGTTTGACCTCATATTATATGGTTTTGGTAAACCTGAAGGAAAAAATCTTCAGAAAATCTGATCGTGTGTATGGGGCTTTAGGAATCCGGAAATACATCTGTTTGCCAACTGACAGAACAGAAAGGTCAAAGAGGTATTTCTCAATTTCCCAAGGGAGGGAGTCAGAAGGCTGACGCCCTGTCTCAGACCTGGCAGTGCAGGCTCGCATATGTCCTTCCCACCCCTAGCACTGATTCTGCAGGTCCTTCAGAAGCTCAACCAGCCTCCAGGCCAGCTCCTCCTGATAGTGCCCTGGTGGCCAAGGAGAGCTTGGTTGGCAAGCTTAACCGCTTAAGCCCCGGACCATTTTGCAGGCCAAAGACCAGACCGCTTTTTGAGATTCGGCACTGCGCCGCTTTAACTGACAATTGCGCAGTCGTGTGATGTGGCTTCCAAACAAAATTGACGTCCTTTTTTCCCCACATATAGAGCTTTCTTTTGGTGGTATTTGATCACCCCTGCGGTTTTTATTTTTTGCGCTATAAACAAAAAAAGCGTAAATTTTGAAAAAAACTCATATTTTTGGGGAATATTTATTATAGCAAAATGTAAAAAATAATATCAAAAATGTTTTTTTTCCTCAGTTTAGGCCAATACATATTCTTCTACATATTTCTGGTAAAAAAATAAAAATAAAAAAAATCGCAATTAGCGTTTTATTGGTTTGTGCAAAAGTTATAGCATTTACAAAATAGGGGATATTTTTATAGCATTTTTATTAATATTTATTTTTTCACTAGTAATGGCGGTGATCAGCGATTTTTATTGTGGCTGCGACATAATGGCAAACACATTGGACATTTTTGGAACCATTGTCATTTGCACTGATTCCTGTGTAAATACTAGTAATGGCGGTGATCACAGATTTTTATCATGACTGCGACATTATGGCATACACAATGGACATTTTTGACAAATTTTTGGGACCATTGTCATTTATACAGCAATCAGTGCTATACAAAAGCACTGATTCCTGTGTAAATTACACTGGCAGTGAAGGGGTTAACCACTAGGTGGCAGCGTAGGGGTTAAGTGTGTTCTAGGGGCGTGTTTATAACTGTGGGGGGGGGGCGTGGCTGACTATGACACATCACTGAACTCGGAGCAGAGATCAGTGACGCTGTCACTAGGTAGAACTGGGAGATGCTTGTTTACATTAGCATCTCCCCGTTCTTCCTGCCCGTGAGGCGATCATGGGTATCCCCGCGGCGATAGAGTACGCAGGACCCGCGATCAGACTCACGGAGGTTCCGACCGGCGGCGTGCACACGATGGCACAGCGGCAAATTTAAAGGGATGTACCTTACACCTATTTGCCTGTCTGTGCCAGTCTGCTGACGTATATCGGCGTGCGCCGGTCAGCATGTGGTTAAGATCCAATGGCGGTGGCAGAGGCGTGGATGCTCCCAAACAGGTCGGATCTTCTCAGGCAGGGTCCAGTGCACCCAATTGCACCCAAGGCTGGAACTTTTCCTGCTGGCGGCTTGGCTAGTGAGCGGCAGATCTTAAAGCGTAAGGGCTGCTCAGAGAGAGTGATGGGTACCCTCGTTCTGAGCAGAAAACCAGTGACTAAGAAAATTTACTCAAAAGTTTGGAAGACTTTCTGTTCCTAGGGTATAGAAAAACAGATGACCTCTATCACTGTCCCGGTTATCTTGGAGTTTCTCCAGGACAGAGTAGAAAAGGGCCTAGCAGTCAGCACCTTCGGTTGATGATAGCAGCGCTCTCGGCCTACCTTGATACAAGACTAGCAAAGCAAAACCTCATTAAGCGATTCCTGGTGGCCAGGGAAAGGGTTTCCCTGGCCTCCAACGCAGTTTCCCACCATGGGACCTGACAAGGGTATAGAGGTGTTCTCTAAACAACCATTTGAACCTATAGAGGAGGTTCATTTTAAGTTTCTAACCTTAAAATTTTCATTTTTGTTAGCATTTACCATGACCAGGAGGTTTGGGGATCTACAAGGGCTGTCCATGAAGGAACCCCTTCCTATTGATACAGCCAAATAGTCACCCTCAGCCCAGACCCTTTGTATCTACCAAAGGTAGTATCTTTATTTCATAGGACACAACATATAACATTCCCGTCCTTTTGTGATAAACCAAAAAAGGAGAAAGAAATTAAATTTCATTGCCTGGATGTAAGAAGGTGTCTCCTTACCTATTAACCACTTAAGCCCCAGACCAATTTGCAGCCAAAGGACCAGGCCCCTTTTTTGCGATTCGGCACTGCGTCGCTTTAACTGACAATTGCGCGGTCCTGCGACGTGGCTCCCAAACAAAATTGGTGTCCTTTTTTCCCACAAATAGCTTTCTTTTGGTGGTATTTGATAACCTCTGCAGTTTTTATTTTTTGCGCTATAACCAAAAATAGAGCGACAATTTTGAAAAAAATGCAATATTTTTTACTTTTTGTAATAATTAATAACCCCCAAAAATATATAAAAAAACTTTTTAGGCCGATATGTGTTCTTCTACATATTTTTGGTAAAAAAAAAAATCACAATTAGCGATTTTTGATTGGTTTGCGCAAAAGTTATAGCGTTTACAAAATAGGGGATCGTTTTATAGCATTTTTATTAATATTTTTTTTTTTACTAGTAATGGCGGCGATCAGCAATTTTTTTTTATTGTGACTGCAACATTATGGCGGACACATCGGACATTTTTGACACATTTTTGGGGCCATTGTCATTTATACAGCAATCAGTGCTATTTAAATGCATTGATTCCTGTGTAAATGACACTGGCAGTGAAGGAGTTAACCACTAGGGGGCAGTGTAGGAGTTATGTATGATGTTATATGTTTTTTTTATTGTAGGGGGGCCTGGCCTGGCATGCAATGTCACTGATCATCCTTCCCTATAAAAGGGAACAGATGATCGGTGACAGCCACACTAGGAAGCACGAGGAGAGGTTTGTTTACACAGACCTCTCCTCGTTCTTCAGCTCTGTGACCCGATTGCGGGACACCAGCGGCAATCGGGTCCGCTGGTCCCGTGGCCACGGTCACGGAGCTCAGGACCAGGTCGGGAGCTCGCCAATGGCGGCACATTCCCGACCTACGGCTGGGCACTTAAAGAGCCACGTACAGGTACGTGATTGTACCCAGCCGTGCCATTCTGCTGACGTATATCAGCGTGAGGCAGTCCTTAAGTGGTTAACAAAGAAAAAGAGTTTAGGAAATCCAATCACTTACTAGTTTTATACGCTGGGCCAAGGAAGGGACTTCAGGCTTCTAAAGTATCAGTTTCGAAGTGGATCGGGGAGCTATCTCCCTGGCTTATGAGTGTTCTGGGGTGCCAGCACTAGCAAAAGTTAAGACTGATTCAACCAGGTCACTAGCAACTTACTGGGCTGAGAAAGCAGGGGCCTCCTGGGAACAAAGACGTAGCACATCCACCTGGTCCAGTCAGGATACCTCCTTTTAGCACTACCATGTGGAAGTGTTGTCACAGCAAGACTTGGCTGTGGTCCCACCCTGATGGTAGGCCTGTGTTTACTTGATTATCCTCTCAAGTGTCCTGGAAGGTGATAGGAGAAAACCTACATTTGACTTACCGGCAATGGTATTTCTATGAACCTTCCAGGACCGCAGGCCTACTTCCCACCCTATGGTGGAGGGAAAATGAGTTGAACACTAGGTGGTGAGTACCTATATGGAGTGATTGTCCTTGTGAACCTGTTCAGGATTACTTTATTACAAACTGGGAATCAAGGGGAAGGGTGGGGACTTATAAAAATCTGTCAATTGATTGTGTTTTACTGTAGGGAGGAGACCTCAACTCTCAGGTGTGTCGTCCTGGAAGGTTCGTAGAAATACTGTTACCGGTAAGTCTAACGTAGATTTTCAGTGCCTGTTTTGCCCCCTCTCCCCCTCCAAATACTTATCCAAGTCCTGTATCGATCCATCATTGCGCTCGCCTGTGGGTTTTCTCTCCTCTCTGCTCTCTTGATGAGAGCAGCAGGAGACATTGACTCCTGCCACTGTCAGTCAAATCCAGAGAGGAAGGGGCGGGCCCGTGCCATGCTGTGTGTGTCAATGGATGCACACAGCCTGGCTCGGGATTAAGCCCACACATATGCCACCATAGGAAGAGGCTTACTGTGCTCGCGCACACACAGAAGAGGAGGAGCCGAGAGCACTGGCAGGGGACCGCAGAAGCAAAAGTCATTGCACAGAGAGGTGCGTATACAATTTTTTATTTTAGGATAAAATAAATAACTTTACAACTGATTTAACTACATCCCGTCCACTATATAGACAAATGATGGTGGGTGGGTTGCCCTGTTTTGCGATGATGTCATATGACGTCACCCCAGTCTCACCACTCTTGCGTGCCGTGTCACTGGGATGCGGTGCAACCCCCGATCTCGGTAAAGAGCCGATGACGTGGCTCTTTACCCATTTGATCACTGGTATACAATCACAGCTGATCACGTGTAAATAAGGAAATGGCAGTTGCCGGCTCTCTTTGCCTCGCACAGAATGTGAGGAGAGGAGAGCCGATCAGTGGCATCTCCTCACAGGGGAGACCTGTACAAATAATCAGGGCACCAATTATCAGTGCCCTGATTATCAGTGCAGCCCCAACAATGCCCAGCAGTGATGCCAATTTGTGCCCATCAGGGAGGCCAATCTGTGCCCATCAGTGATGCAAGTTATTGCTGCCTTTCAGTGCCGCCCATCAGAGCCCCCTTTCATTGCCCATCAGTGCCACCTATCAGTGCTCATTAGTGCCCATCAGTGCTGCATATTAGTGCCTTCTCATCAGTGCCTAAAGATGGCCTGGGCCAGAAGTGCTAAGGGGTGTTTTTCACAAATGATTTCTCAGCAAAATAAAGCATGGAGACTTGGATAGATTGGGAAGTTTGCTTTGAATTTCAAAATTGAATTAAAAAGCGTTTTTTGGTTTGTGGTGCAGTGCAATTAAACTTTAACCATGTATTTGTTCATGATAGGATATCACCATAAATAATATAGTTTGCTTTTGATGAGAGTAGATAGTAGTAGAGAGTAGATACTTTGGAGGATGTTCATCATTGCTGTTTGAATGCAGGCTAAATCATAAAGGTGGTATGTTACTTGTAGATTAATTTGTCACATTATTCAGCAGACTTACTTAAAGGTAAGAATTTATTATAAAATTAAAGAATAATTTAATAATCAGAATATTGGTATGCTTTCTTGTTATTAACTATAAATGCTACTGTCATGAAGAGTCAACACAAATGAAAAATCCTTTAATACAAAATACTTAGAAATATTACAGTAAAACATGTTAGCAAGTGCAGTTGTCTGACAAGCAAAAATTTGTAGCATAATCATATAATTCACTTATTGTCAGGGTAGTTGGGGTTCATTATTTTTTTTATTATTCTTTGTAACAAGTGCAGCATTTAGAATCAAAAAAGTACCCTATATTGCTCTGTCTCACCTGAATCTACAAATTCCTTTTTCTTCTTTTGGTGCTGTGATCAGAGGTTGGCTAAATTTGTTTTCCATGGTCCCATTATATGTAGGAATGTAACTTCCCTAATTTGCTTGCGCCTAAGATTGACACACAAGTGTAGGGGGCAGGGGGAAAATTTGTGAAAAATTATTTAATTAAAAAAAAAGATTACAGGATCATTAAAGCTGGCTATACATGGATTAAAATGCGGCTGGTTTTGGTTTTCGAGCCATGTATGGCCGTCCCCATTATGAGAAGTCAGTCTATCAATGGACTTCTCATGAACTGGCTTGTTGGTAAATTTTCGCTCGATCAATGCATGCATCCAGTAGGCTGGAGTGCTGATCAGTGTATTCTGATGGCGAGGGAGTCCCTCTGTCAGAAGACACAGTGGGGAGCATTCCTGCATCCACATTAGAGCTGCATGAGTCTGGCTAAAATGAGAATCACAATTTTTTTTGCTTAGAAGATAGATAATGATTCTCTCACAATTCTCGCGGCGTAACATCATCTTTCACATTAAAACAAAAAAAAAAACGGGCTAACTTTACGGTTTCGTTTTTTTTTTGTTATTTTTTGTTATTCATTGAAGTGATTTTTTTCCCAAAAAATTTCATTTGAAAGACCGCTGGGCAAATACAGTGTGACATAAAATATTGCAGAAATTGACATTTTATTCCTTTGGGTCTCTGCTAAAATATATATAATGTTTGGGGGTTCCAAGTAATTTTCTAGCAAAAAATATTGATTTTAACTTAAGAAAGAAGTGTCAGAAAAAGATTTAGACTTTAAGTGGTTAAACTTCCTGCATTTACAGTTGTTGAAACCTTGGCAGTCTGCAGATTATTTACACATAAGTTCTATCCCTTTTATCTAAGAAGGAAGCTTAGTTACAATGTTGCAAGTTAAAAAAAAATAAAAAACTTGTCAGACTGTCCAGATGTTTTCTTTTGACAGCTGAGTGAGCAAATAGTTTCTCCAATTGTTTATATGAAAGAATCGGCAACCTCTGCAGGAGAGATCGTCAGGGGGGGGGGGGTGAATCGAGATCACGATTTTTTTTAACGATTAATTGTGCAGCTCTAATCCACATCAAATGTGTGGATGGGGGGAATTTGGTTCAGCTTTTTCATTCAGTCACTTGGCTTTGCTCCAAAGCATTCCATTGTATCTCTGGCTGTATGTTTAGGGTCATTGTCCTGCTGTAAGATAAACCTCTGCCCCAGTCTCAAGTCTTTAGAAGACTCAAACAGGTTTTCTTGTAAGATTGCCCTGTATTTATCTCTGTCCATCTTCCCATCAACTCTGACCAACGTTCCTGTCAATGCTGAAGAAAAGCATCCCCTCAAGTCCTATGGTCTTTTCTGAGTTTTTAAGTTGTACATTTAAAAGAAATCTTCCTATCAACTCTGACTAACGTTCCTGTCAATGCTGAAGAAAAGCATCCCCACAACACCATGCAGCCACCACCTTGTTTCACGGTGGGGATGGTGTGTTCAGGGTGGTGTGTAGTGTTAATTTTCCGCCACGCAGCATTTTGCTTTTATGCCAAAAAGTTACATTTCTGTCTCATCTGACCAGAGCACCTTCTTCCACATGTTTGCTGTGTCCTCCGCATGGCATATTGCAAACTGCAAACGGGACTTCTTATGGCTTTCTTTCAACAATTGCTTTCTTCTTGCCACTCTTCCATAAAGGCCAGATTTGTGGAGTGCACGACTAGTAGTTGTCCTGTGGACAGATCCTCCCACCTGAGCTGTATCTCTGCAGCTCCTCCAGAGTTACCATGGGCCTCTTGGCTACTTCTCTGATTAATGCTCTCCTTGCCCGGCCTGTCAGTTTAGTAGGTGGATGGCCATGTCTTGGTAGGTTTGCAGTTGTGCCATACTCTTTCCATTTTTTGGATGATGGATTGAACAATGCTCAGTTAGATGTTCATAGCTTGGGATGTTTTTTTATAACCTAATCCTGCTTTAAAATTCTCTACAACTTTATCCCTGACCTGTCTGGTGTGTTCCTTGGCCTTTTGTGATGCTGTTTGTTCACTAAGGTTCACTAACAAACCTCTGAGGGCTTCACAGAACAGCTGTATTTATACTGAGATTAAAGAGGAACTGCAGTTTGCTCACATAATTTGTAATAAAAGCATCTTTGCCATTCTGAAGCTTCCCTCCAACGACACACAGAGGCACCCCCCCCCCCCCCCAACCTCCTGGCAAACTTTCACTGAAGTGAGAGAGCTGTGCATAATGTCATACCAGACAAGAAACAGGAAGTGAGCTGTATAAAGTATTTACTGGCAAAAAAAAAAATGTTTTACTATCCGAACTTAAAACAACAAGGGCAGAGGATTTAATAGGTGGAAAGTTGAAAAAAAATGACTGAAGGTCCGCTTTATATTACACACAGTGGATTTATTAATTATGTGACTTCTGAAGGCAATTGGTTCCACTAGATTTTAGTTAGGGGTATCAGAGTATAGGGGAATGAACAAATTCATACCACACACTTCACATATTTATTTGCAAAATATTTTGAAAACCATTTATCATTTTCCTTCCACTTCACAATTATCAATTATGTGCCACGTTGTATTGTTCTATCACATAAAATACATTTACATTTTTGGTTGAAACATGACCATTTTAAAAATTGCAAGGGGTGTGAATACTTTTTAAAGGCACTGTAATTATACATGTACAGCAGAATATTTTCTTTTTTTCTACTCCTCACAAAGTAAGTCTATAGTTCCAGGCCAGCCCTCATCTCCAAAAAATGTTAAGCAGAGGGACAAATGTTTGCTCTCTAGTGGTTAGGATTTATACACATTCTTTCTTTTTTATGGATGACTGAATTATCAGTAACACAAATCAAAAAAGACAAAAAAAAAATATATACTTCCTAACTATATATTTGCTTTTCCTTCTTGTAGGAAGAACCTAGAAAAGTGCGATTTGACTACGACTTGTTTCTGCACCTTGAAGGTCATCCGCCTGTAAACCACCTACGCTGTGAAAAACTCACCTTTAACAACCCCACTGAGGAGTTTAGAAGGAAACTGCTTAAAGCCGGAGGGGTGAGACTTGTAGTTATGTTAACGTATACAATACTTTGCATTTATAACACCCTAAATTAAGATGTGCTTTGTTTGAATTCTTTCCAACTTTGAGACCCAATCCTTTTTGAGTAGTTGTACAGAACAGGATAGTGCAGCTTAATGATGTGTTATAGTAAGTGATAAAGCTCTGTTTATTCCATTTTTAATGCTTATTGCCATGATGTTGTTTTTCAGACTGTGGAATATCCATTGAAATAAGTATCTTTAAATTCCAAATGAAGCTTCTGTATTTATAGCTTCAGTGCAGTCAGGTTTACATATACAGTAATATGCTCCTTTTTTTACCTTCCTTTGTGCTGCAGTAAGGGTCACACTACCCTGTGCTGGCAGCAGCTGGAGAGCTAGACTGCTGCTGACGCACAACTCAGTGTCCTGGGTCTCTAGTAGTCTGATATGCCCAGTGCTCCAATCAACAGTGCTAGCTGCCTTTTTTTTTAAAGGGGAGTTCCAGGTTTTTTATGTTTTTTAAAAGTCAGCAGCTACAAAAAGTGTAGTAGCTGACTTTTAATAAACAGACACTTACTTGTTCCACGGTCCAGCGATGCGTCCGAACGGGGTGTCGCTCCTTTCCCAATCCTCTTCGCCGGCGCCTCCATTGCCACTCTGGGCACCTGGCCATGACAGCTTTCGGCTTCATGGCCGGGCACACGCGGTGCATGTGTGAGTCGGGCTGCGCTCCCGGAGTGGACAGATGATATCCTGGGACCTGTCACGTGTCCCAGGAGATCGCCTAGAGGGAGGGGCTGCCTAAGGCGAAAGGAGGAGTCGCCTTGGTGGTCCCTGGGCGGAAGGAGGAAGTGGGACAGGAAGTCCTCCTCTTAATGAAGCCCCCACTCCCCCCCCCCCCCCAAAAAAAGTGCTTAAAGCGAAGTTCCATTTTTGGATGGAACTCCGCTTTAATATCTTCCCAGGACTGTGTAAAGCAAGAAGAAACATAGCTTTTGCAGCAGAGCTAATTTTCTCCCCAGTGCCATCTCCTGTGGTCTAACTGTTCTGTGGTCCAGTGCCAGGCCGTGAATACATCATTCAACCCATGTACCTTGTTCCTTAACCACTACAGATCCGCGCTATTGCCAAATGACGGCATTAGCGCGGACCTACATTTCCGGGACTACGTCTATTGACGTGGTCCCGGTTACGAGCGGCCTGCGCGCCCCCTGAGGGGCGCGCGCGGCGCGCTCTGTGATCGGCGAGTCCGTGAGACTCGCCTGATCACCGATCCGTGTAAGGGGTCGATCCCGACCCCTTATCACGTGATCAGCTGTCAGCCAATGACAGCTGATCATGTGATAGAACGGAGCCGGTAATCGGCTATTATTCCTCCTCGCGCTGACAGCGCGAGGAGAGAAAAAAAAAGCCGATCGCCGGCGGCCGTGATCGGGACATCAGTCCCGATCACGGCCAT
Source organism: Lithobates pipiens (assembly GCF_037356315.1). Lineage (NCBI taxonomy): Eukaryota > Metazoa > Chordata > Amphibia > Anura > Ranidae > Lithobates > Lithobates pipiens. Next base: position 73,485,439 of record NW_027507718.1, read on the forward strand.
CAATACAAGGGACCACCTGCCACCTGCCTGTGCCCACCTGCCTCCCGCAGTGCCATCCTGAAATAAAATAAAAGCAAAAGTAAGTGCCCCCCGTCAGTGCCCATAGTGCCCACAGTGCCACCCACAGTGCCACCCACAGTGCCACCCACAGTGCCACCCCACAGTGCCACCCACAGTGCCACCCACAGTGCCACCCAATCTGCCTCAAAGGTGCTGCACCCCAGTGCCGCCCATCAGTGCCCAGCAGTGCCGCCCATCTGTGCCGCCCATCTGTGCCGCCCATCAGTGCCACCTATCAGAGCCACCTATCAGTGCCACCTATCAGTGCCCATCAGTCCCATCTATCTGTGGTACCTATCAGTGCCCATCCGTGCCACCCATCCATGCCACTTATCCGTGCCACCCATCCGTGCCATCTTATCTGTGCCCATCTTTGCCCATCAGTACCGCCTTATCTGTGCCCATCGGTGCCGCCTTATCTGTGCCTATTAGTGCCGCCTTAACTATGCCTATCAGTGCCCACCGGTGCAGCCCATCAGTGCCCACCGGTGCAGCCCATCAGTGCCCACCAATGCAGCCCATCAGTGCCCACCAATGCAGCCAACAGTGCCGCCTAATCAGCGCACTTCAATGAAGGAGAAAAATGACCCGTTTGCAAAATTTTATAACAAACTATTAAAACATGATTTTTTTTTTTTTTTTTTTGCATCTTTTTTTGTTTGTTTAGCAAAAAATAAAACTCCGAGCTGTAACTAAATACCACCAAAAGAAAGCTCTATTTGTGGGAAAAAAATGATAAAAATTTCATTTGGGTACAGTGTTGTATGACCGCGTAATTGTCACCCAAAGTGCATCAGCGCTGAAAGCTGAAAATTGGTCTGGGACTGAGGGGGGTTTAAGTGCCCAGTAAGCAAGTGGTTAAGCTCAGGGTGTCTTGATTCTAATACCAGAGGGATTCTCATAATGGTGCCTCACACTCAATGTACAATGCTGCACAGAATATTTCTGACCTCATTCCTTTAGTGATGTTCTTTACATTATCAAGGACCCATCACTGGCCAAGAGAAGAAGAGGACATTGTGGGATTGATTTACTAAAGGCAAATAGGCTGTGCAATTTGCAAGGGAATTTGCCCCAGAGCTTAGTGAATGAGGCACAGCTCTGCTGACTTCCATCATCCAATCATGTGCAAGCAAAAATGTTTTGGGTATTGTTTGCAAAGTCAAATTACACCACATTCACTAAGCTCTCTTTCACTTTAAATAAATTAACTCCTGTGTTTCAAGTGACCAGACAGAAGGTCTGAAATCAATCTTATCTGGCAATAGCCAGGGCTGGTATGTGTCACCAGGGTTGTAGGATTGTATAAAAGTTCTGTATATGTTGTGGGGGACAATTTGTTTCTGAATGATGTTCTAGGCCTCAACGCTAATTCATTTGGATATAATCTAGTTTTATGTGTTTTCTATTACAAATTTAATTTATAAGATAATTATAAGATTTTATAACCCAGAAGAGATAAAAGGAACCAAAATGCCTCCACTAAAGCAGGGTATAACAAGGAAGAAGCTTTTTATAACAGCAGGTATACACATGCCTCACATAATAGGAGGATTATTCTTATTGCCGGACAGTGAGTGGAACCATGCAAATAATTCCCCTTTTCCCCAATGGCCAACTGCACTAATATTAGAGACATTTATCAGCGAAAGAATAACTGGTTCTGTATGTGCAGTTAGCTATTGCTGCAAAAACTGCATGGCTTCACCCACTATCCTAAAATAAGGAACAATCCTCCTATTTTTGCAATATGTGAAAAAATTACATCTGTGATACTGTTTATTAAAAGAAGGCTCTACTGCACTATGCTTAAATAAAATTTATAAAAACTGGTTGACTTGACCAAAAAAAATAAAATGTATTTAGCTTTTGTTATGTAATTAATCAAAGGATAAAATGGAAGAATGCTCATGCAGTTAGGGATTTCTTATCACAGCGTGTCAGGGCTGAAATGTGGAATAACATACTTTAATTATTAAGAACTTTTAAACACCTTTGTTGGAAGAAGGCCTAATCAGCCAGCCTGGGAAGCTGGCCATACATACATTTCATTCAAACGTTCATGAAATTGTTCTTCAGAGCATTTGATTGTGCCATTATGCACTCAAACAGTTTTGTATGAAAACCCTGAAAATGTTTTGAGTTCTACTATCGATTTTAAAATGTGCATTACAATATTTATGACTTTTTGTAAATTCAAACCAAATCCAGAATTTATTAAAAAAAAAATTATCCATCTTTCTCCTTAGATCTTCCTTGTCGATACATCTGGAAAAAAAAATCAAGTATTTGACCCCACTCACTTTGAAAAGAATGAATGAATGTTCAAAAAGCTCATTTATTTCATGCAGCATTAAACTGGTGTATGGCCAGCTTTAAGTAGTATTAAACCCTCAATGTTTTTTAGCTTAACATATTGAGCACAGTACATCAAAATATTCCCCAGTAACTGTTAAAATTCATAACCCAGCACTTAAATACATAACCCAGAACTTGACAATGTTTAATGCTGCTGGCTCATGCTGTTTGTGCTGCTTCCCTGAACATCTGTTCTTTACAAAAAAGATTTATGCCCGTACCCACGATCAGAAAATCGTACGCAAAATACCGCGTTTTAAGCGATCATACGATAATCTGACCATTCATACAGAGCTTTTGAGAGCCAATCAGGACAGTTCATCCGATTATTATTCTATGGGACATAGACGGAATTTTTTTCTGTACGATGCCGGATCGTATGATTTTCATTTAATCAGTACAACTATCATTCGAAAATGTAATACAGCCCAAAATGTAACACATGTAATACAGCCCATTACATCACTTCCGATTTTTTTTTTTTTTCTGTCGTGCAGGAATTTTCGTGGCTTTAGTAAACTCATCAGATTCGATCTGAGATTAGCATGCAATAAAAAACGGACGATCATTCAGCCGATAATCTCATTGTGTGTATGGGTCATTAACAATAGTCAGTGCAGTCTTCAGGCTGTCTGTAAGAGGGTGGAGGATGATGGAGGAATGAGGGGGGGGGGGTGTCTTGCCATCCTTGATTAGGAGCTGCATACTTCTATTGATGCACACAGCAACTCTACTCCTTGCATACAAGGGTGGGTCCATAGGATGCTGCCTGAGGAAGGAGTCACCATGAAACAGGAAATCTGGGGCAGTGGTCAAACCACCAGTTTAAATGTGTATTATAGACAATGTTTAAAAGGTAAAGTAATTACATCAGCTGCTGATAGTTCTTAAAAATGAAGGGTAATATTACCTTAAGTCAGTCCTGTGCTGTTTTCATATTTCATTGGCATGCAACCAGCCAGAGGTCAAAGCACATATTTGTTCAGCTTAAGTGGTTGTGAAGTCCTGTAAATAAGCTTCTCAGTGGTCAAATGAACTGTTCTCTAATGGCCAGCTGCCATGCCTCATCTTTGGCTACCTTTGCATTGTCCCTTTTAAAAAAGGTCAGGGTTCTGTCAGAGCTATGATAGAAGTTAGAGTGATACTAAAGTTTTCTTTTCTTTTTTTTTTTTTTTTAAACAAACAAACATGTTATACATACCTGCTTAGTCCCTGCTTAGACTAATGCTTAGTACCTGCTTAGTCTCCTCTCTCTCCTTATTGGCTCACTGACTTTGACAGCAGCGGGAGCCAATGGCGCCTCGCTGCCGCCTCAGCCAATGATGAGGGAGAGTCCCGGACAGCCGAATCTCTTGTGCAACATCGCTGGATCGAGATGGGGCTCTGGTATGTATTAGTGGGGCTGAGGGAGGCTGATGCACACAGAAGACGTTTTATCTTAATGCATTGATAAAAAAAACCTTCTGCCTTTAAAACCACTTTAAGGATAAAGGCAAGTTGTGAGATAAATACAGGGGTGGCCATCTATGACCTGTTAACAAGAATACTAGTTGACTGGTTGTCTCCAGCTTTATTACTTTCCAGGTCAGCCAGTGGATCAGCATGTAAGGCAAACAAATGGAGAGTCAACACTGGCATCATCTTTATCCAGGTTTCCTTTTAGAAAAGAAGGTAGATGCTGATTCATGATCCAAGTTCAAAATGGAAGCATGCTTTGCAATTGTTAATGATGGTGGAAATCATTATAATTACACCTAAACTTGAAACTTGAAAAAGTCCAGGTATGGATTTTTTTTACATAGTTACCGTGGTCCAGTTTGGGCTGATGCAGCGATGCATATACCATGTCTGTGCGATCCACCTGAAAGTTGGAGGTTACTTTAATAGACAATGCTACTTAAGTGCTCTCCACTTGCTTCTGGGTCCCATGCCAAGTGGCTGCCCTACTGCATTCTGAACACAATAGGTTGGCCACTTGGCATGCACGCCATTCATAGAATGCTTTGCATTTTCTCAATGAATGCCAAACCTTCTCTGATTGGATGAGGTGGAGAGCTTTATATCACCACCCCACCTCTTCACCTCATCCAGTCAGAAAATATTTTGCATTCATTGAAAAAATGCAAAGCATTCTCTGAATGGTGCCTGTGCTGAACAGCCAACCATGTGTGTTCACAATGCAACAGGCCAGGGGCTCAGCACAGGACCCAGAAGCTAATAGAGATCACTGGAGTAGCAGTTCCTGTTAGTGATTTTTAGCCTCTAGACCAGGGGTCCTCAAACTATGGCCCTCCAGTTGTTCAGGAACTACAATTCCCATCGTGCCCAGTCAGGTCTGTGAATGTCAGAGTTTTACAATGCCTCATGACACTTGTAGTTCCACAACAGCTGGAGGGCCGTAGTTTGAAGATCCCTGCTCTAGAGGGATGCCACAGGTATGGTATATGTTTAATTACATTGGACCTGGGATTCTTTAATTTTCTGTAGTTCCCAGCAGCTGGAAATATCTTTTAATACAACTAAATGATATTGATGTTATAAATCCGCTAATGCCAGGAGCAGTAAGGAGATCTTCTTATCGAAATGTCTCTGAGGGCCTTGTTGACATGCAATAAAATGGGCTCTTAGTGCAGCATGCGGTGATAAGCTGAATGTTTGCTGTTTGTAAAGGAACAGGTGAGCAAACACAAGATGCTTTTCCAGAAAGTGTCCAATACAAAGTACACGGGAGCTGCTGCATTTTCCATTAGTCTTTTGGTTAATGTTTCTCAGTAAAGGAAATGAGCTGCTATGTGCTTTACATAATGGGTCACCTTGTTGTGTGCGCTGATGAAACTTCACATTAAAATGAAAGGAAAGATTAACTGAGCCATAATAAGGGACTTGGAGACTCATCAAGACATCGGACTGGTACAAATCATCTGGGACTATGAAGTAACGTAGAAAGCAGTATATGAAGTTCAGATCGGTCCTCATTAAACTATATATCATCTGTTGTAACGTTTATTGCTGTCTGCCTGTGCTGGTAGCACACTATGAATTCTATTACTAGTGACAAATCGGATTTCATTTGCTTATGGGATGTATATTTCAAAGTGACTACTGGTTTATATGGATGGGGTATACTCAACCTGTCAGTGTATCATTTTCTTCCTTCTCTCTAAAGCATAAGTCTTGGGGAAAAAGAACGACATAAACCAAGATTAATGTGTAATTTCTTTAAAATGACACTTTGCAGCAACTTGATCCATTATTCTGTAGCAATGGCTTTATAGTTTCTGACAGGTGATAACTGGCTTACAGTTGGAAAATTAGTCTTATTTTAATTAAACATGAGTCAGTATAGTGATAAAAAGGCATACTTGTGTGCTTGTTCTAATTCTCCACCTGATTATTACATAGGCCTAGCGCAATGTTTTTATGGAAGAGACAGGTGATTATGGATATATGACAAAAAGTAATATATCCATGATCATCTGGCTCTTCCAGTGCTAGGACTGTGTAATGATCAGGGGTGCATTGAGAACAAGCACAAAAGTGTGTGTTTTGCAGGAAGTGTACAAATATGTAGCCCCCCTCCTTTTTTTTTTTCTTTTTTTTTTTAGGGGAGACGGTGAGAAATGGCCCTCCCAAAACAGAATATTGCCGTAAACCTGTAGGTAAAGGAAAGAACCAGAACCGTCACTAATTCCCTGTACACACGTTCTGAATCCGTCAGATTTTTTCCGACGGATTTTGGCCCAAGCTTGTCTTGCATATACATGGTCACACAAAGTTGTCGGAAAACCCATTGTTCTGAACGCGGTTACATAGAACACATACGACGGGACTATAAACGGGCCAGTGGCCAATAGCTTTTGTCTCATAATTTAATCTGAGCATTCGTGGTGCTTTGTCCGCTGGAATTGTCTACACACTATTGGAATTTAAATGATCAGATTTTGTTGTCGGAAAACTTTGTGTGTCGGAAATTCCGACGGAAAAAGTGTGATGGAGCCCACACACGATCGGATTTTCTGACAACACGATCTGATCGCACATTTTCCGTCGGAAAGTCCGACCGTGTGTACAGGGCATTAGTGGAAGAATGGGATTGATATTGTTGGCAGTGCATCCACCCAGGACAGAGCCTCTGTGAACAAAGGGGATTCCCTTCTTGGGAAGTTAACCAGTAATCTTATCAGAGGCATTGAGAGCAGAGGAACTACTACAGCCCTCCTATAACATTAACCATAATGTATAGATGCACCCAAGTGTGTATATAATGCACACTTTTTATAAGAAAATCTAAAACCAGCGTTCACATTAAATGTACAAACAGTTATTAGCAAAGGGCCAGATAGGAGTCAGGAAGTGACATACATAATTATACATTACAGTATGATACTAGCAGCTCACCTTAGAGGGCAATGGATCCCTACAAACGTATGATTATTACAGACATAAATTTTAGAGATGATGCTCGTGACCTCTACAGTTGCTGTTAAATGCACTTGTGGGGAGAAATCTATTCCAAATGTCAATTAGGTTCTTAGCAGTCAGACAAGGAGTACTGCTTTTTTAGCTTATTGCTTCTTTCCTTACAAATGTAGGTTCGTCAGTACTTAACATACTTGTCCAGTAGTCACATAGCTTGGCTTGAAAGGCATGATATTAAAGCTCTAAGGAGCAGGGCCCTCTAGTCCCTCCTGTATTGACTTGTATTGTAAGTGTACTGTCTGGCTTCATGTTGTAAAGCGCTGTGCAAACTGTTGGCGCTAAATAAATCCTGTATTATAATAATAATAATAATAATAATGAGAACCTTGCTTGAAAGAAACAGTCAGGCTGACATTGCTGATTTGTCGTTAAGCAAATGCTAGTTGCCTGGCTATAGTGCTTAGTTTCCAACTTAAAAATCTATTCAAAAGAAGTATAAGTAAGAGTTAGGCCCCTTTCACATGTGCGGACCGTTTGTCCATATTTCATCCATCCGTTTTCGGATGAAATACGGACGTAAATGCAACCCTATGGGATAGCAGGTGTCAGTGGATGAACATCCGCTGACACCCGATATCGTCCGTCCCAGCTATGGTCCGATTCTGCAGACGTAGGAAAATCCTATTTTTCTATCCGTCTGCAGAGCGAATCAGATGAACACGGACAGATTGTCCGTGTTCATCCGATCCCCCCCTCCACTGGGGAGAGCAGAGATCTGACAGGGCGGTCCCAGCACAGTGTGCAGGGACCGCCCTGTCATCCGCCAGCTCAGCGGGGATCAACGGAGTGATCTCCGCTGAGCAAGCAGATGTTCATGGGGCGGATTATCACAGATCCCGCCCGTGTGAAAGGACCCTTAGGATTTCATTCTTATTTTCCTATTATGCATGTTCCAAGTAGAAAACTTTACATCAGGGACAGCATAAGAGACGGGCAACTAGAATTTTCAGGAGGAAATCTGCATGTACAGCCCCCATTTATTTCTTTACTGTATAATATAGTTTGTGGCCTCTATAACTTTACCACAGACAAATTAATATACACCAAATTGTATGGCAAAATTAGAAAAAGCATGTTTTTTTTTTTGTTTTGTTTTGTTTTTTCATTTATATATAAAAATAAAAAACCCAGTGGTGAATAAATACCACCAAAAGGAAAGCTTTATCTGTCCCAAAAAATATATATAATAATCTTTTTTTTTTTGTGTGGTGCATGGCTGAGTAATAATTGTTCAAAGTATAACAGCTCTGAAAACTGAAAAAATTCATGGGGTGGTTAAACGTATGTATATTAATCTTGATAATGCAAATAAACTGATATACCTGTATTTTAATACTATTTACTGCATGGCTGGGCCGTGTACTATTTTTCCCATTTATCTAGTGTTATGGAAAACAGAAAGTGCCCATATGCAGAGCCAAATTGTTAAACAATTTTAGATACAACCTTGTGACAGTCTAGTCACAAGGTTGAGGACAAACAGGCACAGTTTGTCACTGTGGTTATTATAGCTCCACTCAGGTGTTTTGAAATATGTAATCATACTTGGTTATATAAAAACATTACAAAGAGCTTTCTTAGAATGTGCTGTCCAACGGATGTGCAGGTGGTGTGGGGATCTGATTGTCCAAATGCAATGCAGGTTTATACACAGGACTCTAAAGGCTGCTTGAAATAGTTCAGAATAGTTTGCAATGTGCAATTATGGGGACAGATTCAGTGAATTATTTTAAGTGCATTAAAGAGGAAGTAAACCCTGATGGGTTTACTTCCTCTTTTTTTCCCTGCAAAGGTAAAGCATAATGGACTACTATGCATCGCATAGTAGCTCATTATGTGTCACTTACCTGACACAGGAGCCAGCGAAGTCGCCGCTGATCCCTGTAGTCCGCCGCGTCCATCTTGCTGGTGGCGTCTCGCAGCTCCGACCAATGACAGCGGCGCAACCGCGATGACGTCACTCCCGCGCATGCGCACGGGAGTCGCGCCTCGCAGCTCCGTTGCTGTCATACGGCGAAGCCGCGATGACGTCACTCCCGCGCATGCGCACGGGAGTCGACAAATTTGGCAAATCCATTCTTGGATTTGCCGCATTTAGTGCGCCTGCGCGCCGCTGTCTACGGCGCATGCGCCGTAGACAGCGGTGCCCATTTTCGGGCAAATATCTCCTAAACCATATAGGTTTAGGAGATATTGCTTGGACCTACAGGTAAGCCTTAATCTAGGCTTACCTATAGGTCCAAGTTGTTTGGAAGGGTTTACTTCCTCTTTAATATACAACATGTTATCCAAGCCTTTAACCTTTTGTTAGGACAGATTGTGTGCATTTAGTATACAACTGATAATGTGTTTTGCCAGCACAGTACAGATGTTAATTATTGTGACCATAACTACCCAGCCCCCTCTTTAGGAATATCTAGAAGGGAAAAGGGGGAGGCTATGTAGGAGGCAAGTAAGCAGCAATTGTTTTTTTTAAAAGGTGAACTCCCATTTTATTTTTTTACTTTTATTTAATCCCTTAGGGGACCTTGTGGAAATAATATTTTGACTCATTCTGATTGGTGGTCCCATTTCGTAAATAAAAGCTCCTACTTTTTCATGTTAATACTGATTGTTGTTACAGCCCAGTCCGAATCCCAGTTTATAGGTGTTTGGGGGGTGGGCTTGAGTACAGCCAGCACTAAACCCCTGTCTACTCTTCAAACTGTCGATTTACTATTTTGAATGTAAATTTTTAATAGTAAAAGGTGTAGGGCCCCGTCCCTCTTATCTTTGCTTCAAAGTAAGTATAATTACCACTGGTGTCCTCACTCACTTAAATACCTGGGGGTTCGCATTACTGCTTCCTATGATACTTTATATAAGGCCAATTTCCCCCCCCTGTTCTCAGAAATTAATCGCTTGCTGACATACTGGACATCTCTCCCCCTATCCCTGTTGGGCCGAATCAATGTCCTTAAAATGTCTATCCTCCCTAAGTTATTATATTTGTTTGAAACTCTACCTGTGGCTATCCCTATGTCACAGTTGAAATCCCTTCAAAGGAGAAGCCTCCGTTTTGTTTGGAATAACGCTTCCCACAGGTTAGCGTGGACAGTGGTCCTGGCTCGGAGGAATAGGGGGGGGCTCGGAGGCCCAGATTTCATTAAATACTATTATGCCACACACCTGAGAGTTCTTACCTCCTGGACCTCCCGGAAGGCCCCAAATAGATGGTCAGAAATAGAAATGAGTGTTACAGCCCCGGTACATCCTTGCTATATGCTTTGGCCTTCTACTGCCCTTCATATGCCCCAATTACGGCACATATGCCTAGCTCCCATGTTGTTCACGTTGAATATCTGGAAAAGGTGCAATGACCGCTTTTCCCTGTCCACCGCTTTTAAATATCCTATTTAACCCAGACATCCCAGATAGCCTGTCCTATGATCGTATGCTACCATGGACCCAAGCGGGACTCTTTCAACTCCGACACTTTGTTAACCCGGCGACACGCCATTTATTGACTTTTCCCACCTTGCAAAAGCAACACCAGATCCCCCAAAGGCTTCTACATTCATACTTACAGATCAGACACTTTTTCTCTATCAGGTCCCCCTCTCTGACTCTGGACAAACCCACAGACTTTGAGAGCCTATGTGCTAAGGGTCCTTACGAACGCAGACTGATCTCTACTATTTACACGATATTACATGACGCCATACCTATGACGGTGAACACCCACCACTACATGAGGAAATGGTCTCAGATTCTACAACACGATATTTCCCTGGTGGACTGGGGGAACATATGGGAGCACACTTCCAGAATATCTCGATGTGTAACCCACAAGGAAACTGCTTACAAAGTTCTAATGCACTGGTATAGGACTCCAGATATTCTACATGCCCGTAACAGGTTAATTTCGAAACAATGCTGGAGATGTGGTGGGGAAGTCGGCTCTCACTACCATATTTTTTGGGACTGCCCCCTAGTCCACCAGTTCTGGCTCCAAGTCCAAAATCTGTTAGAAACACTGGCTGGCACTCCTATTCCCCTGACGCCCATGCATTATCTGCTAGGCCTCCCTCTCTCTGGTAATTCTAAGGCCTTGCGCAGATTGTTGTCCTTTATCTTATTGGCTGCTAAAAGGGTCATACCCAGGTTATGGTTGTCCACCTCTCCACCTACACTTCCGCAATTGATCACCACTGTAGCTGACATACGCAGAATGGAACACTTGACGGCCGTAGTGGAGGATAAGATGCACAAATTTTCTAAAATTTGGTCAACATGGGATGAGTCTACATATGGTTCTGATGGGATTGCTCCTACTTAGATAAACCTGGATACATACATGTCCCCGAGAGAAGGTCTGAAATCTATTTTTTATTTTTTCCTTAAAGCTCTCTTTGATGTTACATAGTCTGTTTACAGATTCTGTCTATAACCCCCTTAAAGATACGGTGGAAGATCACTACTTTAATCACATCGCTATGCCTCTATATGTTTAGATTTTGTATGCCTTGTAATCAAAGTATACCTGCATTCTTGATACGTTAATATTCATATCTCATGTATATTTTCTTCTGTATGATGTTGAAAATTTAAAATAAACAATTACAAAAAAAAAAAAGGTGTAGGGCTGTTGCGACATACAGTGGATATAAAAAGTCTACACACCCCTGTTAAAATGTCAGGTTTCTGTGATGTAAAAAAGGAGACAAAGATAAATCATTAGAACTTTTCCCACCTTGTAATGTGACCTATAAACTGTACAACTCAGTTGAACAACAAACTGAAATATTTCGGTGGATGGAAATAAAAATATAAAACTAAAATAATTTGCATAAGTGTGTACACCCTTAAACAAATACTTTGTTGAAGCACCTTTTGATTTTTATTACAGCGCTCAGTCTTTTTGGGTATGAGTCTATCAGTATGGCACATCTTGGCAATATTTGCCCACTCTTCTTTGCAAAAACACTCAAAATCTGTGAGATTGCGAGGGCATCTCCTGTGCACTGCCTTTGCATTTCCTGAAGCCCTTGGATTCAGGTCTGGGCTTTGGCTGGGCCATTCCAAAACTTTTTAAACTTTATCTGGTGAAGCCATTCCTTTGTCGATTTGGATGTATGCTTTGGGTCGTTGTCATGCTGAAAGATAAAGTTCCTCTTCAGCTTTCTAGCAGAAGCCTGAAATATTGACTGGTATTTGGAACAGTTCATAATCCTCTCTACCTTGATTAAGGCCCCTGTTCCAACTGAAGGAAAACAGCCCCAAAGCATGATCCTGCCACCACCATGCTTCAGTGTGGGTATGGTGTTCTTTTGGTGATGGGCAGTGTTGTTTTTGCACCATACAAATCTTGGAATTATGGCCAAAAAGTTCAACCTTGGTTTCGTCGCACCATAACACATTTTCCCACATGCTTTTGGGAGACTTCAGATGTGTTTTTGCTAAATTTAGCTGTACTTGGATGTTTTTCTGCGCAAGAAAAGGCTTCCGTCTTGCCACTCTACCCCATAGCCCAGACATATGAAGAATAAGGGAGATTGTTGTCACATGTACCACACAGCCAGTACTTGCCAGATATTCCTGCGGTTCCTTTAATGTTGCTGTAGGCCTCTTGGCAGCCTCTCTGACCAGTTTTCTTCTTGTCTTTTCATCAATTTTGGAGGGACATACAGTTCTTGGTAATGTCATTGTTTTGCCATATTTTCCCCACTTGATGACTGTCTTCACGATGTTCTATGGTATATCTAATGCCCTGGCAATTCTTTTGTACCATTTTCCTGACTGATACCTTTTAACAATGAGATCCCTCTGATGCTTTGGAAGCTCTCTGCGGACCATGGCTTTTGCTTTAGGATGTGACTAAGAAAATTTCAGGAAAGACCTACTAGAACAGCTGAACTTTATTTGGGGTTAATCAGAGGCACTTTAAATAATGATAGGTGTGTACTGACTTCTATTAAACATGAGTTTGAATGTGTTTGCTTAATTCTGAACACCGCTACATCCCCAGTTATAAGAGGGTGTGCACACTTATGCAACCACATTATTATTATTTTTTTATTCGCCCCCCCCCCCCCCAAAGATTTCAGTTTGTTTTTCAATTGACATAGGTTACATTAAAGGTGGAAAAAGTTCTGAAATTATTTAACTCTGTCTCATTTTTTGACATTAGAGAAACCTGACATTGTATCCATTGTATCTGCAGGTGCACTGGACATTTACAAGTGGCTGGATGCTGTACTGCTCTTACAGGCATTTAGGACTGCATGTGTAGTGCTCAGGGATGTATGACAATAATGCAGAATTCCTGTGTTGGAACATACAGACCTAACTGCATATCAGCAATTGTATCAGGATGGCGAGCGGCGGGAGATCTGGGACCATCCTTTCCCTGATCTCCTCTGCAGCAGTGTAAACCAGAAGTGCTCACTTATGAACACTTTTGTTTCAGAGCTGTCAAAATCCCGAATGCACAGGCTGATCGAGTATACTCCTGCTGTAGCAAAGAGCTAGTGAGACATTGGGTGCTTAATGGACTACTGATCGGTGGTCTCCAAACTGTGGCCCAGGGGTTGGATGCAGCCCTTTGCATACCTTTATCTGGCCCTTGGGACACACTTCCTCTCACAGATATGAGACTCTATTTCTCCCACTGACACCAATGAATGGGCACCATTCCCCCCACTGGCACCAATGATATTAGGCATTCTTCCTCCCACTGACACCATCGATGGAGCACTATTTCTCCCACTCACATCAACGTTCGGCCCCCCTAAAGTCTGAAGCCCTTTAATTAGAAATTTCAGAGACCCCTGGTCTAAATTAGGGGTGAGCTTCGAGTTCGAGTCGAACTCATGTTGTCTATTTGCCTGTTTGGCGAACAGTGAACAATTTGGGGTGTTCGTGGCAAATTCGAAAAGCCGGGAACACCCTGTACAAGTCTATGGGAGAAATCTAAAGTGCTAATTTTAAAGGTTAATATGCAAGTTAATGTCCTAAAAAGTGTTTGGGGACCTGGGTCCTGCCCCAGGGCACATGGATCAATGCAAAAATTTTTTTTTAAAAAACAGCCGTTTTTTCGGGAGCAGTGATTTTAATAATTAAAGTGAAACAATAAAAGTGTAATATTCCTTTAAATTTCGTACCTGGGGGGTGTGTATAGTATGCCTGTGAAGGGACGCATGTTTCCCGTGCTTAGAACTGTCCCTGCACAAAGTGTCATTTCTGCAGGAAAAAAGTCTTTTAAAATCACTCGCGGCTATAATGACTTGTCGGCTCCCTTAATACAGAGAACACTCATTGAAAGTCATCGATAAAGAAAAAAGCGTGGGGTTCCCCCAAATTCAATTACCAGGCCCTTCAGGTCTGGTATGGATATTAAGGGGAACCCCGTGTCAAATTTAACATTTTTTTTACGTGGGGGTCCCCCTAAAAATCCATACCAGACCCTTTATCCGAGCACGCAACCTGGCAGGCCGCAGGAAAAGAGGGGGGGACAAGAGAGTGCCCCCTCTCCTGAACCGTACCAGGCCACATGCCCTCAACATTGGGAGGATGCTTTGGGGGTCTGTGATCCCTCAAAGCACCATGTCCCCATGTTGATGGGGACAAGGGCCTCATTCCCTCAATCTTTTTTTTAATTTTTTTATTTTTAATAAAGGAATTTTTCAAAAGTGTGTTTGTCTTATTTAACTATTTTTTACACTTTCTTTGTGGAATGGTAGGGGTATTTTTGTACCCCCTTACCATTTCAAACAGGGGGGGCCAGGATCTGGGGGTCCCCTTGTTAAAGGGGGCTTCCAGATTCTGATAAGCCCCCCGCCTGCAGACCCCCACAACCACCGGCCAGGGTTGTGGGGATGAGGCCCTTGTCCCATGAACATGGTGCTTTGAGGGGTCACAGACCCCCAAAGCATCCTCCCAATGTTGAGGGCATGTGGCCTGGTACGGTCCAGGAGGGGGGGCGCTCTCTTGTCCCCCCCTCTTTTCCTGCAGCCTGCCAGGTTGCGTGCTCGGATAAAGGGTCTGGTAGGGATTTTTAGGGGGACCCCCAGAGCAATTATTTTTTTTAATTTGACGCGGGGTTCCCCTTAATATCCATACCAGACCTGATTTTTTTATCAATGACTTTCAATGAGTGTTCTCTGTATTACGGGAGCCGACAATTCATTATAGCCGCGAGTGATTTTAAAGGACTTTTTTTTTCTGCAGAAATTACACTTTGTGCAGGGACAGTTCTAAGCACAGGAAACATGCGCTCCTTCACAGTCATACTATAGACACCCCCCAGGTATGAAATTTAAAGGAATATTACACTTTTATTGTTTCACTTTAATCATTATTAAAATCACTGCTCCCGAAAAAACGGCCATTTTTTAAAACTTTTTTTTTGCATTGATCCATGTCCCCTGGGGCAGGACCCAGGTCCCCAAACACTTTTTAGGACAGTAACTTGCATATTAGCCTTTAAAATTAGCACTTTAGATTTTGAACGTTCGAGTCCCATAGACTTTAATAGGGTTCTAAAGTTTACACGAAGTTTAGGTCTGTTCGCAGGTTCTGGTGCGAACCGAACAGGGGGGTGTTTGGCTCATCCTTAGTCTAAATGAAACGTTGAACCTTTATACTTTATTTAAAGAGGAAGTAAACCCTGATGGGTTTACTTCCTCTTAAATTCCCTGCAAAGGCAAAGCATAATGGACTACTATGCATCGCATAGTAGCCCATTATGTGTCACTTACCTGACACAGGAGCCAGCGAAGTCGCCACTGTCCCCTGTAGTCCGCCGCATCCATCTTGCTGGTGGCGTCTCGCAGCTCCGCCGCTGTCATTCGGCGAAGCCGCGGTGACGTCACTCCCACGCATGCGCACGGGAGTCGACACGCGCGGCAGCTCCATTCTTGGAAATGCCGCGCTCAGTGCGCCTGCACTAAGTGGTTTGTAAGGGTTTACAACCACTTTAAATAAGGGATGTATCACATGAAAGAATAGTCTACCTCTGCATGACACTTTCACCTTGAGCGATTAAAGTCTGCAAACAGGCTTTTTGTTCAAAAAGAAAAGGGAGGGAGAGTGCCACCTGCTGCTTAACTACTTCCCTACCAGGCCAATTCTGGTATTTATGTCCTACATGTAAAAATCTTTTTTTTGCTAGGAAATTCTCAGTACTCCAAACATATATATTTTTAAGCAGAGACCATGGAGAATAAAATGGTGGGTGTTGCAAATTTTTATGGTAAAATATATAAGATGGTTAAGCCGAGTAAAGCATGTCATGCTTTAAAATTATGCACGCTCGTGGAATGCTGTCAAACTACGATTCCTAAAAATCTCCATAGGGGACACATTAAAAATTTTTTTAACGGGTTACCAGTTTAGAGTTACATAGGAGGCCTAGTGGTATAATTATGGCTCCCACTATAATATTCACGGTGATACCGCACATGTGTAGTTGGAACACAGTTTAAACATGCGGGTACGACCTACGTATACTTTTGCTTCTGCCCGAGGGAGCGGGGACACGTTACATTTTTTTTTTTTACACTGCCCCTTTAAATTTTATATTTTTAATCCCTTTTATTCCTATCACAAGACATGTAAACATTCCTTGAGACAGAAATAAGGCATGACGGGTCCGCTTTGTGGAGATATTTGTGGTCAATTAGTAAAGATAATCTGCCCTGGACAGCATGAGATAACCCCCTCCCCCCATGCTTTCTTAGCCCTTCTACACACGGTCAGACATTCCGATGGACAATGTCCGATAGGACCGTGTTGTCGGATAATCCGACAGTGTGTGGGCTCCTTCGGACTGTTTCCATCAGAGTATCCGACGAACGGACGTTTTCCAGCTGGGCTATAACATTTTCCGACAACATGATTAGATCGGACTTTGTCCGATCATGTGTAGAGAATTCCGATCGGACAAAGTGCCACCCATGCTCAGATCAAATTCCTAGACCAAAGCTATTGGCTACTAGCCTGAATGTAGTCCCGTTCTAATGAAATAACGTCATCACGTTAAGTACGATCGGATTTTCTGACAACTTTGTCCCACTGTGTGTATGCAACAGTTTCAGACAAAATCCAACGGATTTGGTTGTCGGAATGTCCGACCGTGTGTACAAGGGCTTAGAAAAAAAAATGCAGTGTTTTAGATCTGTCAATACCAGAAGTGATGTCATGGTAGGGTCTATGGTAACCCAGCAGAAGTGCCAAATTGCATACCAGGCTGCCCAATCGCACAGGAGAGCACAGAGAGGTGGTGAGGGGTGGGGATGTTGCATTCCCTTTAATGTCATAAGCTTTACATCCTGCTTTGGAATGTTACTTGTGATTTTTTTTTATATATGTATATAAAAACTAATTTGTAAGGAAGATCTACTTGTTCTTGTACCCGATTATGTCCCTGTATTTATATCCATTGCTTGCAAATGTGGAACAACATGCACTTGTTTTGGAAGTTACTAATTTAACAAATCAGAAATATGTGTTTTCATAACAGATTACCAGAAATTGGTGTACAACAGGTGGCTAGTGTAATTTAAGTTGCTTCAAAGCCTACAAGCAGCAAAAGTGTTGGCACTTGCAAGCTTTTTTTTTTGGAGAGGGGGAGCTGTCCATTTCCCTGTTCCTGTCAATCATTGCACAAAGTTTGCAGTGATAAATTCCAAAACATGAATACAGTGTGGAAACCATTTGGAAATTGTTTTCCTTCTGCTCATTTAACCCTACAGTACCCTTAAAGTACCCTTAAATAAAAGGATACAAACTTGTTAATGACAATTGACATTAAGATAGTCATAGACATTTGCATGCATGCAACTCCATACAACTAGGGTACTTTGTATAGCAGTCACATCAGCCTGATAGTTGCAAGTGATGGAGCAAAGATAACAAAATGAGTCTTTTACATGTTGATGATTATGGATCCACATTGTGTCCTGGAGCTCCAGCAATTTTGGAGTGCATAGGCAGAGGTGTCACTGTAGTGTGCTATAAAAGTAGAGAACTAATAAGTATCCATACATGCCCTATAGCTGCATGTAATCTATTGTGGTTTTTTGAGATTATTTTGTGGTGGTCAGAAAACTACAGGGCAAGGTAGGTTGGTTCACTTTGGCAACAATAAAATAAAAGCATAAAAAGAGTTATCAGTTAGATTTTACAACATTTTGGGAAAAAAAATCTGTTAAAGGCCAAGTTCACCTTTTACAAAAAAAATATAAAATGCACTTTTTTGCAGAGTTAAAAAATGAGCATTTTTTTTAAAAAACAGGAGCCTGCAGAGTATTGCTAATAAAAACACTTGCAGTCCAGTTAAACTACAAGTTATTCAGCTGTGGTGGAGACGGGGCTTGTAGATTTCTCATTCACAGATTCCTGTGATGAGTGATGCGACTGTGTTCAAAATGTGGGACGATCACCTGCCCTCTGTCAGAGGGAGTGATGGGGATTGGGGCTGCAGGGGCCTGGTCTGCAACATGTTTTGCCCTAAATAAGGTTGGTAACATATAGCATGCTACAGACGGTGAAGTTATCCTTTAAGGTAGGCATCTGTGGAGAAAAGGGAACAAACTGTTTTATCGTGTACATTGCATTTATTCATGGTCTACATTTAGGGAACAGTGGCCCTTATATCCACAGAATTTGTGCTTTCTTCCCATAATGCATGATTTTTTTTTTTTTTTTACTGAAATAGTTTTCTTGTGTGTATGTCTGTTTTAAAATGATCAATGTCTTGATGCAAAACTGCACATAGTTACAATATTTTTACAATTGTGGACATTCGTAAAAACATGACGTTAATGTATTCTGAATGATGTTGTAAGTCAGGGGTGTCCAAACGTTTTTCAAAGAGGGCTAGATTTGATGAAGTGAACATGCGTGAGGGACGACCATTTTGTTTGACATTCTTTGGAACATTAAAATTCTCTTGCCTTTGTGGCTGTGTGTGGTGAAGAGATGAGCTCGGGCATTTCATTGGGATATATATCTTTTTGTGGCCCCCAACAAATCCCTGAGCGTCGCTTGGGTGTGTTATTTGGATATACCGTATTTATTGGCATATAACACGCACATTCACTTTAAGAGGAAGGTTTCATCAAAAATGTAAATTTTAAATAATGAACTGTGAAGGAAAATAGGGTCAGTGCCCATCTGCAGCCTCACCTTTGCCATGAACTCAGCCTCACCATTGCCATGAACTCAGCCTCCCCATTGCCATGAATGCAGCCTGATCGATGCCCATCTGCAGCCTCGGAGGGGACAGGGAGGGGGGGCGAGACGAGCGCCAACAAATTAAATACTGCATAATCTCCTGTTTTCTCGACAGTCTCTTTTTAGACTTAATATATTTTTATTAATAATTTTTCAAATATAAATGACAGTATTATAGGTTATATATAGCAGCTTACATAGCAGACTGAGTATTATAACAATAAAGATATAGCCCACCTACACATTAATACCAAGCCTCAATATGCGTTTTCCTCCCCCCCTCCCCCCCAACCCCGCCACCCTGCCTACCTCGAGCGCGCAATGCCGGCACTGGTCGCCTAGATCATGGTCAGATAACTATATTCAGGCGGGCAAGAACAAGAAAAAGGGAAAAGGCCGCTCCACCCCACCCCGCGGTCCCCCCATAGGGGAGTCCGCCTGGGGGGGGGGGGGGAAGCAACTCCTCCCCCCCCAAGCCAGACGGGTTCTGGTCCACCTTCATGATAAAACTCACTCCGGAGGGAACCCCATGTCTATCAACCAGGGGTTCCATAATATCCCGAATTTCCTTAGATTCTTTAATTTTATGAACATTGCTCTCTCACACCATACCATGGAGTTAATTGCGTTGACCCACTGTTCAATTACCGGGGGACTTTTGGTTTGCCAATTTAGTGCTATCAGCCGCCTGGCCTGATATAGGCACCTCAGGATAGATGGCTTAATTAGCGGAGGAATTCTAATCTCTTCAAATATCCCCAGCAAACAAGCCCTGGCCTCGGGTTTCAGGGTGGTCTTAAAGACCCTATTTATTTTAAGCACTATTTCTAGCCAATAGCTATATAGTTTTGGGCATTTCCATACCATATGGAAGAGGTCTCCCGGTGCCCCACATCTAGGGCATTCGTCACTAGGTTTCCTACCCATTTTCCACAGTTTTTGGGGGGTATAATATACTCTATATATAAGGAACAGATGGGACACACGTTGAGATGGAGATATAGAGGCCAGATGCCCCTGTTCGAGCGTCTTAGCCCATTGTTCTTGGGATATCGGACCTACATCCCCTATCCAGCCCTGTCTACTTTTAGCTGGGCCTTCACCTTTCAGGACTTTTCCTCTGAGCTTTGTATATAACCGCGAAATCTGGCCTTTTGCTTGGCTTCGGTCCGAAAGACCCTGGAGCTGGGGGATTTCGGTACGCTCAATATCGAGTGTCCCGTATTGAGCTTGGATTCCGTGTCTCAGCTGTAAGTATTTATAAAACGTCCTGTTAGAGACATTGAATTCCTGTCTAATAGCTTCAAAGGACTTCATTGTATTCCCATCATAAAGATGAACCAATCTATTAATCCCCTGGCTAACCCATTCCAGAGATCTATCTATCTTGTTTAATTCGCACAAATGGCGATTCTGCCATAGGGGGGTGTAAGTAGTTACTCCCACATAACCCAACTTTTGCTTTGCTTGCTGCCATACTTTCCTCATCAAAGTATTAGTAGGGCAACTATGGGTGAATGAATTAGCCTCTAGAGCTTCGGGTACTAATTTATGGGGTGTTCCCAGCAACAACAACTTATGATTTGTAGACCCCCCTCTTGGAGCCCCGCCCCTACTAAATGCTGGAGTTGAGCAGCCAGGAAGTATGTCCCCGGGTGGGGTATGGCTAACCCTCCCTCCGTGATGGGGAGCTGCAACGTGTGTAGCCCTATCCGGGCGTGCCTCTTTTTCCAAATTAAGTCCCGGATAAGCGAATCTATGATTTGGAACCATTTCTAGTTAATCCAGATTGGGGAGTTGTGTAAAATATAGAGTATTTGAGGCTGCCAAAGCATTTTTATTAGGCTGCAGCGTCCCGCCACTGAGAGAGGGAGGCCGCACCATCTATTAAGTTTCGTCTTCATTTTCAACAATAATGGTGCTAGATTTTCATTGGAATATTGGTTTACATCGCCAGATATCCAGATACCCAGGTACTTCATCTTGGTCACCGTCTCCAGACCTACAATCCTTGGCAGCCCCCCCTGATCTCCAGGTCTAGGCAATGGCAAAAGGGCTGATTTACCCCAGTTAATCTCTAGACCAGATTGTTGGCCAAACTCTCCCATCAGCTGGACCACTCTATTCAGGGTAGAGTCCACATTTCCAATAAAAAACAGGACATCGTCCGCGAATAGAGAAATTTTTTCTTCTTCCCTACCCCGACGGAATCCCTGAATGTCAGGGCAAGATCTTGCTAGGACCGCCAGGGGCTCCATGGCCAATACAAATAGGAGGGGGGACAGCGGACACCCCTGTCTTGTACCTCTCTCCAGCTGGAATGTTTCAGAGAATTCGGTACCCATCTTGATTTTGGCCCTAGGTTTATTGTACAGTAGTTTTATCCACTGGTGAAATAAGGGGCCAAAACCAAACCTCTCTAACACCTTCCACAGATAGCCCCATTCCAGGCTGTCGAAGGCCTTAGTGGCATCTAGTGCTAGAATAGCTCCCAATCCCTCATTGTCTCTGGGTATTTGAATATTGAGGAAGACTCTTCTGATGTCGACGCTAGTTGACCTACCCGGGATAAATCCCGACTGGTCTGGGTGTATTAATTTGTGGATATATGTGTTTAACCGAGTTGCTAGTGCCTTGGCTAGTATTTTAATATCCGAGCATAGCAGGGATATCGGCCGGTATGATGGGACTTCCTGGGAATCCTTCCCCTCCTTCAGAGTTAAGATAATATTGGCCTCTAGCATCGAGGCAGGAAGTTCGCCCACCTCTAATGCATAATTCAATGTCGCCAAAAGTTCCGGCAATAGCACCTCCCCATAGCGTTTGTAGATTTCTACTGGTAAGCCATCTGGCCCTGGAGATTTATCGTTGGGCATTGCAGCTACTGCATTTTTTAACTCCTCCAGTGTAAGCGGTGACTCGAGGGATAATTTGTCCTCTATTGATAATGTTGGAATTGCTGTCTGAAGTAGGAAGTCAGTGGCTAGATTACCTCGTCCCTGGCTGGCGGATTTATATAGGTTTTTATAGTAATCCTGGAGTACCCTCATGATCGCAGGGGGGCTAGAAACTAGGTCACCTTTTGGGGTCTTAATTACCTGAGCTACTGTTGACGCTCCATTAGTTTGGACCAAAAGGGAAAGGGCTCTACCCACCCTCTCTCCTTCGCCAAAGTAGTGCTGGCGCTGGAATATCCGCCTATTCTCTGCTTTTTTCAGAAGAGCCATTTTATAGACTTGTTGACTAGCCAGCCATTCCTGCTGGCTTGCAGTCGATGGGGCTACTATATATGCTTGCTCCGCCTGAGTAACTTTGTTTCTTATTGCTAGGTCCTGTTCTCGGGCTTTCTTCTTAATTATTGCGACTTGTTGTATTAATGTACCCCTGATATAGGCTTTTAGGGCATCCCAGACTATACCAGGAGAGGCTGAGCCCCTATTTATTTGAAGAAATTCCCCTATCTTATCCTGAGAGGGACTTAAGCCACCCATTAGTACCAACCAGCCAGGATTTATCCTCCACTCCCTTAAGCCTGTTCTAGCACCCAAAAGCACTGTCATGGACAGGGGGGAATGATCTGAGACCCCTCTTGCCCCATATTCTATATCCTGTACTACCTCCGCAGCTTCTTTATTCCCCAGCAAGAGTACTGCCTTACTTGAGGATGACCTATTCGCCATAGGTCATTTAGTCCTATTTCGGAGACAAACCCCTGCAAACGCCCTATTCTAGCCCCCGCTGGTGCAGGAAATCTGTCCATATGCCAGTCCAACGTTTCATTGAAATCGCCTGCTACTATCCATGGGACACCCGGTTTATCTAGGCAAAACACCAGTAATTTAAACATTACCTCCAACTTGAAAGGAGGGGGTATATATATATTGGCTAAAATATGTTGCTGCCCGCACAACAGGCCATATAGGAAAACAAATCTCCCCTCTTTGTCAATAGAGGACTCCTTACACAGAAAATGCGTGCCCCTCTTAACAAAGACACTCACCCCTCTAGAGTATGATGTATGGAAGGAGTGATAGTATGCCGAAAACTTCCGATTGTTTAACAGTGGGGCTGTGCTAGGGGTTAGATGCGTCTCTTGAAGAAAAAGCAAACCCGGGCCCCCCCTCGCTGTTTCCAACATGACTGCTGCCCTCTTTTTTGGATCACCCAACCCCCTCACATTCCATGAAATAATATGTACACTACCCATGAGTGTTGATAATTTCTAGCCCAGGCGGGGGGAGGGGGGAGGGGGAGGAGGGGGCCTGCCCCCCCACCCCGCCCCCCCCTCACGATACCGTTGTACCAGCAATGCGCGCCCGAAGTGCCCCCCTCAACCCCTCTACCCACCCACTCCCCCCCCACCCTTCCCCTATCCCCACCCCCTACCTGCCCATCAGGGCCACCCCTAGGGGTCACTATTGTGGCCCGATTTTCCATACACTCAAAACCCTGGACGCCCACTCCCGCCCCCCCTTCTCACCCGATTTACCTGGAAACACCTGAACTCCCCAGGTTTCCACCCCTCAACTTCGCTCGTCCCCACCACTTAAGATAATAACTAGATAGCATAGGCCCAAGCTAGGCTACCATTGGATCCAACTTTACAAAGAAAAGAAGCACAAAAAAAAAAAAAAAAAAAAAAGAAAAGAGCACACCCCCCTTCACTCTACATAATACCTTAACAATGAATTTACATATTATAATCTGTGCTTTTTCTGTGCGCCTATTTCATATTTTCACTGCCACCCTCCCCCAATAAATATTCAAATCATGTGCTACGCTCATAAAGAGGATGGCTATAAGCTTCCGCTCCCTTTAGAAATGTTAGCTACTTTAATCCTTTGCGCTTCTATTTTAATTTCCCCTTTGCTTCACCCCATTTTCCCCCCTAGCCCTCCTTCCTTAGGGAAAAAAAAAAAAAAAAGGGGGGGGGGGGGGGAACTCAGTGCTAGTCCCCATAATGCTTACCTTCTGAGCCTTTATAGTGATATTTATGCTATGTTGTGCTATTCATACCATCACCCTACTATTCCCTCCTTACTGATAAGTGAACTCATAGTGACATAGCCCTCCCTAGAATTAGCTACCATATTAAACATTCCATATTTGTGCTTGATAAAGTTATTTCTCGTGAAAATATTATACAGTCCTCATCCAAAACAAGAGGCAGAGCAAAAAAAAAAAAAAAAGGGGGAAAGTCCTGGTTGTACTACAGGAGCTAGAGATCCTTTTCATGCTCCTCCAGCCATTTTACCCCCTCATCTGGGGTACCAAAAAAAAAAGTTGAGCCCAGAGCGGTTATGCGTAGCCGGGCAGGGTACAGCAGTGCGTAGCTTATCTTATATTTTTGAAGAGTACGCTTGATGGAATTAAACTCTGCTCTCTGCTTCTGTAGGTCTGGTGAGAAGTCTGGGTAGACCGAGACCCTAGTCCCTTTGTAGAAGATGTCTCTCAGTTCCCTGGTCCTACGCATCAAAATAATGCGGTCATTATAATTCACAAGTCTCAATATCAATGGCCTAGTGCGGCCCTCTGGTGGTCGAGGCTTTATAGGGACTCTGTGAGCCCGTTCTATGGTGAAGAGTGGAGTAAAAGGGGTTTCGCCCAGGAGTTCCCTAAACCAGTTTTCCAGAAAGTTTATAGGGTTAGGGCCCTCGCTCCCCTCTGGGAGACCAATCAGGCGAACGTTATTCCTGCGATTCCCATTTTCCATTGCGTCTAGTTGCAGTGCCTGTATATCTATTTGTTTCTGTAGCCCATTTATTTTTTGCTGTAATGGGAAGAGCTCGTCCTCAACCGTGCTTACTCTTCCTTCTAGGACCGTAGTTCTTCCCATTGTATTGCTCAATAATTGGCCCATAGAATGTAGTTCCATTTTAATACTACTTAGCTGGTTATCAAGGCCACCTATAGAAATTTTGCATTCATTAACTGCTTGCAGTATATCGCGTAGTGTAGGTTCACCGTACTCAATCAAAGGGAGTTCTGCTAAAGCTGTTGTGTTATGTGCTGTCTTGCTTGCTGCTGCAGCCAAGTCATTCACCTTGCTTGCACTAGGTGATCGGCCTGGGTTTGGTGTTAGTTGGCTAATACTTCTCCTTTCCGGAGCAGCCCCCTGTATCCTTGTCTGTCCTGCTGGCTGGTGAAGCCCCCTTCTGGTAGGGGAGGTTGCATGGGCAAAGCGTTCAAGTTTTGCTGCTGTTGCGGTAGATGCCTGGTTTGCTTTTTCTTTGGCGGCCCGGGTTTTTTGGTTCCCCTCGCTAATCAGGCCATCCTCGTTAACCCGTTTACTAAGCATGATGTTACGACTGGGGATAATAGTATTGCTAGGTTACAATAAAGCACCCCACCAGAAAAAAAACGAAAAACAAGGAGGGGGGGGGGGAGGTATAACCAATGGGGGGGGGAGGGGGGCTAATTTGCTGGCGATAACGGAGTAGGGACCCAATGGCAGCACATTTTCCAAACAGTTAACTTTTATTTATATAGACCGTCTATGCGATATAAGACCATGCAGTTCAGTACAGCTTAAATAATATAATGACCTCAGGCCCAGGGTACGCTCGACTAGCCGTACCAAAAAAAAAAAAAAAGGGAGATTTTTTCACCAACACTGACACTGCCAAAAAAAAGGGGAAGAAGAGAATGCTATATTAGCAGTTGAAGGCAGACTCGACCGTGGGCATTATCGAATTCACACTCACTGCTCGCATTTAACTTCTTCACAGTTAAATGTCGGATTTACCCAGTTAGGTTGGCTCAGTACGTCATGCTATGGACACAACAATGCAGCCATATAGAGAGGAGAGGGGGGGGGGAGAAGATTTCCACCAACACTATCATGGGAAGCAGAGCTGCCAGGTCATACGATGAACCCCGGCTACACCACGAGCCTGACAGCCTCTATCTCCCAGTATATTAGTATAACAGTTTAATAGTTTAATGAACCATATAGCTGGAACTGGAACCGTTCATTGGTCATTCAGATGCACATTCCCGGCTCCTGCACCCTCCTTTGCTTCCCTCTCCCCCACTGTTCTCTCCCGCGTTACCGTTAGCCTAAGCAGTTGCTTTAGGCTTCACCGAGGCTCCTCAGGTACAACTGCACTTGCTGCGTTCTTCTGTTTGCAGGCTGCCCGCTCTGCCGGGTTACTACAGCAGGTCTCGCGATGTACCGAGACCGCTATGTGGAGTCCTGCGAGTTCCCACGAGTTCCTTTGGTTCCTTCCTCGTATCACGCCGCTGACCAGCCGAATCTAGGGCTCGCGATAGTACGAGTGCCCGCGTGATCTCCCTCTACTATCACTGGCGTCACAGGCGTTGTACCAAGGGGGTTGGTGATTTCCTCGAGCTAAGGGATGGGGAGGCTGCTATGTTAGACACGGAACACCGCTTCCATTACCAGGCCGATTTCATCCCATCGAGGGAGAGTGAGGGGAGACGAGAACAGCGCGCCCAGCACTCACTCACTCACTCCCGCATCCGACCACGCCCCTCTCGACAGTCTCTTTAATACAGAGTCCCGCTTCCTATGTTAGAAAAGTTATCCAATGGCAGCCCAGGAGATGGGGCTTCCTATTACAGAGGCCGCCATGTCCCACCCCCTCGCTGTCCCTTCCGAGGTACATATATATACATAATTATGGATATATATCTTTTGTGGCCCCAGCGGCGAACGGGGATTCTTTGGGGGCCACAAAAGATATATATATATATAGCCAAATTACCAGTGGGGCTGTTTGAAACCGTAACGCGAGCCAGACTTTGGACATGCCTGGTGTAAGTCATACTGATCTTTTTTGAATTTGTATGGATGCTCTATATTTAATGTTTGTCTTTCTTTTATTTTTGGTAATAGATAATGGTTATGTCAGAGGGTTCATCTTCAGGCACCAGTCTTCATCTTCCCAGCCTTCCTAGTAATTCCCTATCATTCTCAGATGTAAAGAAAAGCAAATCATCTCATGGATCCAAGGTGAGTGAAGTTATAAATAGCTGTTTGTGTGTATATGTATGTGTATGTATATGTATGTATATGTATATGTATATATATATATATATATATATATATATATATATATATATATATATATATATATATATATATATATATATACATATTTAAAACAACAATGCACATGCGTCAGACTTAACAAAGACACTAAAGATTTTATATATATTACAATTGGAGTCATGGCCAACCAAAAATATTGACACCCCTACATTTCTGACAGATCATGCACCACCTCGCCCAGAAAATTGTTGCAATCATAAATGTTTAGGCATTCTCGGGTTTATTTATTTTGTTTGTATTGGTATGGCACAAAAAAGTGGAGACGCAAAAAGCCAAATCTGACACATTCCACGCAAAACTCCAAAAATGGACCGGGCAAAATTATTGGCACCTTCCCAAAATTGTAAGAAATAATTGCATTCCAAGTTTGTGATGCTCCTGTAATTTGTAATTAAACCGTATCAATTAACAGGTGCTGGAAATATAGAAATCACACTGGCAACCAGTTAAATTGTTGAAAAATGTACGCAACCTTTCTGTTGTGTGTCTCTGTGTGCCACATGGCGGAAGGAGAAGAGAAAGAGTAGCAAAGATTTGTCTAAAGGATTTAAGAACAAAAATAGTGGAAAAGCATGGACAATCTCAAGAGAAGAGAGATTGGATAATCTCAAGAGAAAATGGACAATCTCAAGAGAAGTCTATCTCCAGAGACCCTATTGTTTCTGTGCCCACTGTGTGCAACATTGGGAAGAAGTTTACAACCCATGGCACTGTAGCTAATCTCCCTGGATGTAGACGAAAGAGAAAAATTGATCAAAGAGTTTGCCAAAACTTACCTAAGGAAGTCAAAATCCTTTTAGGAGAATGTGTTGTGGACAGAAGAAACACAATTACAGCTTTTTGGTAAAGCCCATCATTCTCCTGTTTTCAGAAAAAGAAATTAGGCAGTTTAAATAAAAGAATACAGTCCCCTGGAGGTTCAAAGATGTTTTGGGGTTGCTTTGTTGCAGTCGGGAAAAGGAACCCTTACAATCTGAGAGACCCGGAGCAGTTGGTGAAAGAAGAGTGATTCAAAATTCTAGTAGAGTAGTGTAAGAAATTCATTGATGGTTACAGGAAGCGATTGATTTCAGTTATTTTTTCAAAGGGGTGTGCTACCAAATATTAAATTGAGGGTGCCAATAATTTTTGGAGTGGAATGTATCTGTTTTGGCTTTTGTTTTTCTGCTTTTCTTGTCTCATATTAATACAAACAAAAGAAATAAACATGAGAATGCCTAAACATTTGTAATTGCAACAATTTTCTGGGTAAAATGGTGCATTATCATATATATATATATATATAATCTATCTATATATATATATATATATATATATATAATAAAATACAGTTGGGGTGAACAGCACTCCAACATCTTGCAGGTGCATGCAATCAGGTCCTTCCCACAGGCCACATGTAAGAAAAAGCTTTTGAGATTGCTGCGCTCAAAATTTATTAGAAATATATAAAAAAAAAAAAATATATATATATATATATATATATATATATATATATATATATATATATATATATACACAAACATGAGACTGTTCCATATCAACTGTTTGAGGCTAAAATTGGTTCACACCCTTCTTTAAGTAGGAAGAATCATTAATGATCCACATTTCTCTTATGCAATATATAATATATACACACACTATTCATAAAAAAGAAAGCTAAATCTCACTTCTCTTAACCATGGAAGATACTTATGAATGGTGTAGGACCCACTAAAAATGGGGTACTTTGGCACAGGGGTGGGCTTAAGCATGGTATGGCCATATTATATGACTAAATTCCCATATTTACCCATTAAGATTAGGGGCTTTTAGGCAGCCTTGTAAGATTTAAAAGTTACTCCTTATACATACATATATATATATATATATATATATATATATATATATATATATATATATATATATATATATATATATATATATATATATATATATATATATATATAATATATATATATATATATATATATATATTTTGTAATTATTTTAATATATATACATAGTTACACCTTATACCGTATATACTCGAGTATAAGCCGAGATTTTCAGCCTCTTTTTTGAGGCTGAAAGTGCCCCCCTCGGCTTATACTCGAGTCATCGCTGTCTGCCCGCTCGATCAGCGTGTCGAGCAGACAGACAGCGGCCATTCTATAATTCAAAAGCCGCGCCTCCGGCTCCGCCTTCGCCTGTGATAGGCGGAACACTGAATTTCCCAGCAGCCTGTGTTCCGCCTATCACGGACATCGTATCATCCTCGTACTACGGACGAGGATGATACGATGTCCGTGATAGGCGGAACACAGGCTGCTGGGAAATTCAGTGTTCCGCCTATCACAGGCGAAGGCGGAGGCGCGGCTTTTGAATTTTACAATGGCCGCCGAGGCGCCGACGAAGAGGGCACGGGACGGAGGCAAGGCAAGGCACGGCACGGGACGGGACGGAGGCAAGGCAAGGCACGACACGGGACGGAGGCAAGGCACGGGACGGAGGCAAGGAGGCAAGGCACGGGACGGAGGCTCGGGACAAAGGCTCGGGACACAGGTAGGCTGGACACACACACACACACACACACACACACACACACACACACACACACACACACACACACACACGGATGGATGGAGACACACACACACACAGGGATGGATGGATACACACACACACAGGGATGGATGGATGGATGGAGACACACACACACAGGGATGGATGGATGGAGACACACACACACAGGGATGGATGGATGGATGGATGGAGACACACACACACAGGGATGGATGGATGGATGGACACACACACACACAGGGATGGATGGACGGACACACAGGGATGGACGGACACACAGGGATGGACGGACACACAGGGATGGACGGACACACACACAGGGATGGACAGGCATGTCTCACCCTCGGCTTATACACGAGTCAATAAGTTTGCCAGTTTTTTTGGGGGTAAATTGGGGGCCTCGGCTTATATTCGGTTCGGCCTATACTCGAGTATATACGGTACATATATATATTTTTTTGTAATTATTTTAATATATATAATTTTAAATATTTTCAACTGTGAGGTAATATATAAATTAACACCATTTCCTTTATACTAGATCTCATTTACACTGGCATTGTCAACAGTGGATTGCTTTTCAGAGGGCATTTGACAGGCGGTGAGGAGGTGCAGTGTCATCTCCTCAAAATCTGCCTTAACCACTAAAAACCTGCACCACAGTGCAAGTGGTCGCAGTGTGGCCCTATTCAGTGGAATTGGTCATGTTTGGCAGGCAGTACTGCAAGGCACTGTGGCATGTGTACAACCCCCTTTGCAGCCCAATGGAGAGCGGCTTCGGGTCGGGTTAGGGGGGCTAGACGGGAGGGGGTGGGAGCAGTAAAAACACGACTCTGCCTTGTTTTTACTGCCAGCAACTGCAAGTGTAAACAAGGACTGATAGAAAAGTTTGCGTTTTCATAGCAATTAGAAATGTTGTTTATATGCCACACACCTGAGTTGGTATGGGAAAACTGGGCAAGCTTTGGTAAGCTGAATGTTCATTTTTTTTTCCTATTTTTCCAATTTTTTTAATTCTGATTTTTTTTTTTTTTTTAAATGGCATGGGTAACTGGATACTGCTATGAGAGATATGTAAAAATCTTTACAAATACATTTCAGTAGGGAGAGGGTGGTGCAGAAACTGACCGGAAACTGACTGTATTGGTGCAGAAAAAACAGAACTGTATGAAACTGCATTTGGTGTGAACTGGCCCTTAAATACCATGTTTCCAGGGGTGCCTTGAAGTGGCACGTGAAGCTAGAGAACAGTATGATTTAAGGGCCAGTTTACACTAGATGCAGTTCCATGCAGTTCTGTGCAGTTCTGTTTTTTCTGCACCAATACAGTCAGTTCCGGTCAGTTTCTGCACCAGAAACTGACCTGAAACTGACTGCATGGTGTGAACTAGAGCTATTAGAATACATGGAAAACACTCTGCATGCATTTTTAGTGCAGAAAAAAAGCGCACGGAACTGAATGGAACTGCGCCTGGTGTGAACTGGCCCTAAAGCAACATAAAAAAATAAAAGAAACTGTATTTGTGTTTCCTTTTGAAATTTATACAAGATGCAGCCTAGGTGGCCATGAAAGAGGCAGCAAGTGTGTGCCCCTTCTTTCTTTCTAAACCATACTAGGCCCTTTAAACAAAAAAAAGACTGATTCCACAACCTTTCCAGGCATGCAGCCTGGGAGGGTAGCACTGATCATATTTGGTTAGTGTCAACATCCAGGATTCGCGGCTGGTTTGTTACACGCTGCAACTGGAAATTTGCGCACATTCACTGGCCAAATATAGGCTGGAGGTTAGATCTCAAAGTTCATTCCTACGCCTAACCTGTTTTTAGTGCATATTGCCATTTCAGATATCAAAAGCAGCAGAGTGTTTAACAATTAGATAAAACAGGTGGACAATAGATTACAGAGATGGCCTTATTTTGCTGTGGAATAGTGGAGCTTGTAATATAATAAAGATTTTTAAAAAGATGACATATAAAGTAGATAAAATAAAGTGATCTAACTTATTGTGTGCTTTGAAGTATATTTGCCATTCTATGGTTACGACTCATACCCAAGTAAGTATTAAGAGCCACTTTTGTGTCAGGCTTTAATGTCAAATTTATAATTAACCACAGCAACATTTCTTTCTGTTCAGAAATAAATTTTGTTACATGAAAACGATTAGTATGTGTTGCCAACCACAAATCTACCGATTGCAGTAATTTTGAAAAATATGGCAAACAGTAGTGCTGTATCAGTTTTTTTTTCTATACAAACAATTTTGTTGTTTCTTTGTGTGTATGTGTATATCTTCATATGTGTGTGTGTGTGTGTGTGTTTGTATGTGTGTATAATATATATATAATGTGTCTCCAATTCTCATAGTGTATGTCAATCAACTAGAATGACTCTGCAGTACAGATGTCTGTATCTTCATGAAAATGAATGGCTTCCCTTGACATCTAATTTTTAGATGCAGTTTACATAATTTTTCAGTTCATCATAGCAGAGACAACCAATTAAAAAACACCAATAATGATACAGGATTTGGCTTGTCAGTTGTACCTGTTTAATGTAAAGTGGAAGGGCTAGGGTCAGTTGCCATCTATTTTACCAGCCACATTAGCTGGTAACAGGACTTTAACAGGAAGCTGTCACTGTGGACTGCCAATCATAAGTTGCCAAGGCATTCTCCACCCTGCAGCTGCGCGAATACACACCACCTTGTATATATGCGGCAGGTAATGCCTCAATCACTTATGTTTTGCAGTCTGAAAGGACAGCTTCCTGGCAGGATAGCTCGGGTGTATTCAGGCTAGTATACGAACACACCTGAGCTCATCGCGTCTTTGTTGTTAGTTGATGTTCAAATGGAGCATGAATTTATATTTTTCACATTTTGAACATTCTTATTGCTTGATATGATGGCATCATAACTGTAATTTTTATAGTACATAGCTTGGTTTAGTTCCCATTGCAAAATGCCTTAAAAGTTCTAGTATAATATATATAATTTAAATTGTTCTGCTTAATTAACCTTCGGCACTAAAACAAGACACGTAAGGCTCAATTTAAGAAGCTAACACACCAGGATGAAGATCATTATTTTCAAATATGGAAGTTGTTTTATTTTGTTATGTTTATTTTATTTTGAGTCCAATTTAAATTAGAAAATAATATTTACATGGCTAAAACAAAGATACTAATCCTTGTATTAAAGCTTTGTCAATTGAGCCTATATTTTTGACTCATTTTTCTGAAAGTGATGGCTTGTTTTGACTTCTTTCAGGACCCAAATAAACTGGTTAGTGTAAACAGTAGCAGTAACACACTTAGCTTATCAAAGCCACATAAATCTTCAAAGGAACATAAGGAGAAATCATTAAAAGACTCAAAAGAGCATAGAAGTGCCTTTAAAGAACCTTCCAGGGATCATACAAAATCTTCCAAAGAATCCTCCAAAAAACCCAAAGAAAACAAACCACTGAAAGATGAAAAAACTGTCCCTAAAATGGCCTTTAAGGAACCTAAACCCATGACAAAGGAAACCAGGTGTGAGAACAATAATATTCTTACAGTATCAAGTGGGCATCAACAAGAAAAAAAAGTCTCTAGTAAAAGGCCATCTCACATAGACTCTGAAGATCCTCTAACCAGGAAACGAAGGAAAAGCAACTCCGAGTCATCTCTTAAAAGTTTTCCAAATTCCTCACTTCTAATATTATCCTCATCTGAAAAAAAAACTTTGAAAGACAAAGCTCAGACTAAAACTGGAAAGGTAAAGATTGAAAGTGAAGTCATAGACAAGAAGAAGGTCTCATTACCACCTTTTGAAGATATTGTGGATCCCAATGATACAGATATGGAGGACAACATGTCATCCAAGTCGGAGGTATTGTATATTTATTTATTTTCAATGGATGAGCCTTGTTATATTTGCTTGCTTAATCAAGATTATTCTGCTCACGCATGTCTCGGACTCCGTAATCTGTTTATGTCTTGTGAATGTTGTGGCTCTGCTGAAATGTTGGCTTTGATTCTGAAGGCTGTTACATCTAGTTTAAATTAAAGGTATCTGCCTCCAAGCATTTAACAGTCTGTATGAAATCAGAGTGTTGCCTGATTAACTTGATTTAGAATCTGATATGCAGATAACTGAAGAACAGGCAATATTTCTTATAGTCCTTTTTGGATGGAGATGGTTACTTGGTTGTTAAACAAAATACTTGAACGTTGTGAAAGTGTTCCCTGGAGCGCTGTAACTTTCACATACTCCTCTTGTTTTGTGCACTTCTTGTATGTTTAGAAGTCAAAATGATTTAGCAAATACATTGCAGAGAGTTTCAATGTATGAAGCTTTCATCTTTAATAACTTATAACACCATTTTTTTTTAAATGTGCAGCACAGGCTAGCCCAACAACAGCAGAGTTGGCTTCCTATAATTGAAGCCTTACTATAGTCTCTTCTATAGAGTGATGGTTATGTCCACAAAGTTAGGCTGGTCAGACACTCAGGGAAATTCGGCCGGTTCCGCAGGGACTGGCCAAATTTCAAGCAATGTATTGCCATCACAGAAGTTGATTGTTCTGTCAAAGGGACATTTTGGAAAATTTTCTTTGATCAACAGCTGTAGAATTTTCTTACAGGGAAGGGGATTCCTCCATCCACCTCACTTGGTTGGCTGGAAAAAGTCAGTTACTTTGGGCTTGATAGTGGTCTTGATTATTGGTGTATATCATGTAGCCTAGGACTCACAAAAGTCATAAATAAAATAAGCTCTCTGGACGTTATCAAGGTTAGAATACATTCTGCTGAGATTCTTTATTACTGTTTGTAGAACAAAACACTGACAATACAACAAATAGGGACCACATAAAGATATAAATACGCAGAGAAGTCAACCAGAATGATTCATCTCCATTGAAGTAGATGGTAACTTAAACAGGTTATTTGTTAAAAATGGTGACTGGATATAATGTATGTATGCGCAGATAATGTATAGGCATGTAACCAGTGTTTACGAAATACAATGGTGTAACACGGTTTTTTAAATAAGCATCACTTGTTATGAAGTTTGAACAAAGCATATGAAAATGCTACTATGAATGTTTAAATCAAACCGTTCCTTACTGTTGCTGAGTTGCTGCGTTTATGTGGTTCCACAAATAACACACAGAGTTGTCAAACAATTCAGTTTGCTTTGGAACATACATAAATATTAGAGCCACTTTACAAAATGGGTTTTGTTAGATTCTGAAAAAATTCCATAGGATTCTTGTTTTAGTTGATGGCTGTGGTCGGTCTTCTACTTTGCTGGAAACACATTTCAAAAAAGCGTAATTAACTTTGGCACATTTGATAATGTTGAGCAAGCATAAACAGTTTGTACAAATAAGCATGACATAGCTGAGAGTTGAATTAGGAAATCCTTCTAATTCTTTCCGATGATATTTTACTTTGTTACTACATTTCGTGTTGCTCTGCTTTTACTTTGTAGTCTTTCAATCTCCTTTTTTGCCAAGTACTTAAAGTCTACAATAAAGCAAAAAATAGAAAGCTGGGCAGTATTTTCAACTTAAGTATTTTATCCTGGACAGTACAAATCATATGAAAAACAAAAAAAGGGGGAAAACACTGTGCTACCTATGCAAATGACAACAATTGTGATGTGACACAAAACAGCAGCTAACATACAAACAAAGTCTAAGTAACAAAATGTGACAA
Source organism: Lithobates pipiens (assembly GCF_037356315.1). Classification (NCBI taxonomy): domain Eukaryota; kingdom Metazoa; phylum Chordata; class Amphibia; order Anura; family Ranidae; genus Lithobates; species Lithobates pipiens. The sequence goes on from NW_027507718.1 coordinate 73,520,893, forward strand.
ACAATGTAGTGCTAAAATGTCAAAAAAAGTGACCACAAACAACAGAACTGGATATAAGTCACACCTACCTATACCCAATATGTTTAGTAGTAAGATCAAATTTAGAAGCCAGCACACATATCATATGTCGTGCTGCCTAATAAAGAAAGATATTGATGTGCTAGAGTGAACTGACAACATAAACAAAAAAAGTCCAACTATAACAGAATAGTGTAGAACATGAGTCCAGATATTCCGTTGACACAAAATATATAAAGCCTTCAGTCAATAGCCAGAAATCTTGCAGAAAAAGGTGGGTACCCTTACCAGAGGTGATGGACACAAACTACTATATAGCAAATGTGTCATGCAGGCTTGTATATGTCACAAACTATTCGTGTGCGTTAGATCATGGCTCACCATCAGAGTAGTCGATACCTTCTCCGTTCGCCAGCTTCAAGATTGGTGCACCACAGGTCTCAAGGAGTTCTCCACTGTATATCAAAGGTTCCAGTCAACTAGGAGCTCGGAGCGGGTTCACCATAAACGAAAAGTATGGACACAATGCCTCGCATAGTGAAATTCCACCATTGAAGGTTTTATTTATAAAAATACCAATTTACATAAAAAATATGATATCCAAAAAATCACGTGATCCAATAAATTGTATAATAATAATTGAATAATAAAAAGCAATATGGGGAGCAGGAAACGCTAGCCCGATGTGCTTTGACTAATAAGTCTTCTACTGGGGCATTACCCCGTAACTGGTGTAACTAGGTGACCCGAACACCGATCAGTGAACACAGCAGAAAAGGGGGGGAAGGACGGAAGTGAAGAAATCAAGAGGGGGGAGGGAGGGGATAAAAGAGAAAGGGAAACGAGTGGGGGGAAAAAGGAGTGGGGAGAAGAGGGGGAGGGGAGGCAAAGGGGAGAGAAAAGACCGGGGGCAGCAAATGAGAGTAGAGGGATAGAGGGGGGGGGGCAAGGTAAGTGAAAGTGGAAGGGATAAATACTTAAAAATGTATTTAAAAATATAAATGGGGAGGGGGGGGGGGGGGTAGGGGAGCGGGGAAAGGAGAGGGAAAGGGAGGGAGAGAAAGTGGTGAAATGAAGAATTGAAAAGGAAAATATTTGAGAGTGTGAAAGGAGAAAAAATATTGAACAATGAAAAAATATATAAATAAATAAAAATAAAATTAGAGGGGAAAAAAAAAAAACTACTGCCATTATTTATACTATCTTTATGCTATCTTCACCCATATAGCTGTCTTAGCCCTTGCGTCTTGCTTAGTTTGCACTGATGGTTTTGGTGTTTTTATTTTCTTGTATTTCGGTGGAAAAGGTTGGCCCTGGTGGTGAGTCTCTAATTTTGATCCTTTCCGCACTTGCCTTTCTCATCACAAGCATGGTACTTTCCTTTAATTGCACTTTAATTTAATCCCTCCTTACCTTTCCACACATCCCCTTTTTTTTTTCCTCCCTCCCCCTTCACCCCTTCCCCTCTTCCTTCCCTTACCTTCCCTCTCTTTTCTTTCGCCCTCTTTCCCCGCCCTCCCCTCCCCTTTCTCTCACTCCTTTTCCCTCTCCTTCCCCCCCCCTCCCCCATTTATATTTTTTAATACATTTTTAAGTATTTATCCCTTCCCCTTTCACCCCCCCCCTTCCTTTTTCTCCATGTCCGGGTCACCCTTTCTTTTTACTACCCCCCTTCCCCCCTTGTCGCTTTTTTTTGTTTATAGAGCAAAAAATAAAAACCATGATGAAATACCACCAAAAGAGAGCTCTATTTGTGAGAAAAAAAGGACGGCGATTTTGTTTGGATACAGCATCACACGACTGCGCAATTGTCAGTTAAAGAGACACAGTGCCGTATTGCAAAAAGTGCTCTGGTCATTGAGCAGCCAAATCTTCCGGGGCTGAAGTGGTTAAAAGGTGGTTAATCAATAAAAAATAGTATTAAAAAACAGTAATAAATCATTACAATGTTCAAAAAAAGACTAAATCCTATTCTTACAGTTAGGTGATTCCATAATTAATAATTATTAACAATAGTATACAAATAATGATCCAGCAAAGGAATTTTTCCTTTGTGATATTAAATTGGCTGCGGTTGCCCAGTGTGCTTTGCTTTCATGAAACCAAAAATGTATAAACCAAGAATGAGAGATTTCATGTAAGTGTCTTCCCCCCCCCCCCCCCCCCGGTTTTACTAGAACATATTGAACTTGGCAACCAGCATGTCTTCAGATGTTCAGCAAATAAGCCAGAGAAGATCTGGATCATTGATCAGATATTAATGTCCTACATTTAGTTTTTTTGTTTTTTGTTGCACGGCTGATTGCATGCTGGTCATGCAGTTCTCCATCATATAATTACAGCAACAGCCCACCCTAGCACCATCTTTAAGCAGTTGCATTTTAAGAATAGGGTCTGTTAGAAAATCTATTAAAAATAAAATCCCCTCCATGTAAAATTTACAGACAGCAAAGCTTTTATTTCAACAAAACTGGACGATCTATCCTCTATTGTTTTGTTACTTAACCACTTACAGACCGGACCATTTTGCTAGTCAAAGACCAGACCACTTTTTGCGATTCGGCACTGCGTCGTTTTAACTGGCAATTGTGCGGTCGTGCGACGTGGCTCCCAAACAAAATTGATGTCCTTTTTTTCCCACAAATAGAGCTTTCTTTTGGTGGTATTTGATCACCCCTGCGTTTTTTTTTTTTTTTTTGCGCTATAAACAAAAATAGAGTGACAATTTTGAAAAAAACGCATTATTTTTTACTTTTTGTTATAGAAATATCCCCCAAAAATATATAAAAAAATTTTTTTTCCCTCAGTTTAAGCTGATACGTATTCTTCTACATATTTTTGGTAAAAAAAAAAAACACAATAAGTGATTATTGATTGGTTTGCGCAAAAGTTATAGCGTTTACAAAATAGGGATAGTTTTATGGCATTTTTATTAATCATTTTTTAATATATTTTTTTTAAATAGTAATGGCGGTGATCAGCGATTTTTATTGTGACTCCGACATTATGGCGGACACATTTTTGGGACCATTGTCATTTATACAGCAATCATTGCTATATAAATGCAGTGATTCCTGTGTAAAGGACACTGGCAGTGAAGGGGTTAACCAGCGGGTGGCAGTGTAGGGGTTAAGTGTTCCTAGGGGTGTGTTACTAACTGGGGGGGGGGCTGGGTTTTCATTTAGTGAACACTGATCTCTGCTCCAATCACATGGAGCAGAGATCAGCGTCACTAGTTGCTAGGCAGAATGGAGAAATACTGTTTACAACGGCATTTCTCCATTCAGCCATCCCGTGAGATGATTGCGGGTATGCCCGCGGCGATCGAGTCCGCGGGACCCGCGGCCGGACTCACTGGGGTCCTGACCGGAATGCGCCAGGGCGGCATTGAAGATTGGACGTGCCTGCCCATGCCATTCTGCCGACGTACATCGGCATGCGCTGGTCGGGAACTGGTTAAAGAGGAGTTTCCCATAAAAAAATAAGTCAGCAGCTACAAATACTGCAGCTGCTGACTTTTAATAATTGGACACTTACCTGTCCCAAGGTACAATGATGCGGGGGAAGGGCCCCGCTCATCCCCCCTCCTCTCTGCGGCACTAGCATTGCAACTGTGGGCACCTGCGCATGCGCGAGCATTGATTGGCCACGCTGTCATCTGGGACCTGTCACGTGACCCAGATGACTGACAGGAGGGAGGGGACAGAGCTGAGCCCTTCCTGCGCCGAGGGGAAGTGACATCAGGAGCCCAGGCACTGAAGCAGGCAGACTACAAGGGACCCCCTAGCAATAGGCATTTAGAGGTGAGTTAAAAAAAAAAAATTCTAATTTTTTTTTTAAGGAATTTTAAGCATTATTATTTTTTTTTTGTGTGCGTGTTGAACACCACTTTAATATACCTATCTTTTGTTTACATTTGAAAGATGAAGGAACATTGTTTTATAGGCTTAGATGGGTTTGTGCGGCTTCACAAATTCTTTTCCTTTTTTGTATTTTGGCATAAGAATTATTAATAGATTTTGAACACACATGCTCAGGGCTGATTTTCAGTTTAATTGAAAATATTGTTAATCTATATTGGTCAGTAAAAAGCCTGTTGTGCAGATTGTTTGTTTTTCCCAAGTATCATGTTCTGCTTGCAGGCCCCCCATGGAGTAACATGCATCATTATATATTAACATTTTGGCTTGAGAATGTCCCAGTGGTGCTCTTCAGACGTTGCCATTGAAAGTTCATTACTTGATGGACATTCAGCGGTCCTCATCCGAATAATGTAACACATAGTAACATCATTGTGGTGGCAGCTGATTCATGACTTTTCTGTTAATATAATGACAGTCACCTAATGCCTGCAATTTCCTGATATTGCTTCTTTTGTAGAGATCAGCAAAGAACAAAATATGCCCCAGGGATGTGCAATTACGCTGACTGCTTTAACAGCCTTTGGAGTTAACATTGTTCCTTTTAGCCACCTTTCGCTCTGACTGTTAAGCTGTAAAATGTAACATGCAGCTGAATTGATTGCCACAAGGTCTGATGCAACTAATCATGAATTATCTTTGCATATTTGAGAGAATTTTTACTGTAATCATTTAAAAAAAAATTATAAATAGTATGCAATGTAAAAGTACAAACCATCTACCGCACTGAAAAAAGTAAATATTCTTCTATAAACTAGAATAGCTACAATTATACAATTATAGTTTTAAAGATAACCAATAATGAATAACTTTTGTCTACATCACTAGAAATTGTATGTACAATTTATATGCTGAAATTACATACAATAAAAGTGAGATAAAACATGGTATTTTAAAGGTTTCAGTAAACCTGATAACAGTATTTTAATGTTTGCTAATATTAGAGACACCGTCACCTTGCCCATTCAGTACAGTGACAGTGCCTTTGCCTCCTAAATGAACCGACTTTGTCACCAGGGACACTAGATAGTATTGCAGATATATAGGGTAAGGTTTATGTGCGGCCAATTTACCAGTAAAGTGGGAAAATAATACAGTAATAGTAAAGTAAATTAAAAAAAAAAAAACATCTCAGCTATTTATTACTAAAAATAGCATAATAGCGTCCATAAGGATTATCTGCCTGACCCCTACTCTACTCTGGACGATGCTTAGAGAATTGACCTCACTCGAACTGTCCTTCTGAAGGACATTACCTTGGTAACTGGCTCTCTTCAACAAGTAGCATTTGCACCCATGGGAAAGGTTTGCGCACCACAGTATGCCTCAGTTCCTCTGCGGCTGGTGGAGGGCCATGTGCCTGACTGAATTGTCAGCAGGTAAGACACCCTAGCTTCCTGTTAGCCCTTGTACACACGGTTGGACATTCCGGCGGAAAATGTCCGATTGGACCATGTTGTCGGATAATCCGACCATGTGTGGGCTCCGTCAGACTGTTTCCGTCGGAATATCCGACCGTCAAAGTTTTAGAGCGGGGCTATAAAATTTTCCAACAACATGATCCGATCAGACTTTGTCCGATCGTTTGTAGAGAATTCCGATCGGACAAAGTACCACGCATGCTCAGATCAAATTCCTAGACCAAAGCTATTGGCTACTAGCCTGAACGTAGTCCCGTCGTAACAAAATAACGTCATCACGTTATGAACGATCGGATCTTCCGACAACTTTGTCCATCTGTGTGTATGCAACACCAGTTTCAGACAAAATCCGATGGATTTTGTTGTCGGAATGTTCGACCGTGTGTACAAGGACTTAGGGACAAAGTACATCTACAGGACTTTGTAGGACCTCTTCATCAGGAGACAAAACTCCCCTTCATCCTTGGCTCATCAGCAGCCGCCTTGGCAAGGTCCTCCAGATGTCATTCCTTGTCCTGCCCTAAATCAGGTAAATGCTTTTAATATTTCAGCTCAGATTCGTGTCCCTTAGTCTAGGTTCACACTGGTGCGATGCGGGAACAAGCACGAGTCAGATGCGGATTCCCACATCGCATCTGACTCTCAGGCAGTTCACATTGACATCTGCAAACCGCTGCAGGTGTCAATAGCAAGTTAATGACACCCCCAAATCCGTTTGCATAACACAGTACAAGCTGTGGAATCGAATTACATGGGTTTGAACACTCTGTGATCTGATTCCAGTGTGGACCAAAAAAAGGGTCCCGGCACCATTTTGGTGCGAATGTGATGCAATTTGGGTCATACAAACTGTATGGCTGAATTTGCATCGCACAGACGTCGCATGTGATGTGCACAGCAATGCGGTGCGAATCCCATGCAATTTCTGGCATCACATAAGTGTGAACCCAGCCTTACTCTTCGCCTATAGATGCATTTCTGGCCCCGGGATGATCAAAATCTTCTTAGAACCATGGCTGTCATCAGGATTATGCAGGCTCTACAGCATTCTTATGCAAACCCCAAGTGTCACCCAGGGGTGTCAGAGAGGATATTTTCATTTTCATCAACAGTGTCCTTTTGGCATTTCCCATCTTACCAGTCTGGGGATAATTTTCATTGCTGCTTACCCTTGTTGCAGGTTCTACCTTGCATTCTTTAGTTGTCTTAAGCTGGATACACACTATACAGATTTTTTTTTTTCAGATTTACCAAAACCATATATGAGGTCAAACCTTAAGAGTTTCAATTTGTATGCAATCAGGCAGTCCCTTACATTACATGGTTTTGGTTTTCTAAAGGAAATCACACAACAAAAGTTGTATAGTGTGTATGGGGTCTAAGGGGTCTCTTCATGTTCTTGTGGGCTAATGGGTTTTACTATTGTCAAACATTATCTGGTGTTTCTCACTTAGTGGGTTGGATGCCTAAGACTCAAACAAGGAAGACGCCGCTCAAGGCGAGCAGTCACTACAGTCCGAATGTGCTGGGTGCAAGCTACGGCCCACCACCGATGATCCATAGGAAGAAAAGAATGGCTGCACACTAAAGGAACGTTCCAATGATTTTATTCCAAAAAATGGCAATAAACAGCCAACAAAGACAAAGTGTCTGAACCCAGGAGGGTACATTCTTTTCTTCCTATTGATCAACAGGGTTGGATGCCTGACTTGCACCTCCTTTAGTCACTTGGTTTTATGCCCTTGACCCTAAGGGTTTAGGGATGTCAGGCCTCAGCCTTTCCATGTAGGCTGGCTGGTCTCTCTTACTTGGACCTAATGCTAGGTTCCCTTTGGGACTTGTTCCTCTTGGGGATTATCCCTGGTGCTTTGTTCTTGGTTGTGGCCTCTTTCTTTTTTTCCCCTGTATGGGATTTTGTACTGTTCCCCCTCTCTTTGGTGGTTCTAGGTGAGCAGCTTCTCTATGGCTCGGGTTTATTTTTTCCTTCTGAGTGAAATCTTATCCATCTAGTGGTGACTTTTCCATCCTGTTCTGGAGCCCCAGGTTGATCCTTAATGCTCTCCTCATTGATTTTGTGGCAGGTTCCATTTTTGTTTTTTTTCCTGTGTTGCCCACCCCTCAGTTGGACTGCTTTTGGACAGCCTGACTGTATCTAAATTCTTATGTCACTTTACTTGGGACTTTTGTACTTACTGCAAAATCTATTTCTAGAAGTCCATTGAATGGCTCAGATCTCACCCCTCTGTGTTTTTGTTCATACCCTTGGTACTCCTTCGCCACAAAACAGAGGCATGCTGGGCAGAGGATACTGGGGGCTGGGGTCAGCAACTGTGCTAGATAACTTGTTGATCTTTGCAATGACGACTAATAGTAGGCACGTTGTTAAAACAGTTTACGGTTTACTGCTTCAGAATTGCCAAGAGATGTGTGCTTTTGTCAGATTTGAAGTAAATAAATATTATGCTTCACACTTTCTATGTCAGTATGCAGTTTGCCTCACTATTCCAGCTATGTGGCTCATTAAGAAAATATTTATTGAGGCTGCTGTTGCTGACCATTCTTACTGAATACTAGTTGACTGGCTGTCATGCTGATGCACTGGTTTCAATGCTTATTGAATCGCTGACCTGGCACAGGTAATTTAGATAGTATAAAAAATGTGTACCGTGATGTATTATGTCAGCCTTTAATGTGTGTCTTTGCCTTGGATCATTGGTCCTACCATTGTTCCAGTGTTGGCTTAAAGTTCTCTAAATTTTGATATGTTATTATTTTTTATTTATTTTTTTCCCCATGATGTGTGGGATTATTTTCCTATGAAATCAAACCATATACAACAATCCTTGTGAATTGATATACATTTTTATTCTTTTTTTTTTTTTGTCGTTATGTCTTCTATTTCACAAGGTGTGAATATTCTTTTACATAATGTTATCTTTTCCACAGACTATTTTCCACTTAATAAGTCTAGGACATCTACTTATACATATCCTATTTCTCAGTCATGTTGACAAGGTTATTTATTTTCCTGCAATGGAGGCTATCATCTCACTGTAGCTGCTGTTTGTGCACTGGACACCCTCAGTGGAATACATAGTCATTCCCTTTGATGCTTTCACTGACAAGTAATGAAGCAAATTGAATTAACTGTAAAACAAGTGGGTCTCCAATCAGGAATGGTGATACTCTGTTGAGTGGCTAGCAGTCTAGACCCTCTGGTTGCTAAATATGTCTCCAACTAAATCTACATGCTTTGTGAAGATAAGAAGCAACTTGGTTCAGCAGAGTAGCATAGGTGGTACAGGGAGGTGCTTTATAGCATGTCATCTTTGCACAGTTATTCATGCAATTGCAAAGTTTCCTGGCTTTTGCTTCAAAAATGGTTTGAAGAAAATGGCCATATTTATCAGTGTATAACACGCACCTTAATTTTAAGAGGGAAGTTTCAGGAAAAAAAACTTACATTTTAAATAATGTACTTTGAAGCAAAATAATGGTCAGTGCCCATCATTGCAGCCTCACCAGTGCCCATCATTGCAGCCTCACCAGTGCCCATCTGCAGCCTCACCATTGCCCATCTGCAGCCTCACCATTGCCCATCTGCAGCCTCACCATTGCCCATCTGCAGCCTCACCATTGTCCATTATTGCAGCCCCACCATTGCCCCTTAATGCAGCCTTATTAGTGCCAGATTAGACAAAGCCAGATCTCCAGTGTACTTGGGTCGCAGTCACGTCCAGTCCCGCCTCCTGTCCCGGCTCCTATAATGGACAAAACACCGGTCCAACGCCGGGACATGTAACGTCAATGCTAGGAGCTATCCAGTAGGTGGGACTGGGAGTGACTGTGAAGCCGTGCCAAGTACACAGGAGATCCTGGCTCTGTCTAATCTGGCAGTGTATAACACACACCCGTAATTTTCCCTAATTTTTCAGAGGAATAAGAACGTGTTATATTCTGATAAATGTGGTATATAAAATATTAGGTCTGTGTGCTTGTTTTAACTACTTCCCACCTGGGCAATGTACAATGTATGGCCGGGTGGGAGCTCTCTCTTTCTGACTGGACGTTCAGGAATGTCCTTCAGAAGGAGGGGGATTGCGTGCCCGAGCAGCGGTGCGATCCTGATGCGCTCGTGTCACCCAGACACGGCGCATCTCCGATCGGCAGGAGGGCTCTGTGATTGGCCTTCCTGATCACTTGATGGGCATGTCCAATCACAGCCGTCATGTGATGTAAACAAACAGCCGCTTGCTAGGCTATTTTTTACAACTTTTTACTCACTGATCACCAGTCTAGTGTAAACACACATGTCCCCACACAATGTCCCCAAAACACATGTCCCCCACATATGTCCCACTAAAATCACATGTCCCAATGATTATCTGCACACATATGTCCGTGATCAGCTGCACACATCTGTACATAATCATTTGCGTACATATATCCGTGAGCACACAAACCAATTATTATACACTTAACGGATTTTTTTTTACCAAAAACATGCAGCAGAATACATTTTGGCTTAAATTTATGACAAAATTCGATTTTATTGGATTTATTTTAAAATAAAAAGAAGAAAATATATATATTTTTTTTCCATTCCAAATTTCCGCTCTTTTTTCTCTTATATCGCAAAAAACTAAAAACAGAGTCCTGAATAAATACCACCAAAATAAAGTTCTATTTGTCCGAAAAAAATTATAAAAATGTCATTTGCGACAGCGCTGAAAATTGGTCTGGGAAGGAAGGGGGCGAAAGTGCCCTGCATTGTAGTGGTTAAGCAAATATTCACTCATATTGTTCATAAAACTAAAAAATAACACTAGAAATCATATAATTTACTACAGGGGTTGACAAATTGGCTTGGAATCTAGGAGCCAGCTAAAAAAGTTAGGAGCCGGGTCCGTGACGGCGATCTGCACCTGTCCCTGGCCTGACATGGAGACAAGTGAGGGGAAGATAGCGCCCCCCCCCACCTGTCTCCAAGTCATTGCCCATAGCTCTTAGAGGGACATTTTATTTATTTTATTTTTTTCAAATGACAAATTTTTTTAAAATTACATTTTAGTGTAAATATGAGATGTGAGGTCTCTCTGACCCCAGATCTCATATATAAGAGGACCCGTCATGCGTTTTTCTATTACAAGGGATTTTTACATTCCTTGTAATAGGAATAAAAGTGACACACATATTTTTTTCACTGTTCTTTAAAAAAAAAAAAAAAATTAAAAAATAAAACGTTAAAATAAGAAGAAAAAAAAATAATTTTAAACGCGCCCTGTCCCGCCAAGCTTGTGTGCAGAAGCGAACGCATATAGGAAAGCGCTGTTCAAACCACACATGTGAGGTATCGCTGCGATCAGTAGAGTGAGAGTAATAATTCTAGCCCCAGACCTTCTCTGTAACTTAAAATGTGCAACCTGTAGAATTTTGTAAATGTCGCCTATGGAGATTTTAAAGGGTAAAAGTTTGTCGCCATTCCATGAGCGGGCGCAATTTTGAAGCATGACATGTTGGGTATCGATTTACTCAGCGTAACATTATCTTTCACAATATAAAAAAAATTGTGTTAACTTTACTGTTGTCTTATTTTTTTTTATTAAATTCTTTTTCCCCAAAAAAGTGCGCTTGTAAGTCCGCTGTGCAAATACGGTGTGACAGACAGTATTGCAACGACCACCGTTTTATTCTCTAGGGTGTTAGAATAAAAAAAATATATATATATATATATATATATATATATATATGTGTGTTTAGGCTGGCAGGCAGCTCCATTAGCATTGCTGGTTTGTAATTCCAACGGCCACCACAAGAGGGCGCCAGATTCCAGAAGGAACCATAGGACCGCAGAAGGCCTCAAAGTCGGGGGCTCAATTACCGGCGGCGCGGCCCGACGCGATCACGCGGGGGGGGTCCACGGAGACAGGATACCCCCGCTGTGCTGCCCCAGGCGCCAGGTCGCTAATTCTAATCGCAAATGCGACCTGGCGCCCGGGTTTTGTCGAGCCCTGATTTATTATATGTGAGACCTAAAAATATTTTAATACAATAAAGGCATATTAGCTGTAAGACTAAATTGGATAGAATCTATTCATATGTGTTAAGGTTTTTTAACCACTTCAATACCGAGCAGTCTTACCCCCTTCCTGCCCTGGCCAATATTCAGCTTTCAGTGCTGTCGCATTTCGAATGACAATTGCGCGGGCATGCAACACTGCACACAGATGTAATGTTTATTCTTATTTTGAGACAGAGCTTTCTTTTGCTGGTATTTAATCACCACTGGGGTTTTCTTTATTTGTTTTGCAAAAAATAAAAGACAGAACATTTTGGGGAAAAAAATTTTTTATTTGTTTCTGTTGTAAAACTTACTTAATTTTTCTTCTTCACTGATGGGCACTGATAGGCTACACTGATGGGCACTTATGGACACTGATAGGCTGCACCGAAGAGGCTGCATTGATGGGCACTGATGAGGCGGCACTGATCAGCTGCACTGTTGAGCAATGAGAAAGAGGCACTAATGAGGTAGCGCTGATAAGGCGGTATTGATGGGCACGGATATCCGGCACGGATATCCAGCACTGATGGGCACGGATATCCAGCACTGATGGGCACGGATATCCAGCACTGATGGGCACGGATATCCAGCACTGATGGGGCTGCACTGATAATCAGGGCACTGATGATCAGTGTAAATGCCCCTGTCATCACAGGAAAGCTGTTTATCGGCTTTTCTTTCCTCAGACACTGACAGCAATGAGGATAGGAAATGCCAATAACCGCTTTTTGTTTACATGTGATCAACTGTGATTGGACACAGCTGATCACATGGTAAAGAGCCTATAGGCACCTCCCGTTCTGCGGCTCCGTGACACGATTGCGGGACACAGGGGCCTGTTAGCCCCACCAATTAAAGGGAACGTACAGGTACGCCCATTTGCCCACCGCTGCCATTGTGCCGACATATATCGGCGTGTAAGCAGTCGGCAAGTGGTTAAAAGAGGCACATCTGAGTATGCAGGTATCCGGGGTGAAGCTCTCTACATAGACTGTCCTCTGTACTGCCATTGAGGTCGTCCCTTCCACGCTGCGCTCCACTAGAGGTAGCCTCGCTTTCAGATCGCTCTACTGCAGGGCAGTCTTCACGGTCACAATTGCGGACTGAGAGCGGTGAGAACCGGCGGTGTGGGGGATGGTCTATGTGTACAGCTTTACCCCAGATGCCTACATACTTAGAAGTGCCTGTTTTAATCATCAATCAATGCGAGTTGCTAAATGTTGTACCTTCATTAAATGTAATCATATTGCCACACTTAGAGGTGCCTATCTTCTCTTTTATACTCTGTAGCTCCTGCTGGATTTTGCTTCTAATCCCCTTGTGGAAGCTTCCATTTGTGGATGGACATTTTATGGTTACAGAACCAGGTCACATTGCTATAATCTATTTATATGGACTGTAGACTGAAGAACTTCTGAATAAATGGTTATGGAATGTATCATTTGAGTTTCCATTATTTCTTTTGGGGGAAATTCGCTTTGATATACAAGTGCTTTGGATTACAAGCATGTTCCTGGAACAAATTATGCTCACAATCCAAGGTTTTACTGTACTAGAAAACGGAACTAACAAATGAGAACATGCAAACATAAATATTTATCCCTGGCAAAACAACTATACCTTACTGTGGTATATAATCATCATCTTTTTATTAGTGGGACTGCTTTAGCAGTCCCACTATTATTATTAGTTTTTTTTATTTATTAAACATCACCTTTTTAATTGTATTATTAGTCCGTACGTTTTTTGGCTCTGCGTAACTTCTGCATACTTTCAGCTATTAAATCCATTCAACTTTTAAAATGTTCAGCTCTTTCAGCTGATGATGGGACTTTTTTTTCTATTATTTATACTTTTTAAAATATTAAGCTTTTTAACACTTTTTTTTTTTTTTTAACACTGAAGTCAATGAGAGCATGCTTAAAATCCATAAAATCTTCCGCTGCCAAAAGTTTCAACTCCTTCATGCTTTCACCTACAGATGCCAAACAAACTTTAAAATGTTCACAAAATATTCAGCTATCTGACTATATCTTTTCAGTGTGAAAAAGCTGTTTAAGTTTAGTGATTTCAGAAAATGTAATTAAATTTAGGGCAGCAATGCTTTTGTTGTCTGTTTTGTTTTCATGGTTACCAACATTTCTATACACAGTGATGGGCAGTGGGGGAGAGCACAGACACACCATGTACTGATTTATAATAGAGGAATATGATGGGCAGTTTTAGTGGGGGGCAGTTTTGATGCTATTCAGCATTCCCACACATTTTCTCTAGGAAATTAATTTTCTAGTTTTTATTGTAAATTATGCCACTAGTACAGGGTGTGGTCTTTATTTTGGGTGAGATATTTAAAGGATAAGTTCACCTTTCGTAGCATGTTACTTGTAGCACTGGCCCCACATCCATCCTTATCCAAAGGACGTTGTACAATCTTCTTTAGATTTACCAAAATGATGTAATAAAAGGACACACCATCTATCCAATCGCTCTATATCCAATCAGGCAGGCTCATGCACTGCCGCAGGGGTGTCCTGTGCATGTGGCTCCTGGGAGTTTAGCATGCAGCCTGAACCCTTCTGAAGGGATGCTGGGGAAGCCAGCCAAATGCATGCGTGGAGAAATGCCAGGGATGCTGTGAAAACTTTGAAGTTGATAGGTGATGGGTGTGTGCTGATGAGGTCAGCTGGTAAACTCCTTCCTGTGTCTTACTGGTTTCTCTGTCTCTATAGCAGGAAGTCTCTGACGCTTTCTAAGAAATATAGCAAGGGCTAAGGTAAGGCCTTGTAATCAAAATTAAAGAGAGCTTGTATTATTATGTTACTGAGGTACATTAATGGTATATTATTACATAGGGGAACTGGATTAAAAAACAAAAAAAATGTTATCCTTTAAATTTAACTTTCCATTTTCCTGCTTCTATTAGAGTAATGGCCATCATAATCTATCACACTACTGCAGTGATTGAGGGACAAAGATATTCTATGGCATGTAGTTTGAAGATTTTATTGTGCTGTGTGCCAGAATAAAAAAAAGCAAAATACACAAATTGAACATGTTGTCTTATTACAAATGACACTAATTAAAGAGGGTGTTTAAGCTTGGCATTAAGTGCTTTTGGCAAAGAATTATTTTATAATCCTGACTCCTTCCAGGTGCCTTTGTTGTTTCTTAGCTGATTTTAGATCTACAGTTGTTGTTTTTTTTGCTCTGTTGAAAGACTTTGGTTCTTCCAGAGGTCTTTGGTAGTTTATGGTGTATTGTTAGTGTATTCCATCTTTGTTGGTAGAAAACATACCTACAAGATATACTTTTATGCCTGTAGTGGCATGTTTCTTTTCTCCTTTTGTATCATTTTTTTTGCCATTTAATGAACTACTATTCATCACATTGGAAACCATCTACTGGCAGACCTCCTTTTGGGACCTCATCTACTCTGATGGCTTATTCATCAGTGAGAGACCAATGTGTAGGTGTTTTGTTGTACGGCCTAATGAGTTCTGCACCAAAAGTAGAGTCAACTAAAAGCTATTTTTTTTTATCAGTCAGCAATATGTTGGCTTATATCAGTGTTTCTCAAATCCAGTCCTCAGGCCCCCCCAACAGGTCATGTTTTCAGGATTTCCCTCAGATGAAACGGCTGTGGTAATTGCTAAGGCAGTGAAACTGATCAAATCACCTGTGAAAAATAATGGAAAACCTGAAAACATGACCTGTTGGGGGGGGGGGGGGGGGCTGAGGACTGGATTTGAGAAACACTGGCTTATATTAAACACAGTTCTGGTATAAATGGGAGCTACTATTGCTGACCTGCTATTATACATGCAGGCTCCAGGGCTGTCTCTTTCTTTACTACTTAGTAAGTCACTGACCCACAACAAACACGTGCATATCACTCGTCTGATACTTCAGATGTATATGCTTGTTCCAGGTCAGTGATAAGCAAAAAAGGAATCAGGATGACATCCCTTAAACTTGTGCCTTCAAAGGTTTAATCCAAGACCTGACCTAGCGTTAGAAAATTAAGAATCAAGTAGCACCATAGTAGAGTCTCATAAGTGCTGCTTTACATGGGATTACAGAAAGCTACAATAAAGGCAATTGGGTAAACTAAATGCATTTCTAATACATTGTACATGTTTTTAATCAATATATCAATATATACCGTATTTTCCGGCGTATAAGACGACCTTTTGCATGTAAAAAAATCGGCCAAAAAGCAGGGGTCGTCTTATACGCCGGGTCAGCCCCTCGGATGCCGGCTGGGTGTTCGGTAATACTGTATGTAGCTCCGGCTACATACAGTATATACCACTGAGCCAATCCTGGTGAGCGATGTATTCAAATGAATACAAAGCCTGCTCGGATTGGAGTAACGACCTCTGCCAATCCGGGCAGGCTACTCTGTAGCCTGCTCTGATTGACTTGGAGAGTCAGAGCGGCACGGGCTGATGATGTTACAGCCTCTGCCAATCCAAGCAGGCTTTGTATTCATTAATAGAATACATCGCTCGCCGTGATTGGCTCCAGCAAATGCAGGAAGAAAGAAGAAATATGAAGCCTCGGAAGCCTCGAAAGCCGGGTTGTCTTATACGGTAAGTACAGTTTTAAAAGCGTTTTTGTCCTGTAAGATTAGGGGGTCGTCTTATATGCCGGTCGCCTTATACACCGGCAAATACGGTATATAATCCAATAACTGGATTACATTATGTTTATATACGTATATACGAATCCAAGAGCAAAAATATAGTATATTGCAGTTTACCGACCCTGAGATGTGGTGGCTGCATTTGTTTTTGTAACAGAAGTACATTTTACACCAGTACAGATAATGACCTGTAGATCCTTATAGAATTCCATTATCCTTGTAACTTCCTGTATGCTGAAATGTATCAGTTTTCCAAGCTATCTTCTGACAGAACTACACAACCTTTATTCCTATGTAATGGAAATTAGAGAAGTGGAAGTTCTTTGTAGCCCAAATCGGCATAGATTGAAAACAATTCTACTTTAGAGATAGCAAACAGTACAATGTGGGGCATTACCTTACAACAGGAAGTAGAATGCATAACATGGGCGTAGTGTTAAAAAATAAAAATAAAATTATGGTCGTCTTTTATTGCTAATATGTTAAGGTGTGCTTTCAGCCAATAGGAAAGGCTCAGAGATTCCTGATGACGGCCTTTCCTATTGGCTTAAACGTCTTGATCGCATCATCGCCACATCAGATCCGCCGAAAAACGAGAACGGGGGATCGAGCCTTACCGCAATAGAGCGGCGTCCAATGGAGACCAGCCGGAACACCCCCTTATTCAAAACACATGCTGATCACACCAGGTGCCAGGCAAAGGCTTCAATACGTGTGAGTGCATCCCATTTGTTTTATACTGCCATCTTTTTTAATGATAAATAGTTTTATGCTATGAGGGCCCCTTCTGTTGTTATTTTTCCCAATTCATGGAGGATCTTCCTAAGTGTAGCAGATCTTGAAAGATACCATCCAGGGGTCTTTTCCCCACAAGGTGCAAACGACCACTCCAGCAAAAAGTGGTCAACATCTGGGGGTGAGTGTGCATCCATGTGGGGCACCCTGTCTGAACATTGCCACACCGATTATCTATCATCGCACGAGCACTTTATTTCACAGTTGTGGGATGTTTACAATAATTACATTTTTCATTCACTATATTTATGAATTTTGTACCAGCCAAGCATGGTGTTTATCCAGTTTATTTATACATTTGAGCTGCCTAATATCTTTTTTCCTAGATAACCTCTTTGATTGTCCAGGAGCAATGTGGTTTTTAATGTATGTTCTGTCTGAAATGTTTTATCCAGTAAATATAAAATATTGCATATTAATAATTTATACTAGGAAAAGAGATAACAATTCTGCATGCAGAAATAAAAGTAGTCATTAACAGAAACCAGATTTTCTCTTATCGCTATCTACTATTTTTCCATATACCTGAATATACAGTAATACTTGCGTGTGTGACATGAATTCCTAAAGCGTGGTATAGCATTTTAACTTTTTTAAATTTTAGTACTTTACCTATAGAATTCCACTTTATACAAGGCAGGAACTAGCTATTAACCTGGCTAATGGTAAATGTGAAATTTTCAGGATACGTTAAGCCACAAATCCTGATTTAGCAGGCAATCCGCCAAAGCATGATCCTATGCTTTGGCTTTTTCAGTTACATTTCAGTATACATTTATTCAGAAATGTCTAGGTTTTGTTTTCCAACTTCATAATCAGGGTAACAAATTAAAAATGTTCTTTAAATTTGTATTTCAGTATTTGTTTCTACTTTTATATTTAATATGTAAGTGTCCATTTAGACAAATTTATATTTATAATCATGTTAAAGCTGAACTGCAGGCAGAGATAAGACATTAATGTGGTTGTAAACCCTTTACAACCACTTTTTACTACAGGTAAGCCTATAATAAGGCTTACCTGTAGCTACCCCGGATACCTCCTAAACCTGCACGGTTTAGGAAATATCCCCTGTATCTGCATGGGCTGACGTCGTGGGCACATGCGCACTGAAGCAACGGCACATATGTGCTGTTGCTTCAGTTAGTGTGCCGTTACCGGCAGCTCCCGCAGGCATGCCAATCACAGCGCTGAAGCCCGTGATGCCCAGAAGTAACTCCGGGAGCAATGTTGCCAGCTGGAGCAATGTACGAGTACCGCTGCAAGGGCTTTGATCTGAGGTAAGTAATTCATAATGAGCTAGTGCCTTGCGTGTTTTTTTGTTTTTTTTTTTTTTTTTTAGTTTGTGAGTTTACAACCACTTTAACTAGTTCCCTTCTGTAGCATTCTTTTTTAATTTTGCACACATGCTAAAAATCAGCATTTTTGGATATAAAATTATGACATGCTGACTTTTTGTTGCGCTTTCTGAAACTGCACCAGAACCACGGGACATTGTAGAAGTATATGGCAAAGTGCAGCTAACTGGTGGGTTAGCTGCACTTTGGCCAAAGCGCAGCGGGACCACATCATGGCAGTGTGAAGCCGCTCTACAATCATCAGAACATTATACATATTTTCTGAAAGCAGAGGCTTTGTAAAATAAAAAATATAGTAGTTGCAATTATTAATGCACAATATTTGCACAGCTGTTTATGAAATCCCTATTTTCAGGAGAAAATACACTGAAATGAACTTTATTGCACACAATTCAATCCTATTTTTTTTTTTGTACGTAACAAAGCATTAGGTAGTGTAAAGTAAATGGATCCTAAATGTGTCATGTATCAAAGCTGCCTGCACCCACAAAAATTATGATACCCAAAAATTATCAGTAGGCTACACTTTTGTTTGCAGTGTTTTTATTGAAATCTTTTCACAAAAGATAAAAAAAACTCCAAAGTAATATTACAAACATTGTGAATTTTCCACTATATAGATTGCATATGAGTAACATTGTAATTACCAAACAAAAAGAGAATAAAAGGCATGTAACAATTAACTTACATTTTTAAAGAGCTGCGTCCTTTATGGAGACAACTCTTCTCACATGTCCTAAACACATGTCTGTGCATTTATAGAACATTTTCGACAACCTTCAGTCTAGGGACTATAGCCATTTTAAAGCCTCTATAACAAGATAATTACATTGTGTTCCTCTGTCTCAATGATAATCAATTGATTTGTTAGAGTTCAGGGTGCGCATTTCCTATTCGGATCCTTTTCTTCTAAGGTGAGAAGGATGCACTATATTCCGTAGCTATAAAGGCATTTAACCTTAGTTTGTCAAAAACACAGATGAACGCAGCCTCTGAATTCCTGCGTCCCTCAATAAACGCAGAAAAATGGATTTTAAAGCAAGTACAAAAATCTAATTTTAGCTGCCTTTATGAAGTTAAGCTCTAAGTCATACTAATGTTTCTGTAATAGAAGTAATATCTGTATGTATGTAGCATATGGAAAAACATATACTTTGCTAGAAAAAAGTTTAATATTTTTATGGCAGCTTATTCTAACTTTGCAGTTTGTACATTCTCAGGGGGAATAAGGGAAATATATATTTTACACTTCTGTAAGTGAGCTTGATTCATTCTGGCAGCTTTCTCTCAGAAGCTGATAAAAATTCTGCAAGTAATACTTAAAATTTCTTGCCAAGATAAACCAAGTTTTAAATGTGATGTAATAGAATTGATTTTTTTTTGTCTGCCAACCAGAAGAGAACAGTGTATGCTTGTGACAATGAAGGAGTGAAGTGTGTTATAAAATAAAGTAGAAGATCGATTTGCTGAACTGTGCTTAGAGCTATTATAATGATGCCCAACTAAGGCCTCTTGCACACGATACTCCTGTTTGAGCATCTACTTTTTCAGAACTTTTTTTTTTTTTTTTTTTATGTATTTTTGCGCATATGCATTCATGCAATTTTCACACAAATTTGTGCATAATTTTGCACGTGTGGAAGCTTGTTCCCGGATTGACAATATCAAAATCTGTGTGCATTTGTGCAAATGCGCGCATTTGCACACATAACGCGCAAATTACTGACCAAAAATGACTATTTTTTTTCTATTTTATTTTACTGAAGATAAAACAGCACTTGTTTACACCCCTGGGTGTATAGGCACATTACAATTAATGGGCTATATTTTAGCGCAGTAAAAAAAATAAGCTGTACTGAACATTTTCAAGCTGCAGTGTGGTTAGGGATTCCATCTGGCCTTCTTTCACTGTCGTAAGTCTAACGTGTTGTCATATTTTGCAGGTGTAAAGCTTTAAGTGGTTCTGCACCTTTAAAAAATATATTAAAAGCCAGCAGCTACAAATATTGCAGCTGCTGACTTTTAATAAATTGACAGTTACCTGTCCCAGGGTCCAGCGATGTCGGCGGCAGATGACGAGTATTGCGGCTTCACTGCCCGGTTCCCTACTGCACATGCACGAGTCGGGCTGCGCGTCTCTGCTGGTCCCCACTGTGTCCTGGGAACTGTGTGTTTCCCAGAACACAACGGGGGGCATCTGCGGCGGTCTTGTCCCAGAAGTGGGTGCAGATACCTGGATTATCCAGGTAACTGCACCCCCCCCCCCGAAAGGTGCCAATTGTGGCACTGGAGGGGGGAGGGATCAGATGAGCGGAACTTCCACTTCAGGGTGGAGGTCCGCTTTAAAGAAGTTTCTTTCAAGATAATTTTATATCTAAGGATAAATGTAAACGTGTATAAAATCAAGAACACCCTACATGAACCATACAAAAAAGAGGTGGTGGATCCTAAGCTGTGTACACACTAACAGTCAGCTCCAGTTGGGGACACTGTACTAACCATGCGTGGTTGGTCCAGCGACCTCCCCCAGCCCCCCCCCCCTCCCCAGAACACTCCGATTAGCACGCTGTGCCATTGGCTAATAGTGCTGATCTGGCGTCGGCCGGCTGCTGGTTTTGCAGTATGCAGACTGAAGCCTACCAAACTTCTTTTGGACAGACCAACATACACACGGGCCGAATGTCAGCAGTTTCTTTTTTCTTTTTTCTTTTTTTTAACCAACAAATGTCTCCTGAAATTATGCATGTGTGTACGGGGCTTTAGGAATAACATTAATAGACTATAATGGTGGTGCCTTCCCACAAGGTAAGTGGGTAAGTGTCACCAGGCCCACTGTACCAAAAACAAAAGAAGAAAGTTTATTGAAACCAATTAAAATGTCAAAAACACAAAATACATATAATAGCCATACATAAATAAGATGACGCATAGATGAGATGTTTAACTGCCCAGTAATTCTAAAAGTTGTCTCAGAGGAGGAAAGGATTGTATGGTGGGGAGTCAGAAACATGATAGAGTTGCCCAGAGATCATCAGCTGATGGTGCAGGCTTGATCTGACCTCTGCCTGTTCACTTCCTGGATTTACACAGACACACAGAGGCACATCCTCCATCTCTGCTGATTTCATTGGCCCTCTTATGACTCACCCCCCCTCCCTTTCTGGCAAACTCTCGTGAGAGAGAGAGCTGTGCATGATGTGATAAGCCTAGGCTAATGACCAGACAAGAAACAGCAAGTGGGCTGTATAAGGTATTTACTGGCAGAAAAAAAGTTTTACTATGCAAAGTCAAAACAATAAGTGCAGAACAGAAGATTTAATAGATGGAAAGATGATAAAAATGAATGAAGTTCCACTTTAACCTTCGTATACAAGTGGCTGTGAGAGCTTAGAACTACTATGAGTTACTATGAAGAACCAATCATTATGAAATAGAAATTTCCATGTTTTCTGAAAATCCCTTTAACGTAGAAATACAATGCAGACCTCTGGGGAACTGAGCAGTTACATTTAGTAATATTTATTTTCTGAGATTGTTCTAGAAATGTGTATATATTTAACATAGCAATGTTACATTTGAATAGTTAGACCATAAACATAAACTCCATACACAGGTAATTTAGAAGGAATAGCTATTACTGAAAATAGTAAATGATGGCAGGTTTGCTACTTGCTGATCACCAGCACTGTAGAGAGACTTATCATCTTGCAGATTTCTCATGAATAATTCATGTATCCATCCAAAGCATCCAGTGTATGTGCATTCCTGTGGGCACAGAGCTTTGTTGTGACAACAGTCTTCTACTCTAGTTGTATGTGCAGCCCCATCGTTAAAATGATCGCTCACACTTAGTGTTGCAGAAAAATGACACTAAGCTGCAGAAAATGTGACAGGAGCCTGCAAATACCGTGCATTATTCCTACCTTTTCCCCAGTGTTGTTATGAGTTGCATTTGGTTATGTGAATTAGAAAGAATTATTACACAAACCTGTCATCATTATGCTGTATAGGCAAGATGTACTGAGGATCTGCCATCTGTTTTTTTTCCCCCAGTAATTACATATGACATAAATGATATTCCTTAGCCATACATCATCCCGTATTTTGCTTTTAAACCTCTTGGCGGCTACCTCATTAGCAGAGTACACTATGGGAAGGGAGGTTGCCTGTTGTCATGTATTACCATCCAAGTCACTAGAGTATGCTACAGTTATCTTACAATACAGACATTGGACATTTTCTAAATCATGACAGTGGACTGTGCCTACCAGCTTGGTACATTGTTAATCTGAGTAACCTTGGATGGAAAGTTGTGTTTAAAATGATTTAGCGCCCTTCAAATTGCAGTGATGACAGGCAGATCTCCAAATTTGGTAAACCATCACAGCTAAAAGGTCAGTTTAGTAGATGTGTTATTTAATAGTACATTAAAAAGCTGATCATAAAACCTAACTCTTTTTTTTTTGTAATCTATATGCTGTGGGTAGAAATTATCATAGGGCCTTTGTCACCTAGACGGCATGCTCTGAGAGGATGACCAGAACTATTGTTGATTTTAGGTGGTTTGTATCGGTTATGCCACGTACACACGATCAGACTTTCCGGCAGACTTGTTCCAGCATACCGTGTGTGGGCTCCAGCAGACTTTTTGTCCCCAAAAGTCAGACGGACCTAGAAATAAGACATGTTTCAAATCTATCCGACGGACTAAAAATCGGGAAAACGGTTCGTCTGTGTGCCGTTCCGACGGACCAAATACGACGCAGGGGCAGCTATTGGCTACTGGCTATTGAACTTCCTTGTTTAGTCCCATTTACGTAATCGCGTTAAAAACTAACAGACTTTCGAACGGACTTAGTCCGGTCGTGTGTGGCCATTTCGTTCAGAAAGTCCGCCGGACCTCTGCCGAAAGTCCATTGGGAAAACCGTTGGACCTAATCCGTAGAAAAGTCCAGTCGTGTGTACGCGGCATTATAAGCAGTACAGAAATATTTAACCCATGATACAAGGAAGGTTATATTATCATTCCAGCAATGTGGCTAAGTAAACACTCCTACCTTTGCAAGGACTACATTCTGTGTTTGACACATGCCAGGAACAGTATCTGTATGTTAACTTATGACTTAACTGGCCATAGGGGTATACGGTATATTGACCTTGAACCCTTGCACTCTCCAACATTGGCATGTCATTTCTACCCTTTCTAACCAAGATCTTAACAGTGCCCCCTCTCCTGCACCAAACACTTGACCCCCTCTAACCCTTAAAGTGGGAGTAAACTCCCATCTCTGACTTTTACCTATAGGTAAGCCTATAATAAGCTTACCTATAGGTACTGTAAATATCTCCAAAACATGCACCGTTTAGGAGATATTTACTGTGACGTCACTGGCGCATGTTCTCTGGAGGAACTGCCACCCGGAGACGTTCTTTCAAATTCCTGTGGCGTAAACAGCAGTTCCCATGCGCATGCACGAGCGCGACATCATTGAACCTGGAAAAAAGACCGGGTGAAGATGAAAACGCCTGCAGCGGTGACAGCGTGGTGCTGGAAGACTTTGTTTTCAGGTAAGTTTAACATAATGTGCTAGTATGCTATGCATATACTAGCCCATTATGGCATTACCTTTCAGGTTAGAAAAAAAATTAAAACAACCAGTGTTTACTATCTCTTTAATACAAAATTTACCATCTGTGTTAGTGAATTTACCTTAGATGACAATGAGATGCTTCTTCTGTCTGCAATTAATTCTGCTCTTTTATTTTTTTGCTCATTTCAACCCTAGACTTAAAAAAGCTTCTCTTTAACCCCTGCATGACGAAGGTAAAATGTCCGAAACCAGTTTTGTAACTTTGACATTTCGTTCGTAAAACATATTCCCACAACTACTTAAAGCGGACCTCCACCCTGAAGTGGAAGTTCCGCTCATCTGATCCCTCCACCCCCCTCCGGTGCCACAATTGACACCTTTCAGGGGGGAGGGGGTGCAGATAACTGGATAATCCAGGTATCTGCACCCACAACCGGGACAAGCTAGCCGCAGATGGATATGTTCTAATTTTTTTTCATTATTGAAGAAAAACTGTCTCAAATTGTAAAAAAATCACTTTTTGAAATTTAGCTATATGTTTCTTGCCATTACCATGGCCTACCACCAAACAACAATCCAAAATAAATTCTCCTACACCTCATGATCACAGTAAATGTAATACCAACCTTTTGATCCTGACCTTTTATCCCTAAACTTGACCCTCCCCTGACAGTCACTAGCCTAGATCCAACCCTAATATAGCTATTTTATCCTAATTTTATTTATTTTTACTTTCACTTTTTTTTGTTTTTTTTACAAATTTCTTCTCTAAGGGCTTGTTCACACTTCAACATTTCTAATGCTCAACACATGCTCCTATAGCGTTTGTATGGGCGTCAGACAGGTGTCACTGAGCTTTAGTATAGGCTTTAGACAGGCGTTGTACAAGCATTAATGAGGAGTTAAAATGCTCCACAAACGCCCTATGGCCAGTTTGGAAGCGTTTGACAAGCATTAAAACTGCTCCACAAATGCCTATTCCACTACAGTAAATTAACTAATCTCAATGCCATGCAACTGCCTGCCAGAGCATTTGCGGGGCATTACCATAGACTTGAATGGGAGGCGTTAAAAGGCTTCAAATGCCTCCCGACTGGACACGAGGCTTCAATTTACAAAGCAACATAACGCTAATGCTTATTTTAAACGGCACCATGTGCTGTCTATTGTATCTTGTGCATAGGCCTTTTTAACGCCTCTCAAACGCCTGCTCTTAATGCCAGTGTGAACTCAGCCTAACAAGGAGAAAGATAAAATGTATCTCTTTCTCCAATCAAGAGGAGAAAAAGTATAGGAGTGGGCTTCTGTTGTGAATAACCATGTTTATAGCCAATCACAAGCTATCACAGCAATTGTCTGATAGAGAGCCAGTCCTCCTGGCTGCCAATCATTGCTACGAGAACCAGTGACAGTGTCGGTGACAGTTTCTTTCTGTGCTGGGAGGATGCTATGCATTGAACTCTCAGCACAAATACACCTACACACATATGCAGGTCCATGGAAAAAGACCCACTACGATGAGACCACATATGGAATGGAGGGAATGGGTTAAGCTTCCATTTTTATTATTACATGATTGCATTTTTATTGATGCCTTATCAATAAATGTGTAATAGTGTTTTTATAACCTACATTGTTCACTCTAATTTTGTTAGTATAAGGAGCTTACCATTCTTTTTTTGTTACATTTTTATTATAAAGTTGATAGAAAGCAAAATGATCAATGAAACTGTAGCTACTATAAGGAAATGCAGGATGGCCATTGGTTACCTAATTTCATTAGAGGTTTGTTGATGTAATGTCTTTAAAGCGGCGTTCCACCTGTTCCTTGAAAATTAAAAGTTAGCAGCTACACATACTGTAGCTTATGACTTTTAACATTGGGACACTTACCTGTCCTGGAGTCCAGCAATGTTTCCATCGGCTGGTCGGGTGCTGCCGCCACCATTGCGGGTAAGGGAATCCGGCAGTGTAGCCTTTCGGCAGCGTTCTCTCACTGGCCCAGGGGAGGGAGGAAAAGGGGGACAGAATCAGGTAAGCGGAAGTTCCACTTTTGGGTGGAACTCCACTTTTAAGATTTTGTGAAATTTCCCCATGGTCCTTTGCAGACTTCTTGAGAGACTTGTATTAAGTCTGTAGGCAGGGCAAGACTGTAATCTCTTGCCAATCATTCTGTATTCCTTCATCTTCCTTGCACTGGCAGTGGTGTAAGTGAGCCTATTTATGAAGAATAATTATTTTCAGAATCATCAGGGGTAGATCTGTACAATTCTGGATAAAAAGAATCGCCTTTTTTTTGTTTTTTTTGCTTAGAACAAAGATCATTTATACAACAAAATTGGGCTAACTTTACTGTTTTTTTATTTTTTTATTCATTGAAGTGTATTTTTTCCCCAAAAATTGTGTTTGAAAGACCGCTGCACAAATACAGTGTGACATAAAATATTGCATCATGATCACCATTTTATTCTCTAAGGTTTCTGCTAAAAATAAATATACAGGGAGTATACCTGGCGTTACCATCATCTGACTTGCAAACGACTCCTACTTACGAACAGCAGGTGGCGCCGGCGGGCACGTCGGAAAACTGCGGAAAAAATCAGAAATGCCGTCCTGCACATGTGTGTCCGGATTACGAACAAATCCAACTTCAGAACAAACAGGCAATCCCTAACCAGTTCGTAACTCGGGGACTGCGTGTGTGTGTGTGTGTGTGTGTGTGTGTGTGTGTGTATATATGTATGTGTGTATATATAATATATATATATATATATATATATATATATATATATATAATTATAATATAATGTCAGAAAAAGGCTTATGCCCTATACACATGATCGGACTTTCTGCCAATAAAAACGTGGATTTTTGTTTGAATGTTGTTGGCTCAAACTTGTCTTGCACACACACGGTTACACGGTTACACAAATGTAGGCCAACAATTCCGAACGTGGGAACGTGGTGACATACAAGACTTATGACAAGCCGAGAAAAAGGAAGTTCAATAGCCAGTGCGGCTCCTTCTGCTTGATTCCGAGCATGCGTGAACTTTTGTGCGATGGACATGTGTACACACGATTTGACTTTCCGATAACAACGTTTTGTTGGAAAATTTGAGAACCTGCTAGAAAACATTTGTTGGCGGAAAGTCCGACCGTAAATGTTCGATGGAGCATACACATGGTCAGACTTTCCAACAACAAGCTCGCGTTCAACATTTCCCGTCAGAAAATCTGACCGTGTGTACGTGGCATAAGTCTTTAAGTGGTTAAACTGACCTCATTTACAGACTGAAGTTTATCCCTTTCATCTAAAAGAACCAAGTGATACGTTGTATCTCTTCTCTTCTCTATCTCTCAGCGCTGACCAGTGTTGATAAACATTTGCCGGCTTTCTTTGTTTTACAGCTCTGAGCAGAGAACTGCTCTGCACTGTTCACATAGAATTGGGGGAAATGCCAGATTAAGATCACGAGGGGTTGAATCGAGATCGTTTTTTTTAATGATTAGTCGTGCAGCTCTAATCAGGGACATGTATAATTAGAATGGGCATGTCTTGGGTGCATAATTAGAACGCTTATTGAGGTGTATACTGCTGCTATGTTTTAAGATAGTCCAATTGAGGCCCAGAAAGATCCACCTAGAAATGATCAATGCCAAAATAAAATATGGTTAAATATAAACTCCTAATGAATGTTAACCTTTTGTGTCCCATCAAATGGAAACATTCATGTTTAAAGTGGTTCTAAACCCTTACAAACCACTTTGACCTACAGGTAAGCCTAGATTAAGGCTTACCTGTAGGTCTAAGAAATATCTCCCAAACCTATACGGTTTAGGAGATATTTGCCCAAAGACGGGCACCGCTATCTACGGTGCATGCGCCGTTGACAGCGGCGCGCATGCGCACTGAGCGTGGCATCGTCGATGACGGCAATGCCGCGAGTCTCGGCTCCCGTGCGCACGCGCGGGAGTGACGTCATCGCTGCTCCGGCGAATCACAGCGCTGGAGCAGCGAGACCCACGGAGACCCACCAAGAAGATGGACGCTCGGAACTACAGGGGACAGCGGTGACATCGCTGGCTCCTGTGTCAGCTAAGTGACACATAATGGACTACTATGCGATGCATAGTAGTCCATTATGCTTTGCCTTTACAGGGAATGAAAGAGGAAGTAAACTCATCAGGGTTTACTTCCTCTTTAACTGCAATGTAAAGTAAAAGTAAAAAATACTGTTCTTTTGGTGAATGAGACAGATCGACATTCCATTTCTTATGTGTTTGTTGAGTTCTTGGTTATCGGTCTTCTCCTAAATCCCGCAAAAGCAGTGCAGTCCATTAGCCCATGGCTCATAAAAGTGTGCCAAGCTAAGAGCCAGTTCACACAGGGGCAGCACGATTGCCTCAGACGACCTGCACATGACTTCAGCAGCGACTTGCAAAATGACTTCTGTATAGAAGTCAATGCAAGTTGCCTGAAGTCGCCCCAAAAGTAGTACAGGAACCTTTTTCTAAGTTGGAGCGACTTGAGTCGTTCCTATTAGAATGGTTCCATAGTACAAAACGGAACGCGACTTTTCAGGGGGCTGTGTGAACCGGCTCTAAGGAAGTACTTAAGGAATTATTATTGTTATTTGTTATACACATTATATGTATTAGAAGTTCTCAACATTATATGTTGAGAACTTTATGGGATTGTAATGCTTCCTATGCTTGAATAATTGTGATTTGCATATTTCTGGATAGTAATGGGTGTGATTATTGCTGCCAAACCAGAGGTATGTTCTACATGCTTCTGCAGGAACATCATACAAATAATTTATGTATTGGGTATCACAATAGCTGTCATTAAACTCGTCTGATAAAACTGACCAATCATGCAAGCAAGAGTGTTTAATTGTTTGTTCAGCAGCTTGTCACAGGAACAGCAGGAGGAATCTACTGAAGCATATATGCTTGGCAATTGTGCTGTAATAGGTTTGCTTATTCAGTTGGTATCGGTTTGCTTATGCTGCTATTTTCTTTAACTTTTTACTGCAGCACTGTTGGCCTGTTAAGCATGTACAGAATTAAATACTGATATCTTCACTGTCTATGTCTTCCTACTTTTTTGATTTTCTTGTAGATTAATTAAATATTCTCCAAAACTATTATATGTGAGGCTAGAAGTAAACGAGAGTTACATAAATACTTTCCTTGGTATTCATCCTTGGATCCAAAATGAAATTCATCAGTATGGCCACTGTGAGCAAATGCATTCACTAAGTAGTAGTATATGATAGCTGATGAACCAATGGCCTTGTCGGATTCCTCCTACATGACATTGTTTGATTGAAAAATTGAAGGAGCCAAGCAGAAATTTCTTGGATGAACAGTGGCTGCATATTAACAGATGCAGATGCTATTTGGGTATTCTGACATCCACTGGTACTGGCATTTAGTATACAATAGACCAGCTGGGAGATTTGTCTATTTGTAATCTAGTAGTGTATGGCCAGCTTTTCGATTTTTCAATTTTGATTAATTCCTGCTAAATTGACCTAAGTTTGAGCCATGCCTGGCCCTGCAAGAATCACCTGGCAGCACAGTGGCTAAGTGGTTGGCACCTATGCCTGGCAGCACAAGGGGCCTTGGTTCAAATCGCAACCTCCCAATCTCCCTGTGCCTGTGTGAGTTTCCTCTGGGTACTCTGGTTTTCTCCCACACTACAAAGACATGCTGGTAGGTTAATTGGTTCCTGTCTAAACTGGTCCTAGTATGTATATAATGTGAGTTAGGGACGATAGATTGTAAGCGCCTCGTGGGCAGGGACTGTTGTGAATGCTAAATATACACTCACTGGCCACTTTATTAGTTACACCTGCTCAATTACTTGGTAACACAAATTGCTAATCAGCCAATCATATTGCAGCAACTCAGTGCATTTAGGCATCTAGATGTGGTGAAGATGACTTGCTGAAGTTAAAACCGAGCATCAGAATGGGGAAGAAAGGGCTTTAAATGACTTTGAATGTAGCATGGCTGTTGGTGCCAGACGGGCTGGTTTGAGTATTTCAAAAACTGCTGAACTACTGGGATTTTCACGCACAGCCTTCTCTAGGGATTACAGAGAATGGTCCAAGGAAGAGAAAATATCCAGTGAGTGGAAGTTGTGTGAACGAAAATGCATTGTTGATCTCAGAGGTCAGAGGAGAATGGGCAGACTGGTTTGAAATGATAAAAAGGCAACAGTAACTCAAATAACCATTTGTTACAACCAAGGTATGCAGAATACCATCTCTGAATGCACAACATATCAAACCTTTGAAGCAGATGGACTACAGCAGTAGAAGACCACACTGGGTGCCACTCCTGTCAGCTAAGAACAGGAAACTGAGGCTACAATTCACACAGGCTCACCAAAATTAGACAATAGAAGTTTGGAAAAATGTTGGCTGGTCTTAAGAGTCTCGATTTCGGTCACTAATTTCAGATGGTAGGGTCACAATTTGGCATAAACATGAAAGCATGGATCCATCCTGCCTTGTATCAATGGTTCAGGCTGGTGGTGGTGATGTAATGGTGAGGGTGGGTATTTTCTTGGGACACATCGTACCAATTGAGCATTGTTTAAATGCCACAGCCTACCTGAGTATTGTTGCTGACCATGTCCATCCCTTTATGACTACAGTGTACCCATCTTCTGATGGCTACTTCCAGCAGGATAATGCACCATGTCACAAAGCTCACATCAACTTAAACTGGTTTCTTGAACATGACAATGAGATCACTGTTCTCCAATGGTCTCCACAGTCACCGGATCTCAATCCAATAGAGAATCTTTGGGATGAGGTGGAAAGGGAGATTCTCATCATGGATGTGCAGCCAACAAATCTGCAGCAACTGCGTGATTCTATCATGTCACTATGGACCAAAATCTTTGTTGAATCTATGCCACGAAGAATGAAAGCAGTTCTGAATGCAAAGTGGGGTCCAACCCAGGAGTAGCAATGTGTAACTAATAAAGTGGCCGGTGAGTGCAAATGCAAATCACTGTGTAAATTGTTGGTGCTATATAACTATAGTAAAAAAAAAAATGTATAAATCGATTGAGCAAGGTGAAACATTATCGGCCAAACAGTGACTGCATCCTGTCAGATACAGTCAATGTTCACTTATTCAGCAGCCAATAGCCAGCAGTAGAGATTCCAGATTTTTAGCGTGGAAAGGGCAATCAATTGATTTCACTCATTGAGCCTGCGGGACGGAATGAGAGAAAAGGAGCCATGTATATCTTGCTAATCTGGCCATAGTTGGATTGAAATTTGGCTGATTCAGCAGGGAACAGACACATTTTGATCCATCTATAGCTGGTAGATTTTCCTTCAATCACTGCTTGCGACCAGTTGGCTGTATCAACGTATTCTGACAGCTGAGGAATTCCCGCTGTCAGAATATAATAGTGCAGCTGGGAGGCTTTCTTCATCCACCTTCAATGTGTGGATGAGGGAATCCGTTTTTCTTTTTTTTTTTTATCAGTCAAATGGCTGATCAAAAAATGAAAAAAAATCTATTTATGGCCAGCTTTAGTCGTTTTTCTCGTCTTCTAGCAGCTTGCCTTATATAAGCAGTTACTAGCTGTTTTTGCAGTGTTTAGACTACCCGTACAGGGGCTGAAATATTTCACATTGTCTTAGCAACTGAAAGGGAGTGCAGTGTTCTTCAATGGGATTACAGAACAGGAAAGCTTGTTGTACATGGGCACAAGGGACCCGTCGTCACAGACTTCTATTCCCTCCTGGCATTGATGTTGCAACAACACAGATTTTCTAGAAACCTCCACCATAATAGGCTGCAATACTCACTGACTACAGCTCATCAGACAAAGCCTCTCATCATGTACAATAACACATGGATCTTGGAAATAAAGGTATTACTATAGAACACATAAGTGCTATTTATAGGTCTTCTATATAAGTAAGGTTGGCTATTAATGTGGGCCTGGAGGCTCACAGCTGTATTTTCAACATATGGCAGAAATGCTGGTGTGTAGAGAGTATTTGTCTTGTTTCATAATTTTTTTATGTTTTATATAAGTTTTAACTAGGGTTTTAAAGTAACATCATTTGTGGTTATACAATGCATGGAGGAGCATGAAATAATAGTAATGTTTCTCTGATAATGAGTATTAAATAAAAATATAAAGTAAAAAGTTTTAAATGATACAATATTTCATGTAACATATGTATCTGAAGTTATGATACATTTATTCTTAATATTAAACATGGAGAATAAAGATAATGGGGTAGGGTGTTGTAATAGGTTTTGTATAAAGATCAAGAAAGGTCAATATATGTATTAGGTGGTAAGTCAAAAGTGATACAGGATAATTAGGAACAGTAAGTAGGTATTTCCAGGGCCAAGTTCCTGCAATATGGCTTGGTTTATCTGTAAATATAAAGCCGCGTACACACGGGCGGATTGTATGGCCTACTTAGTCCGCCGAAACACATTTCAGCGGACAGTCCGCTCGTGTGTGGGCTTCAGCGGACTTTTTCAGCGTGCAGTCTGGTGGACTAAGTATTTCGGAATTTCCGTAATATTGTCCGTCATACTTTGGTTTCAGCGGACAATCCGCTCGTGAGTAGGCTAGTTCGACGGACTAAGAATGGCGCATGCTCAGAAAGGATTTACACGGCAGAAGGTTGCATTGCTGTGTATTGGACTTCCTATTTCTAGTCCCGTCGTACGTGCTGTACACGTCATCGCGCAAGCTTTCGACAGACTGTTTGTGCATCCGTGTGTGGTCAAGTCCGTTCATTCGAAAGTAGGACGGACTGTCCGTCGGATTGTATGACGGACTAAGTAGGCCATACAATCCGCCCCGTGTGTACGCGGCTTAAGAAATATTTCGGAGTATCCCATAAGACTCCTACTGTGATATGATAAACTAGTATATAAAGAAGGGGACGCTAAATTATATTATAATAGGGGGACGTAGAGAGTGTTTGTTAGCTGGACTATGCCCATGTGGATCTAATTGTACCCATCGCTGGTATATTTTGTGGGTGGTCATGCTAGAGCGCACACAAACCTCGTTTGTGTTTGTTACTAAACCCAATGGATCAATGATGCAATATGTATTTGCTGGACAACTGAGAGCTCTTTTTTTTATTTATTTTTTATAACTTCCGGGGTTGTTGTTTAGCCAAGTCCAATAGGATCCCAAGTAACTAAAGTTGGACTAGTCGTGAAATCCAATGCTGTAATACAATTTGGTGTAACAGCTGTTTATTTATTTTTTATTTATTATTATTTTTAACCACTTAAGGACAGCCTCAACCCGATGTACGTCGGCAGAATGGCACGGCTGGGCACAAGCACGTGCCTGTACGTTGCTTTTTAAGTGCCCAGCCGTGGGTCGGGAGCGCGCCGGGGGCGGGGCACTCCCAACCCGGTCCTGTGCTCTGTGAGCGTTGCTGCGGGACCAGCGGACCAGATCACCGCTGGTGTCCCACCATCGGGTCACAGAGCTGAAGAACGAGGAGAGGTCTGTGTAAACAAACCTCTCCCCATGCTTCCCTGTGTGGCTGTCACCTATCGTCTCTTCCCTTTTATAGGGAACAACGATCAGTGGCGTCACATGCCAGGCCACGTCCCTTTACAATAAAAAAAACACATAACATCATACATAACACTACACTACCCCCTAGTGGTTAACTCCTTCACTGCCAGTGTCATTTACACAGGAATCCGTGCAAATGACAATGGTTCCAAAAATGTGTCAAAAATGTCCAATGTGTTCACCATAATGTCGCAGCCACAAAAAAATCGCTGATCACCGCCATTACTAGTGAAAAAAAAATATTAATAAAAATGCTATAAAACTATCCCCTATTTTGTAAACGCTATAACTTTTGCACAAACCAATCAATAATCGCTAATTGCGATTTTTTTTTTTAACAAAAATATGTAGAAGAATACGTATCGGCCTAAACTGAGGAAGAAAAGTTTTTTTATATATATATATTTTTTGGGGATATTTATTATAGCAAAAAGTAAAAAATATTGAATTTTTTTCAAAATTGTAACTCTATTTTTGTTTATAGCGCAAAAAATAAAAGCCGCAGAGGTGATCAAATACCACCAAAAGAAAGCTCTATTTGTGGGAAAAAAGGACACCAATTTTGTTTGGGAGCCACATCGCTGACTGTGCAATTGTCAGTTAAAGCAACGCAGTGCCGAATCGCAAAAAGGGGCTTGGTCCTTTGGCTGCAAATTGGTCCGGGGCTTAAGTGGCTAATGAATTGCCTAAGCCAAATTTTATAGTTATGCATCAATTATACACCCAAGTAATGTTAGACTTTACTACATCCAACTTGCACCCTTTGATGAAGACGAGAATATGTACTGATTTAAGGAGCTTTTGAAATATTTGTCTCATGGGGCTACAATTAATTTAACTTGGCAGGGGTTTTGTGTCCAGCATTGCAGTCTAACTGATACTGAAATACAATTGATTAATTGTAATTAAAATGCCAAGTATGGAAAGATGAAGGTGCCCGCAGGTTCTCATAAATGAGATCAGAGTTGGATTACTTAAAAGCAAATCATGGGAAGTAGAAAATGACCTATAAATGTGTTCACAGTGAGGTTATTCAATCATTTGGAGAATGTGTGTTTTGAATCCAGGGTGTCTTGTAAGTGCTTTTATTCAGAATGTGTCTGCTTTAGTTGGCTGCTGATTAGCTGGAGAATGTGACACCATTAAAAAGATGTGTTGTTTTCAAGGGATCTTGAATGAGGCTTTCAATGACTACAAGCGGTACAGCAGGAGAAGGTCTCTATGGTCTGATAAGAAGTTCCAGAATGGTCAAAAACATTTGCTACTTCAAAGTCCTGTTTATTTTAAGAGAGTGTCTGGCCACCTCCTGTTCACAGTGTAGGTCTTCTGTGTGTGTATGATAGACTTCACATTTAGGCTGTGTGCATGAGTGGCTTTTCAGCACCGCTTCACAGGCACAACAAGAAAAGAGCCTAAAGAAATTGTATGCCATTTAAATAAATGGCAGATGTTGGCACATATGGATATTTAAAGGACCCAGAAAAAAATAACAGTGCATGACAAAATTAATTGCTTCATGATTTGTTTTCAATCACTTACACAATTATAATTCATATCTTATGTAATAAGTTTTTTTTTTTTTGTTTTCCCCTTCTTATAGATCCATTATCAGTTACTTTCTTGGAAATAATCGAACCTATGGGCCAAGCATTATTTTAATCTCCACCTTAGTCATGTGCTTATATATTCCACCCTACGGTTAAGACCCCTTTCACACTGGAGCACTTTTCAGGTGTTTTAGTGCTAAAAATAGTGCCTGAAAAGCGCCTCTCGAGCCACCCCAATGTGAAAGTCCGAGTGCTTTCACAATGGGGCGGTGCTCTTGAAGGACAAGAAAAAAAGTTCAGCAAGCAGCATCTTTGGGGAGGTGGAAGAGCGGTATATACACCGCTACTCCAATACCATTGAAGTGAATGGCCAGTGCTGCCAAAGCATCTGCAAAGTGATTCAGCAGCGCCTCAACGCGGGCGCTCATAACCCTTTTCTTGGCCGCTAGCAGCCGAAAAGCGCCGCTATAACAGTGGTAAAGTACCGCTAAAACTACCTGCACTTTACCGCTACCCCCCCCCCACACAGCCACAGTGTGAAAGGTTAAAGTTTTGTCCTGCTTTGTATGTCTCTGTTGGAGATATTTTCCTTCACTTAAAAGAGTAGTGTGGGATTAAAGAAACAAAACATACATACTCACCTAGGTGGATATAGCATCTGTCCGATGCTGTATTTGTCCCCGGATACTTGTAAGACCAAGAATTGAGAGGCCAAAGACCACCGATTGCGCATTTTTCGGTCTGTACCAGTCTTCTGCTTTGACCCTCCAGTGGTCACTGGAGTACCAGACTGTGCAGGAGCAGCTGGCTCAGGCTCTCAGCAACGCACTCAGAGGCAGAGTCAGCTGCTGATCAGGCATGTGGGTGGATCCCAACATTAATGCTGGGATTCCTCCTGAGTCTAGACTGACTGAAAGTGACCTCAGCTGACAGCGAACTTTAGATGCTGTTGGCTGAATAAGGGTCACAGAAGTGCAGAACTATGTTCACTCCTGTGACCCAAAGGAGAAGTATGGCCAAAAGAGCCATGGCCCTGCTCTTTTAAGCCTACTTGTGTTTAACCAGCCTGTCAGTCTTTTCCAGAACAATCAGTGCTATATCCGGTGACACTGATCATTATGATCTGATGGTGGGGAAGGCTGTCCGCTCTCAGAATATAATAGCTCAGCATGAAGAATTTCCCTATCCACCTGGAAGGTGTGGAAGGGGGAATCAGTTTTTTTTTCCTTCAACTCGCTGGTTGAACAAAAAAAAATGTATCACCTATGGCCAGCCTTACTGAACCACTTGTCAGTTTTCTTTTCTTTTTTTTTTTTTTTTTTTTTTTACTATTGCTTCCCTTTTACATGTTTTCCCTCAGTTTCTAGCCAATGAAACCATAGCTACTGTGACAGTAAAGGCCAGTTCACACATACTGCAGTGACTGGTGGTGTTCTGTACTGGATCACCACCAGTCACTGCAAGGACACACCAAAAACATTTGTTTTCTATGTGGTCAGTTCAAATCAGTGTCTGTGGTGTAGTGTGGAAAAATTGTAAACAGTGCTTTACGGATGATACTAAGCTAAGCAGGGCAATAACTTCTCCGCAGGATGTGGAAACTTTGCAAAAAGATCTGAACAAATTAATGGTTTGGGCAACTACATGTTAAATGAGGTTTAATGTAGAAAAATGTAAAATAATGCATTTTGGTGTCAAAAATATGCAATCTATACACGGGGGGGGGGGGGGGGGGGGCTGGAATGGAACAGGACCTGGGGGTCCTAGTAGATGATAGGCCCAGCAATGGCATGCAATGCCAAGCTGCTGCCAACAAAGCAAACCGAGTATTGTCATGCTTTAAAAAGGGCATCAACTCCAGAGATAAAACAATAATTCTCTTGCTCTACAAGACTCTGGTCCGGCCGCACCTAGAGCACGCTGTCCAGTTTTGGGCACTAGTCCTCAGGAATGATGTACTGGAAATGGAGCGAGTACAAAGAAGGGAAACAAAGCTAATAAAGGGTCTGGAGGATATTAGTTATGAGGAAAGGTTGTGAGCACTGAACGTATTCTCTCTGGAGAAGAGACGATATGATTTCAATTTACAAATTCCGTACTGGTGACCCCACAATAGGGATAAAACTTTTTAGCGGAAGGGGTTTAACAAGACACGTGGCCACTCGCTAAAATTAGAAGGAAACGTTTTAACCTTAAACTACATAGAAGGCTCTTTACTGTAAGAGCGGCAAAGGTGTGGAATTCCCTTCCACAGGTGGTGGTCTCAGCGGGGAGCATCGATGGTTTAAAAAAACTATGAGATAAGCACCCAAACGACCGCAACATACAGGGATTTACAATGTAATACTGACATATAATCACACACATAGGTTGGACTTGATGAACTTGTCTTTTTTGAACCTCACCTACTATGTAACTGGTTTTAATTATGCATTAATGAATACAGTACTATATTCATTTCTGCTTTTTATATCTCTGCAGAGTTCAAAATAGTTCAAGTGAGATGTTTATTTTTTTTTATCTATTTCAGTTAAAGTATCATTAAGCCCAGACTAATTCTCATTAAGGCCACGTTCACATTGGGCCGATTTGGCATGCGATTTAACAATGGCACCGTCTGAATCGGTGCGACACAGACTTTGCAGCGCAGCACCGATTTCCAGAAGTAGTTCCTGCTACTTTTGGCGACTTTGGGGGTGGTTTGAATAGACATCTGTGCATTAACCCGCACTTAATGTCTGTCAAAAATTGCCCCCAAAGTTGGACTGAAATGCTGGTTTGAAATCGTGTGAGTTCAGCGGAATTCGTACGATTTTCAAACTGGACCTCAATGTGAACGTGGGTTAAATGCTATATAACAGTGTGTTCATACTCACAAAGCCTTTAAAGGATTTTTGTTTTGTGTAGAGTGAAATATACCTGGTTGATCCTGCCTTCGGCTGTCCCTCCCAAGTTCTCTGTGTCCCCAGTGCAGGTTGAGATTGTGTAGGCTAGCTGGTGTCCTCTACAGAGCATGCTCCATTTTAGTTCCCTTCTAAACTCTTAATTTCCTCTTCTTTCTTATCTGTGTAGCCCTCATGAGTATAGAGTCACACATGTAGGTGTATACAGAGTGATAAATGACACTCTTCCCGCCCCCCCTCCTCCATATCTTCCAATTGCTAATCACTATGGCGGAATTTAGTATGTTGATTGATTTTCATTCACTAAGAAACTCACAAAAACACTTAGTTTTAAAGTAAATCTGTATTAAATATTAATAAAGTATTCAAATGTAATTGCTAATATCTGTAAAATAAAAAAGATACTAGGATGCAGATGGCATCTGAACAAAGTGAAAGCTAGTGCCAATCATTGTTGACTCTACCTACACCATATTAATATACAAAAATACACATGTGATGATCAGTAAAGATTTACAGGGAGCTGTAAAACAGTTTTTTGGTATGTATTATCTAATTTGACATGCTCTTCTGAAACTTTTTTTTTTTTTTTGTCATGTGACTGACACAATACCAATCGGGGCAGTGCAGACAGACTCACACTGTAGAGCGCATATATCAGCAGAGTAATAAAAGCCCCTCCCAAGGATCTTTCCTGCAAATGGCAAAGAACAGGAAAATATTATGTGACCACACAACAGCACTGCATGAATATGGTACTTAGAGGATTTTAAAAAAATACAGCGTCATAATATATATATAATTTATGTGAATGAATTATGGCAATTGGCACGTCTGTTTAGTTTCACTTTAATATATAGAAATCTGTTGTGTTCTAGTTTTTAATTTTGGGATTATATTTAATTAAAATACACATCTTGTTCTATTTAGTGCATGGGTCTTCAAACTGTGGCCCTCCAGTTGTTCAGAAACTACAATTCCCATCATGCCTAGTCATGCCTGTGAATGTCAGAGTTTTACAATGCCTTATGGGATGTGTAGTTTCGCAACAGCTGGAGGGCCGTGGTTTGAGGATCCCTGATTTAGTGCATGAAAGCTGCTAACTTGGCATATTTTTATATTATTGTTACGAATAATTTTTCATCAACCACTCCTTTTTGATCACAATAAAGGTTTACACATTGCGGAAGACCACTTATTGCATGAAACTTTTTGACCTATTTTAGAGTTGGATTGAAGCTATATTTTTCTATTTCGGTTGTGCTCAGTATTGCAGTTTTCTTTGCTTTGGATTGCCTTAAAGCCATCTTAGATAATGGATAATATGGCTGCGCAGTGGTGTTTGAGATCCCTTTCTTGTCCAATTTGTTTATTGAATTTTAAAAATTGGTATCCATAAGTACATATGGTGGCAGCAAAAGAAAAGATCACATATATGGTAATAATATTGAGT
Organism: Lithobates pipiens; assembly: GCF_037356315.1. NCBI lineage: Eukaryota > Metazoa > Chordata > Amphibia > Anura > Ranidae > Lithobates > Lithobates pipiens. The sequence goes on from NW_027507718.1 coordinate 73,560,214, forward strand.
TGTAGTTCCAACATAAACTAAAATTAGTTTAACTAAAACAATTTTAGCAAGGATCTAACTACTCAAAAGATCGTGTCATACATTGTATAAGAGAGGATAAAACCAACTTAGAACAGGTTAATATAAGATGACCTCCGATAAAGTCTTTAAAGATTATTATCAAGAGTATAGTTTTTAATTTAAAAAAATTTAAAATAATTTTTTATAGAATCTAAAATCTTATACTACATATTGGAACTATGTACAATTGGTATAATGATAACCAAGGAAATAAAAGTTCTTCTACCAGAACTATATAAAGAGTAAATTGATAGAGGGAAGAGAGAATAGGGGGGGGGGGGGGAGTAGAAGAGAGAAAGAAGATAAAAGAAAAAGTAATCTTAGGTAGGAGAAAAAATAGATAGGGAAGAAAGAAATGAAAGGTAGTAGGGGTCCCCGGGGTAATACATGGTAATAAACACATACCATGAATGCAGATAATGGAAGTATAAATCGAGATTACCAAGGTCTTAGTAGGGAAGCATCAAAATTGGAAGGCAAAAAGTGAGTCACCCAGGGACTCCATATATTCTCAAAGTTGGATATTTTATCTTGAGTTATAGCCTCTGTTTTAGCATGGATCATTGCTTGATTGACTCTATTTTTAGTTTCAGTAATTATTAAGGACTGGGATTGTTTGAGATCCTTTTAAATATTTGTCTGTGGAGCTTGTGGCCCTAGGCCATTCTTTATATATAATCTTTTCTGTAAAGCTGAACAGCATGGCCCAGTCATTTTATTTATAGGAAAGAATATTCATTGTAAGTCTGAGGGAGCTTTCCACAAAGCCTATAATTAAGGAGAGACATTCTAAAACAACATTGTTCTCCTTAGACCCCTGTTCAGTTATGGGTTTGTGTCAGACATCAGGAATCGGTGTCTAGGCCAAGTGTATATTATAAATCAAACAGTGTATAATTTAGCAGTTAGTTATCCTTAAATAACGTTACAGTACTAGTTATAAGCTAGAGAAAATGAAAGTAGAGGTTTCTTTTCAAATTGACGTGTTCGTGCAAAACCTCAATTTAATGGGAAAATAGTAACCATCAAATAAAAATATACAGGGTAGAAAAAGTAATCTTTGTTACTGCCCTTTCTCTTATAATCTAATGAACTGCATGCCCATCTGCATTTTACTAAAGTTTTTATAGTCACAAATGATGCTTGTGGCTTAGGGATTTTGCTAATATTGTTCATTACATTTTTAAAAAGCCATCTTCTATCTATGGGATAGGAAAAACAGCTGGTGGCTGCACCCCAGCTGTGTGCAGGACACTATCTGCATGGAATTTACATGTTCTCCCTGTGCTTGCGTGGGTTTCCTCTGGGTATTTCAGATTTTTTCCACATTCCAAAGACTTGCTGATGGTAAACTGACTTCTCTCTAAGTTGACCCTAGTATGCATGCATGTCTAAAAATCCAACTGCAGCCTCCTATGCAGACCTTGGTAACACTTTGTGAAGTGGCTAATGTGGCCTTGTTCCTCATAAAGTCACAGAAAAAAGTAAGGTTCCAAGGTCTGAAGATTGTAGCATGGTCATGATAGTGGGTAGATGGATGTACACAGCTGTCAGGCTGTGTTATTTTGTCACCTGCCTCCATTCATCTGCTTTGACAGCTGTGTGCAGTAGATCAGTTTTTCTGCCATTTAAGTGTCTGGCATAGCTTTGGAAGCATGCAGACTTAGGGATGACAATAGACAGAATCAGTAGTGCCAGTAACAGTACACGTTTGTCATTGGTGTGTAATTTATCATATATCTCATTACAGCTTTGTCATTTAATCTTATGCATTGTAATCGTGATGATGGTACTTTTCTACTCTTTAAAATCAGGGCTCGTTCACACGGCCTTCTAGAATCATACACTGCAAAAACAACTGTATCCTGAGCCTGTGAGTGACTAGTGTTTGTGTACAAATCGATTTCAGGTTTTGTGTATACTCTCATAACTGCATATTCAAGCATTTATTTGCACACAGGGATGAATGAGTGGCCCTTGACATAAACTGTATCCAGGAGAGCAGACAGATATAAAAAAATGCTTTCGATTGTAAATTTAACAAAACAAAAGAGAAATTCATTGTTTACTTTAACTGCTTTCCTGAAAAAGAAAAAAATGGTTACAGAGCCTTAAGCCTTAAGGAGCTCAGCAGCCGCACTTGCAGAGCCCGCCAGGAAGTCGGCACTACCGAGCGCTTATCGCAAACAGTGAGACATTTCTCCGATCCGCGGCTGTAGAGATCGGGAAATGTCTCACTGCCTGTGATTAGTGCAGTGCCGACTTCCTGGTGGGCTCTGCACATGCGGTTGCAAACACGCCTGAGCTCATCCTTACAAAGCCTAAAAGCTGAAGCTAAAATTACCAAAACTGCTAAATCGGTTAGGCGGGCCATACACGGTTCAAATCTCGTCTGTTTCAGCAGGAACTGGCTGAGAAACGAACTGTTAATGGGCAGGCTGAATGTACCAAGTTGATCGATTGATCAACCAGCCTACTGGATTCTGCTATAGCTGCTACCGATAGTCAAGGTCTTCTCCCGGTGGGGGTGGCTTCCTCTGCCGAGGGAAGACAATGGCCTAGCAGGAGGGATTCCCACATTGACACTGTCTGTGTTGATGGGGGGAAATTAAGTGAATTTATTTTCTGCAACCCCTGGTTATTTTAAAAAAAGTAGTAGTTATTTAAAAAAAAGTAGTAGTTATTTTAAAAAAAGGGACTCTTTTATATGTTCTGCCTGCTCTATTTAGATGGGACCAGTTGTGTTCAGAGAAGGCCATGGGATGAGGATTTAGGTAGAGAGACCGTCACAGAGAAAAAGCTACTGGCATCTTAACTCTTTTGAAAATCAAGCATGCTCTAAAAGCCAGTGTCATGGGTGCATCCTGTATGAAATGTTTGTAATATAAATATTTTACTTAAAAAAAAATATATATATATATATAAAATAGCAATTTAAAACCTTGTAAATAGTTCACAATAGTATTGTAAATAAAATTGACCCAAAATAATATTATACTTTTTTTTTTTTTTAAGACTGGTTAGATTATAATTTGCCTAAACTACTTCATGTTTTTAGATCTATTTAGTAAACATTTCAGTACATTGACTGCTATCGTTGCTGAGGTTTGCCAGTCATTGTGCTTTGCACAACTAATGAAAATCGACTTGGGCCTCTTGCACACTTCAGCTTGAAAAAGCTTAGTTCAGCTTTTTTTATTTTCTGAGTTTTTTTTATTTTTATTTTTTTACAGCCCATAAATTGTAATTTGCCTATGCACACAGGCACATAAACAAGCGCCATGCATTCTACAGTAAAAAAAAAAAAATATATATATAAAAATGTGAATTTTTGGTCAGTAATGTACGCCTCATGTGCGGTTGTGCAAAAAAAGTGCATTTACATATTGTGTAAAAAGAGAAAACCAGAATAAGTTTGCGCAGATGCATATGACCGAAAATACGCACAAATACATAAAAAAAAAAAAAAAAAAAAAAAAGTTTGAAAAAGTAGATGCTCAAACAGGAGTATCCTGGGCAAGAAGCCTATAAGCAATTGTAAAGATTTTTTTCTTTTTATTAACAAACATCTTTATACTTGCCTGCTCCTGGCTCCTTCTATTTGTCCAGTGCCCCCATGGGAAACTGCTTCAAATGAGGGGGTGTGCTCTCTCCCAAGCCCCACGGGCAGCGTCCCCTCTCCCATGTCACTGGAGTTGATTGAAAGAAGAAGTAGCAAATGGCTTCCTCTGCTATCAATCTGCCCAATGAGTAGGGAGACAGCGGAGATAGTCACTGCTCTCATGATGTCGCTGGGGCGGGCTTGGGTAAGAATGGGGGGGTGGGGGTGCTGGGGGAATCCTGCAGCAGAGAAGGTTTTGAACTTTAATGCATAGAATACATTAAGGTAAAAAATAAAAACTTGAGGCTTTAGAACCACTTTAATTGCTTCTCACTCACTCAGCCCCCCTCCATATATAATAATCATTTGCATTTATTAACACAATGATTAACACAAAGTATCTAGTAATCATATGTAAACTATACATAAAGTGTGGTGAGCCTCATGAAATGAATAAAGTTTTTTTCAATAGGGTTACTTTTTATAGGGTTCTATATTAAATCTTTTGGCACTATTATGCTAACTCATGTTCACTCCACATCATTCGGTTACAGCACACTTACGTGGCATATTGTGTTGGCCAGATAACTTTCCTTTTGGTGGGTACTACATTTTTAAATTTCTGCAGTAATAAAGCTTGGTAAATTATGATTTCAACAGAGAAGTGACAGGATTTGTGTTCCCTATATGGTAGAAATTTAGACAACATTCATTTACAAAGCAGGCATCTTCCTAATTGTGAGAAAAGGGCAGCAGAAAGGCTATAAATCTGCCCGCTCATTATAAAGAGTAACAATGAATTGATTTACAGGGTGCAGCAACTGTTCTAGACTTATGTAGTGTAGATGCTGAAAGATGCAGCTAAGCCCCACAGCTTTTCACTACCTCTGTTACTGGGAGCTGTATGGCTTTGCTGGGATTACTGACAGTATAATCCTAATGATAATATTCCTCAAACAGGCTGGTGAGTAGAGTCAGAGCAGCAGAGATTTACGTGTAAAAAGACAGATCTGTGTGACAGAAGCTTTACACTGGGGGTCATTTATCAAGGCAGTTAAAACTCTAACTGCAACATATCCCCAGGCAAAAAGTGTAAGTTTTTTTTTATATAGTTGCTAGTACTGGAATCATTTACACTACCTAAAGAAGGATCTGATGTCCTACTAAACTAACTGGTAAATCTGTATGCATTTTCCAGCCATCATCGTCTGTAACTGGCCCTTACGGTTCTTACAAATGGTACTGATCTATGAACATCAGATGTTCTTGGCTTGAAATGTTTTTGGGGGGGCACCCCATACTTCCCTTTTAAACTGTGTTCTTCCTGAAGAGTGACATTCTTTTTTACCTCATGTGACACCAGTAATAATAGTTAAATGAAGGCCTTATGCGTGGTTGCTGTTGGAATGTGAATTATCTATGACCTGTTAATATTTTCCAGTTGCACATATTGTGTTAGGATGTCTTGGTGGCACATACCCTTTCCATGCCTAAATAGAAATTTTAAGGAGTAAAATTGTTAGATTATGCAATAACGTATCTAAAATGACAAGTGACTGAACTCATCTGATTTAAAGGCTTGCGCGTGGCCTGATTGCACATTGATTGAGTCTTTCCTGGCGGAATCTGATGAATCATAATAATCTGCTTTGCCAGTCAGATTCAAGTTTTCTTTTTATATGATAAAATGTTGGCTTTATACTTCACTCTGCCGCCCTTTGTGTCTCAAGTCAAAACCTTTGTATCGCTTTGGATAGAGGGCAATATAATGTTAAAATAGCAATAAAAACTTGGCAGGGTTTTTTAATATCTGTGACCCTGCTGGAATAATGCACACTGTCCCAGTGGCTATTGTCACCAAGGTAAAAAGTAAGAAATGTTAAATTTTACAGTTGTTACCAGAATAGGGCTAGAAGGGAAATCTTCCTATAGGATGCAGTGCACACTGAACATGGCAGTAGTATATACTATACTCTTAGTATATACAGTCATGGCCAAAAATACTGGCACCCCTGCATTTCTTTCAGATAGTGCGCCACTTTGCCCAGGAAATTGCAATTACAGTTGTTTATGTTTCTTTTGTTTGTATTGGAATAACACAAAAAAAGTGAAGAAAGAAAAAGCCAAATCTGATAAATTCCAAGCAAAAATGGACTAGACAAAATTATCGGCACCCGCAATTTAATATTTGGTAGTACACTACTAAAAAAATATCTGAAATCAATCGCTTTCTGTAACCATTAATACGTTTCTTACGCCCCTCTACTGGAATTTTTGAGCACTCTTTTTTTTTCACCAACTGCTGCAGGTCTCTCGGATTGGAAGGGGTTTCTTTTTCCAACTGCTGTTTTGAGATCTCTCCACAGGTGCTCTATGGAATTTAGATCTGGACTCACTGCTGGCCAGATCAGTACTCTCCAGCACTTTCTCTTAAACCATTTCTGGATGTTCTTTGGGTCATTGTTCTGCTGTAAGACCCATGACCTCTGACGGAGACCCAATTTTCTAACACTGGGCCCTACATTGCTCCCCAGAATTCTTTGGTAGTCTTGGATTTCAAAATGCCATGCAAACAGTTAAGACATTTAGTGCCTGAAGCAGCAAAGCAACCCCAAAACAATCAGTTAATCGCCACCAAGTTTGACTATAGGGACTGTATTCTTTCCTTCAAAGGCCTTTTTCTTTTTCTGAAAACAGTAGAATGATGGGCTTTACCAAAAAGCTGCAATTTAGTTTCATCTGTCTACAGCATATTCTCCCAAAATTATTTTGGCTTCCTTAGGTAAGTTTTGGCAAACCATTTGATCAATGTTCTAGTCCTTTTTTGGAGTTTTGCGTGGAATGTTGGCTTTTTGTTTCTCCTCTTTTTTTTCATCATACCAATACAAACAAAAGAAATAAACTTGAGAATGCCTAAACATTTTTAATTGCAACAATTGGGCAAAGTGGTACATTATCTGACAGAAATGCAGGGGTGACAATATTTTTTGCCATGACTGCAGGAGCTGAAAAGACTAAGCAATGAATAGCACTATTATATTGTAGCAAGGAGAAGAGATATGTCACCAACACATCAAAGTCATAATGCACTTTTATTTCTCACATGAGAGCCATCAGTGAAAGCTTTCATCAAGCAGCAGTGACCAATAGGAATCCTAATTCTGGTGGCATCTAAGAGTGAAATTCTGCTTGCTCTGGTGATTCAAAACAGAAAGTGAGAGCTCTCCTCAATGAAACATACACTGAGCAAAGGGCCCCCAGACACAATCGTATTCCCCTTGCCTGCTGCTGCTTATGTAGCAACTGGCACTAAAATGTCTAGCATTGGCTTGGGTTGGATGCCAGGGGCAGCAGTAATGTAACTACCTTGGTCATGTGGTAGTGTTCATACCCAGCGATTGACTTCTAGACCTGAGCACTGACACAGGAGAGCAGGTCACAAGCCTTAAAGGGTTTGTGAAGCCATTTGTATATAGTGCCTTGCAAAAATATTCAGCCCCCTTGGTTTTTCCTATTTTGTTACATTACAACCTTTAGTTCAATGTTTTTCTAATCTGAATTATATGAGATGGATCAGAACACAATAGTCTAAGTTGGTGAAGTAAAATTAGAAAAATATATACATAAAACTATTTTTTTTTAGAAATAATCTGATAATTGGCATGTGCGTATGTATTCACCCCTTTTGTTATGACGCCCATAAAAAGCTCTGGTGCAACCAATTACCTTCAGAAGTCACATAATTAGTGAAATGATGTTTACCTGTGTGCAATCTAAAGCCTCATACACACGATAGGACTTTGTACAAACTTTCCTTTGGATTTTTGTACAAAGGGCGTTGGCCCTGAACTTGTATTGCATACACACAGCAGGACTTTTTCAGCCAACTTTCACCAAATCATGTGGTTTTTCTGCTCTTTACCGCCACCTTTGGTCAACTTCTGTATTGTTGTTTGATCTTTTGCATTGGTTCTGAGCATGCCTGTTTGTACTTTGTACAAAAGTCCTATGGTTTTCTGTACACACGATCAGACTTTGCTCCATCGGACTTTTGTTGCCAGAAAGTTTGTCCGTTCGCACAGCCAACAAAAGTCTGATGAAAACCAAAAAAGTTTGTCCGATGGAGCGTACACACGGTCGGATGTTGCTCCAAAACAGCTCATTTGCATGTTCGTTGTCAAAAAGTCTGATCGTGTATATATGGGCCTTTAGTGTCATATGATCTGTCATTACATATACACACCTTTTTGAAAGGCCCCAGAGGCTGCAACACCTAAGCAAGAGGCACCACTAACCAAACACTGCCATGAAGACCAAGGAACTCCCCAAACAAGTAAGGGGCAATAATGTTGAGAAGTACAAGTCAGGGTTAGGTTATAAAAAAAATCCAAATCTTTAAAGATCCCTAGGAGCACCATCAAATCTATCATAACCAAATGGAAAGAACATTGCACAACAGCAAACATGCCAAGAGATGGCTGCACATCAAATCTCACGGACCAGGCAAGGAGGGCATTAATCAGAGAGGCAGCAGAGAGACCTAAAGTAACCCCAGAGGAGCTGCAGAGTTCCACAGCAGAGACTGGAGTATCTGTACATAGGACGACAATAAGCCGTACACTCCATGGAGTTGGGCTTTATGGCAGAGTGGCCAAAAGAAAGCTATTACTTTTAACACAAAACAAAATGGCACGTTTTGCATTTGCAAAAAGGCATGTGGGAGACTCCCAAAATGTATGAAGGAAGGTGCTCTGGTCTGATGAGACTTAAGTTTAAAGAGGAAGTAAACCCTGATGAGTTTACTTCCTCTTTGATTCCCTGCAAAGGTAAAGCATAATGGACTACTATGCATCGCATAGTAGTCTATTATGTGTCACTTACCTGACACAGGAGCCAGCGAAGTCACCGCTGTCCCCTGTAGTACCGAGCATCCATCTTCTTGGTGGGTCTCCGTGGGTCTCGCTGCTCCGGTGCTGTGATTCACCGGAGCAGCGACGACGTCACTCCCGCGCATGCGCACGGGAGCTGACACTCGCGGCATATCGCCGCGATCTGCGGTTTACCCAGTGCGCCTGTGGTGGCTGTCTTCAGGTAAATATCTCCTAAACCGTATAGGTTTAGGAGATATTTCTTGGGCCTACAGGTAAGCCTTAATCTAGGCTTACCTGTAGGTCAAAGTGGTTTGTAAGGGTTAACTTTTTGACCATCAAAGAAAACACTATGTCCGGCACAAATCCAATAAATCACATCACACAAAAAACACCATCCCCACAGTGAAACATGGTGGTGGCAGCATCATGCTGTGGCGATGTTTTTCAGCAGTCGGGACTGGGAAACTGGTCAGAGTTGAGGGAAAGATGGATGGTGCTATATACAAGGATATTCCTGAGAAAAACCTGTACCACTCTGTTTGCGATTTGAGCCTAGGACAGAGGCTCACTTTCCAGCAGGACAAGGACCCCAAACACGCTGCTACAGCAACACTTGAGTGGTTTAAGGGGAAACCTGTAAATGTGTTGGAATGGCCACATCAAAGCCCAGACCTCAATCCAGTAAAAAATTTGTGGTCAGACTTAAAGATTGCTGTTCACAAGCGCAAACCATCCAACTTGAAGGCACTGGAGCAGTTTTTCAAGGAGGAATGGGCAAAAATCCCAGTGGTAAGATGTGGCAAGCTCATAGAGACTTATCCAAAGTGACTTGGAGCTGTGATAGCTGCAAAAGGTGGCTCTACAAAGTATAGACTTTAGGGGGGTGAATAGTTATGCACATTGTCTCTTTCTGTTATTTTGTCCTATTTGTTTTCTCCACAATAATTAAAAATAAAAGAAATCTTCAAATTTGTGGGCATTTTCTGTAAATTAAATGATGCAAATCCTCAAACAATCCATGTTAATTCCAGGCTGTGAGGCAACAAAACCCGAAAAAGACCAAGGGGGAGAATATTTTTGCAAGGCACTGTAAGTCTATACCAAACCCTCTATTAGAGCCTGGCATAGTACACTATGTATGTCATTTTAAAAAACAAGCAGTGTAAATACAGATTTTCAGCTGTCTTCAGGCCAGTCACATGACTCGCAGCCGCTTTCCAGCTCCAATGGATTGCTTCTGTGAGAGGGAGTGTGATTTCCCTCTGACATCAACCGGGGAGATCACGTGGCCGATTGGCTTCACCCACAGAAGCTCTGTCTCTTAGCTGTAAAGCGGCCATGAGTCATGTAACCGGCCTGAAGACAGCTGAAAATCAGTATTTATAGTGCTCGCTTTTTAAAATGATTTACACAGTGTGGGATGCCAGCCTCTAATAGAGGGGCTAGCAGTGACAATTGTCAGGTTTTTTTTCCCAATAATAGTGGCGGGGGTGGGGCTAAGTGGAGACAGACAGAGAGGGAGATGAGAGGCCGGAAGGAGGGGGTAAGGGGGGAGATTAGAGAACTGAGAGCAGGGCAGCGTATGATGGAGGGATGCACTCTCACAACGGTGGTCATGGCTCAGCAGCCATGATTTTTGTGATTGCATACATAGGGCATACAGGAAGTGCTAGGTTCAGGGAGATTTTTTTTGACAGTTCAGAGGGGGGAAGATTACACAGCACAAGCACTGTGTTGAACGACAATTTTGAAAAAAAAAACGCATTATTTTTTACTTTTTGCTATAATAAATATCCCCCAAAAATAGATAAAAAAAATGTTTTTCCTCCGTTTAGGCCGATATGTGTTCTTCTACATATTTTTGGTAAAGAAAACCGCAAAAAGCGTATATAGATTGCTTTGCGCAAAAGTTATATCATCTACAAAATAGGGGATAGATTGATAGCATTTTTATTATAATTTATTTTACTAGTAATGGTGGCGATCTGCGATTTTTATCGTGACTGTGACATTATGGCGGACACGTCGGACAATTTTGACACATTTTTGGGACCATTGGCATTAATACAGCGATTAGTGCAATTAAAAATGCATTGATTACTGTAAAAATTTCACTGGCAGTGAAGGGGTTAAGTGTGTCCTAGTTTGTGTTCTAACTGAAGGGGGATGGGGACTGTGCAGGGAAGATAACTGATCGCTGTTCATACTCTGTATGAACAGACGATCTGTCAATTCTCCCCTCAGAGAACCGTAAACTGTGTGTTTACACACAGTTCTGGGTTCTCCATGTCTCGGTGGCGATCGCGGGAGCCCGGCAACGATCGAGACCACCGGGCACACGCCCCCTAGTGGCCACAGGGCGAAGCGACAGTACATAACGTAGTTTCGCCCTGCCTTACCATTCTCCCGCAGTACAACTGAGGCGGCTGGTCGGCATGTGATTAATCTGCTTTAAGGGACCAGGATATGAATTATTATTTTTTTTGGTTAACAAACGCTTTAATGCTTGGAAGTGCCGGGTATTATCCCTGGCTGTGATGGAAACAGGAATAACCATGGAGCCCTGATATGTCATCAAAGGGTTGGTAGATAAGGAAGAGTGGAATGTACAGAATGTAGAGACAAAGACAGTCACTTTGCCCAGTATGGAGAAGGTGACAATATCTGTATAACCAGTCAGGCAAAGCTATACAGGTAGCAGGCTGGGCCCTGTTCTTTAATTTAATTGAAAGTGCTTAACCTTCCATCTCAAGGATTAGAGAGCCTCATAACAACTTTATCTTTTGTTTTTTTTGCAGTCAGGACAGCCAAGCCCAGCAAGTTCTACATCCAGTTCAAGTTCCAGTTTGGCACCACCACATAACCATAGACAAGGTATTGAACAGATAATAGACAATAACTGTTATAATGCATGTGAATGTTTGCAGTGTTGGATGATGGATTTTGGATGGATCATGCTGATTTCAGAAAATGTTAAACACATGATAAGGAATTATGCTTTAACCAAGACTTTTACAGGAGTTGGTCAAAAATATGGAAACACTACATGATTTGCAGGTGTGAAAGTGAAGACATGTTTTGCCTTAAAAGCGGAAGTGATGTAACATGGGACGGTAGGCGGCATAAACTCCAAACATACAAAGAACACTAGAGACACAAAACTTAATTAATAACAGCCATGTCCTTGTTTATTGGTTTTCACAATTATAAACAATGAACAATTCACTGCAACTCTTGTAGTCAATAAATACATTAAAACTGTAAACAAAATCAGTGGGGTGCTCTTCAAATCTCCATCTGGTGACTGGCAAAGACCCCCTTCAGCCTCCTACTTAAATGCAAGTCCTGGGAATTTCTGCAATGTTCTGGGGAGTCAGGTGACCTTAAATGAACTATTCTAGAGGACCTCCCAGAACTTCTAGAACATTCCCAATCATCTGACCTTTTTTGACCTATCACATGAAACTCGTATCGCCATCATCCCATTAGGAAAAGGCTATCCCTCCTTTACTCACATTCTTTTACTTCCATTGTGTGATAAGACACCTAGCTAACAGGTGGGAAGCTTCACTTTCGTCATTTACTGCATGCACTGCTAGTAATACGGAGTCATGTCATCGATTACAGAGTTTCAAAGAGGGAAAATTGTTGGCTCCCGCTTAGCTGATACCTCTATTACTGAAGTTAACAATTTTTTCTGGCATCACGAGGTACAGTATCAGATGTTATGACAGCATATACAGTTTCTGGGAAGATGTCGTCTGATAAGCATAAGCGCAATCTACATGGTCAACTGACCAATAGAGACAAAAGGACATTGCGCAGGATTGTGACCAGGAATAATATTTGTCAATTCTCAGCCCTTGTACACACGGTCGGAGAATCTGTCGGAATGAGTCTTATCGGACCGTGTCGTCAGATAATCCGACTGTGTGTGGTATGCATCGGACTGATTCCATCCGAATCTCCGTCCGACCCAATTTTCCAAAATGTTGGAAATATTTCCCGACCAACTGGGCCAGACAGACCTAATCCGATCATGTGTAGAGCATTTTGATCGGACCAAGTGCCACGCATGCTCAGATCAAATTCCTACATCAAAGCTATTGGCTACTAGCCTGAATGTAGTCCCATCGTAACGAAATTACGTCATCACGTTCTGAAATATCGGATTTTTCCCCAACTTGGCCCGACCGTGTGTATGCAACAGTTTCGGACACAATCGGTCGGACTAAATCCGACGGGCAAAATCCGACGGATTTGGTTGGCAAAATCTCCGACCGTGTGTACGTGGGCTCAGGCCACCTTGGATGTCAAAGGTGATCCAACACCATATTGGGTAATGATTTTGTTCTTTTTCCTGGTGTTTCCATATTTTTGTCCAACGCCTGTATATATCTTTTAAGTCTCAGATTAAAACAATTATCACTTTCTTGAGAAAAAAAAAAAGTACCTGGTGTTTTAGCTTTGTACATTGAGCCTTTAGCGTTCGAATGATAACATAAGCTATCTGCACAAAACAGATCAATTACTGAACATGCAGATCATCCTAGGCTGCTTGACAGTGCTGGGTGCTGCTCAAAGTTATAATTTATAAATGATATCTTCACAGCTCCAGATAAGTCTCTAGTTTTTTGTCGGGAAAGATGCACTGCTGGGTGGAATTTCATGGTATGCGGTAGATCATTTTCTTTTTCTGCGAGAAGAATTGGATTTTGAATATATATTAGCTGTGTTAAAAGCATTAAGGCAAGTAGCTTGCCAAGAAATCCTTTACAAGCATTTCACTGATTGAAGGTTTGGCGGCCCTGGATACTTGTTAAGTAGCAGTGTAACGTCAAGCAACCTTTAAGCAGAACTTAAAGTCTAAGTTAACTTATTTCAGAAATTGGCCTATGCAGTCAAGGGACCCTAGTAGGTATTAAAAAATTGTGCAGCCTGGCCAAGATACTGATTTGCCGTGTTGCTACGTCACAAAAAAAACATTGTTTTCACTACTGTTTTTTTTTTTTTTTTTTTTTTTTATTGTTCACAGTTAAGACATTGCCATCTTGGCCTCTAGTTAACTCTGCAGGTGCCATGTTACTATGTGATCATCTATGATGTCTGCCATTTGAGGGCTTGAAGTTTTAAAGCTGACATGAGCACACTGGCAACTATGACAGTAATCACAGTGCCTTGAATGTAACAGTTACATTAAATCAGATGGTATAGTTCCTATTTCCACTTTGGGAATCAAATTTGAGATAACCCTACTATATGTTTGGGAGCAATTTACTAAGGGCTAGTTCACACCAGATGCAGTCCAGTGCATTTTTATTCTGCATCAAAAATGCATGGACAGTGTTAAACATGGATTCCGATGGCCCTAGTTCACACCAGTGCAGTGTGTTCCAGTGCTGTCAACAAAAGAACACATGCTGCTTTATTTCTGTATGAAATGCATCTGGGAAAAATGTATCAAAAAAGCACCGAAACACACACACGTCCTCAATTGTCATCAACTGAGATGAAAAAAAGTGAATACAAAATGCACTGGATTGCATCAAAAAGTCACCGGAAGGCATTAATAACATGCATACAGAAACACATCAGGAACACAGAAATTGTGCTGTTAACTGGCCCTCAAAATGGAGCACACAGATTCTGGTGCAGCGGTGCATAATAACCAATCAGCTTCTAACTTCAGCTTGTGCATTTAACCACATGTGGACTGGCTCACGTTGATAAGTCAGCAAAGTGGCACGGGTGCTCAAAATCCCATTCAATTCCAGTCATGCGTGCCCGTTGCACGGCGGGGGACCCAATGCAAGTGGGCGCGATTGCCACCAGCTATGTGCGATCGTGTGCACACGCGCCAGCCCAGGGATTTGTGTGTGTAAACAGACAAATCCCTGTACTGTCAGGGGGAGGAGACATATCATTTGTTCCTAGTAAATAGGAACAGTGATATGTCTTCTCTCTTACTCAGTCCTATCCCCATACAGTTAGAACACACTGAGGAAACACACATTTAACCCCTCGTTCGCCCCCTAGTATTAACCCCCTCCCAACGAGTGACATTTACACAGTAATCAGTGCATTTTTATAGCACTGATCGCTGTATGAATGTTCATGGTCCCAAAAATGTCTGATCTGCCTGCCGCAATGTCAATCCCATTAAAAATTGTGATACTTTTACTAGTAAAAATAAATAAAAAATGTAATTGCCATAAAAATGCCATAAATCTTACCCATAGTTTGCAGATGCTATAACTTTTGCGCAAACCAATCACTATATGCTTATTGTGATTTATTTTTTTATTTTTTTTACCAAGAATATGTTCAAGAATAAATATTGGCCTAAACTGATGAAGAAATTTGTTTAAAAACTTTTTGGGGGATATTTATCATAGCAAAATGTAAAAAATTCTAAATTCTTTTTTTAATTGTCAGCGTTTTTTTGTTTATAGCGCAAAAAATAAAAACCATAGAGGTGATCAAATACCACCAAAAGAAAGCTGTATTTGTGGGGAAAAAAAAGGACGCAAATTTTACTTTGGGTACAGTGTCGCATGACGCAGTGCCAAATTGTAAAAAGTGCTCTAGTCAGGAAGAGGGTAAAATCATAGATTGACAATAAAACCTAGAAGCTGATTGAGTACTATGCAGAACTGCACCAGATTTTTTTTGCTCCAGTTTTAGTAAATTCCCCCTTTGTGTTTTTATCCACACAGCATACCTAAAAGTTATTTTGTTTAATATCTCTTACCGTTTGGATGATTGTTTGATGCAGGCCTCTGGACAGATTGCGAGTTTTTCTGAACAATTTGAAATGAGAGGAAGCTCCATCTGTCCCCAGTGACAAAACCCAGCCATAGACTGATCAAAATATGATTCATCTATGGGCAGTCTGGTTGTACCAAAGTTGATCTATGGATTGACTTCAGTACAAGCAGCCTGTTGAGTTTTTTCGTACGATCACCGGCACTGCCTATAGCATTGTATTCTGACAGCAGGGAATCCTATTCTAATCCTAATATACTAGGGCAAGGGGAGGGATTGTGTTGATGGGGTAACTGAGCAATTTTCCCCCGATTGAAAGAAAATTGCATAATGTATGGCCTACCAAAGAGGGGCACACTGAGTTTTCCCTCATTGACATACAATGGCAAAATCAAGCTGGTAGATCTTTAACCCTTTGTGCTGCATTCTTGGACCATATAGTGCACTGAAGAATGCCTTTCTACCTTTTCATTGCCAGTCATTTATCCCCTTCCCTGTCTTTTCATTCTATATAAACAGCACAACATTTGAAAATCTACTGGCAATTTAGCATACATTTAATAATAAAATACATTATACATGTGTGCCTTATAACAATTATTTCAAAGGAGAATAAAGAAAGAGACTCTGTAATAGCATCTCCTATGATAATATATGATTTATTCTTTTTCTGACTCTGCAGAATGAAAGTTAAAATGGTATTCGTAGCTGCAGACAGCAGCCATCATCTTTTTCTCTGCACTTGCATTTATAAACCTGGTTCATAGTGTTCTTCAGCTTTTGGGGTATTACTGCTCACTTGTTGAATGTAATGAGGACCAAAGGGCAGAGGGAGTGATATGGAAGCAACATAGAACTCTCATTAAGTTTTGAGAAGAGTGCCGGCTTGACCAGAATTTGACCTTGAACTCAAATAAGCACATCAAAAACTAAATAGATCAAAAACTGGCAAACAAAAGGTGCCGCTTCAGAGACATCTACAATCAAATTGATTTGTTATCCTGTTTTTTTTTTTGTTTTTTTGTTTTTTACTATTGAGCTAACATTAACACTTTTGGTGTAGGTAATAGACACTGTGTATCATATTTCCTTTGATTCTCTTATATACATCTGCAGTGTATGGGTAGATTAATGTATCATAAAAAAGGAAGTTTTAGGTTCATGCAAATGTGCATTGTGTAAGGTTTAAATGGGAGCTTGAGGCGTAGTTTATTGCAAGTGGATAAGGGGTGAAAAAAAAAATGAATGGAAATACGTAAACTATGTATAGTCTTTTTGCAGTCTTTGCATTAGTTTGTATCTGTTTTCTATTTTTATGTTATTTTTTTTCTTTTTAAGTTGTCAGCACTGAAAATAACACTGGCTATACAGTCAAAAATAAGCTTTGCAAGGAGAGCCAGGCACCTTAGTAGAAGCAAAGTTATAAGCAGACCCTCTGCACCCCAACAGACTACTTAGAGGGGTGTTGGCACATTACATATTGACTTTCCCAGTTGTTTTGCACTAGGAACAATGTATTAGCTTTAATTAAAATTCACAATATTCTCTTGCACTAATACCAATTTGTAATTTAAATGTAAGACCAGTAGAAGCACCAATATTGTTCACCGTCAAAATATTGCACCCAAAAATTTGGGTCAATATCTTTCCCTAAATACAACTGTAGCAACTAGGCTGCACCCAGCTTAGAATACGTTTGCATGTATAGAATGTGTCATGTAAACCAGAGACAGGAGTTATAAACACCTAAGGCTGATATCGAGGACAGTGGAACCATATTATAAACATTTGGTTTCCCAGAGCAGAAATTGGGCCCAACCTACATGACAGACAAAATCCAGGTAAATCATACAGTAAGGCCCCTTTCACACTTGTGTGACTTGCCCTGCGACTTGGGACTTGCATGACAAGTCGTACCCCACTATTTCCAATGAGTACCATTCAGATCTGTACGACTTCAGAGTAGTCCCTGCACTACTTTGGTCCAACTTTGATGCGAGTTGAGGTCCATAGATCTCAAGTTTACACAGGCATTCCCTGAAATCATGGCGAAATTGCAGTAAAATCGCTCAACTTTCAAGTTGCAGCAGTGTGAAAGGGGCCTTAGCCAGAGGCAAGGGTCATCATGTCCCTTATAGACACAAATACATGAATTTCAAGACATGCTGAGTGAGGTTAGACAGTGAAGTTGTCACAGGTATAAACTATTACTGTATAGGCAAATGTCAAGATCAATAGTACAAAATATAGATAAGTGGACTGGGTAGACAGACAGCTACCAAACATGCACTCTAACTGCAGATATTAGTTAAATGTAGACAAGCAATAGCAGAGAATCAGTTAGAAAAGGTAATTAACAAGTTTGGAGAAAAAAGTTATACTGAAAAAAGTTGTGGAAACGAAGTAGACAAAATGATCCGCTACAATACTATCCAAACATGTTCACTACTGGCTGTGACAGATGGATCTAACAGGATACATTTTTATAAACATCTGCTTTGTAGAGTCTGATTTGTGACAGCCCTTGCTGCTGTTTTATGGAAAACGCAATAATAGCAATCCAACCACTCTAAATCTCGTCATTCTCTTTCTGTTCCATAAGGTAAAATATAATTATCTGTTCCTTAATTTTGAGTATTCTAAACATTTACATTTTAATGTTCTAGAATAAGCTAGAAAAGGCACGTCTAGGCTATAGAACCATACAGAATCCATTGTTCTCAAGTATTTTTTAACAGTATTAATTCTTTGTCAAAAGAACCTTCAAGTAGTACTAAAATGGAATGCACTACTTACAAATTTTAGAAACACTCCCTCTCTCCCTTCTTCTCCTAACACCTATGCTGGCTAACCTGTGCAAAACAAGAGTTGTATAACCTATTTTCTGGCTGCTCTGATCAGGTTACACGATCCGGTATTGTGACAGAGTCCAGCCATCTAAAAGTGTCCGCCCCGTACTGCGCAGGCGCATCGCTTGCGCAGTACGCAGCAGAACGAGTTTCGGAAAATCTCAGAAGATGAACATCGCCTGCGCCGTGAGTCAAGGTGCAAGCCCCACCATCCAAGTGGACATAGGGCTGCACATATTGGAGGGCAACTCACGGGCTTGCTTCGCTCGCCACGCTTCGGGCATGGCCTCGCTTCGCTTGGCTCTTTTTATTCTAACTCTATGTCCACTTGGATGGTGGGGCTAGAACCTGGACTCATGGCGCCATTCATCTTCGGCTATTTTCGGAATCTGCTTGTCCTGTGTGCAAGCAAAATCCGTACCAAACCCTTATCCGAGCATGCAGCCTGGCAGGTCAGTAAAGAGAGGAGATGAGCGAGCCCCCCTCCCCTCCTGAACCATACCAGGCCGCATGCCCTCAACATGGGGGGGTGGGTGCACCCCCCATGTGCTGTCTTCTCCCGCCACTGTATTCTCTCGTTGCCTCGCTGTCTCACCGCCGTGCTCTCTCATAGAAGTACAGCAGCTTTTTTTTTTTGGCGGGTAGCCAGTGGCGAGGAAGAAGACGGCAGTGGGAGAAGATGGCAGCAGGAGAGCATCAGGAGAAGGTGGCACTGGGAGCGACAGCGGCGGGAGAAGACTGCTCAGACCTATGACTTGTCAAAAACAGGCTCTTGTTTTTTTTTTGTTTTTTTTACGTTTAACAGCTTTTTGGGGTGAATGGGTAGGGGTATGATGTACCCGATACCCAGTCACATAGGGGATGGGGGCCTGGGATCTGGGGGCCCCCTTGTTAAAGCTCTGATTCCGAAAGCCCCCTTCCCCAGACCCCCCGACAACCACTGGCTAGGCAACATGGGGGCACGGTGCTTGGGGGGGTAGAGCCCCCCCCCCCCCCCCGATGTTGAGGACATGCGGCCTAGTTATGGTTCAGGATGGGGTGGGCCACTTGCTCGTCCTCTCCCTTTCCTGACCTGCCGGGCTGCATGCTTGCATAAGGGGCTGGTATGGCTTTTGGGGGCTTCCCGCCCTCTCCTTAGCAACCAGCTATATGCACTGTTTAAAGTTCAGTTCAGTCACTTTTTTTGTAAAAAAAAAAAAAACGGATGTTGGTGTACATGAAAACGTATTTAAAAATTTACATCTGTATCTGTTTTTTATCCTTTTTAACTGAACTGAACAAAAAAATGTAACGCCCATGTGAAGGGACCCTAAGGGTGACATCGTCCTTCTTGGTATTACCAGTTATTGTCAGAGTACACTCTCCTCTGCAGCCGGTGCTGGGTGACCCAAGGGAGATCATGTGACTGGACTGGAGCAGCCTGAAAATAGGTAAATAGACAGCACTCTTTTACACAGTTTAGTCAGAATAGGTGTTTGGTGGGGTGAGCATTTTTAGATTAGTCAGGTGGTGCCTGAAATTCCACTAAACCCTAGGAATTTTTTAGTTCACGCAATAGTAAACTTCGGTGAAGAAAGGAAAAAATGATTTCCTCCTGCAAGGCAAAGTTATAATGTGCTAGTATGCATTGCATACTAGCACATTATGTGAAACAGGGCTTCCTTCTTCATAAGCTCTTCCTTCCAGTTTGGCAGTGCTCCAGTCCTTTGAACGAACTGAGATGGCGCCACGCCCGTGCATGTGCGCGGGAGCCGCTGTTTTTCCACGGAGTTCCCACTGCTGATCCTGTTACTAATCCTTCCCTCGCCATTCTTGCCACCCAAATTCGGCTGATACCTGTACCTGCGGATCCCCTGACCTTCCAGGACGCGATGGCTGGCAGATAAATCAGCACGCTGACCCGTGGGAACTGAGGAGATGCCCTGACCCCTCAGGAATTCCAAGATGGCAGTCTCCGTCTCGGAGGACACCATGAGACACTGACAAGAAAACGGAGCAGGGGGTTAAGTCCAACAAACCCCCTAAGCCCAAGGAACAACCCAGGGACATGTTGTTCTATGCCCAAAAGCTAGCAGGTCCTGCTGAATCCTCTCAGGCTAAAGCTCAGCAGACTGCTCTCTCCCCAGAGCTTGCAGACAGGGAGAATGCAGACAGGCTTGATGACACTGCAGCCATGAAGTCTGTACCTGATCCCATGCCTGACTTGTTTGATATGCCCTCGGTAGATAGCCCCCAGCCCACACTCAGTGAAATATTGCACGCTGTACATAGATGCACTACTTCTGTGGATGATTTGAAAGAACAGTTTAGTGGGCTGAAGGAGACAGTGTCTCTCCTATGCCAAGACATTAAGAAGATCAGGGAGAGAACCACTGCTGTGGAGGGCAGAGTAAGTGACATAGGCCCTCAATAAAACCGATGATATTGAGAACCGGCTAAGATGCAACAACGTACACATGGTGGGACTCCCAGAAAAAGTGGAGGGCAAGGACCCCACTGCATTTATTGAAGGCTGGTTGCAAGAAGTGTTTGGCAAGGAGGCTTTCTCACTAATCTACACAGTGGAGCGGGCCCACATGGTACTGCCGTGCCCTCTTCTATCGGGCAACCCTCCCAGATCGATTCTAGCCAGACTCCTGAACTACAGAGACCTGGAAGTGGTGCTGAGACTGGCCAGAGAAAAGTGTGCTGTACAATACAATGGCACCAGAATATCATTCTACCCTGACTTCTCTGCAGAAGTACAAAGCTGACGATCGAATTTTGCTGATGTCAAAAAGAGATTGCAAAGGCTTTAGTTACCCTATGCAATGCTGTTCCCGGCCAAGTTATGTGTGAATCAATTCTTTGAAAACTTACCAGATGCCGCAGTGTTGCTCAATCAGAACGAGCAAGATTTACGTCGCCGTGGCTGCGAAGACGGTGAAGGTTGATGCTTTGTTTGGAATTCCCCTAAGGCATAAAAGGCGTCTAATTACCCCTACAGTTTACATGTTGTTTCAGAGGGCCTTTACACAATACCCACCCACAGGGAGTGAAAATCCACTCTTTTCTTTTTCCTTAATGGATACCACATTGGTACAGGTGTACATGTGAAATTCTAACGTGTGCACTGCTTGTACATTGCCTGTCATGATTTACATGGCTTGAGTTTAAATTCCATGTTGGCACCAGGAGTACTGTTGCTGATCGAGCCCTACACTGTTTGGGAGGCCCCAGATCTACCCAGTTGGCGGTAAATGGGCCACAGATTGAGAGCCACTTTAGCATATGCCAGTCAGTTTGTTTGTCCATCTACCAGGTGCTGTTGCTTCTCCAGAATATTGCCATTGCCCAAGGGACAATCCCGTAAATATATATATGTGTATGTCTGCTCTTTCCCCACATGCAAAGCTCCTGGGGAGAATGGCCTCCCTATGGAAGTGTACACTCAATTTGGAGAACAACTGCTGCCAAGGTTGTTGGAAGTATTCAATGTTTCACTCAAAGAGGGTTGCCTTCCTGCCTCTATGGCCAGAGCGAATGTGATTTTGCTGCTTGGCCGGGGAAGGATCTGGTTGACCCAGGCTCAAATAGACAGACATTTCAGTGCTTCAGAGCGATGTAAAAAATCCTTGCTAAGGCGCTGGCACTTTGGGTCAAAAAGATAATATCTCCATTATCCACCCAGATCAGGCTGACTTTATGCCACAAAAGTCCACAGCTACCAACCTTAGGTGACTCTTCCTTAATGTGCAACTGCAGGCAGATAATGAGGATCACAGGGCTCTCATCTCTCTCAACACCAACAAGGCGTTTGACAGTGTCACATGGAGGTATCTGTGGGCAGTGCTATCCAAGTTTGACTTTGGGGATAGGTTTATTGCCTCGTTCAATTTGCTATATGCCTCCCCACAGGTGACCATCAGGGTAGCGGACAGGATGCCATCTGCTTTTGCTCTGGGCAGGAGAACAAGGCAGGGCTGCTCGCTGTCTCCCCTGCTCTTTGTGATTGCTATAGAACTGTTAGAAGCCTTGGTGAGGGCCAGCACTCAGGTCTGTGGATTCCAATATGGTGCTCTGAATGAAAAAAATCATGCTATATGCGGGTGACATGATGCTCTCCTTGGGAGACACCAGCCACTCATTAATGGTTGTCATGTCCATAATATCAGAGTTTGTTCACTTTTCTGGCCTGACTACAAACTGGTCTACATTGACCCTTATGAAGCTGGATGAGGAACGGGAGGTGGAACTTCCTGATTCTTTTCCCATTCCAGTAGTTGTCACTTTCAAGTACCTAGGAATACAAATTTCGCCCCGGCTCACAGATTGTTCCCTAAATGTGCATCCCTTATTGTTCCGCTTTCAAGATAAGAGTAATACATGGAACAACCTTAAACTGTCACTGGTAGGCAAAGCCAATCTAATTAAAATTATTTTAGTGCCCCAGCTGCTGTATTTCTTCCACAACTCACTTGTAGTGATACATCTCAAAATCTTTAGACCCTTTTCACACTGAGGGCGTTTTGCACCTTTTATACCTTTAAAAATAGCGTCTGCAATCTGCCCTCAAACAGCTGCTCCATTGTCTTCTCTGGCTTTCACACTGGAGCTGTGCGCTGGCAGGGCATCAGAAAAAGTCCTGCCAGCAGCTTCTTTGGAGCGGTGTGTTTACCGCTCCTATGTGGAATTGGTTAAGCAGCAGCAGGGTCCCAGGCGGCGCACCTTTGGTGTGACTCTGCTGTCCCACGTATTTATCAATGGTAAACTGCTGTCCTTCCCTGAACCACAAAACAGATTTAAACTGCCCGTCACTATGTTCTACTCTTACCTTCAGCTCCGGCATGCCATTAATGGACAGGGGGCTGCGGGAGAGTGGACATTGTCACCCACTCTTATTTTTCACGTGCTGCAGTTCAGCACTGAAACTAAGGGGATCATATCTCAGTGTTACCACATTTGTTACACAATACATACGGACATACCCCAGTAGGGCAGTGTCTTTATGGGAGAGAGACCTAGGGCCACCCTCGGGAGATCAGTGGGAGGAGGCCCTGCAGTCCATATCTACCTGTTTTTTGAATGTGGCACAAAAAGTTTCCCAACTCTATATTATACTGAGAGTACACTACACCCCGACAAAACTCCATAAAATGGGCAGACTGGCGGATCAGTGCCGACAACACAATGGGAATCTCATACATCTCCTGTGGTGCTGCCTGAAGCTCCACCACTATTGGATCAAGGTGGTTGGAACACTCAACCAGGTGTTTCAAACAAAGGTACCTTTAGACCCAATATGCTGCATACTGGGAGTTCTGGAGGACGTGATCCCTGAGGAACTGCTAAGGATTGCATTCTGTACTGCACTTTTTTAGGCTTCTTGACTTCTACAGATTATGCTATATATGATACATATATAAAGGGATCTATGTCAACGAGGGGGTTGTGGAAGTGAGTAAATGTATGCTATGTTGAAAGCTGCTGCAGTGTTAACTGGAATATGTAACTGTGATTGTTCAAAAGTTGTGGCTTGTGCATTGCAAGTTGTTTAATCTGTTCAATAAAAACTTTTTTGATTAAAAAGAATATCTCCTAAACGGTGCTCGTTTAGGAGATATTTACTGTACCTATAGGCTTACCTATAGATAAAAACATCAACCAAGTTAGTTTATTCCCACTTTAAGCCCAAGAAAATAAACATTCCTCAATAAACTGTTAAAATGTTTACCCCAGAACTTGCAGTTTACAACTTTCAATACTACTGACTCAATCTTTTTTAAGCGCTGCTTCCTTGAACATCTGGTTTTAACAATGGACAGTGTGGCCTCCAACTTGGAGAAGGAAGGAGGATAGAGGAGGGAGTTGCACACGAGTGCTTTGCTATCTTGGGCTATAGGGATGTGTGTTCCTATTGATGCACACAGTGTGGGGAGACACTGCTCTAGTCAGGGAAGAGAGCCCCCCTGAAAAAAGAAACCTGGGTGTGCGATCATGGCACCACCTTAAACTGGAAAATAAGCAAGCATTAAAAGACAAAGGTGCCAGCCATAGATGTTTCAAATCTCGGCTGGTTTGGCAGGGACTGGCCAAGATTCAAACCATCTATGGCAGGCTGAATGTACCCAAGCCGATCAATTGATCGACTTGGGTGTAGCCAGCATGTCAAATTTTTTGGCATGCGATTTATTGCCAACGGTTATTGCCGCTAGCAATAATCCTTGTGCTCTCCCGGCATTAATGGTTCCCCCCAGTGCTGCAACCTGTGGTTGTAAGAAAGAAAATCGCAAATAAAAATAACTTTCTGCTCCAGGTGAAATAGGTGTGCCTGATGGGACTTCCAAATGAGTGCTAGCCCCGGCCCACCTCCTAGGGTATTAGTCAAGGTAAAGAAGAAATGGCTGCACATCGAGTACATTCCAAATGGCGTTTATTGAAGTGACACCAGAGGACACGGACGCTAAGTCTTGTAGACGTGTTTCACACTGTATAAAAGTGCTTAATCATTAGGTATGATGATTTTGGCATTTGGAATCTACTCCATGTGCAGCCATTTCTTCTTTACTTTGAGGAAAGAAAATAGCTCCATCCATGGCATGCCTTAGTAAGTGATTAAATCAGCTGCTGAAAGTGCTATTTACACAATCAATAGCTCATAGTTGATTAATAAAATAATGTTGCGTAACATAAATGTAGTCTCTGTAGATTGGCTTTAGTGGTATTAAAGAAAAGCTATGCTCCATTTAGTGTTTTATAGAACTGCTTTTACTATTTCTGTTACTTGTCTGGAATCCCTTATGGGCCAAAGAAAAACTCTTCTGATATACCCATTACATTCAGACTGCTTATTCGGAAAATCCTGATAATCTATTTATATCTCCCAAATTTTTTGCATCTCAATTTCCATTTGCGGAGTCATTTTTTTAAGAAGTTGACCTGGCAGTGTCAGGTCTTAATAGAGTTAATCCGAGTTTAAGGATTCCATAGATAAACAATTGAGGATTTTTTTTTAAACCTTGTTTTCTCTGACAGGACCTGCATTGCAACCTGCCAAATCTGTGATGTTAGTCTGTCAAACATTAGGTGAATGGATTAAACTCATGAAAAGTGATCCAGTTTCCATCCATACTGATTGTCTATTTGTAGAGCACTTAGAATAGTGGTTCTCAACTCCTGTCCTCAGGACCCACTAACAGGCCGGATTTTAAGTATTACCTTGGAGAGATGCAGACTAGAATACTGCAATCACTGAGCAGAAAATTATATCACCTGTGATTTAGGGGGTCCTGAGGACAGGAGTTGAGAACCACTGACTTAGGGCCGGTTCACACTGCGGGCGATGCGAGGCGACACCGACTTGCCTCGCCGCGACCTGCCGCGATTTGCAAATGACTTCTGTATAGAAGTCAATGCAAGTCGCCCCGAGGTCGCCCAAAAGTAGTACAGGAACCTTTTTTCTGAGTCGGAGCGACTCGAGTCGCTCCTCTCAGAACGGTTCCATTGTACAGAACGGGGGCGACTTGTCAGATCGCGGCGAGGCAAGTCGTGTCGCCTCGCATCGCCCGCAGTGTGAACCGGCCCTTAGAGTTCATGCAAGCTGACCCACACTACTGTGTTAGGTTAGTCTTATTTTCAGAATGAGTCTCCTATCATTGAACATGTGAAGAATTATTTGGTTAAAATGTTAGTCTGCAGAGCAGGCTTGTAAAAATCTTCTTTTGAGCATGTCCTTTGGACATTCTCATCAAGGATGCCATTGTGGATGAGAGTACTGCTCTACCCCAGCAGAAGAAGCCTAGAGCTCAAGCTGGATAGATCACATCACATGGTACAGACAGGGCTAATCACGGCCCATTTGTACCATTTGATTAACTGTGAAATATATACCATAGTTTGTAGACTTTAGATAACTTTCCAACAGACTAAATAATATACACTGATTTTGGTTATTTTCACCACGTAAATGTAGCAGTATGTTTGCCTAAATTAATGAAGAGTATTTATTTGCAAAACTTTTTTTTCTAGCAATGGCGATTAAATGCCACCGAAAGAAAACTCTATTTGTGTGGAAAAAATTAAAAAAATGTCATATGGGTGCAGTGTTGCATTACTTTGTCATTCAAAGTGTGACAGCGCTAAAAGCTAAAAATTGGCCTGGGCAGAAAGGGGGTAAAAGTGTCCAGTATTGAAGCTGTTACTTTTTTCTAAGCTTCAGCCTTTAAGACCAAACCAAAGACAAGGGCGCAGTTCATCTGCAAACTTATCTTC
The DNA here is from genome assembly GCF_037356315.1 of Lithobates pipiens. NCBI lineage: Eukaryota > Metazoa > Chordata > Amphibia > Anura > Ranidae > Lithobates > Lithobates pipiens. Next base: position 73,586,610 of record NW_027507718.1, read on the forward strand.
TAAACCCCCCAAACCTCTTCGTCATGAAGGATGCCCCTTCCCCCTTTTCCCACTGGGGGCTGGGGGAACATCAGTCCTAGAAACTGGAGTTTAATTTTCAGTAACTTTTTCTGATTCTTGTCTTCCAGCCTTTACAGGTTAGAGGACCTTACTGCAGCCCTTAGAGGTGTTCCGGATCAGAGGGTTAGGGCCTCACTTCCTGTGGTGGGAAAGTTTTAAAGCCTGGGAGTTCTGCCTGGCAAAAAAAAAAATTAAATCAGCAGCTACAAATACTGTAGCTGCTGACTTTTAATATAAGGACACTTACCTGTCCAGGGAGCCCACAATGTCAGCACCCGAAGCCGACCTGTCCCTCAGCTACTGGTGCAGGTGCTGGCATCCTTACTATGGGAAATGGGAAGTGAAGCCTTGCGGCTTCACAGCCTGTTTACGACTGCAAATGCCTAAGTCACTCTGCGTTCTGAATGGTCCCTACTGTCTTCTGGGACTTGTGTGTCTCTCAGCGGGGGGAGGGGCCTCATAACTCTGGACTGGCCCAGGTAGATGTGGTACCATCTTGCTTCACAGTTGTTTGTTTTAACAGCATGGCTGCTGAAGCCCAGATCTTCAGGAATAGAAGACTCTCTGAACTGGTGATTCTTATAGTGCTGAAATCTAGGATGTCCATTTCCTGAAAGGTCTATCATCACACATGAAAGAAATCATAAGCCACAACATTATGATTACCCACCAAAACCCTTTCTAGCCATGGACTCCACTAGACCTCTGAAGGTATGGTGTGGTTTTTGGCACCAAGCTATCAGTAGCAGATCCTTGCTGTAAATTGCAAGGTGGGGCCTTTATGGATCCGACTTTTTTAGCATATCCCACAGGTGCTTAGTAGGATTGACATTTGGAGATTTTGGGGGCCAAGCAAACACCTGAGACCTGTTCTTGTTCTGTTATTCAAACCATTCTTCAATTCATCAGACTAGGCCACCTTCCATTTCTCCGTTGTCCAGTTATGATGCTTATGTTACCATTCTTCTGTGGACAGCGGTCAGCATGTATCACCCTAATTAGTCTGCAGCTATGTAGTCATGTTGGCAACAAACTGTGGTGCACTGTTTGTTCTGGCACATTTCTGTCGGAACCAGCATTAACCTTTTCAGCAATATGAGCTACAGTAGCTCTTCTATTAGATCAGACTACACGGGCCAACCTTCGCTCCCCATGTGCATCAATGAGCCTTGACCAACCATGACCTGTCTCTGGTTCACCGGTTTTCTTTCCATGGACCACTTTTGGTGGGTCCTCACCACTGCAGAACAGAAACATCCCACAGGAGCCTGCAGTTTTGGAGTTGTCCTGATCCAGTCATCTAGCCATTACAGTTTGCCCCTCGTCAGAGTCACTCAAATGCTTATGCTTGCCAGATTTTTCTGTTTTAATATTATCAACTTCAGGGACAACATGTTTAATTGCTGCCTCTTATATCCTACCCACTGTCAAGAGATAGTGTTATTTACTTAAAAAGTTAGCGGTCGTAATGTTATGGCTGATTGGTGCATACTTCTCTTGGTGAAAGAAAATATTTTGTAGGACATATTAAATTTGTATCGGCATTTGGCTCTGAGTACTATCAAGGGTCAAATTTCAGCATTTACAATCTGTTCCACAGACTCGCTAAACTCCTATTCTTTGATTAAGACTTTTGTACAGGATGTCGCTTTGCCTGTATGTTCCCCCTGCACTCCATAGAATTTTTATTTGGTTCTTTGAGGCTATTCCCCTTTTACATATACAGTATTCACAAGCTTGCTTTCCTTGTCACTATCAACTTCATGAGCATGACTGAACTTGGACTTCTAAAGAATCTTTTCTGGTCTTACATAGAGTTAAGGTAGTGTTGAGGCCTCCTTCCTTTCTTCTTTTCTTCCTAGGGTGGTCTTAGCCCTTCACCTTATTGAACTGCCATCTATTTGTCTGGCTCTGGTACATCAGATGGAGATTTGCCTTAATTGGATGTAGTTTGTACTGTATGGGTCTACCTTGCAGCCACTGTTTTAATTTAGAAAGATAAACTCTCTGTCATCCCAGATAGCCTTGGTGAATAGCAAAATCCATGCAGCATACCAGTTTGTAGAGGTCTAAATAGGCACCAAAAATTGCAGTAGAAATGGTGGATCCCTTGACAACAGCAATTGGGGCATCGGTAGTAAGCTTTTGTATATTTTAACTTTTCTCCTGGGATTTCTCAAAGCCAGCCTAAAGAGGGTTGTTACTGCGCTTATTGCCAATGGTTTAAGGAAGCACACAGAAAACTAGAGTGCTATTTGGCTCTTCTAATATTTTTCATTTTGACAAGATGAAACTTTTTATATGCTAATATTCTGATAAACTAGCATTGTCATGATTCCAAGAAAAATATAGTTCAAAATGCCCTGCTAAAATGTTCATTTGCCTAGATTTCTTTACGTCTTGTACAGGTTCCCTGAGGTCTATAATGAAAGACTTAAATTCCGATGAAAATGAAGAAGAATCTGATGATCCTGAAGACAATGACTCGGAAAGTGAGAGGACCATACATATTCATGGAGGAAGTCGAGCTCGCAGGTACATCATGAATCCAATTTACTACATCCCTTTGTGTTTGAGCTTATGGCTTTTTAGTGGAGAAAAATAAATAGTTTTATATTTTTCTGGTCTATGTATATATCTACTGAGTAATCTGACAGGACAGGAGAGACTGCCAAGAGCTTTGATTTATTTATTTATACATATATATATATATATATATATATATATATATATATATATATATATATATATATATATATATATATATGTGTCTAGTTCTGAAGAAGGGCGTTATCTGTATAGCCCGAAACTGTCAATCATTTGACAATGAGGCGATTCAGTTCGCATTGTGCGCTATACAAGTATTTAATTCATTCATTCAATGAATGGAACATAAATTGATGTCTTTTCTAAAATACATTTTTAAGTGCAGCAGTCCCACTTGTATGTTTTTCTATATATGGCCTGTGGAAGGGCCTGATTGCTCAGCAATGCTATGTTGGATCTTGTGCACTTCACCCTCAACATTTGTTTATATATATAATGTGTATTCTGACAGGATCTCAAGACCTATTCACTGATAAAGATTAGAAACCAGAAATTTTTGTATCCGCTTCAGGTAGAAAACCTCCAAGGGTGTAAATCTCCCTCCCCATGTTGTGAAGAGTTGGGAACCTTGAACATAACCTGGGATGATATTTTCTTCACAAACCTTGAAATAACTTTTACAATAGCCGTTCCCCAGAGCGTAGGACATTATTCATTTAAATTTACTTGAGCCATTTACTTTAATTTACATTAGAGATTTAGTTTTGCAATTGAATTGACCTTTTTAACCACACAATGTATTTCGTGAGAAAAAAATAAAGGACTATAGAATGAGATCATCAAAGCTTTATGTATATGAATAATGGTTACATCAAAAGCTAATTAAAGGATCACAATCATACAAAAAACTAGATTATGATAACTATATATATGATGAAGACCTGATAATCAGTATATTGAATTCTTTTTATTTTTTATGTCATTATTTGTATGTTTCTCTACCATTCCAAACTGTTCAACCAAAGCCGTGTTTAAACCTCTGTAGGGACATGTTTGGTGCCTAAAATCAATATTCTTTCTACTCAAATCAACTCTGTTGCACAAAACATTGTATTATTGGTCCTAATCTGGTTTAGAATTAGTGAACTTTGTAAGTATCCCTGGCAGTGTTTTTTTGTTTTTTTTGTTTTAACAATTTGTTATTGATATAAACAGGCCAGGGCAATTTAGACTGGACAAATTATGATCCCTCTGAACCAGTGTTTAAATAATAAAATAAAATGTAAAATAATATGAAAGTATTACAATTGGGTATTAATAAAAAAATATAATTAGCTGACCAGCTTGAGTCTATATAGGAAAAGTCAAAAATGTACTTATGCATGCCATTGAGAATTAGAAATTTCATTAAAAAACATTAAATTTGGTGATATACAGTATATGCCCACATATAAATAGGACTAAGAAAAACATATTAATAAAGACTTCTAAATGACGGAAAGTTAAAAATTAATATGACAAATGGTATTAATAACTAGATAATACGTGAATTATATACCCTTTAATTTAAAGTGGTTGTAAACCCTTATAGACCACTTTTGACTACAGGTAAGCCTTATACTAAGGCTTACCTGTAGCTACTGTGGATATCTATTAAACCTGGTTAAACCACGGTTTAGGAGATATCCCCTGTATCAGCATGTGCTGACGTCATCGGCACATGTACACTGAAGAAACTGACCAAGCATGCTCTGTCTTCAGCTGATGTGCCATTAACGCAGGAGTGACGTAATAGCAGCTCTAGCCAGTCACCGCATCGGAGCCCGCCATACCCGAAAATAACTCCAGGAGACATGTCACTGGCTAGAGCAGTATGAAGGGACCACTGCAGGGGCTTTGTTCTAAGGTAAGTATTTCATAATGAGCTAGTATGCTATGCATACTAGCTCATTATGCCTTTGTCTTGTGGGGTTTTTTTTTGTTTTGTTTTTTGTTTTTTTTGTGGGTTTACAACCACTTTAAGAAAGTTATACTTAAACTTACTCAGGAAATTTTTAGGTAAAATCTCAGATCATGTGACTATGTAATAAGTGACACAGCTTTTAAATGGTCAAAATCTGCATATGCTCATTGGTGCTGGCAAATTCATTATGTCAGACTGACCACCTTGGTTTATTCCCAGAAATAGTTTTTCTGCAAAGTACTTAATTGTATGTGCTTTCCTATAGAGCTGTCTTTTTTTCCCTCATTCACATATAAATAGAACACTGTTCTTTGTTTTATTACGCTAAAAGGCAATGGTTAACCAGTGAGACAGTATACAGCAAGCACTTCTAAGCCTATCATTTGTCTTCTTTCTTCACAGAATTAGCCTAAGCGATGGAAGCAATAGTGAAAGCAGTTCGGTTTCATCTCCCTTACGACATGAGCCTCCCACCTTATTAAAAACGAACAATAATCAGGTAAGATTCTTTAGACTAACTTCAAACACATTGTTCTAATCTGTTATGGTCTTGCATTTTTTGCACTGTTAATGATACTGGAAACCATGTCTCATTCCACCGTGTTAGGTTACTTAATGCACTTTGTAATTTTTTTTGCCACATCAAGGGCTTGCTATTGCTGAAACTCTGGAAATCTGTTAACATTTCAATGCCAATAAAAGCACATGAGCTGCCTATACAGCTCTTTATATAAAGCACATAATAATAATACACAGTGACGATGTAGCCTCTCATATGTATGAAATGCTGCCTACACTTTAATAGTGCCGCTGTAGCAGCAGGATCGTCAAGTATGTATAGTTAACTGTGCTAATGGCCTTTCTTAACCAAGCGGTATGTTTCCAGTGTATTTTCCTCAGCCGCCAGTGAGTATGTTAGAGCACATTATTATTTTTGTGTGTCTGAGTTATGTTGATCATTTGTCTTCATGGAATTCTTCACCAAGTTTGTGTCTCGGTCCTCTGTGATAAAGCTAACCTTTCAAGTGAGAGTTCTAGCTGACTGCATTACACTGGAGTAAACTACTTTCATACTGCATAGAGAAAACTTGGTGTAGCAAACGCATGAATATTTACTGTAATGGAAAGATGGTTTGAAGATTCTGCTGCATGCATTTGCACTCCTGGTAAATGAAAGTGGAACTCCAAACAACACTTTTTCTTTTTTTTTATTATGGAGGCCTGTGTTTATATTCTGGAGCATATATCGGCCATTTGTGCCAAGTTCGTACATTGTATGGGCATGGCAGCAAAAGGGTTAATGCAAGATAAAAATACATTGCAGACTAAATCAAGTTTAAAAATGCATACCAGGAAAACATTGTATTTGCCCACAGTTTTGTATTCCACCAGGTTTAGCTACAGTGCACCAGGCCGCCTTGCTGCTTATTTTCCATTTCATAGTACTCTGGGAATACCACTTCCTGAGGCATGTAAATATACAACCCAGGTGTTTAATATCACTAACTTTGTGGTTCAAGCAATGAACATTATTTCTAGAAGCCCTTTGAGAAGTTGTATATACATATTATATAGGTAATCATAGTGGTATTTCCAATTAGAACTTTTGCACTGTTGCTGTCTAAAGTTGCTTTAGCCTTCTTTCACATTGACTGCAGCTTTGAAATCGTGCAACTTAATCACGCGATTTTAAAGCTCTGTGTCAGTGTGACTGGGTGCAACTTGGAAGACATCTGTGCAGCTTCATGCACAGATGTCTATGCAAGTCACACCCAAAATTGCCAAAAGTAGTGCAAGAACTACTACTTCAAATCGATGTGGCACCGCAAAGTCGGCGTCGAACCGAACAGTGCAATTGCCGGCAATAGGGTGTGACTTGTCATGCGATTTGATCTGTCAAATCGCATGGCAAGTCGCTTCAATGTGAACAGGGGTGTAAATGTGTCTGTGTTTTTCCCATATGGGGCAAATCAAGGAATGCACTTTATTGCACACCTCCCCTATTTCATATACATACCTTTAGGTTTGTACCCCACATGTTACTATATAGGTGGTACTTAGAATTACTTTTGGTTTTACAGAGTGGTGGGGTGCAAAGAATGGGCATTGGCAGTATACACTGCTGGGGGTGGAACCATTAGACCCCTTTCACACTGGGGTTCTTTGCAGGTGCTACATCGCTAAAAATAGCGCCTGCAAAGCTCCCTGAAAGAGCTACACTGGAGAGGTGCGCTGGCAGGATGCTAAAAAATGTCCTGCTAGCAGCATCTTTGGTGCGGCGAAGGAGTGGTGCATATACCCCACCTCCACCGCTCCTGCCCATTGAAATCAATGGGCAGTGCGGCTATACCACCAGCAGCAGCGCTTTGCAGGTGGTTTTAACCCTTTCTCAGCCACTAGCGGGGGGTAGAAGCGTCCCGCTAGTGGCCGAATAGTGCCGCGTAATTGACGGTAAAGCGCCGATAAAAATAGGGGTGCTTTACCGCCAACGCACCCACCGCCCCAATGGGAAAGAGGCTTTAAAGAAAACTCTGAATGTGCAGAGCAAAGATTTGCTTTAAACTGAGCTTACATGTAACAATCTGAATGTGCAATCTCTTTTAGACCTACCAACAACTATGTATTTGGAGAGATATAAGGGGCTGCATACAAATTGACATGCTTGTTTAGTTGGGCACAATATCAAAAGGATATAATGCCATCACATTGCGATGTGTATGACCAGCTTCAGTTGCTATTTTTTTTTTTCTATAGCACAGTGGTAATGCACACACTTTGCATTTAAGTAGGTTGCAATTGTAGTGAAAATCAGGCTGTATATGATCAGTGTGAAGGAAAGGCTGGAGGAGAAATAGAACTGAATTCCCATGCTTTGAAGCAGATTTTTGTTTCACTTGTCTCAGTAGAAACAGTGTAACATGCTTTGTTCTAGCTGTCAGAAAAAGACATATATCGGCTATATTCTTAAACCTAGCTATTGTCCTCGAATAAAAGCTGTCCACGAGCTTCTTGTAAGTTCCTTTGAACAGTTTGTATACTGCTTTGACACCCCTTTTGTTCATGCAGCGTTTCACAGTTTTGGAGTATTTGATGCTCTGCCAAGCCTTTTGGCCAGCATAAATAACGTATAAATGAAAAACATAAAGGGCTGATGTATAAAAAGGGCTTAGAGGACTTTTTCTTGTTGCCTATAACTTCCAAACCGTTCAGGTTACAAAATGAATCAAGGTTTGTGATTGGTCGCTTTTGGCAGCAAGAAATGTTCCTTAGCACACTTTTTATACATCAGCGCCTTTAGAAGTGCACAGCAAACTGTCCTTTTACATCTCATCATGCTAAAAAGGAAACAAAAGAATGCATGGATTCCTATTTATACCAAATAGTAAATCTGTATTACCCAACGCAGCCTTTGAGATTATTGCTGTTGTTTTCCGTCTCTATGTTATAATATGAAAGTTTACATATTCCCAATTATGACAACACCACAAATTGGTGTTGCAGGAACAATACATCGAGACGTATTTAGTAGTGTTTACTGTTAACATCATGATGTTGGCATCCACTGTTTGGTGAGAGGATGGGGCCCACCTGGTGTTTTGGAGCCTCACCTCTGATGCAACCAGAGGGTTTAGCAAAACCAGTCAGGTGTGTGGCTTACAGTCTCCCTCTATCTACCAGTCTGGATGTATGAGTATGAAATTTTGGATTACAATGACCATCCAATATTTTTTCTGTAGAATGTGTTTTACTTGCCAAGATGCATTCATCAGAGCTCTTTGAATTGGATAATAGGCCACCCACTGGAAATGTGGGACTGAACTTTCCTTATATGCTGCTATTAGGCTTTTTTCAAAAGTGGAGAGGGACAAACATTTTGAAACTTGAATTAGCTCGTTGCCATTAGTTACAACTGCACACATTGTTTTTAATCACTATTATGTTCATTGGATGATGATTTCAAGGTCAAGGGTTACTCACTTTCAGGTGTTTGTTGCAGACACGGCTGCCATGCTCATTTTATTTGGCACTTCTAGTAGATGTATTGTATTGCACCAAACATATCTTGGCAGGAATTCCTTCAACTATGGTGGCCATGCTCCCTGTTTATGGCATTGGGCTTTTAGTTTCACTTTGACCCCAGAATTCTTTGGCTGTGGATGTTATGAATTGGGAGGCACTTGAACAGTGGTATTGATCCTGAAAAGGGTTCTGTGCTACTTTGGTGAGATTCCAGCACAATTCTGGCCCCATAGAATATGTAAACTGCATCTAAGTTGCACCACATAATCGTACTGAAATTCAGTTCAAAATCTGATTGCAGCAGAGTTAACCTAGCCTTAAAGTGTTACTAAACCCAGGACCCTACATTCATTATATCTGGTCTCCCACAGTACACAGAACATGGAAATGTAATTATTTTAGTAAATATGTAACTACTTTTCTCATCAGAAGCATATAGCAGCCTTGTGACTTCTATTAGAGCTTGTAGGAGGGTTTTCATTCTCCTCTGACAGTCCTATGAGGCTGCAGGACCCCTGACCCTCTGTCTGGACAGTGCTGATTTTCCCTGTGCTGATCACATGCACCCTTCCAAGAAAAAAATAAAATAAAACTCTCTAGCAATACACTGTAAACTAAGCATGTGCGGAGTGACTCCAAAAGCTCTGTCTTATCAGGAGATGGATTGGGAACAGTGGAAGAAGGGGAGGAGCAGAGAAGACAGGATCAAACAGCCTTTTCACACAATGCAGAGGATTAACCCCTTAGGGTCCAGAGTGAGTATAACAAGCATGCTTTACTGCATATACAGACCGATTTTACTGTTGTGGGTTTAGTAACACTTTAAGCATCATTGGTGGGCAGAATATGCATTATACGTACCTGTGTCTGTGATAAAAATGATTCATAATTTTATGGTATACTGATTAAGTAGGTGATTCAGTACTGTGTATCACCCAACAGGTTTCTTTTGAGTTTACTGTATATCACAGGAATATTTTTATATATGGACTTGAGATATTAAACTGATTCTAAAGCCTTAACATTTTTACCTTATTGCATTCCCTGCATTAAAGTAACAAATGTTATTTTAACCCCTCCACCCTCCCTTATACTTGACCCCTCACTCGATCCAGTGCTGTGAAGCTTCTCCCTTCTCTAATGGGCTTTGCTGAATGAGTGGGAGCCATTGGCTCCACCTGCTGTTAGTCAAATCTTGTGACAGGAGGCTGGGGCCAAGTTGTACTATGTGAATCTATGGACGCAGGCAGTGTGTTGAGCCGGCACATGCACCCCCCCCCCCCCCCCATAGGAAGCCACTTTAACATTGGACTGTCAACTCCATGGATGGCCTCATGATCTTTAGCACTTTTGAGTAGATATTGCATGTAGAATCCAGAAAATATTGTGTGACACTATACAGTATATGGTTTAATAATAAATACACCAGTAATAGAGAGCGAGGTATTGTGCTTCCATGGCTTTTAATTATGTTTTTGTAGGTGGTGTACATTTTGTACAAAGAACAGTTGCAAAGATCGATTATTCAAGGAAAGTCATTTTTTTTCAGATGTATTTTTCATGATTTTCAGGTTTAGTTGAGGAGAAATGTAGAGGCACGGTACTGTGCATACTCCCTATAGATCCAATTACACCAGTGTTGAGGTATGCTGTAGCAGTGCTGATTGAATTGCTTGTCATAAAAAGTGCGTATTGTGTACTGATCCCCTTGTTATGTTTTAAAAAGGAAAACCGGGGGGAAATATCTACCTCCCTCATTTTTTCCTTTAGTTGCTTTAAAGTAAACCTGTCATGAGAAAACCATGGGGCAATCCTTGCTGAAAATGCTAGTTTTCTGGCTTTTATGCCAACTACTGGTCCCTACAATCCCAGTCTCTGACATAAAACAATGGCACAGATGAGAAAAGTCAGAGAGATGTCAGAAATCCTCATCTGTCTCTCTGTTATAGGTAAGTGGCTCTGAGAACTGAAATTCAGTGATGGTAGACCCCATGCATTTCTCATGACACAGTTCCTTTTAAGAAGTGCTTTCCCCTCTTTAAATTGAAATAAAAATTGCACCTGAGTGCAATTACCGTATATACTCGAGTATAGGCCGACCCGAGTATAAGCCGAGGCCCCCAATTTACCCCCAAAAAACTGGGAAACCTATTGACTCGTGTATAAGCCGAGGGTGAGATATGCCTGTCCATCCCTGTGTGTGTGTCCATCCATCCATCCATCCCTGTGTGTGTGTCCATCCATCCATCCATCCCTGTGTGTGTGTGTGTCCATCCATCCATCCATCCATCCCTGTGTGTGTGTCCATCCCTGTGTGTGTGTCCATCCATGTGTGTGTGTGTGTGTGTGTGTGAGGCCTTGTGTGTCCAGCCTACCTGTGTCCCCAGCCTCCGTCCGGTCCCGAGCCTCCGTCCGGTCCCGTCCCGAGCCGAGCCTCCGTCCGGTCCGGTCCCGTCCCGTCCCGAGACTCCGTCCGGTCCCGTCCCGTCCCGAGCCGAGCCGAGCCTCCGTCCGGTCCCGTCCCAGGATCACCGCTCTTCGTCGGCGCCCATTTTCCTGTTCAAATGCCGCGCCTCCCTGTCTGTGATAGGCGGAACACAATTTCCCAGCAGTCTGTGTTCCGCCTATCACGGCCATCCTTTCATCCTCGTCCGTAGTACGAGGATGAGCGGATGTCCGTGATAGGCGGAACACAGGCTGCTGGGAAATTCAGTGTTCCGCCTATCACAGGCGAAGGCGGAGCCGGAGGCGCGGCTTTTGAATTAGAATAGAATGGCCGCTGTCTGTCTGCTCGACACGCTGATCGAGCAGGCAGACAGCGATGACTCGAGTATAAGCCGAGGGGGGCACTTTCAGCCTCAAAAAAGAGGCTGAAAATCTCGGCTTATACTCGAGTATATACGGTATATGAAAATTAGGCATTGCTGCTAGTTGAATCAAGCTCAAAAGATTTGATTGTTTCAGATACATGGCAACTATTTTAAAAGCTGAAATCTGGTATGTAAAAATGGCAGAAGAGAATGCACTGGGTTTTCTTTGTCTCTTCCTCTGTCTGCTCTGCATTTTACCACTTGTTATATAAGGTAAATTGACAGAAATAACGCTTCGGCCTTAGTGTTTAGCCACAGTTATTGACATATATGCTTAGCTGTTGGAGGAAAGAAATCATATATGGGAGATTTTGGAAGGCTGCACAGTTTCCTGCCTAGCAACTAGGATTCATTGTGCTGTAAGACTGACATCAAACAGGGCAGGCAGGAGTAAAATGCTCAGAGATCAACTCAGCACTGCTGAATGGACAGGCTATAGGTGCCAGACCCTGGAATTCATTCGTATGAATGGGCTACTTTATTTTTCTTATGCACTAAATTGATATGTATGAAAACATCAGAAAGTGGATGTATCTTAATTTTCTAATCCGTCTTCTCCCTATTGACTTCTCTGAATGAGTTATAATTTTCATATTTGGCCTGTACTTTCATTTCTTCATACATTTTAGGGGGCAAAAGAATTGGGTGCAAAGTCTACTAGTAACTCTTTCATGACATTCTAGTGTAGCTTTGAGGCCCACTTCTAGAAAACAGAGCAGTTTCTGTATCTTATTGAGAAAGAGAATGACTTACTAAAGCAAATAGGCTGTTCACTTTGCAAGGCAATCTGCTCCAGAGCTTAACATTTTTTTTTTTGATTATATTCTTTGCACAGTTAAACTTTACCAGGTTCACTAAATGCTAGGGAAAATTCTCTTGCAGAGTGCAACTTCCCTTGCAAAGTGAACAGGCTATTTGCCTTTAGTAAGCCAACCCCATATTGTTCAGCTGTGCAGTGCTTCTGAAACAAATAACTTCACAGCACTAAGCCTAGGGTAATATATAGGATGTTAAATTGTTTCCACATCTTAAAGGAGTTGGAAAGGCAGCCTTTTTTATGGTAATGCATTAAGATAAAAAGCCTTCTGTGTGCAGCAGCCATCCCAGCACTCCTGTACCTGAGCCCCATCTCTGTCAAGTGATGTCCACGAGTACCTCGGCTGTCCCACTCTCCCCCTCCAGATTTGCTGAGACACTGCAGCAGTGCCATTGGCAACTGCAGCTCTCAATCAAAGTCAGTTAGCCAATCAGGAGAGAGAGGGGTGGGCCGAATGGCAGCTCAGTGTCTGAATGGAGACATGGAGCTGCAGCTCAGTTCGGGTGCCCCCATAGCAAGCTGCTTGCTGTAGGGCCACTGGACAGAAGGGAGGGGCCAGCAGCAGTTAAGAGGGACCCGAGAATTGGAGGCTCCAGACTGCTCTGTGCAAATCCACTGCACAGAGCAGGTAAATATAACATGTTTATTATTATTTTTGTTTTAGTATACGACACTTTACAATTACTTTCAACTTTATTACTCTGGGATTTTGGCAGCTATATTTAGCTGAATTCAAATAAGGACACTAGTACCTTTTTTTAGCACCTCTGCTTAATTTGAGGAGCTCCCTATATACAGTATCTCACAAAAGTAAATACACCCCTTACATTTTTGTAGATATTTTATTGTAGCTTTTCATTTGACAACACTGAAGAAATAACACTTTTCTGCAATGTAAAGTAATGAGTGTACATCTTGTATAACAGTGTAAATGTGCTGCCACCTCAAAATAACTCAACACACAGCCATTAGTGTTTAAACCTCTGGCAAATAAAGTATACCCCTAAGTGAAAACGTCCAAATTGGGCCCAAAGTTGTCAATATTTTGTGTGACCACTATTCTTTTCAGCACTGCCTTAACCCTCTTGGGCATGGAGTTCACCAGAGCTTCACGGGTTGCCACTGGAGTCCTCTTCTACTCCTCCATGATGACATCACGGAGCTGGTGGATGTTGGAGACCTTGCGCTCCTCCACCTTCAATTTGAGGATACCCCAAAGATGCTCAATAAGGTTTAGGTCTGGAGACATACTTGGCCAGTCCATCACCTTTACCCTCAGCTTCCTTAGCAAGGTAGCCCAGTCTCCACAAGAAAGGGGATCATGCTCTGCTTCAGTATGTCACAGTACATGTTGGAATTCATGGGTCCCTCAATGAACTGCAGCTTCACAGTGGCGGCAGCACTCATGCAGCCCCAGACCATGACACTCCCACCACCATGCTTGACTGTGGGAAATACACACTTGTCTTTGTACTCCTCCCCTGGTTTCTGCCACACACGCTAGACACCATCTGATCCAAATAAGTTTATTTTGGTCTCAGACCACAGGATATGGTTCCAGTAATCCAGGTCCTTAGTCTGCTTGTCTTCAGCAAACTGTTTGTGGGCTTTCTTGTGCATTATCTTTAGAAGAGGCTTCCTTCTGGGACAACAGCCATGCAGACCAATTTGATGCAGTATGGTCTGAGCATTGACAGGCTGACTCCCACCCCTTCAACCTCTGCAGCAATGCTGGCAGCATTTATACATCTATTTCCCAAAGACAACCTCTCGATATGACACTGAGCACGTGTACTCAACTTCTTTGTTCGACCATGTTGAGGCCTTTTCTGAGTGGAACCTGTCCTGTTATACCGCTGTATGGTCTTGGCCACCGTGCTGCAGCTCCGTTTCAGGGTCTTGGCAATCTTCTTATAGCCTAGGCCATCTTTTTGTAGAGCAACAATTCCTTTTTTTAGATCCTCTGAGAGTTCTTGGCCATGAGGTGCCATGTTGAGCTTCCAGTGACCAGTGTGTAACACACCTTTTCCCCATTTACACCTGAGACCTTGTAACAATAACGAGTCACATGACACCGGGGAGGGAAAATGGCTAATTGGGCCCAATTTTGACATTTTCACTTCGAGGTGTACTCACTTTTGTTGCCAGCGGTATAGACATTAATGACTGCGTGTTGAGTTATTTTGAGGGGGACAGCAAATTTACACTGTTATACAAGCTGTACACTCACTTGCCGGTAGAAAAAATATGCATTTGTTATTTTTTTTGTTAGGCATCTGTAAAGCATTTCAACTTGGTCAGCATCATAATTCCTGCAGACTGTCCGTGTAGCTGTTTGCCCATACCTCCAATATGGACAGGCAGTTACTCTGACAGAAAGACTCCATGAACTACCAGAGCTATCAATAGCGCCCTGCTAGTTCATTGAACTACAATAGATGGCGGTACTTGTAGTTTTCACATTCACAGAACACTGTAAATGAATGATGCAGCCATTTTTTTAGATTGACAACCAGTGGGGGGAGAAAATCCTTTGCTTGCTGTCAAAACGTGATTGGGGTGGGGGGGCCTGTGCATCTGTAACATCTTACAACCTAAATATGGGTGTAACATGGTGAACGTATCCTTTAAGTATACATGTTTCTTTATTTAATAGCAAATGTACAGCATTGTCAGTGTTGCCAACCTCCCGCAGCATTTTTTAATGACAAAACATGTAAGTCAACACAGCATGAAAAATTATCAGCCCCTGATATTTATAGGCAGTTGTAAAAAATCAGATTTTTACAAACTGTCAGTAAATTTACTGGCGTTTGGCAACCCTGCTTTGTGTACAGTATGGGATTAGCAACACAGGTTTCTTCCTAGGCACAAACAAGCTAATATGAAGACAAGCACAGCTGCTGCCAGCACTTTACTAGTACTGTTGGTTTATTACATTTGATGAAAATGAAAGGTGTACTTTAAAGAAATCGAATTTGTAATCTGGAATATGTGAAAAACTCTTCCAAATTCAATTTGATTTTTTTGTCCTGCTCCGCTTTATTGCCATGGCATACTTCAGACGTGTAAATAGTCTGCCTGTATACATAAAAATACAGAATGTTTTCAGGATAAACGTTATCCAGAATAAAATGGTAAACAAAGGGCACTATAACCTGTTACACTTAAGGTTTCAGTAAAGTGCTCTATTATGAACAGTGTCTCTTCTTTCTGAATCTCATGTCCTGCTCTTATTTGTCAAGATGTCACTTGTTACTTTACAGTAGGCTGCAAATTCCGCCAAGCCTGGCTGAAACCATAAAGTGCAAGACCAGAGGTCAAGAGCTTTTATCAGTCTCACCAGAGGTCAGACTGGGAATTTACAGCTTATGTATATTTACCTTTTTTATGTGTATCTAGCCATATTTCATCACCCTAGGCTTCACGCATCTGTCAGGGGCTACACATACTTGTATGCACCTTTTGTGCAACCTCTAATTACTATTCTTAATACAGAATAATGACAGCACTGCCTGGAGTCTCGCATTTGTAGCATGGGATGTGTTTAAACTGACAATTCACTGTGTTTCTTACGAAGGTGATTTACTTTTTTATTGGTGTCTGGCTTGTAGATCCTGGAAGTAAAGAGTCCGATTAAACAGAGCAAGTCAGAAAAACAAGTAAAAAACGGAGACTGCGATAAGGTAAATATATTTTTGACGTTTGTGTCTACAGTTTTATTGGAGATAATTCCTACAAAGTTTCATAGTGCTTTTTTGTGATCCATGTACCTACAGTCATGGCCAAAAATATTGGTACCTCTGCATTTCTGTCAAATAGTGCACCACTTCACACAGAAAAAAGTAGAGAAACAAAAAGCCAAATGTGGAACATTCCACACAAAACACCAACAATGGACTGGACAAAATGATTGGCACCTTCTCAAAATGTTAAAATATAATTGTATTCCAAGCTTGTGATGCTCCTGTAATTTGTAATTCAGCTCACCTGTATAAATTAACAGGTGCTGACAATATAGAAATCACACCAACAACCAGGTAAAATGGTGAAAAATTGACTCTGTGTGCCACACAGAGCATGGAGAACAGAAAGTGCAGCAAAGAATTATCTGAGGATTAGAGAACAAAATTGTGGAAAAGCATGGACAATCTCAAGGTAACAAGTCCATCTCCATAGATCTTAATGTTCCTGTGTCCACTGTGCAAAACATTGTCAAGAAGTTTACAGCCCATGGCACTGTTGCTAATCTCCCTGTACGTGGAAGAAAGAGAAAAATTGATCAGAGTTTGCCAAAACGTACCTGAGGAAGCCAAAATCCTTTTGGGAAAATGTGCTGTGGACAGACGAAACAAAATTTCAGCATTTTGTTAAAGCCCATCATTCTACTGTTTTCAGAAAAAGAAATGAGGCCTTTGAAGAAAAGAATACATTCCCTACAGTAAAACATGGTGGAGATTCACTGATGATTTGGTTTTGCTTAACTCCTTCAGTCACTGGATGTCTTGACCGTTTGCATAGCATTATGAAATGTGAAGACTACCAAAGAATTCTGGGGTTCAATATAGGACCCAGTGTCAGAAAGTTGGGTCTCCGTCAGAGGTCATGGGTCTTACAGCAGGACACTGACTCAAAGCACACGTCAAAAAGCACCCAGAAATGATTTAAGAAAAAGCTCTGAAGAGTACTGAACTAACCAGCAATGAGTCCACTTCTAAATCCCATAGAGCACCTGTGGAGAGATCTCAAAACAGCATTTGGGAAAAGGAATCCTTCAAATCTGAGAGGCCTGGAGCAGTTGTCGAAAGAAGAGTGGTCCAAAAGTCCGGTAGAGAGGTGTAAGATACTCATTGATGGTTAATGGAAGCAATTGATTTCAGTTATTTTTTCCATCATTTTGGGGTGTGCTACCAAATATTAAATTGAGGGTAGCAAAAAATTTCCAGTCCTTTTTTGGAGTTTTGCGTGGAATGTGTTAGATTTTCGATTTTTAATTTTTTTTTACCACTTTTTTGTGTCCTACCAGTACAAACAAAAGAAATAAACATGAGAATGCTTAAACATTTGTAATTGCAACAATTTTCTGGTAAAAGTGGTACATTATCTGACAGAAATGCCGGGTGCCAATATTTTTGTCCATGACTGGTATATGTTTTTATTGAAGGGTGTGCTGCTCAGCTCTTCTAAGTGCATGCGAGGGGCACGGAGGAAGGAAGGAACAAAGGCAACTTTGTGGGTACATTCATAAAATCACAGTGCTTGGGTGTAGGTTTTAATTGAGTGGCTTTCTTCCAAATTGATCCTACTGTTTTTGTAAGATTGTGGTAGGCATAGGTATTAGACTGTAAGCTCTTTCAGTGCTACTGCTTTTAGTCTCCATATCTTTACATCCAGGGGTCTAGTCCATTCTGTCCATGTGCCAGAGCATGAACTTTTAGCTATCATTGCGTATGCATCCCTCACAATGGCCATGCACACAGGCCTAGGTAGTATTTAAAGTTTCCCTTATGGTGTCTGGTGATGTGACTTTTTGCCAGCTACTTTGTAAGTGAGACTGTAACTTTCTTATGAGACTGTCTAACCTGTCCATATTGCTGACTCTGCTTGTTGCCAGTTACTCTTGCCTGCCCCTTGCCTTGCCTCTACCTGAACACCGGCATGCCTCAACCTCTGCCTGGACAATGACTAACCCAGCCTGCCACTTACCATGACACCAACCTACCCAGCCTGACACTTAGTTAGACCTCTGACTGGCCTCCGGCTCAGCCAGCCTTCAACCTACCTCCTCCTTTGTTTGGGGATCGATTACCCCATCCAGACAGCGGGGCTTTGACCTCTGCCTGAACCTTGACTATTCTTGTTTACTGCATGCCCATGACATCGTTTGCAGTATCCCCATTCATGCTGGCGGGTTGCACACAGGAAGAGGTGCACATTGTGCCTTGCCACGAGTGTATATCCAGTGTGCCATGCCGCAAGTGTACATCCGATGCTTGGATAGCAAAAAACACAGAGATGACACCAAATATTGCGTCAGCTATCAAGAGTATATGGGAGGAAGACAAACAACAATGAAGTGTCAGCTGTGGTAAAGTACCCAAGCCATGCACAGTACCCATAAGCACTAGACATTACATTCTATTGCCTTCATAGTTACATAGTAGGTGAGGTTGCAAAAAGACACAAGTCCATCAAATCCAACCTTTGATGTGTGCGATTATATGTCAGTATTACATTGTATAACCCTGAATGTTGTGGTCGTTCGGCTACTTATCTTACAGTTTCCTGAAACTACTGATACTCCCCGCTGATACCACCACCCGTGGAAGGGAGTTCCACATCCTTGCCGCTCTTACAGTAAAGAACCCTCTACTTAGTCTTGGGTTAAACCTCTTTTCTTCAAATTTTACTGAGTGGCCACCTGTCTTGTTAAACTCCCTTCCATGAAAAAGAGAATAAGTTCAGTGCTCGCAACCTTTCCTCATAACTCATATCCTCCAAACCCTTTATCTTACCCTTTTCTGAGAACTGGTGCCCAAAACTGAACAGCATACTTTAGGTGTGGCCGGACCAGAGTCTTGTAGAGCGACTGAGCCTATCATCTACTAGGACCCCCAGGTCCTTTTCCATCCTTGATTCCCCCAGAGGGCCTCCCACTGTATAGATTGCATTCATATGGCTTGAGGATAAACACCGTTTTGGTTACTGAAGCCCCCCCCATCTTCACATACTTTGTAACCAGATGTCCTTCCTCATTCTTTATGGGGCCAATATGGTCTGTCCTCCTTTTTACTGTTTACATACTTAAAGAATTTTGTGGGATTATTTTTGCTTTCCTCCGCTATGTATCTTTCGTGTTCTATCGTAGCCGTCCAAATTGCACCCTTACATTTCTTGTTGCATTCTTTATAAAGTCTAAATGCTGATGATGATCCCTCAACCCCGTATTTTTTGAAAGCCTTCTCCTTTGAGTTTTTATGCATTTTTACTTTGAAGTAAGCCATCCAGGACTTTTGTTCGCTCTTTTAAATTTATTACCCAATGGGATGCATTGGCTAATGCCCTTATTTAATATGCTCTTAAAGCAAACCCATCTCTCCTCTGTGTTCTTTGTTCCTAAGATTTTATCTTAATTTATGCTTTCTAGCAAGGTTCGTAGTTTAGGGAAGTTGGCTCTCTTGAAATTCGGTGTCTTTGTATTCCCCTTAAGTTTCCTATTTGTGTGATGCTAATTGACCTGTGATCACTGTTTCCTAAATTGCCGTATTTCCACATGTGATCAGGTCTGTATTATTGGTAATCAGTATATTCAGTAATGTTTTATTTCTAGTTGGTGCGTCTACCATCTGAACCATGAAATTGTCCCGCAAGACATTTAGGAACTGGTGAGCCTTAGACGAATGTGTAGTTCCCTCCGCCCAGTCTATGTCTGGATAATTAAAATCTACCATTATAACACTTCCCATCCTTGCTGCTAATCCAAATTGTGATAGGAGATCCGTCTCAACCTTCCTCCTTCTGTCATTTACTCTTCACCCATCCTCATCTGCATAGTCTCTGACTGCTAGTCTTAAGCTAACCAATTCATTGCTTCCGTTGCTCCCATCGATGTGGCGGATGTCACTCCACTTCTTAATGTACATTAATATGCACTGATCATGATGAACTAACAACAAATGTACACATGGCTTTCCAAAATATACGTATCTGTACTTATACTTAGTCCCATTTCACACCGAGGGCATTTTGCAGGTGCTACAACATTAAAAATAGCACCCGCAATCCGCCCTCAAATAGCTGCTCCATTGTCTCCAGTTTAAAAGCCTGAGGGCTTTCACGCTGGAGCAGTGCCCTGGCAGGACGTCGGAAAAACTTTATGCCGGCAGCTTCTTTGGAGCCGGGAAGGAGTGGTGTGTTTACCGCTCCTCCACCGCTGCTCCCCATTGAAATCAGTGTGGCAGCACGGCTATACCACCGGAAAAACGTTGCAATTGAGGGCGGTTTTAACTTTCTCGGCTGCTAGCTGGGATTAAAAGCACCCCGCTATCAGCCGAAATGCTCCGCAAATCCAACTGTCAAACAACACCACTAAAAATAGCGGAGTTTTACCGCCGCTTCATTGATTGGAATATGCAACTGGACTTTATGGGAAATAATTATCCATCAGTATTTGGATGTCCTAGTGAATTTAGTGACATTCATCATGTCTTCCATCACTGTCCTTAGTGGCATACCCCAGTGAGAATTTCCCTGCAGCCACCATTCCGTTGTATGGTTCAAGATATATCCTTCCACACATTGCATATTATGCACTTCCCACTCCACGTGAATGTCTTGATACCTCTCTTTCCCAGTGTTAGAAGAAGAGTATCACCATCCTTCCAACATTATCGGGGCTATGCACAGACCAGATGCCATATGATTATACATTTTGGTTATAAAATGGTCCATTCATGCGATAATTATGGCCTGACATACGGTTAGTACATTAGTACCAGGCGTCTGGACGTTCCTTGGTTTTAATGTGTTAGCACTGTTATGTTCTATGTATATCCTTGTCTGTTGTCTTTGACAAAGCACTTATTGAGGTATTGTCACAATATAGGTGATACTGAGAAGCTGCACACCAAGAGAGTAGCACATTGTTTTTTTTTTTTTTACTTCATTTCAATAAAATGAACTTTTTTCCAGATACTACTTCAGTACTATCCTTTGTTACCCATAGTAACCACTATGCTTTCCCAATGACTGTCTTGGAGATAACCCCCCCCCCCTTTTTTGTTTAAAGTTTATGGTTATGGCGACAACACCTTACATGGTGAGTGGTAGAGAAGTATATTAATCAAGTGGACTTGTTATACCAGTTGTTTTTTTTGCCTTGGTTGATGCCTCAACCACTGCCTGAACTGACAGACAGTAGTGTCGCTACCCTGTTTTTTGATCATAGTCAGTACTGCTCTTGTTATACCTCGGTGGTCCTGACCTGGTGACATCTTGTAGCAAAGTAGCCTAGAGGTCACTAGTGTCACTGACTCATCTCTTGTGGGGTGGTCTGGTGAAGACCGAGGTACAACTTAAGATCTGCATCTTGCATGAGCCTGCCCCACCTACTATCGGGTAAAGTCATAACAATTACATAAAAAGTGTTGTGACTTGGTGCCCCTTTAATACTGCTGCCCTATTCATTGACCTACATGTTTCTCATGGTTAGTCTTAATGACTGACATCCTAAGGAAAGTCACTTGTTTGCATAGAGAGCTCAAGGTATCCTAAGGCTTGGTTCACACTGCTGTGATGCAAAGACTTGTGTGAATCCAGCACGGGTTCCTGCATAGCATGTCACCCGCAGGCAGTTCACACTCCCCCATGTGAACCGCTGCGGGTGTGAATAGAAAGTTAATGACACCCCCAGATTGGTTTGCATATTGCTGTGCGAACTGGCAATTCGGACAGGAATTGGATTGCATGGGTGTGAACAATGCTGAACCAAGATTTAAAAAAAAATAGCTTCTGCACTGCAAGGGGTCATGTTGCCATCTTTCTAATGACAAGAAGTGTAAAAAAAAAAAAAATGCAGCACTGCTATCTAAAAAATAAAACTTTCAGCAATATAATACTCTGTGAATCACTACACCCTACCAAGTCAAATATATCACACAGTTTGTGAATAAATAAATCCATAAATCTGGAAAAGTCAATCATGCTCAATAAAAAAATAAATAAAAAAAAACACAAAAATCCTCTGAAAAGTTCTCTTTTCCACTGTGGATGTAAAAACATGCCAACTTCCCCACATGCACTCCTCCTTTGATCAGAGACTCACCCTGTATATGTAACCCATGTTAATATCAAATAGGTCACGCTGTAT
This sequence comes from Lithobates pipiens, assembly GCF_037356315.1. Classification (NCBI taxonomy): domain Eukaryota; kingdom Metazoa; phylum Chordata; class Amphibia; order Anura; family Ranidae; genus Lithobates; species Lithobates pipiens. Next base: position 73,608,755 of record NW_027507718.1, read on the forward strand.
AAGTTTAAGAGGCATGGCCCATATCAGCAGATAACACATGGAGAACCTATCATTTCTGGTCCTGACCCAGAGAGTAATAGAGACAACACATGCTGTAAAATCCTTACCTTTAAAAAACATTCTTAAAAATACACTTGCAGAATAAGCCCCTGTACACACGGTCGGAGATTTCCACAACCAAATCCGTCTGATTTTGCCCGTCGGATTTTGTCCATCGGATCTTGTCCGAAACTGTTGCATACACACGGTCGGACAAAGTTGGCAAAAAATCCGATCTTTCAGAACGTGATGACGTAATTTCGTTAGGATGGGACTACATTCAGGCTAGTAGCCAATAGCTTTGATGTAGGAATTTGATCTGAGCATGCGTGACACTTGGTCCGATCAAAATTCTCTACACATGATCGGAATATGTCCGACCGGCCCAGTTGGTCGGGAAATATTTCCAACATGTTGGAAAATTGGGTCCGACGGAATCAGTCCGATGCATACCACACACAGTCGGATTATCTGACGACACGGTCCGATAGGACACATTCCGACGAATTCTCCGACCGTGAGTACAAGGGCTAAGTGTTCCAACCTTGCTCCTCATGCTCACAAAGCACATACAATCCTTCCTGTTCCACCCGGGACTTCTGTACGATTCTAAAGCTGATTTCCAGTGTATGGTTAAGCCAGCCATAGGTTCCTGTTGAACTGACCGAGAATCAAACCATGTATGGGCAGGCTGAATGTTTCCAAGTTGATCGATCAACATTGGTACAGCCAACCTGATGGATTTGACTTGCTATTCTCACTAATGGTTGTTATAGTCACTAACAATAATCACTGTGCTCTCCCAGCGGATATGGCTTTCCCCGCCAGAAAAACACAATGGCTTGGCAGGAGGGATTCCCCTGTCAACACTGTCAGTTTCATCTATGGCCAGCCGTACTCTACAGAATCCATCTGAGAAGATCACAGGAGTCTTTGAAATCTCACAAGATTAAGCTCCTGTAATGTGCTAACATGTCATCTACCAAAACTTGGAGTACCCTGGAATCTCGTAATAAGGATTGTAAGATCACCCTTAGTTAAAATAGGTATATTTACTAACTTTGTATTTCCCCACAAGGTTTGTGTTTAACTTTTTACAGCATTTGACATGGAAATGGAGACCTAAGCACTTACGTATTTCGCATGCCTAATTTATTTATTTATTTATTTCTTCCTATGGTTGCTTTTATTTCCAACTCTTAAATTGGTCACTTCCCTGGTTCCTCTTTTTGGGTGTCTCTATTACATTACAAGGTCCCCTGGACCCACCTTATTTTGGGTGTTCCCAGCACACTCCCTACTGACCCTGCAGAGGAGTCTCCCCACAGTGCCTTTGTCTTCAGAAAGAAATGGCCCTTGGTTGAAAGCCTCCTCTCACCTCCAAGCTAATTGATTGACAGCAGCTTGACTGCATTTAAGTGATGAAAACAGTATATGACCTACTTGACAGGAATTTGGGAGTTTGGAGAGGCAGCATTGAGTGCTGGACTGAGCAGCTTTGTAACATAGGAACGGTAAAGGCTTGGACATATAAATAAACTTTTTTTGGGGAAATATTGTTTAGTAAATCTGAATGTATTTTATGCAAAAAACTGTTTATTACTACTTTAAGTATTCATAATTGTAAATATTTTATCTTATTTGCCTTGTTCTCTTGCATTTTTTCTGTGTCTTAAAGCATCCTTTGTGCTCAGTAAAAAACCCAAACCAACTATCTTACTGATGTATAAATGTTAATTAAAATTCTTGCCTGTGTGCTTGTCTTGGTGTTCTCCATTTCCCTGCTGTTTTATCTGAGCCACATGAGTAGTATTTAAAATTGTTCTCTTTTTCCAGGCATACCTAGATGAGTTAGTTGAGCTCCACAGGCGATTAATGACTTTAAGAGAAAGACACATACTTCAGCAGGTAAGTCAAAGTCTATGCGGGAATGCTGATGACAGAAAAGCAGGTGCATCACTGTTCTTACTACCATGCTGCAGCATAAAGCTGAGGTGACCATATCTCTAATATCTCAATACAGGAATAAAAAGGAGTAAACTAAATAACGTGATTTATAGTAATTGGTAGTATTTAAGCACTGAGATATTATGTAAAGTAGAAGCATAAATAATAATAATTATAATAATGTTTGAGGTTCACTGAGTAGAATACGTACCTGGTGTATGAGACTGTCACACTGGCCATTTCTGGTTTATGGATATGGTATGTTCCTGGAATATACAGTATCTCTCAAAAGTGAGTACACCCCTCACATTTTTGTAAATATTTTATTCTATCTTTTCATGTGACAACACTGAAGAAATTACACTTTGCTACAATGTAAAGTAGTGAGTGTACAGTTTGTATAACAGTGTCAATTTGCTGCCCCCTCAAAATAACTCAACACACAGCCATTAATGTCTAAACCGCTGGCAAGAAAAGTGAGTACACCCCTAAGTGAAAATGTCCACATTGGGCCCAATTATCTATTTTCCCTCGCTGGTGTCATGTGACTCAATAGTGTTATAAGGTCTCAGGTGTGAATGGGGAGCAGGTGTGTTAAATTTGGTGTTCTCTCTCACTCTCCCATACTGGTCACTGGAAGTTCAACATGGCACCTCATGGCAAAAAACTCTCTGAGGATCTGAAAAAAAGAATTATTGCTCTACATGGTTTAGGCTATAAGAAGATTGGCAAGACCCTGAAACTGAGCTGCAGCAGGGTGGTCAAGACCATACAGCGGTTCGATAGGGCAGGTTCCACTCAGAACAGGCCTCGCCATGGTTGACCAAAGAAGTTGAGTGCATGTTTTCAGCGTCATATCCAGAGATTTTCTTTGGGAAATAGATGCATGAGTGCTGCCAGCATTGCTGCAGAGGTTGAAGGGATGGGGGGGGGGGGGGTCAGCCTGTCAGTGCTAAGACCATACACCGCACACTGCATCAAATTGGTCTGCATGTCGTCCCAGAAGGAAGCCTCTTCTAAAGATGGTGCACAAGAAAGCCTGCATACAGTTTGTTGAAGACAAGCAGACTAAGGACATGGATTACTGGAACCATTTCCTGTGGTCTGATGACCACAAAATAGACTTATTTTGTTCAGATGGTGTCAAGCATGTGTGGCGGAAACCAGGTGAGGAGTACAAAGACAAGTGTGTATTTCCCATAGTCAAGCATGGTGGTGGGAGTTTCATGGTCTGGGGCTGCATGAGTGCTGCTAGCACTGGGGAGCTAAAGTTCATTGAGGGAATTATGAATGCCAACATGTACTGTGACATACTGAAGCAGAGCATGATCCCCTCCCATCGGAGACTGGGCCGCAGGGCAGTATTCCAACTTGATAACGACCCCAAACACACCTCCAAGATGACCACTGCCTTTGTAAAGAAGCTGAGGGTAAAGGTGATGGACTGGCCAGGCATGTCTCCAGACCTAAACCCTATTGAGCATCTGTGGGGCATCCTCAAATGGAAAGGTGGAGGAGCGCAAGGTCTCCAACATCCACCAGCTCCATGATGTCGTCATGGAGCAGTGGAAGAGGACTCCAGTGGCAACCTGTGAAGCACTGGTGAACTCCAGGCCCAAGAGGGTTAAGGCAGTGCTGGAAAATAATGGCGGCCACACAAAATATTGATACTTTGGGCCCAATTTGGACATTTTCACTTAGGGGTGTACTCACTTTTGTTGCCAGCGGTTTAGTCATTAGTGGCTGTGTTTTGAGTTGTTTTGAGGGGACAGAAAATGTACACTGTTATACAAGCTGTACACTCACTACTTTACATTTTAGCAAAGTGTTATTTCTTCAGTGTTGTCACATGAAAAGATATAATAAACTATTTACACAAATGTTAGGGTTCTCACTTTTGTGAGATACTGTAAAGGCATGGAATGCTATGAGAATGGTAAATTACAGATGTATAGGCATCTCTGTTTCTTAATTGTGAAAATAGTCAAAGTGTTTGTTACCCTAAAAAAAAAAAATGTATCCTGTTCCTTTAAAGCATTAGCAGCAGCACAGTGCTTCTGCTGTCTAATTTGGCCCCCTGTATCACCTGGCTGATCCTGCCTGGTTCTGTCCCACCCTCCTGTAAATTGACCATAGTTTATCATGGCTGCTGAGCCCTGACACTGTAGTCAGTTTTTTGTCCCTCCTGCTGCTAATACAATTATATTATGATGATGAAGATGATCTGGGTGGAGGCACCGGCATCTTCAATAAGGGAATCAGGAAGTGAAGCCTTGCGGCTTCACAGCCTGGTTCCCTACTGCGCATGTGCGGCCAAACACTGTGCGTTCTGACTGATCCCTGCTGTCTTCTGGGACCTGTGTGTCTCCCAGAAGACAGTGGAAGGGGACGGAGGAGGGGCCGGGCATGACGTAGATCAATGCGGTTTCTGCAGTGCTCTTTTACCGGAAGTGGGAGCAAATATCTTTATTAGACATGTATCTGCTCCCCCCTCTCCCCTGAAAGGTGCCAAACGTGACATCGGAGGAGGGAAGGAACCAGATAAGCAGAAGTTCCATTTTTGGATGGAACTCCTCTTTAAGAACTCACATTTTCCAACACCCATGATCCCCCTTGCTGTTATCGTGTAGCAGTCAGAGTGCTACATTTTTACTAGGTCATTGCTGATTTTTAAAGATGTGCTAAAGGTGTTTTATGTTCGACACAACATTGCTTTGCTGAGGATCTTTTGAACAATAAGCTAGTAGAAATATGCATAAATCAAGCTCACCAGGTGCTGTTAAAAGCCTTTGGGGATAGAAGTACAGATTGCTTGTTGACAGACAGAGAGAAAATCCCTTCCCACTAGCCTGTAGACACAAGTTTATACGGTTGTTTCCAGATTACAGTCATTCAGAACCAAAGTAAACTAATGGCACATGTAGACTTAACGAGCTGTATCATGACAAAGCATGTATTAAAACAGTATATTGTTCTATTTTTGCTTAAGGGAAATGATTTGTCTCGACGCAGTATTACAGTATTAACCCCCCCATAATATATTGCAGGCTACCCCTCATTAGATGTGGTGACTGCATTTGTTTTCTTTTTTTAAGGCTTTTTTCCTTTTGTTTTCATATGGTGATCTGGACAATAACACACCACCTGTCTTAGTGTCACCACTCTGGATGAAGGAGCATAGGAGGCACCTTTGGACAGCAGCACTGTCAGTCTGGGAGGAAGGGAGTGTTAGATGTACTAGCACATTTAGATACACCAACAAATTGATGCCAGACTCCATCTAATGCTTTATAAGCAGTTGCTGCAAACTGTTTTTTTTTGGGGGGGGGGGGCGGATAAAGGTTTTTCATGAATAAATTAAAGCTGATCTGTTTAATCACCCCTTCCAGTGTTAAACTGATTGTTTCATCCATGTAAACTGGTCAGTTCTGTTGGAGAGCTTGTGCTTTTGAAAAACCACTGACTTATTGGCTGGATCACTAGACTTCTCACCAGTTTTTTTCTTTTTAGATAACGATATTACATAAATAAAAGCTGTCTGTAAGCACCCCTGTAAGTGGTAAATAGTTTGTCTCAAACGGCTATATCTGCAGAACAGCTTGTTCATTTGAAAAAAAAAAAAAAGCAGCCTGAGTTTTGTGTTGGGGATGATGCTATAAATACATTAGCAGAGTGCTGAACTATTTAACAAATAGAGCTGAAAGTTTTTACCTATGTGGAGAGGGCCGTGTGCCTTTCCTCCAATCAGCTGTCTTGGCTGTATGCCCAGGCTTCACTGCAGTACTGAACAGGAAGAGAACATCTCCTAACAGAATCTGAACTTTCTAAAGAATATATAAAGCTGAAGACAGCAGATATACATGCAAAACTTATGTAGGGAGATTTGTTTAATCTCTATGTATCATCTGAGGCTTCACTTCACTGGTTATCTGAAAGGGTTTATATCCACTTTAACCACTTAAGCCCCGGACCATTTTGCTGGCCAAAGACTAGAGCACTTTTTGCGGTTCGGCACTGCATCACATTAACTGACAATTGCGTGGTTGTGCGACGTGGCTCCCAAACAAAATTGACGTCCTTTTTTTCCCACAAATAGAGCTTTCTTTTGGTAGTATTTGATCACCTCGTTTTTTTTTTTTTTTTTGCGCTATAAACAAAAAAATTGTCAATTTTGAAAAAAAGGCATTATTTTTTACTTTTTGCTATAATAAATATCCTCCAAAAATATATTAAAAAAATGTTTTCCTCAACTTAGGCCGATACGTATTCTAAACGTCCCCCCCACCCCTCCCGCCACCCTCCGGTGCTTCTACCGACTCACCGCTTCCATCGGTGAGTCAGTCACAGGATCCGCCGGCCCCGGATGGTATCATAGAGATTTCTGGGGGACCAGATGGTCCTCGGAGTCTCTATGATCGTTCGGAGGCCGGGCGCGATGTTATGACATCACGCCCGGCCTCTGCATTCAAAATAACGGCGCCGCCTTGGCTGGGAAGCCAGGATCGTTTTTTTTTTATTATTTTTTTTTATTTTAGGCTTCCCAGCCTAGAGGTGAGATGTGGGGTCTTATTGACCCCATATCTCACTGTAAATAGGTCCGATCATGCCATATTCCTATTACAAGGGATGTTTACATTCCTTGTAATAGGAATAAAAGTAATCACATTTTTTTACTTTATTTTTAAAGTGTCAAACTAAAAAAAGTACAGCGCCCCTGTCCCCGTGAGCTCATACGCAGAAGCGAACGCATACGTAAGTCCTGCCCACATATGAAAATGGTGTTCAAACCACACATGTGAGGTATTGCCGCGAATGTTAGAGCGAGAGCAATAATTCTAGCCCTAGACCTCCTCTCTCACCCAAAACATGTAACCAGTAAAAAAAGTAAAGCTTCGCCTATGGGGATTTTTAAATACCAAAGTTTGGCGCCATTCCACGAGCGTGTGCATTTTTGAAGCGTAGCATGTTTGGTATCTAGTTACTCGGCGTATCTTCCTCTTTCACATTATGCTAACTTTTACTGTTTTTTTTTTTTAAAGCAGAAAAATTGCTGCGCAAATTCCGTGCGAGATAAAAAGTTGCAACAACCGCCGTTGTATTCTCTAGGGTCTTTGCTAAAAAAAAACATATATAATGTTTGGGGGTTCTATGTCATTTTCTAGCAAAAAATTATGAATTTTACATGTGGGAGAGAAATGTCAGAATTGGCCTGGATGCGAAGTGGTTAAAGGAAGCAAGTCACTTTAAAGAAAAAAGACCTGGCTTATATTAGTTAGGCGTTTGATTTAACAATTCTCCACATTTATACCACCCACATTTGAAAAATGTGTTCTTATCAGAGTGTAGACCAGTGGTGGTCGATTTACTTGTTATAAGGGGTCTCAAGTGCGGACCCTGACCTCACCAAGGGGTACACATGATGTTTAGTAAATGCAAGTCTGCAGAAAGCTGTCAGATGGAGGACATTCAACAGAAGATGGTCAAAGACTGCAAAAATTCTATAGGAATTGGAGACTGGGAACATGTTTTAGAAGACATAGACTGGTAGAGATCACAGCTTTTACAGTCAGAACATTCACCTTTGTGTTCTTTAAAGTCCTGTTAAAGATGTAATTGTGCCACATTTCATATCTCTTTCAGAAAGATGGATTATAAAAGATCAGAGGAAAAATAAAAACAAAAGGAATGATTGAATATGATAAAAAAAAAGGAAGAATAATGTAGAAAGAAATAAACCAAACCATTTACTAGCTACTCTAAAGTATGTTTTTCTTTCATTGGCCTGGGTGACCACCAAAAGACAGAGTGACCACTGTCTGCAGGGGCCATGAGGGGCACATAGGAAGGCTCCTTTCGAATCCCCTGCTGTGGTGAGCAGACTGGCTGCTTGTACAGAGCAGATACGGGCATAGCCCAGAGTGGCGCTCTCTGTGGGCAGCCGGAGGTAAGCAGACCGGCTGTCCTGACTGCCCTCTGATCCAGCCAGCCCCTTCCTTTTTTTTTAAATCTGATCGGACCCAAAGGTAGCCTGGTATAAACAGGCACAAGTTTACATCCGACTGCCCATAAAAGAGAATGTAAGGTCCAATCGGGTCTGGCTGAAAAATGGACAGCCGGACCCAATCTGACCTCTCATGTGAAAGGGCTGTGAATGTAAATCGGCTGTAGCAAACTACCCAAGAAAATAGATGCGTTTCCAATACGTTTGTAAATATTATAAAGTTAAAACTATACTAAAACTATATTTAAAACTATAGCCAAAGCATTTTTAAATTTGAATAGAGCAAAAGGGTTAGATCTGTCAGGTTTTTATTGTTGATACTACATTCGGAAGAATCTCCCCAGCACAGATAGCAAGACCAGTACTTGTGTTTAATACAGTGTAAACTAATAAAACTTTTACCATTTTTTTATTTTATTTCTGTGTTCTTTCCTGTTCGCTACAACAGTGAGTAAAATCTCTCCAACAGGGACACAGAAAACACTACTCCTCAAATCTTTTATTTTAAAAAACTATATTTGGGCTTAATAGCGTCAAATTGTTTTTTGTTTTTTTTATTGTTTTAGTATTTTCTGTGGATTATTATTTTAGAGCTGTTTACAGAGTATGTACTGTAGATGCAGTTATATCGAACCTTCATAATGTCCCTACCTCCTCGTACAAACAGGCAGTTTGAAAATAAAGCCAGTCACCCTGCTTTTAGATTGTGGGAGGATACCTATGCTAACATATGGAAAAAAAAAACATAAAAACCCCATGGATATAGGGACCCAGATTTGATTCCAAAGCTTTAAGGCAAGAATGCTAATTAATTAGCTTACATGCTGCTAAATTTTAACTGTACTCTAGTTGTAAAATATGTTAATGGAATTGTACATGTTAACTGAGCGTTTCAAAAGAGTGTTTTTCCTCTGATATACAAATGTTTTATGGTTAAAGGATAAGTTCACCTTTCTAAAAAAAAAAAAAAAAAAAATAATGCATGCACATTTTTTACAGGTAAAAAAAAATCAATTCATTTTTTTAAGGAGCCTGTAAAGGATTGCACCCGCATTCAGCAGATCACAGGTGCAACCTCAGGCTCCTGCAGACTGTGTAGCTTTCTTCCCAGTACCTCATGCGGGCAGTCAATTACTGAATGACGGGAAGCATTAATGAACTACCTAGAGCGTTTACCAGTGCCCTGGTAGTTCATCGAGAACTACAAGCTGACAGCCGCAAAGGCTGTCGGTACTTGAAGTTCATTTACAGAACTCTGTGAAGGAAGGACGCTGACATGTGGGTGGAGACGCACACGACCGCGTTTTTAAAATTGTGACCGTCAGTGCAGGGAGAAGATCTCTGGTCCACTGTCACAATTAGAAGGGGGATTTCAGAGAGGCTGCAGGAGCAAAAACATGTTACTTGTTCCACCCTAAAAGCAGGTGGAAAATGTAATACGTTTCCAAAGGTGAACTTATCCTTTAAAGCAAAAGGTGCGTGATTGGTAGTCTCTATCAGAGGCTTTGTCAGTTTGTCAATTTTGTACAGTATATCTGTGTGCCTTCCAGTAGACTCAAACACAACTTTTTGTAAAATCATATTAGGGGAAGGAATGCCTGGTGAAGTGTACAAATATGTTCCTGCAGAGTCATAGTAAATTTAGTTGTTGGCTAACTGATGAACCACACAGTTGAGGTATTTTAGGCTAGCACTGTAATGTATGTCTACCAATTGTTTGCCAATAAATATTAGTAAGTCATTTTAAATAGAGGGGTTCAAGAGTGAAAACTACAACTGTTCAGCTGAATGAGTGAACTTGCAAATACCATCTTCCTTTCTAAATAGGTGGTAATTAAAAGAAGAGACAAGCAGCTACAATATTCAATTCCAGGGTGTTATATCAAGGGTTTATTGCCCACATAGAAGAATAGATGATTTTTCCAGAATGTGTGGTGTGCACATGGTTTTCCCACTTAATGAGTGTCTTAGATCTAGCTTTCTCCTTGACATTTTGTTGTCAGGTTATTTTTTGTCTTTAGAACTAGAAAATGCTTTCCTTTTTTCTATAGAAGAAGATTGCATATATTTGTGTATACAGACTGGACTTAATTAGGAGCCATGTGCACAATTTGTAAGTTACCTTGTGAAGGACCACCACTTTCATGTTTGACATTGTGACTGTAGCTTCTTTAAATGATCAAAGACTTTGGTCCACAAGGAGTTTGAAAAACATTTCAGCATAACGAAGAATTAGAGGGAAAAAATCTCTTTGTATGGCGTTTTGTATACTTCTGTTGTATTAGTATTAAAGTAAGCCTGTCACAAACCTAACCAATTTAGTGTGATTTTATAATGAAGACATGTATAAGCAGAGGTAGACATTGAGATAGAATTTTATTTCTACTACCATGTGAGAAATCTGATTGTAACATGCTGAGTTCTCCTAAAAATACTAGTTGCATGGTTGCAGTTCTGACCCTTTTGCTTCAGTATTTAGTTATTTTAGATATGTGGTTGGGAGCACCTAGTAAAAATTGTCATATTGCTTTTAAATCTCTTGAAAACATTTGTCAACCACTTCAGCCCCGGCAGGTTTTACCCCCTTCCTGACTAGGCCATTTTTTGCCAGACGGCACTGCGTTATTTTAACTGACGCTGTACCCAAAATCTAATTTTTGTACATTTTTCCCCCACAAATGGAGCTTTCTTTTTGTGGTATTTGATCACCTCTTTGTGCTATAAACAAAAAAAAGAGCGACAATTTTGAAAAAAATGTTTTACTTTCTGCTATAAAACATATCCAAAAAAATAAATCTACTGTCTTCATCAGTTTAGGCTAATATGTATTCTACTATAAGTGTATATTGATTGGTTTGCGCAAAAGTTATAGCTTCTACAAAATAAGGGATATATTTATGGCCTTTTTTTTTTTTCTTGTAATGGCGTTGATCAGTGATTTTTAGCGAGATTGCTGCGGACAGATCTGACACCTAACGGACACTTTTGACACATTTTTGGGAACCAGTGACGTTATTACAGTGATTGGTGCTAAAAATATGCACTGACACTGTTTATTTTTTATATACTCTTTATTTATTTTCTCACTTACAAATCATCATGTATATATTACACTTACATTCATTATTTTAATACCAATACTCATGTACCCCTCCCCCAAAAAAAAAAAAAAAAAAAAAAAAAAAAGGGTGAGCCCAGCCCCCAATCCCCCGCATCACTCCCCTCCTACCTCTCCTTCCCTACTCAGCCATGTGTGTTGCTCTTTTTCCAAGAATGCTCCCCATTGTTGCCATTTGCTTACATGTTTTTGGCCTAAGTCCCCCAGTCTTTGCATGGATTCCTCCATTACCCTTATATGTTCTACTTTCCGGGTCCACTCTGCTACTGTCGGTACCTGCACGGACTTCCAATGACACGGAATCAGGGATTTGGCCACATTCAGTAAGACTGGAGTCATTGTGCCTCTGTATTGCCCGATCCCTTTCTTTGTATCATGGAACAGGCATTCCCATGGAGAATTTCCCACCATTTCCCCTGTCACTAAAAATATCAATTCTCTTATTTGTTCCCAAAAAGGGGTTATTTTGGGGCAATCCCACCATATGTGCTTAAAAGAGCCCAGTCCCCCACATTCCCTCCAGCATAACTTCTGGTTATCCTCACTGAACCTCTGTATTCTCTGTGGCGTCCAATGCCACCTCGCTATTAATTTAAAGGACATTTCGATCGTCTGCATATCTTTTGCCAGGGAGTAAGTCATTTTGATTATTTTGCTCCTCTGCTCCTGACTTCTCAAGGGCCCTATTTCTTCCTCCCATTTCCTTAAGTAGTCTGGAAGCTCCACGTCTCCTTCTTGCTTTAATATTTTATATATTTTAGAAATCCTTTTCTGTAGACATTGTGGTTCTTTAAATAATTTTTCTAGTGGGTAAAGTTGTGTCTTTCCTCTTAATGGTTGTGGTAAACCTTGTACAAAGTGCACCATTTGCGTGTATCTCCAGTAGTCAAGTGGCTTACACCCCCATTCTTGTGAAATTTCCCTAAAAGTGCTTATCCTATTCCCTTTCATTACTTCTAAAAGTGTTATGTCTTCCCTTTTTGCCCACCTACTAAAATATAAGCGTTCTTCTTTCCCTGGGGGGAAATAATTTGTGTCCAAAAGTGACATTAAAGGTGAGTTGAAGTGCCACTTGTGTCTTTTATTTATTTTATCCCAAATTTTTAACGTGTGCCTAGTTAAAGTGCAAGTGCTCGTCCCTAAATCCCTATATTGAGGGGGGATCCATATCATTTTAGCTAACTCTGTGTTGCTTAGTGTAACTTCCAAATCTACCCAGCTCTTCCCTTGTTTGTTATGACACCAGTCCGCTACCCTTGAAGTTATTATCGCCTCATAGTATTTAGTGAGATCTGGTAGAGCTACCCCTCCCCTCTCTTTCTCCTTCACTAAGACACTATAGGCTATTCTCGGCCTCTTTCGAGCCCATATAAACGACAAGATCATTGATTTGACCTTTCCCAGGTAGCTTACGGGCAAGGGGATAGGGATCATTTGGAGCGTATACATTACTAATGGTAGTATAAATATCTTTATTGTATTTATCCTCCCCATCCACGTGAGAGCTTTATATCTCATTTTATTTAACTTATCCTTAATTTTATTCAATAGAGGTAGATAGTTCGCCCCATAGAGGTTACCCATTTGTGACGTCAACTTTATGCCCAGGTAGGACAACTCTCCTTTGCACCATTTAAATGGTAACTGGGAGCTTAGCGCTGTCTGTTCGGCCTGCGTTAAGTTTATGTTTAAAATTTCCGATTTAGTCGCATTTATTTTAAAGTTTGAAAAGTGGCCAAACTGTTCAAACTCTTTAAGGAGGGGTGGGATTGTTGTAATTGGATTAACCATGTACACCAGTACATCATCCGCAAATGCAGAGATTTTATATTCCTTCCCACCAACCCGAAGGCCCCGTATGTCATGGTTCCTCCTTATTGCGACCAGCAGTGGTTCCAAAGCGATCACAAACATGATCGGTGAAAGGGGGCATCCCTGCCTCGTCCCATTAAACAATTGTAGGGGGCGAGACAGGGATCCGTTTACTCTGATTCTCGCTGTTGGTTGCCAATATAGGGATTTAATCCATCTCAGCATCTTTTCTCCTAGTCCTAGATATTCTAATACCCTATCCATAAACTCCCACTCCACTCTGTCGAAGGCCTTTTCGGCATCTACTGACAGCAGTACTGTGGGAGTCTTTCTCCTGGTAGCTTCCTGAATTAATGCTATGGACTTTATAGAGTTATCTCTCCCTTCTCGCCCCTGGACAAACCCCACCTGATCCGGATGGATCCAATCCGGGAGGAGGGTTTTTAGTCTTTCTGCTAGTATTTTCGAAAAGATCTTTATGTCCGTGTTTAATAGGGAGATCGGTCGGTAACTCTCTACGGCTGCTGGGTCCTTACCTTCTTTCAAAATCAAGGTTATGTGTGCACACAGGGCTTCCTCCCGAAACCTCTCCCCTACTCCCACTGCATTGAAGTAGTCGCAGAGTTTTGGGATTAGGAACTTCTGGAACTTCTTATAATAGAAAATCGAGTATCCGTCGGGACCTGGACTCCCCCCGAGTGCTGTATTGTTAATTATTCTACTCACTTCCTCCGGTGTTATCGGAGATTCTAATAACTCCATCTCCTCCTTTACTCCTCTGGGGAAGTCCATGTCCCGAAGATACTCCTCTATTTTTCCTTTCCTCCTCTCCTTATCTCCCCCTTTCCCTCTTATGTTATACAACTCACTATAGTACCTGTGGAAATTTTCTGCAATTTTTGGAGTGGAGTATTGAATCTCTCCTCTTTTATCTTTAATCATTGAAATATGGGTCCTATTCTTATGATCCTTGACTCTTTTTGCTATCCATTTTCCCGACCAATTCCCCCATTGATATCTCTCTCTGTTTATTTTATGGAATACCGATTCCCTTTCTTGTTCCAGAATTTTTTCCAGTTCTCTTTTTTTTTCCCTTAACTCCTGTCTCTCCCTTAGTCCCTTTGGTCTAGTTTCCTGTTCTAATTTGTTAATCTCCCTGTAAAGGTAAGTTTTTTGTTGTTCCCTTTCCTTTTTCTTCCATGCTCCAATCCCGATCAAGACCCCTCTAATGACTACTTTGTGTGTTTCCCACAGGGTAGCTCTCGTTATACCTGCTGTGTCGTTTAGTTCATAGAAACTAATCAGTTCCTGTTCTATCTTGGCTGAGACTTCCGGGTCCTGTAATAGAGAATTATTTAATTTCCATGTCCTCCCTGATCCACTCTCTCCCTGTACTTCCAACTGGATTACTACTGGGGCATGGTCCGAAAGGGTGATTGATTTAATTTCCGCTTTTTTCAAATTTGGGACTAATTGGTGATCGAGTAGGATATAATCTAATCTTGCGAAGGAGTTATGTGGAGCTGAATAGTGAGTGTAATCTCTATCTTTTGGGTGGGAAATTCTCCATGCGTCTATAATCTGTGCGTTGGCTAAGGTTCTTTTTAAAGATCTATATCTCCCCTCTGCCACCCTACTACCACCCCCCGAGTTGTCCATTTTAGGGTTTAGAGTCCAGTTCAGGTCCCCTGCGATGATTAATTTACCCACTTTGAAACCCTCCAGCGTCTCAAGAACAGTCCTTAAGAATCTGTCTGGGTTTCTGTTGGGTGCATATACATTCACTATAGTACATTTCAAATCAAACAATTTGCCCCTAAGAAACAGGTATCTACCTTCCGGGTCAGCCAATCGCTCCTCTATTTCAAATCTGGTTGTTCTATCGAACCCCGTAGCTACGCCTCTTGAGTGGGCTGAAGGTGTGTCCCCGTAAAACCATAATGGGAATTGAAATGATGACAGCTTTACAGGGGATCCGTTAGTGATAAATGTCTCTTGGAGGCAGACCACATTCCCCCCTAATAATTGGAGTTCTTTATCTATCTTGAATCTTTTTTCTTTTATATTTAGTCCCCTTACGTTATATGATATTACATTAATTGCAACCATCGCATACTTGCAGTATAAGTCGGAGTCTCACATAGGCTGATCCGGGGG
The DNA here is from genome assembly GCF_037356315.1 of Lithobates pipiens. NCBI lineage: Eukaryota > Metazoa > Chordata > Amphibia > Anura > Ranidae > Lithobates > Lithobates pipiens. The sequence continues at coordinate 73,623,829 of NW_027507718.1, forward strand.
CGCAGCCCCTTTGAAACACCGGGGGGTAAACCATTGGGGAAAAAAAAAAAAAAAAAAAAAAATTGGGGGGACTCTAGCCCCAAACCCACTAATCCCTCCCTCCCCCTCTCCCCTCCCTCCTCCCCTCTCTTCCCTCCCCTACTCCGCAACAATGCCCCTGAAAAGGGTGGTCGGAGTTCCCCCCACATTTTGTTGTTCATATGGGTTAGATACCTTGCTAGAAGGGACCCTGACACTGTTTAAATGACACTGGCAGGGAAGGGATTAACATCAGGGGTAATCAAAGGGTTAAGTGTTTGTGCATTCTTACTGTGAGGGGATGGACACAGTGATCCATGTTCCTGATTAGCAGAAACACAAGATAAGTGTCCATGCCTGACAGCACGGTGGTCTGCCTTGTTTACATTGGCAGACCACCATCCTATCTGTGGGGAGCAATCGCGGGTGGCCAGCGGACATCACGCCCTCTGATTGGCTCCCCCTGTAGCCAATCAGTGCATGATCGCAGTTCCAGCGGCACGTGCATGCACCCCAGTGCCCATTGAACAAAATCACGTACAGGTAAGTGATTTTGTACAATAGAGCCAACCTTCTGCAGTATATATGGGGTTGGTAACTGGTTAAACAAGAATGTCAAATACAGCCAATGCAGTGCAAAAAAAATAATAATAGCAAATATATATAATAATATATAAGATAGAATTCTATCTCTTTTGAGGTGGATTTTCACAGAATATTGTTTGCATCTGACTCTAGCCCTCATCCTTCTCCTACAATTGGATATCATTTTTTTTTATTGCTTTTTAATTTTAATTTTTTTTTTTTTATTAAAATACATGAATCATTTAGACTGAGTAAATATTTAATTTGTTAATGGAGAAATTCTGTCCCCTTATTGTCCCCCCCCCCCCCCCTGTACCAGCACTGCCATTGTTGACTGTCTGGTGCATGTGCAGAGGTGCTGACCTGACACACTGACAATCTTTTCACCCCAGCCACAGATACTTAATTCTTCTTGTCTTGCACCTCTTCTTTCTTTGCCTGCTTAACACTGCTGATATCTCTATCTCACCCACGAACACTCATTTCATCCTTCTTTGCTCTCCTGCCCACTATGATCACAACACCCCCCCACCCCCACAACCATATAATTGCATCACTTCCCCAGCCTCACTACTATTATTTTCTCCATAGTATTGTCATTCAGGTTCTGCCTTCCAGTGTTGCATCTCCCCGGTCAGTGTTCCATCTCTGGTCTTTATTGGTTGCTTCTATCCAGCACAACGGTTATCCATTAAAAACTGTGGTGCCATGTGATCTGGTGCCAACAAAGGCACTGCCTTTGCAGTCTGTGTTTTGGGTGCTGTTAAGAATATATTGACAGATCAAAAAGGCAGTGCATTTTGAACGCAGTGCGGGAAGCGTGCGCGGGGCGTGGCTTTTCTGTACTGTGAAAGAAAGAAATGTCACCAGCATACCAGGATCTCCAAAAATGGGTCCAAAGCTTTAATCATCGATCACATCATTGCAACAGAGAATGATTTTTCGGAGCCACGCAGAACCCCTTAGTCAGGCCCCATGTTCTGGTGTGAACTGGCATTTAATGTTATGTCATTTTTGTATGCGTTAAAGGATAGATGTACACTTCATGGACCATGTGATATGATATGCTACATCTGTATAGTTACTAATATTTGAAATAACCATTTGAATATATATTTTTTTAGGACCCATTCATTTATCTTAAATTATATTTTTGTAATTTTTTATTGTTTTATTACGAGGGTTCTTCAAAATAGTCAGTTAAATATAAAAAAATGCAGAAACTTTTTGAATACCCCTTATATACAGTATGTTTACTCCTAAAGAGGGATCATTTCCCCCAAAAAATGGCTGTACCTGACATTCTAGTTCAATAAATATTTAAAATTAATTTAAAATAGGTTCTAAAGGACGACTCTTCCATCATAATCAGGGAGATGGCAGCCTAAATCTGAACCAGCCCTACTCTATACGCACTGCACTATTATCACTCACCTCCTTTAAGGAGAACATATCCTCTTTTGGATTCACACTAACTTCAGTTCTCATCCCTACTGGCCCTGCGCTAACACATATCTACCTGATCCTGAACAGGTAGACCAGTAAGGAGCTCTGACTTTACTCTGTCTTTTCCATGTCAGACTCAAAGTATTGAAACAAAAGGACCTGTATGGCAGTCAGATAATAAATATTTTCATGAAGGGGTTGGCAGCGACAGCCTGTGTATTTTACATAACAAGTGTCCTTAAAAATAAATACATACAGTTGTGTTCAAGACAATAGCACTCCAACATCACTAACCACTAATCACTGATTTTGGTCTAAAATATATTTCTACATGGCAATTAATTTAACCAGTTGCAGACCAGCCACGGTCGTTATACAGCGGCAGGTTGGCTCCCCTGCGCGAATTGCCGTAGTTGTACGCCGACAGAGGTGCAAGCGCATGCCCGCCATGTGACACGCAAAGTCCGCCAGGCACCCACGATGTCTCCTGAGAGAGACATAACTAATTTCTGTCAATGTAAACAGACGGATCTCCGTTCTGCCAGGGGAGAGGAGATAGATCTGCTGTTCATATTGGTTATGAACCGAAATCAGTCTCCTCCAAGCAGTTTCATCCCCCCACAGTTGGAAACACTCCCTAGGACACACATTTAACCCCTTGATCGCCCCTAGTGTTAACCCCTTCCCTGCCAATGACATTTATAAAATTAATCAGTGGCTATTTTTAGCGCTGATCGCTATATAAATGTCAACGGTCCCAAAAATTGGCTGATCTGTCCGACGCTATGTCGCATTCCTGCTAAAATTCGTAGATCGCCGCCATTGATAGTAAATAAAAATAAAATGCCATAAATCTATTCCCTATTTTTTAGACACTATAACTTTTGTGCAAACCAATCAATATATGCTTATTGTGATTTTTCTTTACCAAAAATATGTAGAAGAATACATATTGGCTTAACCACTTCCCGCCCAAGGCCGCCATATGACCTCCTTGACTTTCAGTGGGAATATCTGAATGATGCCAGCAGCCACAGCCATCATTCAGATATCATTGTTTTCAGCCGGCGATTCTGCGCACCATAAGAATGATCATAGCGGCAGTTCCGCCGCTTGATTGTTCTTGCAGGCAACGGGAGGGGACATCCCCCCTCCTGCCACCATCGGTGCTTCTCCGGGCTCTTGCATGCGATCGGGGACCTGGAGAAAGAATCGTCCGGCGCCGGATGATGACGATAGAGATTTCCGATGACCAGATGGTCACCAGTCATCTCTATGACCGTCGGAGGCCCGTCAGAGTTCCCGGAAGTAAACAAAGCCACGATCACGGCTGTCAGCATGGGATCGGTGAAATTTTTTTCACAATCTCATGCTTTCCAGCCTGGGGGAGAGATGTGGGGTCTTATTGACCCCACATCTCTCCATAAAGAGGACCTGTCATCAATGATTCCTATTACAATGGATGTTTACATTCCTTGTAATAGGAATAAAAGTGATCAAAAAAAAAGTTGTAAAATTAAAAAAATAAAGTCAAAGAAAAAAATTTGTTTTTTAAAACGCCCCTATCCTCGGTAGCTCGCGCTCAGAAGCGAACGCACACATTAGTCCCGTTCACATATGTAAACAGTGGTTAAATTGATGAAGAAATTTGTTGTTATTTTTTGTTTTGTTTTTTTGGATATTTATTATAGCAGAAAGTAAAAATATTGTGTTTTTTTTCCCAAAATTGTCGTTCTTTTTTTGTTTATAATGCAAGAAATAAAAAGTGCAGAGCTGATCCAATATCATCAAAAGAGAGCTCTATTTGTGGGAAAAAAGGACATCAATTTTGTTTGTGTACAGCGTTGCACGACCGTGCAATTATCAGTTATAGTGACGCAGTGCCGTATCACAAAAAATGGCCTGGTCATTAACTGGCCAAATCCTTTTGGGGCTGAATTGGTTAATGATAGGTGTACTAGAGTAATTGAAAACCAACAGACAGAACAGTTATGACATGCATGCTGATTCTGTGTAATTGAATTATTACTTTAAAAGGGCATGTTCAAAATAATAGCAGCGTGGAGTTAAATTTTTGAGTTCATTCAGTCTATAAAAAAACAGGTGTCAAACAAGTGGCACTTATTTAAGGACGAAGGCAGCAAATGTTGTTCATGCTGGGTATTGTGCATGTCTCTCTGGCAATCTGAGGAAAATGGGTCGTTCCAGACATTGTTCAGAAGAACAGCGTACTTTGAGAAAGTTGACTGGCGAGGGAAAACATATAAAGAATTTTAAACACTGATAGGCTGCTCAGCTGAAATGATCTCAAATGCAACCAAAACCAGAAAGACGTGGGTGGAAACGGAACATTCAATGGGATCAAAGAATAGCCAAAATGGCAAAGACTCAGCCAATGATCAGCTCCAGGGATGAGCAAAGAAGGTCTAAAGTTGCTTATGAGTACTGTAACAATTAGAAGATGCCTATGTGAAGCCAGGCTATCCGCAAGAAGCCCCTGCAAAGTCCCATTGTTGAAAAGACGACATGCTGAAGAGGTTTACAATTTGCCAAAGAACACATTGACTGGCCTAAAGAGAAATGGCGCAACATTTTTGAGCAAGATTGTTCTTTTTGGGTTTAGGGGCCGCAGACAGTTTGTCAGACGACCCCCAAACACTGAATTCAAGCCATAGTACAATGTAAAGCATGGTGGCGCAAGCATCATGATATGGGGATGCCTAGTTATCGCATACCAGGGATCATGGATCAGCCCGCCATGTGATGCACATCATAATACTTGAAGAGTTTGTGTTGCATGTTTTAAACACACTGCTATTATTTTTAACACAACCGTATATGTGGTTTGTGTGTGCTAGGTAAAGCTAAAGCAGTCCATACATAATTCTTTTTTTCATTCGAACAGCAGGTTAAACAAAAAAATAGAAAAACAAATTTCCCCAATCATATATATGATGTGGATGGCGAAATCCTCCTGCTATGCCTTTTGTGTTCTGATAGCGGGGAGACTTCCCCCTCTGTCAGAATACACTGATCAGTGCTGCTGACTATAGTCTACGGCACTGGTCAATTGAGAACAACTCGACAGGCTGGTTGTACAACTTTTTCACTCAGTTGATCGACTTCTGTACAACCAGCCTTGCCCATACATGGATTGAAATTTGGTTCGTACCTGCTGAGCCAGCCGAATTTCAATAAAATTTATGGCTGGCTTAACCACTTAAGGACCAGCATCGTTTTGAGATTTTGGTGTTTACATGTTTAAAACAGTGTTTTTTTTTGCTAGAAAATTACTTAGAACCCCCAAATATTATATATTGTTTTTTTTCTAACACCCTAGAGAATAAAATGGCGGTCATTGAAATACTTTTTTTCACACCGTATTTGCGTAGTGGTCTTACAAGCGCACTTTTTTTGGAAAAAATTATCTTTTTTGAATAAAAAAATAAGACAACAGTAAAGTTAGCCCAATTTTTTTTTATGTTGTGAAAGATAATGTCACGCCAGTAAATTGATGCCCAACATGTCACGCTTTCAAATTGCACCCGCTCATTTAATGGCGTCAAACTTTTAACCTCAAAAATCTCCAATGCTCTCGCTCTAACGATTGCGGAGATACCTCACGTGTGTTTTAACAACCGTTTTCATATGCAGGCGCTACTTACGTATGCGCTTGATTCTGCGCGCGAGCTTATTTATTTTACTTGATTTTATTTTTACACTGTTTAAAAAAAATTGGGTCACTTTTATTCCTATTACAAGGAATGTAAACATCCCTTGTAATAGAAAAAAGCATGACCGGTCCTCTTAAATATGAGATCTGGGGTGAAAAAGTTTTCAGATCTCATATTTGGACTTGAATGCAATAAAAAAATATAATAATTTTGTAATTTGAAAAAATGTGCCTTTAAGAGGCATGGGCGGAAGTGACTTTTTGACGTTGCTTCCGCCCAGCTATGGTATGGAGACGAGTGGGGGGCCATCTTTCCCTCACTTGTCTCCATACCTGACAGGAAAACAGATGCAATCGCCTCCGCCGCTGCCGATGGCTTCGGAGGACACCAGATCACGGCGGGAGAGGGGGCCCTCTCCCGCCACCGATAAAAGTGATCTTGCGGCGAATTCACTGCAGAGACTAATTTTATCTTGTAGCCAGCCGAACACTGGGATACCGGGGTTATGGCAGCTAGCTGCTGCCATAACAACGATATCCGTCCCAAAATTAGGGACGTACATCGGCGTGCGGTGGTCGGCAAGTGGTTAAGATGTGTACATCCGGTCGTTCTTTAGGTAGTCAGTTTGGTCAAGAGTTGGGGAGCCTCTTCTACTAGTTATCCTTGTCTTTCTTCCAGAATGTTCCTGGAGGTGTAGTGTCAATGAAAGAATAGTCAACGTTTGTGGGCATGTTAAATGCTCCTGACACTAATGAATGTTATGATGAATAATCATTACCTTAATTAACTATGCTATATATTGTTTACTATTAACGTAATAATAATTTCCCTTTTTAATGATGCTGAAATTATGACTAAGGGAACATATCTCAAATTTCTATTTCATATTTCTTGTTTTAAAATTAGTAATATTTGAACATTTTTATTTTACAAGGCAAGTTATGTTACCCTGAAGGGACCCATGTGGCAAATATACCACATTTTCTTGATGATAAAACTGTGATGAAAACCTCTGCAATTTATTCTGATGCTAATGTTTTCTCTTATGGACAATTTTTTTTTATTTTTTTTTAGATTGTGAACCTTATAGAAGAAACTGGGCACTTCCATATCACAAACACAACCTTTGACTTTGACCTTTGTTCCCTTGATAAAACTACAGTTCGCAAACTACAGAGCTACTTGGAGACGTCTGGGGCATCCTGAGAGTATACAATGGACCTGCCTTATGTGGACAATTAGACAGGAGTCAGTACAACTGAACTGCTTGTATTCATTCAGGATGTTAAAAGTGGGTCTGTTACTCTAAAGAGCGACAAGAAACAAAACATCTTTGGATGGTTAACTTCTTTCTAGTTGTTTTTTTTTTATGCCCAAAGTGGAAAATGATGAACCACAATTAAAAATAAATCATCCTTCATATTATACATTTTTTGGAGATTAAACCTGGAAAGCCTTGAAAAAGAAGACATAGACAACATGACTTATTTCATTAACTAATGTGCTCAGGATCATGTGTCTCCGTATGACGCACTTATGTTGAGCACACACTGCCTTACTACGTGACTGATCTATTTATTACCGCATATCTAGGTTCCAAACATCAGTATGGGAATGACACTACCACATGCTACAAGGTCCAGTTCACCCATCCAAAAATACACACTCCGCTCTAAGAGCAGGACTGCATCAGAAACATGATGATGATGACTCTATTCACAAGAACATTTCTCAGCTTACACAGCAAATACTTGGTTTCTCTTTCCACTGGTATGTTACATGGACTGGTAGACACAAATAGGAAGACCCAAAAGTGGACCAAGCTCGGTTTTTACTGTCAACTCTGTTTAATTTAGGATTCTTCTTTCCATGATGTCATCATAAGGATCTTCCATGAATGCACCCAAACACCGTTATGTGACTTGTAGCCTTACAAAGTGAAATCATGTTCAGATACAAGAATAGGTGTTGAGCTGATCTGAATCCTAGCAATGTTTATCTACTTAATGTGCTTGTGGCTCTAAATGTGATCTATTTCTCTCCCTGTCTCAACTATATATATCTATATATATATATATATATATATATATATATTTGTTTGTTTACAAAAGTAGGGGCAGCCTACAGTTTCTTTGTTGAAAAGGACCTTGACTCTCCATTCTTACCTTAAGAAATGGTGTAGAAATGTCTTAATTTGAGACTATTTATTACATTTTCACTGTCTATAGTTGACAGTTGTGTTAATTATTGCTACCATGGATGAAATGGCATTTAACATTTTAGGTTTTTTTTCCATATGTTCATCTTTGTTTATGCTCACTAATGTTAATGTTTTTCTATTCAGAAATTAAATTTCCTTTCCTTTAAAGAAAGTCTTATACAGTTCTCTGTCGGGATCAGTTCTTTTGTACCTTTTTGGATTAGCTTCAGGAATCCATTATATTGTTTACATATAAAATGTGCATACAATGAGATGCTGGTGTTTGTGTCTTGAAAGTAAACACAAGTTACTTAGTTTTGCTTTAATATAGTTTCATCAGATTATTTCTGTAATGAAACCATTGAGACTGGAACGTACATGCAGTTTTACACCTACATTGTGTAGTAACAAAATAAGCAACTATGTCTGTTCATATAGATTGCACTGAAAGTGAACCTGGTGTTATCGAACCATTATACTCGGTTACACTATTACTGAAGTGTCCCCCTGTCATATAAAACAAAAGATCTGTACACAAAGTGTGGCCAACAATAGACATGTAAAAAAATCACGTCTGTTTTCTGAAATCCAGTACTGCCATTATGCTTGATGACTACAACTGTAGTAACTTAATTTGCCTATGTTCAGTCGTAGCTGTGATCACAGGGAAGCCAACAGGCATTGGTGCCTCTGTTGAAGAAGCAGTTTACTACGATGAGGGCGGTTTATAAGTGTTGATTATATAAAAAAAAATGCAGAGGGTACATATATTATTCTGTTAAAGATTACATTTCTTAGTTTTCATAGGGTTACAACCTTAGTCAGATTTTATTGCCCTTTACTGAAAATTCACCTTTACATCTTTTGCTGATAAGTATATCATTATTGTGAAAAAATAGCTCCAAAACAGGAATCCTTTTTTTATATTATTATACAGGATTTGTATAGCGCATACAGTTGACGTAGCGCTTTACAATGTAAAGGTGGACAGTACAATTACAATATAGTTATATACAGGAGTAGGCGGGTCCTGCTCATGGAGCTTACAATCTAAAGGAGCATGGAGAAGGCAATATCCTTCTTCAGCTTGGATATTTCTTCTCACTACTGGCCCCGTGACAATGTTTTTACAAGGTCAGAAAACAAGAGGAATCCCCCTAGCAAGGTGGATAGTAATAAAATCATAATGGAGATTTATAGCCTTTCCAATTTATTTATCTTGAAACTGGAAAAAAATTTCCTGGAGTTTCACTTAAATTATTTATTTGGCCAGTTTAACTTTTTAGCTTACTACTAGCCCGATTATTTCATTAACTGCAGATCAGTTTAGTGATCCATTCATTAGGTCATTGAACATGCACATTTTTTAAACATTCCAGAATATATTAATTAAATATAAAAACAATCAAATACTCCAACATTCACAATAAGCTTGCTGTCACAAACTCACATTAATAATTGCCATGGCTGCAGCTGTAGGAACTTTTTAAAAAATAAAGAAAATCCAGTGTCTGCCACCTCTACAGGTAATCTTCATCAACCATATTGTATGATTGTCAAAAAACACTACCTGTGAACTATGGAAAACAATTGAATTCACATTTCCTACTAATTGCCTCTGTGACCTAACAAGTCATTACGATAACGCATCATTTTTATGATTAAGCAAATGGACATGTTGCCTGCATTTGCATTTCTACTGTTCTCCTATGCTGCATCCAGTCTATATATTCCTCCTACCTAGTTTTGTGCCACTTGTCACATGTGTTTACTTGGTTACTATATACTTTAGTGTGGTATATTTTTTTCCCAACATGTTTCAATATCTTTGCATTTCTTTCAGCCCAAAGAGTTAATATTTTTGTATTTCATTTTTTTCCCTACTTTTACGTGTATGTTTTACCATGGAAGGACTTGAGTTGCTTCCTGAACAAGTGTACTTTCCAGTAATGTTATGACTCTATAGGATGATTGGCATGAAGCATACTTGAAGCATTTTGTTGTATAGTCTACTTATCAATGTGCAATTTATATCAAGCAAACCGTAAAATTTAAAAATGACGCATGTGTGTTGTTTCTTGTTTCCTGTTTATTTGGTTATGTTTGATCTGTATGGAATTATCCAAACAATCTACCATTTTACTAGCTGGTGCACAATCTACAGTTTGTCATTATTAAATCAATGTGTATGTACTATTTGGTGCATAATAACATTCAATAATTTTGTGTTATTTGAATCAGATTTTAGATCATATAAAAGTTGACTAGTTATCACTGTTACCTATAATGTTACATGTAAGACATTTTAGGAAGCACAGCAGCACTGATTTTTTTTTAACATTTGTTCATCAAATATATATATAATTTATCTCTGCTTAGAGGTATTGAAGAGAAGGCATCTCATTTTAATGGTAAACTCTATTATATTAGCAGGTTTAAACCGTGGTCTAGTAATTTCTGCGAAGCAAATGACCACTTCAGATAACCTTCTTTGGGACTGAAAATGATTATCATTAATAGTCCACGTTTGCTTAGTCTGTAAGACTCAGCAATGAACTTGAGATCATGGACTAGAAAAACAACTGTCTTATTTTCTTCTCAGCACAACAATGAACATTTTCTTTTTAATAAAATTGTTATATTGTGTTAGACATTTGTGGTTAAAGTGAGAATAAACTAAAAAAAAAAAAAAAGTTCAGATTCGTTAGATCATAGGAAAAAATGTTAATTGGGTTTTAGCAATTATCCTTAAAATTTTTTATTTTTTTGGGGGAATTCCCCATGAAACATAGTAGTGCACATCATAGCATGTGAGGGTGAAAAAACTCTGCCACTACACAGAGACAAGTGCAGAAAAAGTCAGTAATCCAGAATCATCAGCTGCAGACCACTGACAATACTGGTGACTAGTCCTTTGCTCCCTGCCTGGTTTTGTGTGAACACATCTTCAAGAGTTCAGTTCCTCTCTAATAATACATAAATGTTGGAGGAGACGTGGATAACAGTCTAATGCCGTGTACACCCGACCGGACTTTTCGACAGCAAAGGTCCGACATAAATCCACCAGACAATGCAATCGTGTGTGGGCTTCATCGGACCTTTGCTGTCTAAAAATCAGACAGACTTTAGATTTAGAACATGTTTCAAATCTTTCCGACGTACTCGAATCCGGACGAAAAATCAGTTTGTATGCTAGTCCGACGGACGAAAACCTATGCTAGGGAAATTATTGCCTACTGGCTATGAACTTCCTTATTCTAGTCCGGTTGTATGTCATCATGATTGTGTGTGGCCAAGTCCGTTCATTTGGTAAGTCCGACGGAACTCCGCTGAAAAGTCAGTCAGGAAGACCATCGGACCTAGTCTGCCAGAAAGTTTGGTCATGTGTACACGGCATTAGGATATTAGAAATGCTGCTTTTCTACATCTTCACAATATGTGAAGTACAATAAATCAGAGCCCCAAAGAACATATCTGGATCTTGGTTTTACACTAACAAATATGCAAGTAACATGATTGCCAAATACTGCAGAAAAAAACCCACTACCTTCCATATTTCAATGTTTTTTAACCACTTCCCACCCACATCAATTCTGACATTTTTTCTCCTACATGTAAAAAATCATCTTTTAAAGCAGAGGCCCTAGATGATGAAGTAGTAATTTTTTAATGTCACGCTGTATTTGTACAGTGTCTACAGTGTTATCTCACATGTGTACAATCACCATTTACATATGTGTGAGGGACCTACATGCACGTGAGCACATTTATTTTATTTAAATTTACTTTAATTGTACATTTTCATTTTTATAGCAACTTTATTGTTCTCACAAGGCATGAACAACATTCCTTGTGATAACATGAACCATGACAGATCCTCTTTATGGAGAGACCAGGGATGCATTAGACCCCATATCTCTCCTCTAGCCTCCAAAGCATCTGATCAAACCAAGATCAATTTGAACAGATGCTTTCACAACTGCAAGTGACAAAATCCTTGTTGCTTCTGGTTTCTGAGGAAGGAACAATGTCAGTTCCTCTCTCTTTGTTCATTGCACCAGATGCCACCAGTTGGAGCAGTCCCAGGATCGCCTTGATGGGATTGGAGAACCAGGGAAAGGCAAGATTGGGTTGACCCCTTTCCACTTTCTCTAGACATGATTGAGTGGCTGTATGGCCACTTGAATCACTTCTTTACAAAAGAAAATCGCCTGCTGAAAATTTTGACACTGGGATAATCACTGTAGCTGCAGTCATCATCCCAGTATAAGCACTTTAATCCTACTAGTTAAGGACAAATAAGGCTTTTTGTTCATGATATTGTCTTTTCTTTATTGTACATCATAGGACACAGAGGCTCAAGTAATTACTTGGTGGGTTATAGGCCTACCTTCAGGTGTTGACACTGGTATAACCAATACAGGAAGTTGACTCCCCTCTATAACCCCTCCTCCTTCCAGGAGCACTCAGTTTTTTTGCCAGTGTCTAAGGTGTTGGTCACGAGTGAAGATGTGCTCTGCGGAGCTCCAGGAGGGATCCATGCTGGATTTAAAGAAACCTCCACAATCAGATCCATCCTCGCCACTGAGTCCATAGGATGGTACCTGGACCTCGATGCAAGAACAAGGTTTTGCCTGTAATGCTTCTCTTCTCTGAGAGTTGGACCCTAGGAACCAGGACTCTTTTTGGTCTTGCTACATTTCCTGAAGTTGTCCTGAGGGGTGCTGTACAAGGCCCAAAGGAGCGGAACCCCTTTTAAAAGGGCCCTAGTCTTTGAGCGTGTTTAAACGCAGCCCGCCGTGATGGGTGAAAGTTGGATCTGTCTGTTAAATCAGCAGTATCCTGCAGCGAGGACAAGGTAAGGGAAGAAGCTTTGCTTTTTCCTTCAATATACCTTATATGCCTTATAAATGTCTCCTCTATAAGGAGTAACTTACGCTACCTATGATGTGTCTTAGTGCATCTCTGTCTCAGAACATGTGTGGTCCCAGCGGCAGAGGGGGTTCTTACTTAAATAGATCTTGTGGGATTTGGTAAAAAATACAGCAGTTGCTAATACAGAGATGTGTATAAACTTCTATATGGGCAGTGGCTGATTGGTTGACGCAGCTGCTTTAGCTGCATGGTTTAATTACAACCCAGCACTTCCACCTAGTAACATTGGGAAACGCCCTATGCTTCTGTGGGTTAAAAAAACTATAAATCTGCGGACAGAACCCCCCCTCCCCCTTCCCATCTTCCCCTCCCCCCTTGTAGAGGTGTATAGTACGTTCACCTTTGTGTTGGCCATTCAGGTCCCTAGCAGGGCCTGAGAACGCAGAGGGGCATGTCCGCAAGGTCACGTAGTGCTGTGAATGGCATGTCCGCAAGGTCACACAGCACTCGCCGCATAGCTGAGGGGAAGCGCTGAGGATGCCAATCAGGTTCCACCTGAGGCTTTATATCACAGACACTCTAATTTCAGAAAGACATTTTAACTGAAGAGAGGCAGTCTGTCACACTAATGCCGCATACACACGATCAAACAATCCGGTGACAATCCCCCCGTGTGTAGGCTCCAGCAGACTTTTTTTACACAAAAGTACGGCAGACTTAGAAAGTAGTTTTGCACTCCAATCTTTCCGCCGGACTCGCATTTCGGCGGACAATCCGGCCGTGTGTGTGCCAGTCCGCCGTACTTTTGAAATGAGCGGACTTTTCCCGCCCGAAGGAGGTGTCGCTGGTCCCGTCACCTGGTATGGACTTAAAGGGGAACCCCTACGCCAAAAAATTGGCGTGGGGGTCCCCCCCAGGTCCACATTAGACCCTTATCCGTGCATGCTACCCGGCCGGCCAGGAAAGGGGGTGGGGACGAGCGAGCGCCCCCCACCCCAAAGCACCTTGTCCCCATGTTGATGAGGACAAGGGCCTCTTCCCGACAACCCTGGCCGTTGGTTGTCGGGGTCTGCAGGCGGGGGGGCTTATGGGAATCCTGGAGCCCCCTTTAATAAGGGGGCCCCCACCCTATGTGAATGAGTATGGGGTACAATGTACCCCTACCCATTCACCTGTGAAAAAATGTAAAAAAAAACACAACGCACAAGGGTTAAAATAGTTTATTGCACAGCTCCGGGGGTCTTCTGTCCGTCTTCGGGGGTCTTCTCGCCGGACTTCTCCGCTATCATCTGCTAGCTCTTTTGCTAGCAGAGGAGCCCGGCTTTCTTCTTCTTCGCCGCTGCCCTCTTCTTCCGACTTCGGGGATCTTGTCGCCCTCTTCGGGGGGTCCTGTCCCCCTCTTCGGTTCTTCTTGCCGGGCTTCTGTCGCCATGGCTCAAGGGTTGACCAGACAGATTCCCAAACAAGAGCAAGGTTTGAGGTTTTACTCAAACCTAATTACAGTGCCAAAGCCAAATGGGGATATCAGACCAAGTCTAGCTCTACGTAATCTAAATTGGTTCCTGAAAATCCGCTCCATTTGCATGGAGTCAATCAAGTCAGTCGTTTCCATCCTGCAAGGAGAAAAACTTCTGGCATCCATCGACATCAGAGATGCATAGCTGCTTGTCCATATATTTCCTCCTCACCAGAGGTTTCTGCGGTTCAAAGTAGAACAGAAGCATTTTCAGTTAATAGCCTTGCCCTTCGGGCTTGCTACAGCACCTCGGGTATTCACTAAGGTATTAGCCCCACCTCTAGTCAGGTTAAGGGCACAGGGCATAACTGTCTTGGCTTACTTAGACAATCTATTGTTAATAGACCAGTCAGTGGCTTGCTTGAAGCAAGGTCTAGCCATCCAAGCAGTTACCTGGAGGGTTTGGGTTGGATTCTCAACCTAAAGAAATCCTTCTTAAAGCCACTAAGAAGGCTGAAGTATCTGGGCCTGATCATAGACACAGCCCAGAAAAGGGGTGTTCTTGCCTCCCGCAAGGATCAGCTCCATACAGGAGCTGGTGAAGATGATCAGGTCGAAGAGAGATCCTTCAATTCGCCTTTGCATGAGGTTATTAGGGAAGATGGTAGCCTCATTCGAAGCAGTTCCCTATGCACAATTCCAAAACTGAAAGCCGTATTCTGTCTGCTTGGAACAAAACGATTCAAGCTTTGGACTTGCCAAAGTGGCTGTCCCCATGAGTGTCCCAAAGCCTCAGTTGGTGGTTACTATCTGGGAACCTGCTGAAGGGAAAGTCCTTCAGATAAATTATCTGGAAGGTAGTAACGACAGATGCCAGCCTTTCAGGCTGGGGAGTAGGAGCCTTGCCCATCGACATCCTAGAGATTCCGGCAGTGTATCTGGCTCTAGAAACCTGGACCTCCAGGTTAAAGGATTGTGCTGCCAAGATCCAGTCTGACAATGCCACGGCTGTGGCATATATCAATCACAAGGGGTCACCAAGAGTCTCTCTCAGTTTAGAGAGAGGTGAACCAGATTCTAACTCGGACAGCAGAGAATGTCTCATGCCTATCGGAAGTTTTCATTCCGGGAGTAGAGAATTGGCAGGTGGACTATCTAAGTCGCCGGCAGTTATTCCCAGGAGAATGGTCTCTTTACCTCATGGTGTTTCAGGCTGTTTGCCAAAGATGGGGGACTCCGGACGTAGACCTTCTAGTGTCTAGATTCAACACTAAGCTTTATAGAGCCTGGAAAGCTTATGTTTCCTGGTGTGAGTCCAAGGGTTGGTACCCTCGGAGATATATCATAGGCAGAATTCTTACCTTTCTACTATTAAGCGTAGAGATGAAGTTGGCCCTGAGTACTATTAAGGGCCAAGTCTCAGCCTTATCAATTTTTATTTCAAAGACTGCTTGCTATGCATTCTTTAGTTCAGGTTACAGCCATTCGAACCGTTGCAGCATGTTCCCTTAGTCCTTCTGACTAGGAAGCTGATATTTTCATTTGCTATATCCTCAGCAAGGAGGATTTCAGAATTGGCTGCTCTTTCTTGTAAGGAGTCATATTTGATTATTCATGAGGACAGAGTAGTGTTACGCCCTCGACCAGGTTTTTTGCCAAAAGTGGTTTCAGGCTTTCATCTGAATGAAGATATTATCCTGCCAGGGTTTTTTCCCAAGACCTTGTTCCAGGGAAGAAAGGTCACTACCCCAAGGTTCAGTGTTGGCACCCTTACTTTTTAATATCTTTATAAATGATATTGGGTCTGGGATCAAAAGTAACATTTCCGTCTTTGCAGATGACACCAAGCTATGCAGTGGAATAACGTCCTTACAGGATGTCTCCAATTTACAAGCCGACCTCAATGCTCTGTCTAATTTGGGCGACTTTGTGGCAGATGAGGTTTAATGTTGAGAAATGTGAAGTTATGCACTTGGGGGCTAAGAATATGCATGCATCATACATGCTAGGGGGAGTACAACTGGGGGAATCCATAGTGGAGAAGGATCTGGGGGTTTTGGTAGATCATAAGCTTGATAATAGCATGCAATGCCAAGCTGCGGTTTCCAAAGCGAGCAAAGTCCTTTCCTGTATTAAGAGAGGTATGTACTCCAGAGAGAGAGATATCATTTTGCCCCTGTTCAAATCATTAGTAAAACCTCATCTGGAATATGCAGTTCAGTTTTGGGCACCAGTTCTCAAAAAGGATATCGGTGAACTGGAGAAAGTGCAGAGAAGGGCAACCAGACTGATAAGAGGCATGGAGGAACTCAGCTATGAGGAAAGATTAGAGGAACTGAATTTATTCACTCTTGATAAGAGGAGATTAAGGGGGGATATGATCAACATGTACAAATATATAAGGGGTCCATATAGGGAACTTGGTGTTGAGTTATTCACTTTACAGTCAACAAAGAGGACAAGGGGGCACTCTTTACGTCTAGAGGAAAAGAGATTTCATCTCCAAATAAGGAAAGGTTTCTTCACAGTAAGAGCTATGAAAATGTGGAATAGACTCCCTGCAGAGGTGGTTATGGCCAGCTCAGTGGATTGCTTTAAGAAAGGCCTGGATTATTTCCTAAGTGTACATAATATAACTTGGTACTAACATTTATAGGTAAAGTTGATCCGGGGAAAATCCAATTGCCTCTCGGGGAATCAGGAAGGAATTTTTTCCCCTGCTTTAGCAAATTGGATCATGCTCTGCTGTTTTTTTTTGCCTTCCTCTGGATCAAC
This sequence comes from Lithobates pipiens, assembly GCF_037356315.1. NCBI lineage: Eukaryota > Metazoa > Chordata > Amphibia > Anura > Ranidae > Lithobates > Lithobates pipiens. The sequence continues at coordinate 73,640,858 of NW_027507718.1, forward strand.
TGTGGGTATAGAATTGGGTATATGGGCTGGTATGATATTTATATATATATATATATATATATATATATATATATATATATATATATATATATATATATATATATATATTTTTTTTTTTTTTTTTGGTTGAACTGTATAGACTTGTCTTTTTTCAGCCTGACTAACTATGTAACTACATTGTCTTAATGTAGTAAGAGCAGTGAAAATGTATTTAAGAAAACTGCTCCGATTCGTAAGACTGATGTCTTATTTTGTCTGCCAGAGGGTCCTAAGAAGGGACAGGCAGCATCAAAATCCACTGTCACTAAGTGCATTTGGCAAGTTATAATTCAAACTTATGATTTAAAGGGAAAGATTCCTCCTTTTCAAGTTAAGGTGCACTCTACCAGAACGGTTGGTGCTTCTTGGGCAGTGCGTCACCAGGCCTCCAGGTCTCAAATCTGCAAGGGCGCAACTTGGCCTTCAGTACATACATTTGCAAAATTTTATCAAGTGCATATAAGATGGAATGAGGATATCGCCTTTGGGCGCAGTGTGCTGCAGGCAGCAGTATAAGTCCTCAGGTCTGGGGGTTACCCTACAGGTTGCCCCTCCCCTCAAGTAGCATTGCTATGGGACATCCCACCAAGTAATTACTTGAGACTCTGTGTCCTATGATGTACGATAAAAAAAATAGGATTTTTAAAACAGCTTACCTGTAAAAATCCTTTTCTTGGAGTACATCATAGGACACAGAGCTCCCTCCCCTCTGTTTTATGGGGTGAGAGTATATTACTTGCATTGCTTGGCTACAAAAACTGAGTGCTCCTGGAAGGAGGAGGGGTTATATAGGGGAGTCAACTTCCTGTATTGGTTATACCAGTGTCAACACCTGAAGGTAGGCCTATAACCCACCAAGTAATTACTTGAGACTCTGTGTCCTATGATGTACTCCAAGAAAAGGATTTTACAGGTAAGCTGTTTTAAAAATCCTATTTTTTGTTCAGCAATCCTTAGGCAGTGTTCGTTTAAATACTGTTACTGCAGATAAAAAATGCACGATTTTATGTGTAATTTGTCCTGGTAAATCACCCTAAAATTAGGATTCTGGTGCAAAGCATTGCAAAGATATTTACAAATTAAATGAAAATAGAAAAGAACAAAAAAAGAAATCTACAGGAAAATAACGATTGAATGGTGAAGGAGAATAACGAGTTAATTAGGGCTGATTAGAGTTCACTAAGGGTTAATAGAGGGTTAAACAAAAGAACAATTTATTAAGGAAAAAAAAAGACAGAAAACCTTTTTGAAAGAAATTCCTTCCAATGAACTTCAGGGGAACAAATCCTTCAGTTAGTTTTTTCGGGTTTACATCCACTTTAAATATATTTAAATGAAGACTTCTACCTGGTAGAGTAGAGAATGTCAAGTCACCTGTGCCCAGTGTTGCCACGAAGAGTTAATCCAGCTTTGAGCAATCCTCTTATTTTTTTTTACTATGATAAAAAAACGAAACAGATACATTTGTGTCACCACTCCCCCCCCCCCCCCCCTGCTGTGACTGACATCTGATTTCCTTATCTCATGCACGAGCATGCGAGTAGAGAGAGTCTCTACTGCATCCATCACCGACTGTATAGGACGTGCAGGAGTAACCGGGGGGCAGTGAGTGCGCCTGGAACACGCTCTTTTCACTCCCCAGGCGCGAGGTTCGTCCTCACGATGCTGCCTGGCCAAGGGGAGTGTAGAGGTGGGAGGGGAGTCTTGCGACTCTGCCCCCAGAGCACCAGTAAATTGACTCACCCACCAATTCCAGAGTTTTGCCAGGCTCCTTCTGCAGAAGGGGGTGACATTTTCAAGGTAGCTATACATGCAGCAGAATTGCATATATGTATACATTGATACTGTGACATTAGTTGATACATAGCGAGCGGTGGGTTTACATCTACTTTAACCACTTCAGCCCCCGGAAGAATTTGTCCCCTTCCTGACCAGGCCATTGTGATTCTGCACTTTTTACGCTTTAACTGACAATTGCACGGTCATGCGACGTTGTACCCAAACAAAATGTATGTCCTTTTTTTCCCCCACAAATAGAGCTTTCTTTTGGTGGTATTTGATCACCTCTACGTTTTTTTATTTTATGTGCTTATTTGAAAAAAATCACACTTTTGTCGTTTTTACTATAATAAAAATCCCAATTTTTAAAAAACAAAATAATTTTTTCCCCCGTTTAGGCCAATATGTATTCTTCTACATATTTTTGGGAAAAAAAATCGCAATAAGTGTATATTGATTGAAAATTATAGCATCTACAAAATCGGGAATATATTAATGGCATTTTTTTTTTTTTTTTTACTAGTAATGTCTGCAATCTGCGATTTATTGGGACTGCGATATTGCGGCTGACACTTTTGACACTATTTTGGGACCATTGACATTTAGAAACCGATCAGAGCTAAAAAATAGCCATTGATTACTGTATAAATGACACAGGCAGTTAAGGGGTTAACACTAGGGGGCGATCAAGGGGTGTCACCTCAGTGTCTTCTAACTGTAGGGGGATGGGACTGACTAGGGGAGGAGAGAGATCGGTGTTCATACTTTGTATGAAAACATGATCTGTCTCCCCTCCCCTGAGAAAACCGGGATTTGTGTGTTTACACCCACAGATCCCGGTTCTCGCTCTGTCACAAGTGATCTCGGGTGCATCAGCGCTGGAAGCATGCACACGCCCTGCTGTTAAGTCTTAAAGGAGCGACATACAGTTTTCTAGCGCTATTATTAAAACGGTGTATCCAGATTGGCACAACCTTGGTAAAACCTTGAAAGCCATGGCCAGACTCCATGCTGTGGGGCTAGTTTTTATTGTTGCTTAGGACACTGAATCCTACATGGGTGCTCACTTTGGCATTTGGTGCTAAACAAGTCCAGGGCCATTGTCCATCACTGTGGAACCAAGTCCCTGTAGAACTCTTTGGGGGCATGCTCAATGTTTTTGCCAGAGCCTGGACTTTTTATTATCTCCCACTCTTTCGCCATAAGGAATAGTTACAGGATGGTCTACACCTAGGTTACCGCATAATGCTTATGGCATCGCTTACCCTATGCTCCACACCCTATTCCAGGAGTACCCCACATAACCTTGTAACCATGACAGAGAACAGGCAAAAGGGGATCAATGCAAAATCATAGGCGAACAGATGTTCTGCTGAAGGCCCACACAACACTCAGAGTGATGATGTCACGTACCTAGTGGTTGAGCCTGGAATGCAGGGAGCGGACCCTCGTATCCCCTGGCTAATGAACCCCTGGAGATGGAGACAGGTATTCAAAAGTTCAGGGGGCACAAGTGCCTGGCGGATTAAGACCGGTCCGGATAAGCAGCAGGGCACCGACAGCGAGTAGGTAGAGCTGATGGTACTTGACTGTAGCAGGCAGGCACAAGTGGGTAGACTGGCAGGCAGGTGGACGTCAGGAAATACAGGAACCCCAACAGGTAAGCAGGAACAGCAGGGTCAGGTGCAGGCCGGGTCAGCAGGAATCGATCAGCAAGGTACAAGAGGATAAGGCAGAGACGTGGTCAGACAAGCAGAGGTCGTAGACAGGCAGCAACGGATCAGGGTCAAGGAACAAGCCGGGTATCAGGAACCAAGGTAACAGGTACAGGTACAGGAAGCAAGGTCACGGACACGCTGTAGACTGGACAGCACGGATGGAAGGGAGCAAGTGCCTTAAGAAGACCTTAGGGCGCCAAAACGGTCGTGCGACGGGTCAGCGCGCCCCCGCGAGTAGACGTGCGCCCGTTCGTGACCCCACGTGCGTGCGTGCGCTCGTTCAAGTTGACGCGAGTGCGTTCGTTCGCTTTAGCGCGCGTCAAGGGGAAACGACGGGTTCTCCACGACAGGTTTCTACGGGTAAGTCTCCTGTGTACGGCCGAAACGCCAGAGTGATCGTGACAGATGATGATGATGCATCCCTTGAACGGGTGCAGGAAGCGGCTCTAGCACCACTCCTGGCTTCTGATTGTTGCTCTATTCCAAGCGTTCTACAAGCAGCCTATTTGACTAAAACAGAATTCTCTGCATCTGTCACATTTCCTTAGAGAGATTACAACTTTAAATACTTGCTGACCAGCCGCCGCACTTATACTGCGGCAGGTCAGCTCTTCTGCGAGAACCGGCGTACTAGATGTGTGCCGCCCGCTCATAAACGATGTAGACAGAGGCAGAATGGGGACCTGCCTTTGTAAACAAGGCGGATCTCCGTTCTGACAGAGGACATTTCAGAGATCTGCTGTTCCCAGGGATCAGGAACAGCATTCTCTATCATGTCCCAGACAGCCCATCCCCCGTACAGTTAGACCATGTTGAGGGAACATATTTAACCCTGTGATTGCCCCCTAGTGTTAACCCCTTCCCTGCCAGTGTCATTTATACATTATAATATAGTAATGTCACTGGTCCCCAACAAGTGTAATTTAGGGACAGATTTGTCCACTGCAGTGTCGCAGTCAAGCTAAAAATCGCATATCCCCGTCATTACCAGTAAAAACAATTTAAAAAAGTCCCTAAATCTATCCCATAGTTTGTAGAAGCGATAACTTTTTGCGCAAACCAATCCATATATGCTTATTGTGATTAGAAATGTAGAAGAAAACATATTGGACTAAACCGAAGAATAAAATTTAAAAAGTTAATAAAATATATTTATTTCTCTTATATTCACCGACTGACACAGCTTCTCTCTTTAGACCATTGGGTTGTTATGCCACCTTCAGGAGAGGACTAGGCATTACATGTTAACATGTGATAATAAAACTAGGACTTTCTAGTTCGGCCCACATATGACCTGGATACTGATGTCTGCGTCACAGTGTGCCGAGGCCAGCAGCCACCCAGTACTGATCAGAGAGTGGGTCTGTAATAGAATGTCTCCCAGCTCTTCAGGACTGGCAAGTACAGCTTTCCCTACCTCGGTGGGGCTGGGCATTCCCTTGGAGGTCGATTCAGGGGTCCCTCACCTCCCTCTCTTCTCTCCCTGTCCCTATCTTCCCTCCCTGTGGAGGATGCTGCGTGTGGCTGCTTAGCAGTGTGTGTGTCATGTTCAGGGGCTCTCTGGGGGAGCTCTCACCTGTGGGGGGGGGGCTGCACTGGCTGGCTGTGTCCTGAGTAGTGTTTTTCATGTCCCTGGGGGTGCCTGTGAGGCTGTGCCTGTGATATCTGTAGCGCTGAGCACCGCCATTTTAGCTCTGTGCCTCATGGTTTTTCAGTGTCAGCGGCTATCTTAGGTATGGACAAGAGAAAGCATGCTCTCCTGTGTCCCGGGGGCCATTTTCCCTGTGATTTGTCCTTATACTGGATGCCAGCAGCCATTTTCTATAAGCCTGAGCACGTTTTTTTCAGCTTCTCTAGAGACAGCATTTGTTCCTGTAATCCGGTGGCCATTTTCCCAGTGCTTTATCTCCTTATGCTGGACGCTGTGCGGCCATTTTCTTTGAGCCTTAGCTCATTGCAGAGCGGTTTCAGCGCCATTAGCAGCAGCTTTGAATGACACAGAGCGGATTCCTCTGCACCTGGGAGCTGAAAGAGAACACGGACACTACTTGCTGGACAGCACAGAACCTGTCAGTGTGGTGAGTCCTGCGGGAAAGAGCCCCTCAGCCAGCAGCAGTAAGGAGGGTGGACCATCACTGTCCTAAGTGCCCTTCAGGTGGCAGACAGGGTAGGGTCAGCATGGCTTCAGAAACTGGTGTTTCTTCCCCCAAAATCCAGGCAATTGCAACCGGTTCGCCTGTGGAATGCACAGTGCCCTTGGGCGCTTTGTCGGCAGTCCTCAATTCGTTTGTTGCCAAGATGGAGGCGGTACGTGGGCGCAAGGTGCTAAAAAGCGCCCCCTGCACCCCGTCCTCTGGGGAGAGCTCTGACGCAGACTTGGGCCCTGCTGAGGCTGCGTGATACCCTGAGGATTCAGGAGCCAGCAGATCCCTCTGCTGATGTAGCGGTCCCTTTTGGGTCCCGTAAGCCAGCCATTCACCTAAGGTGTTCCCGTATCTGACTTATTTTGACAAGTTAATTTACAAGGAATGGGGTCGACCGCAACAGACCTTTTCGATCCCCAAATATATGGCGGTACGTTGCCCCTTTGAGGAGAGCCTTCTCAAAAAGTGGTTGGCTCCTCCGGTCATGGACCCCCCAGTATCCAGGTTAAACAAAGTAACCACGATCCCGGTAGAAGGGACTCCAGCATTTAAGAATCCCTTCGACAGGAAGGCCGAGGCAGTGGCTCGTTCCTTGTTTACGGTTGTGGGGTCAACCATGCGACCATTACTGGCATCTGCACTTGTGTCGCAGACACTAACTGAGTGGGCAAAACTGTTGCACCGCGAATTGGGAGAACAGCAGGCCTATCCTGTCTGCGTGGAACTAGCAGACCAACTACTGCAAGGCCATAAGTAAGTTTGTGACGCGGCCCTGGATACCCTCTCCCTGTTATCCAGGTCTTCAGTGTCCGCAGTGGTACTGAGGTGCCTGATTTGGTTGAAATGCTAGTCTGCTGACCAGGCATCCAAAATAGCCCTGACGGATCTTCCATTCCTTGGCGACCGGCTCTTTGGAGCCTCCTTGAATGACATTATTAAGAATGCCACAGGTGGTAAGAGTACTCTACTCCCACAGGCCAGGAAGGCTAAGGAGCCACGCCGTAGGCAAGGGCCCTCTTTTTCCGCTCACAAACGGCTTTTTCGTCCGCCTGGAGCTTCGGCTAAATGTCCCCAACCGGACAGGACGACCACGGAAGGACAGAAATGTCCCTGGAACCGCAAGCCTAACAAGCCTGTGAACAAAAGTGCTACCGCATGAAGATTTGCCCCCACCCAAGACTCGGGTGGGGGGGGGGGGTTGACTTTGGGGGTTTGCAGCCCGGTGATCCTCTCGACTGTCCGACCAATGGGTTTGCGATCTGATTTCCTACGGCTACAAGATAGTTCCTTTTCTTTTGGCCGCAAAACAGATTCTTCCCCTCCAGCATACCCGTTCTCCTGGTTCGCCGGGAGACCCTGTTGGGGGCAGTAAGGGACCTGCTGAATCGCGGGGTGATTGTACCTGTTCTGGAATCGGAAACGTTTCCAGGGGTTCTACTCAAACCTTTTTGTAGTTCCCAGGAAGGAAGGGGTATGTTCAATCTTGGATCTAGAAGCCCTCAATCACTTTGGGAAAGTGCAGAGGTTCATAATGGAATCAGTTTGCTCAGTAGTCGCTGCACTCCATCAAGGGGACTCCCTGGCATCCTTAGACATCCAGGATGCGTACCTGCACATACCCTTATGTGATTTGCAGTCGGGGAAGCCCACTACCAGTTTGTAGCGCTCCCTTTTGGTTTGGTATCAGCCCCCCTGAGTCTTTACCAAGGTATTGGCTTCTGTGTTGGCGTTGCTACGGCAATGCGGAATCGCGATCGTGGGTTACCTAGACAATATCCTCCTGAGAGCTTCTTCCGCCTCAGAGTTAGAAGAGGATGTGACGATCACCATGCGGACCCTGCAAGAATTTTTGTGGCTGTTGAAAAATTTGGTGATAGTACCGACTCAGCGCTTGGAGTACCTAGGCTTGCTGCTGGACTCCATGGAAGCAAAAGTGTTTCTCCCTTCAGACAAGCTACAGTAAAACTGCTGATGAACCACAAGTGGTCGTCACTGCGCTTCTGCATGTGAGTCCTGGGACTCATGGTGGCCTCCTTCGAGGCAGTACCATATGCCCAGTTCCACACCAGAGTCCTGCAGAAAGAGATCTTGACAAAGTGGGACAAATCTCCGTTGTCCCTGGATCAACAGATCCAGGTGAGTCAGTTAGTCAGGGGTTCCCTGATCTGGTGGCTGAGGTCCCCGGTGCTTCAGTCTGGGAAGTCGTTCCTACCTCTGAAATGGACGGTGATCACAACGGACGCCAGCCTATTCGGCTGGGGTGGAGTGATGGGAGTTCAGTCGACTCAGGGCCTCTGGTTGATGGAGGAATCCAAGTTGCCGATCAATCTGCTCGAACTGAGAGCGATCAGGCTATGCCTCTCCACATGGTCAATGAGACTGCAAGGGTGTCCGATCAGGATCCAGTCAGACAACGCCACTGCTGTGGCATTCGTCAATCACCAAGGAGGAACAAGAAGCTTGACCGCCGCACGTGAGGTTGCTCACATACTTCGGTGGGCAGAGCGACATGTACCGGCCCTGTCGGCCATTTACATCCCGAGTGTGGAGAACTGGCAGACGGAGACTATCTAAGTCGTCAGATGCTGGACCCAGGCGTATGGGCGTTGCATCTGGAGGTGTTCAGGCTACTGTGCCTGCGGTGGGGCACACCAGACGTGGATCTTCTGGCCTCCCGTCTCAATCGGAAGGTGCCAAGATTCATGTCCAGGACAAGAGATCCGTGGGCAGATGAGTCAGACGTGCTGGTGGCACGTACCAGCTGATCTACGCCTTTCCTCCACTGAAAGTGTTACCACGTCTGTTTCGCAGAGTGGAAGCCAAGGGGATCACAGTAATACTGGCTGCCCCAGATTGGCCTCAGCGTCCTTGGTACGCAGACCTAGTGCACCTGGTGGCAGACGGTCCCTGGCGACTGCCGTTGCGAGAGGACCTTCTGTCTCAAGGTCCGTTTCTCCATCCTGCTTTACCATCACTGGCTTTAATGTCATAGCTATTGAGAGCAAGGTGTTGAGGAACTGGGGGCCGGATGGATTCGGTGATCCCAACTATGTTGAGAGCATGGAAATCTTCTCGGAAGATATATCTTCGTACCTGGAAGGCCTACATCTCCACGTGTGAGGAAAAAGGATGGCGTCCACGCTCCTTTTCTATATCCAGGATCCTGCTGTTTCTTCAGCTAGGGGTGGACCAGAAATTGGCGTTAAGTACCATTAAAGGACAAATATCAGCTTTGGCTGTCCTTTTTCAGCGACTTCTGGCATCTTACTCTCTAGTGGGTACTTTTGCTCAAGGGGTGCGACAAGTAGTCCCTCTGGTGCGTCCACCGTTACCCCCGTGGGATCTGAACCTGGTATTATCGGCGCTTCAAAAACCGCCATTTGAAAATATTAGAGTTTCCCCTGGTGACTCTTTCCCAGAAAGTGTTCTTTCTAGTGGCCATCACATCGGCCAGGAGGGTTTTCGGAACTGGCGTCCTTGTCTTGCAAGTTGCCCTATCTGGTTATCCACAAGGATAAGGTGGTGTTGCGTCCATAACCATCTTTTCTGCCGAAGTTAGTTTCGGCGTTTCACATCAGTGAGGACATTGTGTTACCATCTCTGTGTCCTAAGCCGACACATCTTAAGGAGGTGGCCCTTCATGCTCTGGACATGGTTCGGACTCTGAAGGTGTATTTGTCTGCCACGGCTCCCTTCGGGAAGTCAGACTCACTGTTTGTTTCGGTGGCTGGTCCAACGAAGGCATGGCGGTCTCGTCGGCCACCATTTCCAGGTGGATCAGACAGATTGTAGTACAAGCCTATGCCTTGAAGGGGCAGGTGCCCCCCTTTCTGGTCACGGCCCAGTCCATAAGGGCAATCGGAACATCTTGGGCCTTCCGACATCAAGCGTCTGATGCTCAAGTGTGTAAAGCAGTGACCTGGTCGTCTGTCCACACGTTTACAAAATTCTACAAGGTAGATGTCAGTGCATCTGATGATGCCTGTTTTGGCCACAAAGTTTTGCAGGCGGCTGTATAGATGCATTTTTTTTTCCTTTTTTCCTGTTTTTTGTGGTAAAAACGCAGTACCTTTTAAGTTAATGCACTGTTGCATTCGTTACCGCAGTTTTTGGTGCAGTTTGAGGGTAGGGCTTCTCTGAGGAGCACCCTGTTTTTTTTGTGGTGATTATTCCACACACTGTAGTTTTTTGTGGGTAAAATTTGTACTAGCTCCCACATGCCATGGTGGATGAAGTTTTATGCTTTTTTTCCCACCCCTCATTTTGGCAAAGGGCATCAATTTTGTTTGGGTATAACGTTGCATGACTGCACAATTTTCAGTTAAATTGACACCGTGTCCTACTGCAAAAAATGGCTGGGTCATTAAGGGGTCAGATCCTTCCGGGGCTGACAGCCATCTCCATCCAGACTGCAAAAACACCACGTCTCTTCTCCTACTCCAATTTGTTAACCAGAGTTGGATCCTGATATGCAAGTCCTAGAGGATTCAGACATAGAAGGTAATGAATAAGATATTGAGGCAGTATTTAACCTCCTCCCATCCAGCCAATGTATATAAATAGCCAGATGGGAGCTTCACCAATCTCAGTGGACTTTCCGTACGTCCCTCAGAACAGGTGCCAGCTCGCATAAGCATGATCCTGTGCTGGATGTGATCACAGGACACAGCCAAGATGGGATCAGGATATGGGTGCTTTGATTGTCCCTCCCAATCACGTGACGGCTGTGTCCAATCACAGCCTTCACAGTGTAAACAGAGACACGCCTCTGTCAGTTCTCCCCACTGAGCTCAGTGCAGGGGGAGGTGGGGGATCTGAAGCCTTTTTGACAGCTCTGTTTGTAAGGATGATTTTACACACACAGCTCTCAGATCTCCACACACAGTACACCAAGCACCACTGTCTCTGTCCTCAAACATCTGTCACAGTGCACAAAACATCTGTCAGTGTCCCATCACATCTTTACCAGTGAACAAAACATCTGTCACAGCACTCCATCACATCTGTACCAGTGCACACAAACAATAGTGTTTAATTGTGTCATCAACATCTGTCAGTGGCTGCCGGTGGGCGATCAAATATCTGTCATAGTGTACAAGTGCACAAAAACATCTGTTAGTGTACCAGTGTCTCACTAATAAATAAAACATTTAAAGCGCCTTGTCCCCCCATGCTCGCGAGCAAAGGAGAACGTACACATTTGTCACGTACATGTATGTAAACAGCGATCACACCACACATGTGAGATATCAAAGGCGAGAGCAATAATTCTAACACCAGACCTCCTGTGTAACTCTAAACTGGTAACCTATAAAGGCTTATAAAGCAACGCCTATGGATATTTTAAATACTGACATTTGACACCATTTCACAAGCATGCGCAATTTTAAAGCGTGATGTGTTTGGTATCCTTTTAAGTGGTGCATTACCATATTTTACCAAAGTGTTCGTATTATATTGCCTCTGCGTGCATTAAAATCCATCAAACTATTCATGCATTAGTGTGTAAAACCGCTGTTGCCAATACCGTGTGACGTAAAAATTTGCAAAACCCACCATTTTATTTTCCAGGGCCTCTGCTACAAAAATATATGTTTGGGGGTTCTATGTCCTTTTCTAGCAAAAATACAGATTTTTACTTGTACACAAAAAGTGTTGGAATAAGGCCTGGTTTTAAAGTAGATAATGGCTGAAGTACTCCTTGGATGTTGAGGTTCTCTATGTGGCCAGGCTGTGAAAAAGTCCCACACATGTGGTATCACTAGGGGTGCAACGGATCAAAAAACTCATGGATCGGATTGTTCCTCGGATCAGAGTCACGGATCGGATAATTTTTTGGATCAGCAAATAATAATTATTTTTTCAAAACCCTGTGAAAATTCCACCACCATATAGTCCCCATTGTAATATCCACAATCTCCCCCACTGTAATATTGGCTGAGCATGGCCCGGTATCACAGAATATGGCTGGGTATCGCAGAGTATTACAGAGTATGACTGGGTATCGCGGAGTATTAGAGTATGGCTGGGTATGGCAGAGTTTTGGCAGGTTATGGTAGAGTATTGGCGGGATTTGGCTGGGTACTGCAGAGTATTGGCGGGGTATTGCAGCGTAATGGCAGGGTAGTGCAGGGTATTGGCAGAGTACTGTAGAGTATTGGCAGGGTATTGAGGGATGGCTGCGACTGCAATTGTCACAGAGCGCGCACACAGTGCCCACAGCGCTGGTTCCATCCGATCTCTCCCCTCCACTGTACAAATCTTTACACACTGTACAAATCTTTACACACTTATAGCACAAATAGCACACTTGAAATGAACTCTGGACATTTATTTAATTTGAGGGTATTTACATCCAAATCAGGTGAACGGTGTAGGAATTACAACAGTTTGTATATGTGCCTCCCACTTTTTAAGGGACCAAAAGTAATGGGACAATCGGCTGCTCAGCTGTTCCATGGCCAGGTGTGTGTTATTCCCTCATTATCCCATTTACAAGGAGCAGATAAAAGGTCCAGAGTTCATTTCAAGTGTGCTATTAGCATTTGGAATCTGTTGCTGTCAATTCTCAATATGAGATCCAAAGAGCTGTCACTATCAGTGAAGCAATCATTAGATTGAAAAAACAAAACAAACCCATCAGAGAGATCGAAAAAACATTAGGTGTGGCCAAATCAACTGTTCGGAACATCCTTAAAAAGAAAGAACGCACTGGTGACATCAACAACACCAAAAGACCCGGAAGACCACGGAAAACAACTGTGGTGGATGACCGAAGAATTCTTTCCCTGGTGAAGAAAACACCCTTTACAACAGTTGGCCAGATCAAGAACACTCTCCAGGAGATAGGTGTATGTGTGTCAAAGTCAACAATCAAGAGACGATTTCACTAGAGTGAATACAGAGGGTTCACCACATGATGTAAACCATTGGTGAGCCTCAAAAACAGGAAGGCCAGATTACAGTTTGCCCAACAACATCTAAAAAAAAGCCTTCAAAGTTCTGGAACAACATACGATGGACAGATGAGACCAAGATCAACTTGTCCCACAGTGATGGGAAGAGAAGAGTATGGAGAAGGAAAGGAACTGCTCATGAGCCAAAGCATACCACCTCATCAGTGAAGCATGTTCGTGGTAGTGTCTTGGCGTGGGCATGTATGGCTGCCAATGGAACTGGTTCTCTTGTATTTATTGATGATGTGACTGCTGACAAACGCAGCAGGAGGAATTCTGAAGTGTTTCGGGCAGTATTATCTGCTCATATTCAGCAAAATGCTTCAGAACTCATTGGACGACACTTCACAGTATGGATGGACAATGACCCCGAAGCATACTGCAAAAGCAACCAAAGAGTTTTTAAGGGAAAGAAGTGGAATGTTATACAATGGCCAAGCCAATCACCTGACCTGAATCTGATTGAGCATGCATTTAATTTGCTGAAGACAAAACTGAAGGGAAAATGCCCCAAGAACAAGCAGGAACTGAAGACAGTTGCAGTAGAGGACTGGCAGTGCACCAGGGATGAAATCCAGCGTCTGGTGAAGTCTATGCATTCCAGACTTGAGACTGTAATTGACTGCAAAGGATTTGCAACCAAGTATTAAAAATTGAAAGTTTGATGGATGATTGTTAATCTGTCCCATTACTTTTGGTCCCTTAAAAAGTGGAAGGCACATATACAAATGTATAATTCCTACACAATTCACCTGATTTGGATGTAAATACCCTCAAATTAAAGCTGAAAGTCTGCAGTTAAAGCACATCATGTTTGTTTCAAATCCATTGTGGTGGTGTATAGAGCCCAAAAAGTTTCAAATTGTGTTGATGTCCCAATATTTATGGATCTGACTGTAGATGCTTGCAATATCACAACAGAACCATTTGTGCATACATGATAAAAATTGCAGCGCTAAATGAATTAAGTTCAAAGTAAATCATTAAAAAATAGTCCATATAGTGCTTGAACACAAAAGTGCATAGTGACAGATGAGAAAAGTTAATTGAAGTAATGTCCAAAAAAATGTGAATGTTTAGATGAATATCCACCTGGTGCACCTCCACCATGATAATAAACAGGATGTGAGCCTACCAGGTCTCTAGACTCCACGTTATATAGGAAGTCTAGATAGGCATTTAAATAATGATCCAGCACTCAAAGTGGTTAGACCAGAAAGGAAGGCAACATGGCTGACTAAACAAACCCCTGGTGTTCCTCAGAGGTGACCAATAAAGAAGAAAAAGGGGGTCCACATAGTGTAAAACCGTAAAATACTTATTTTGAGAAAAAGTTACTAAACACTTACAGCAATCCAGTGAATATTCAGCGTAAAATGGTAATTTCCAGGATAAAAACAACATGTATACAAGATCAATTGGTGTGGTTAGTTAAGACATAGACACAGTTATCACTAACTTGTTTCAAATGTGATTTTGTTCAGTTGGTGAGTAGTATAGGAAGGAAGCTACATATCAGCAATGGCAGATCCTTCATTGCTCTCATGAAAGGGTTTTGTTTTTTGTTTTTTTTAAACCACAATGATGTATGGTGTATCTGCTGTACCTCTTTGCAATTCTAATAAGCTGCCAAGTTTCTCTGTTTTTTTTTTTTTTTTAAATCAGCAGCTACACAGGTGCTGCATAATATTTGAGAGATAACCAACTTCATAACAATTAAGAAGCTGAATAGTAAACATTTTAAACTAGAATTATTTCACACGTGAATATTATGCTAATATATACAGAAAAAAGGTGATAATTAAATTGATTTAACATATTCACACTTCTATTGTAGGAAAACCATACATTTTCTCTTTGTTACTTTCATAATAGATAACTTTTTAATGTTTCAAATGCCTGCAGGCTGGGCTAGCCTTGCAAATGTTATAGTTGACTACACTCATGTTTAAGCATGTTTTATCCCTTGTGTGAGAGTCTACCAGGTTTTTGGTAAATACACAGTGAAATGCGTTTTTTGCAACAGCAGCATGTACATTTTAATATATATTTTATATATATATATATATATATATGTATATGTATATATCCCATTTAATGTGCATTTAGCTGGTTACTTTGAGTTCAGCATTAATAAATTACCATAAAGACAGATATACATCTCCCACAGCTCTTCAATTAGCAACAAATTCAATAGAGCATACATTCCAAAAAAGGTAAGGGATCTTACTTTAATTCTATTGATACACATTTTGCAATAATTAATGATTACATCTTATGCAGTAGCATAATAGTAAAATACCACAATAAGTAAGTCCTGCCTTACTTTAGAAAAGCCCTGAAGACCCTTGTAACACTTTGGATATGAACAATAATGAGATGATGCATAAGGAAAAACTGACATCTTTTTTAAAAAAAAAGGCTAAATTAAAAGCCTAATAAAAAATAGTTTTTTTAATTGGATTGAACTCTCCCAATCTAAGGAATGTGTGAGCCATTAGAAAATAATGTGATTACAACAGGTGTGGAGTATTTTAATAAAACTTGCCACAAATCTCTTTTGTTCCTTACCCCTCTTTTTCCTTCTTACCTTCTATTCTATATTTGTTTCACTCTTTTACCTTCTGGATTTTGTCCCCGCACTGCTGCCGCCTCAGAAGAATGGCAGAATGGAAAAATGGCTGAGGCGGCGTCTAGAAGAAGAGTCCTGCCCCCTTGCACCCCCTGCACAGATGGAAGTCAGATAGCAGAAAGACAAACACTCCTGCACACAAGTGAGTTACCAGGTGGACTAGAGTTCATAGTGAAAAGTGCCTCAGGCCTTGCTGCCCTCAAGGATAGGGGTATCTTAATAGTCAAAAGAGAAAAAAGAAAGAGGCGCACCAGCCTTGTGCATTA
This sequence comes from Lithobates pipiens, assembly GCF_037356315.1. Lineage (NCBI taxonomy): Eukaryota > Metazoa > Chordata > Amphibia > Anura > Ranidae > Lithobates > Lithobates pipiens. Next base: position 73,656,392 of record NW_027507718.1, read on the forward strand.
TCCTTAGATGTCTTTTTATTAAAAATAAGATAAAAAACTACTCACAAACATAGGAAAAGGTTTGCAATACAAATGACCTCCATGTAATAGCAATTGATGGTGGTAACAAGGGAGATTTCATGGGCCACAGCCTGCTGACGCCTTTTTGAAGGGATACCTTCTTCCTCAGAGCCTAGCAATGTTGTCACCTTCAGCTTCCCATATATATACAAACATACATCAGTGAGCATTTGGAGAGGCACCACCTTGCACTAAAGGGCAATATCCCTGACCCCCCCCTTACTGGTAGTAGTGTGTGGAGGTGATCGATGGTCTAGCGACTGGGTGAGTTTGGGACGCCTAGTACTGTGTATACAAATGACCATTGTTACCATCTGGCTCTTAAGGCTGATCACTCCAACCATTGATATCAATCAATCAATATATATTCTGTTTACTGTTTTCTGTAGACTCTGGTTATTGCCCTCTAGTGCATACACAGGTACTTGTAATGCTAGACACAATTTTCCCTGTGTATGTATTTTATCAAGTATATGAGTTATTTGTTTATTTACTTATGTAGATACCATTAGGGTGGCATATCCAATTGCCCGGTGGGCGTTACCTTTTTGTTGTGAGCCTCTCAAAATGCTCATTGATGTATGTGTGTATTATACAGTATATATACATACATACATACAGGAATTTGAAGGTGACAACACTGCTAGGCTCTGAGGAAGAAGGCATCTCTTTGAAATGCGTCAGCAGGCAGTGGCCCTTGAAATTTCTCTTGTTACCATCTGGAGTCTGTCAGTCAATTAATTGCTGTCATCTGGAGATCATTTGTTTTGCGAACCTTTTCCCACGTTTGTGAGTAGTTTTTTATCTTATTTTTAATAAAAAAAAAGTCTAAGGATAATTCATAAGGCTGGTGCCCCCTTTTTTGTGGTACAGGCAAGGCAGCCTGGTAGAAAAAGGCTGAGGAAGGATGCTGTTTCTCCTTCGCTCAACAATGTCTGTGCTCCCTCTGGCTCAGACGGAGGCACTTCTTCACATACGGCTCAGGCTGCCACTCCACAGGCTTTATCAGCAGCCTCTAGCGGGCATTCTAATGGCATGAATACTGGTGAGAATTGGTCTCTGTCCAATATTAATGCATTAAGTTTGGTGGTTAATGCTCTTTCTGATATTTTAGCTGTTGTTAAAAATGCTCAAAGTTCTGAGGTGCTTGTGATAATTCTTTAAAAAATGTTGACTCTCAGAAATTTACAGGTCCTTTTTTTGCCCCAGCAAGGGGTTATAAATTAAAAAATGCTAAATGTTGCATAATTTTGGCAAGGGGAAGTTAACCCTTCCTATGTTATTAATCGATCCTATTTGCCTGTCAGCTCTTCTACAATTTCATTAACAAATGCTATTGCTCCTGACACTTTGGTGGCTGAAACATGCCTTAAGAAGGCTCTCCCATATGAGTTATTCCCCCACGGTTTTCACTTAGCCCCCGCAGTAAAAGAAAAAAATTGGAAGGGTAGTTTTGTGGATTTACTGTCTGTATTGCCGGCATCTAAATAATTTCTGGTTAAAACTGATAAAAAGGGGGAAGAAAGAACTGAGAAAGATAGGAGGAGGGCCATACCGAAAACTTTTTAGAATTGACTTCAAGCCTTCTGTATTTATGGTGCGGTTTTGGGTGAACGCTTTCGGGAAAAAGAATGCATTAAGGTGAAAAAATATTTACCTTTACAACCTTTACAACCCCTTTAAGAAAGCCTCTGCTTCATCACTTCACTTGCAAAACCAGGAATCGGGTATCAAAAGACAGAACGCCGGTGATGCTAGCAAAAATACTACCATGGCTCGATCATTGGTTGTCTCTACGGCGGGTTCACAGTGAGATCACCATTATTGGCGGTGGGAGAGGTGCCACCCCCCCTCCCGCCACTTACCAGAGCCGTCCGTAGCGGCAGAGGCAATCGGGTCTTTTCCTATGCTGGGTATGGAGACGAGTGAGGCCCCCACTCATCTCTATACCATAGGAGGAAGTAACATTTTTTCAATGTGTATTTAAGTCTAAATATAAGATCTGAGGACTTTTTGACCCCAGATCTCATATTTAAGAGGACCTGCCTTGCTTTTTTCTATTACAAGGGATGTTTACATTCCTTGTAATAGGAATAAAAGTGATCCTTTTTTTTTTTTTTAAACAGTGTAAAAATAAATAAAAACAAGTAAAATAAATAAGAAAAAATTATTATTTTTTAAAACACCCTCCGTCCCGACGAGCTCGCGCGCAGAAGCGAATGCATACGCGAGTAGTGCCCGCATATGAAAACGGTAGTCAAACCACACATGTGAGGTATCACTGCGATCGGTAGAGCGAGAGCAATAATTCTAGCCCTAGACCTCCTCTGTAACACATTTTTTAAATGTCGCTTATGGAGATTTTTGAGGGTAAAAGTTTGATGCCATTCTACGAGTGGGCACAATTTTGAAGCATGACATGTTGAGTATCAATTTACTCGGCATAACATTATCTTTCACAATGTAAAAAAAAATTGGGCTGATTTTACTGTTGTCTTATTTTTTTATTCAAAAAAGTGATTTTTTTCCAAACCGCTGCAAAAATACGGTGTGAAAAAAGTATTGCAATGACCGCCATTTTATTCTCTAAGGTGTTAGAAAAAAAAACAAATATATAATGCTTGGGGGTTCTAAGTAATTCTCTAGCAAAAAAACTGTTTTAAACATTGTAAACACTGAGTCTGAAAAAGAGGCCCGGTTATTAGGGGGGGAATCAGTTTGACTGGTGTACACTGTGAGCAGTAACGAGATGTTATCACAATCTCCTTCTCACACATGATCGGTGTGAGGAGGAGAACCCGGTAATATCTCATTACCGTGGTTTATTGACATTCTGTGACAGGCTGTGATTGGACACAGCCGGTCACGTGGTAAAGAGCCAGTTTCATTGGCTCTTTTACTGCGAGCGGGGTTGGGCTGTGTCAGGGTGACAAGCCTCATCCCTGATTTCCATTCTGTGAGCGCCCTAGGAGCGTACACGAGGGAAGTACATGTGACCAGCTGTGATTGGACACAGCCGGTCATGTGGGAAAGTTAAATTTTTTATTGCCTCTTTACACGGATCTGGAATGCGGCAAGAAACTGAGGATGTCATATGGCGCCCGCCCAGGATGGGAGATCCCATCTGCAGATGTCATATGAATATAGCCCGGTATTGAAATGGTTAATACCCCTTGTAGCCAGAGCCAATTGATGAGAAAATATTCTAGCCACTGGTATCACCCTCGCTGCAAAAGCGAAAAGACCAAGAAGGGATTGCCTTTCTTATAATAAAGCTTTACGCCTAGATAGGAAGGAAGTGATTATGAACTTCATTCAGAACAATTTATTCATGGGTAGCCTGAACTCCATGTTATAGGAATCAATAGTAATTCCAAAGAATTCAATAACTGTGGTTGGGAACACTGTCTTTTCTTGTGCCAGCGGGACCCCAATTGATTTGCAAATATCGAGGAAACAGGCTAATGTATCATAACAGGTACTTGAATCAGGGGGGCCAACAAAAAGAAAATCATCTAAATAGTGCAGAGACCCACCCGATGATGTATTTTCAGAAAGAACTCATTGAAAAAGGTGGAGAAGGCTTCAAAGTAGAAGCATGACAATGAGAAACCCATAGGCATACACCTATCAAAATAAAATGAGCCATTAAACTGAAAACCCAAAGAATTGAAACCCTTAGGGTGTACAGAAAAAAGGCACAAAGCTGGTTTTATGTCAGCTTTGGCTAAAAGAGCTGATTTACCAAAGCGTCTCAATGAAACCAAAGCCTCATAAAAAGATGTAAAAGATGTATAGGATACAGAGGTCCCAACATCGCCAACCTCATCATTAAGAGACCTATCCGGGGATAGGATAGATGATGAATTAGATGAAAAGCCCCCGGCTCCTTTTTTGGGACTAGACCTAAAGGAGAAAGTCGAAAATCTGAAAAGGGGGGGGGACTGGCTATCCTACCCTCCTCAATTTCTTTTTTAATCTTATCTTCCACAATACTGGAGTGAAACAAGACTGAACAAAATTTTTTTTACAGGTGAGCAACCCTTACCATTAAAGGAAGGAGCCAAAAGTCCCTCACTGAAACCTCTCCACAACAGAGCCGCCATCCTGGTGTTTGGCTATTCCTGATTGCCTCTGCCGCTACCGACGGCTCTGGCAAGTGGCAGGAGGGGGGGTGGCACCTCTCCCACCACCAATAATGGTGATCTCACTGTGAACCCGCCGTAGAGACAACCAATGATCGAGCCATGGTAGTATTTTTGCTAGCATCACCGGCGTTCTGTCTTTTGATACCTGATTTCTGGTTTTGCAAGTGAAGTGATGAAGCATAGGCTTTCTTAAAGGGGTTGTAAAGGTAAATATTTTTTCACCTTAATGCATTCTTTTTCTGGAAAGCGTTCACCCAAAACCGCAGCATAAATATAGAAGGCTTGAAGTCAATTCTAAAAACTTTTTGGTATGGCCCTCCTCCTATCTTCCTCAGTTCTTTCTTCCTCCTTTTTATCAGTTTTAACCAGAAATTATTTAGATGCCGGCAATACAGACAGTAAATCTCTCCCACCGCCAATAATGGTGATCTCACCGTGAACCCGCCGTAGAGACAACCATTATCGTATGCACGACCGGTGCTTGAAGAGATCGATATCTCGGTTGTGGCAGCAGCTGCTGCCATTACCGAGATATCCCTCTTCAAAAAATGGACATACATTGTCATGCGGCGGTCGTAAAGTGGATAAAGAGGACCTGTCACCAGCCATTAAATTATCTGTCACCACCCGTCAAAGTACCTGTCACAAGCCATCAAAGTACCTGTCCCCACCCATCAAAGTACCTGTCACGGCCCATCTGAGTACCCGAGTACCTGCCACAGCCCATATGAGTAGCCAAGTACCTGAGTACCTGTCACAGTTCATCTGAATACCCGAGTACCTGAGCACAGAATAGGAGTAAAACCCTACCCATAGTAAATAGAATCAAAGAAAGGTGGTGCTGCGCTGTTCCAAACAAAGTGAAAAAAAAAGTCACTGCTAAAGGTAGCAGTATTTAGGAAATGTAGCGTTTATTAAATCAACAGCAAAGGGGTACTCACAAACATATGTAAACAATTAACTTATCTCCTACGAGTGGTGAGCTCGTCTGCCCACATCAGTCTGAGTGCCTTTCCTTCCCTACATGTGAGGTCACGATCATGTGACTTCATCAGGGAATTCCGCTATTTGCACATATTTGTTTTATTGCACATTTGCTATTTTGCATAATTGTCATTTTTGCACATTGTTTTTCACTACTGCGTATTGTATATTTTACAGTGGTATTAGCAATTTATTTATGCACTTTGCACTGCCCTGACTACTGTTTGGAATTCATCTTTTAATTTATTTTATTTTACGATTTTTTTATTCACATTGTTGATTTACCCTATTGAAATTTCCTATATACTGCTAGCTTTAGCAGTGAGATTTTTTTTTTCACTTTGTTGGGAACAGCGCAGCACCACCTTTCTTTGAGTCCATCTGAGTACCTGAGTACCCCAGTACCTGTCATAGTTCATCTGAGTACCTGAGCACCAGTCACAGCCCATCTGAGTATCTGTCACAGTTTATCTAAATACCTGTCACAGCCCATCTGTGTACCTGTCACAGCCCATCTGAGTACCTGTCACAGCCCATCTGAGTACCTGTCACTACCCATCAGAGTACCCAAGTACCTATCTGTAGCCCATCAGAGTACCTGAGTACCTGTCATCAGGCCATCAGAGTACCTGAGTACCTGTCACCGGGCTATTAGAGTACCCAAGTATCTATCTCCAGTCAGAGTACCCGAGTACCTGTCACCATCAGAGTAACTGAGTAGCTATCTGCAGCCCATGCCTCATAGAATATATACGTTGGGGTGTTTGCTTTCCAAAATGGGGTCATTTTGTGGGTAATTCCACTGTCCTGGTGCTCAAAGGCCTTCAAAATTGTGATAGGTAGGAATGAAATGAGGTGTAATTTATGCTCCTAGAACGCCCGAAGGTACTGCTTCAATGTTGGGCCTCTGTATGTGGACTGGCTGTGTAAAAGTCTCACACATGTGGTATCTCCATACTCAGGATGAGTATCAGAATGTGTTTTGGGGTGTCATTTTTGCTATATACATGCATTGAGTTAGAAATATCTTATAAACTGACCACTTTGTGTAAGAAAAAAAAAATATGTTTTAATTTTCTTTCCCCGTTTTCCGAAGACTTGTGGAAACAAATGAATGATTCAAAAGACTTATTATGCCTCATAGAATAGACGTTGGGGTGTTTGCTTTCTAAAATGGGGTAATTTTGTGGGTAAATTCCACTGTCCTGGTGCTCCAGGGCCTTCACAAATGTAATAGGTCGTTATGGTGCTCCCTGAATGTTGGACCTCTCTGTGTGGCCAGACTGTCTAAAAGTTAGACATGTGGTATCTCCATACTTGGGAGGAGTGGCATAATGTATTTTGAGGTATAATTGGAAATATGCATATGCTGTGTGTGAGAAATAACTTGTTGTTATGACAATTTTGTGAAAAAAAACTCTTAATTTTCCCAAGAATTTGGGGAAAAAATTACAACTTCAAAAAACTCACCATGCCTCTTAATAAATACCTTTTGACTGTCTACTTTTCAAAAAGGGGTCATTTGGGGGTATTTGTACTTTCCTGACAATTCAGGGCCTCAGGCCTGCTGTCAGTGCATCAGATGTGATCAATTTTCAATGATTTGCACCATAGCTTGTAGACTCTTAAACTTTCACAGAGACTAAATAATATCCACTAATTTGGGTTATTTTTTACCAAAGAGATGTAGCAGTATAAATTTTGGCCCAAATTTATGAACAAAAATGACTTATTTGCAAAATTTTATCATAGAAACTAAAAAGAAGTGTTTTTTTTTTCAAAATTTTCACATTTTTTCACTTATGTCGCAAAAAATAAAAAAACCCAGTCGTGATTAAATACCACCAAAAGAAAGCTCTATTTGTATGAAAAAAATGATAAAAATTTTGTTTGGGTACAGTGTTGCATGACTGAGTAATTGTTATTAAAAGTGTGAGAGCACTGAAAGCTAAAAATTGGTCTGGGCAGGAAGGGTGTATAAATGTCATGTATTGAAGTGGTTAAAAACCCTTTTGCGCACATTACTATTTCTAAACAAATTAAAGAAGACTTAAAGATTTGGGATAATTTCTTGAGCAGCTTTAATGGTTTTACTATATGGCAGGAAGAATTGACTGATGACTTTAGCCTAAAACCTTTCACTGGCTGTATAGGTTTTGGTGCATTTCTGCAAGGTCACTGGTGCGCTGCTGAATGGCACAAAACTTGGAGGACTTCAGAAATTCTACATAATTTAGTTTTACTGGAACTAATTCCAGTGGTAGCTTCAGTGGTTATCTGGTGTGATATGTTCAAGAATAAGGCCGCGTACACACGCACGGACTGTTTGCCCAACTTTGTTCGGCAAACAGTTTCATCAAACAGTCCGCTCAAAATTTGCATGAGCGGACTTGCCCACACACGAGCGGACTGTTTGACGAACAAGGTTGGGCAAACAGTTCGCTCAACTTTTGAAATGAACGGACTCGCCCACGTAAGGAGGCAAATCCGCCCATTTCAAGCGCGTGTACAGGTAGGCGGGGCCCGCGAAGGAGACGTCGCGGGCTCCGCCGCCTGGAATGGGCTTAAAGGGGCACCCCAACGCCGAAAAAAATCGGCGTGGGGGTTCCCCCAAAGTCCACACCAGACCCTTGTCCGAGCACGCTACCCGGCCGGCCAGGAAAGGGGGGCGAGCGAGCGCGCCCCCCCTCCCGAGCCGTACCAGGCCGCGTGCCCTCAACATGGGGGGGGTGCCTTGGGGAAGGGGGGGCCGCGCGGCCCCCCCACCCCAAAGCACCTTGTCCCCATGTTGATGAGGACAAGGGCCTCTTCCCGACAACCCTGGCCGTTGGTTGTCGGGGTCTGCGGGCGGGGGGCTTATCGGAATCCGGGAGCTCCCTTTAAGAAGGGGGCCCCCGGATACCGGCCCCCCACCCTATGTGAATGAGTATGGGGTACAATGTACCCCTACCCATTCACCTGTGAAATAAAGTACAAATAAAAACACAACACAGGGGAAAAAAATATTTTATTGCACAGCCGGGGGTCTTCCGTCTTCGGGGGTCTTCTCGCCGGACTCCTCCGCTATGTGTGTGTAGCTCTTTTGCCAGCGGAGGAGTCCGGCTTTCTTCCTCCCCGCCGCCGGCCTCTTCTCCCGACTTCGGGGGTCTTGTCCCCCTCTTCGGTTCTTCTGCCGGGCCACCGCGCCTGGTCCGGTGGCCCGGTCTTCTGTCGCCGTCTTCCGTTCTTCTGTCGCCGCCTTCGGTTCTTCTGCCGGGCCACCGCGCCTTCTTGTAGCTCTTTTACAGGCGGTGGCCCGGTCTTCTGTCGCCGCTGTCGCCGCTGTCGCCTTCCGTTCTTCTTCTTGTTCTTCTTGTTCTTCTCCAGGAGATGTTGACACGTCGCTCCCTCCGGCCGGAATGCCAGAGCCGCCCTGCGCTGTGACTTATATAGTGACAATGGGGCGGTGTCACATGGTATATGTCACATGGGTTGGTCACATGGTGACCCCGCCCCCTTACGATGTCATAGTCCCCATGTGACATCAACCCATGTGACCAACCCATGTGACATATACCATGTGACACCGCCCCATTGTCACTATATAAGTCACAGCGCAGGGCGGCTCTGGCATTCCGGCCGGAGGGAGCGACGTGTCAACATCTCCTGGAGAAGAACAAGAAGAACAAGAAGAAGAACGGAAGGCGACAGCGGCGACAGCGGCGACAGAAGACCGGGCCACCGCCTGTAAAAGAGCTACAAGAAGGCGCGGTGGCCCGGCAGAAGAACCGAAGGCGGCGACAGAAGAACGGAAGACGGCGACAGAAGACCGGGCCACCGGACCAGGCGCGGTGGCCCGGCAGAAGAACCGAAGAGGGGGACAAGACCCCCGAAGTCGGGAGAAGAGGCCGGCGGCGGGGAGGAAGAAAGCCGGACTCCTCCGCTGGCAAAAGAGCTACACACACATAGCGGAGGAGTCCGGCGAGAAGACCCCCGAAGACGGAAGACCCCCGGCTGTGCAATAAAATATTTTTTTCCCCTGTGTTGTGTTTTTATTTGTACTTTATTTCACAGGTGAATGGGTAGGGGTACATTGTACCCCATACTCATTCACATAGGGTGGGGGGCCGGTATCCGGGGGCCCCCTTCTTAAAGGGAGCTCCCGGATTCCGATAAGCCCCCCGCCCGCAGACCCCGACAACCAACGGCCAGGGTTGTCGGGAAGAGGCCCTTGTCCTCATCAACATGGGGACAAGGTGCTTTGGGGTGGGGGGGCCGCGCGGCCCCCCCTTCCCCAAGGCACCCCCCATGTTGAGGGCACGCGGCCTGGTACGGCTCGGGAGGGGGGGCGCGCTCGCTCGCCCCCCTTTCCTGGCCGGCCGGGTAGCGTGCTCGGACAAGGGTCTGGTGTGGACTTTGGGGGAACCCCCACGCCGATTTTTTTCGGCGTTGGGGTTCCCCTTTAAGCCCATTCCAGGCGGCGGAGCCCGCGACGTCTCCTTCGCGGGCCCCGCCTACCTGTACACGCGCTCGAAATGGGCGGACTTTCCGAGCGGGAACAGTCCGCTCATTTCGAAAGTACAGCGGACAGGCCCACACACGGGCGGACTGTTCGCTCAAACACAGTTTCAGCGGACAGTTTTTCGGAATTTCCGAAAGACCTTGTCCGTCCAACTGTCCGCTGAAACTGTCCGCTGAAAGCCCACACACGAGCGGACTGTCCGCCCAAACACTGTTCAGCGGACAAGGTTGGGCGAACAGTCCGCCCGTGTGTACGCGGCCTAAGTGCATTCTCTTGCACACAGATAATAAGGGTGTATTATATGCAATTAATCAGTTATCCTCTAGATCAGAATTAGTTGTTAAATTACTCAGTTTTCTTGTGTTACATTGTATGAGATTTTATATATTTGTAAGGGCAAAATTTATTCCTGGAGTCAACAACAACATAGCGGATGCTTTATCCCATTTCCGCTCTGGCAGGTTTTCCGAGAATTGGCTCCAGAGGCAGATCCGATTGGTTTCCCTTCCCAGATTTCCTCTGGGCCTTGATCTGGGATTGATCTCTGCCACCCTTGAGAATTCTGTTTCCATCGAGACCTAGGAGGATTACATGAGTTCCTGGTACAAATGGTCTTCTTTTTGATCTAATATGTCTATCAATCCTTTGAAATTAGATGCGTATGTGGCATTATCTTTTGTGTCCTTTTTAATGCATTCTAGTTTCAGTCTGGCCTCAATGCACAAAATACTAGCAGGAATATCCTTTTTCCTGAAATTTTCTGGCCTTCCTAGTCTAACATCCTTTTATCAAGTTTCGCAGGTTCTGAAGGGTTACAAAAAATCCTGCCTGAGTTTGGACAACAGACGTCCTATATTGCTTTAATCGGTAATCTCATCTCAATTCTTGAGGTTGTCTGCTGTTTCGATCTGCCTTTACTTTAGCCTTTTTTGGAGCATTAAGACTGGAGGAATTTACCGCTCTAAATAAATCATCGTCCAGCTTTCTGTTATCTTCTCATGTCTCTATTGATGTTAATTCTATTAAAATATACATCAGTAGATCTAAAACTGACTCACTCGGTCTGGGCAGACATTACTTTATTCTGTTCTTCGAGTCTGACCTGTTTCTAATGCATCTCAATATGTGTCAGTTAGGCCTTAGTGTCGTGGTTCTTTTTTCATATATGCCAATTTTTCCCCACTCATGAGATTTCAGTTTTTGACTATTCTTTCTTCATGCCTGAAGAAGTAAAATCTTTCTGGGTTCCACTTTACTTCCCATTCCTTTAGAATTGGTGCTGCCACAACTGCCAATCACTTAGGTTTCTCCACTGCTGATCTTAGAAGGGTGGGGTTTTGGGATAGTGATAGGTACAAACTTTATGTCCATCCTAACCTGTTGATTAAATCTGTTGTTTTTCAGGTGCGTCCAAACATACAATTTGGATAGCTGGTCATTCATTTATTTATTGGGCCAAGAATCGAGCTGAGTCCAGGAATTAGTCGGCCAATTTAGGTTTGAACTCTAATATATATTTTAGGTTTTTTGGTGGGGCTAGAGGTCTCTGATGGAGGAATGTTGGAGACCAACTGATCTATTTGTCGGGTATTTGGCCTCTGCCTGACGTTTTAATTATTAACGCCAGGGCTAATGATGTTGGAAAAATAAAGACATGGGAGCTTCTCTGCGAGATGAAAAAAGACTTACAGTATGTTCTTTTAAACTATAATTCCCTCATGCTGTCTTGGCCTATTCGGAGATGATTCCTATGCTTATATGGTCTCCACAGGGTAATTTTCACTACCTTCGGAGATGCCTGAATTAGGACAGTCCATAACTATTTTGTTTCCTCTGGTGGACCATCATATTGTCATGTTGAGTTTGAGGGGCTTTTGCCTGGTCTATTTAGGCATGACCTGGTGTATCTGTCCAACATTGGCCTCGACATATTTAACATGGGTCTGCAAAACATAATTGATTTAGCCACAGTGTTAGGGGGGCCTCAGCCAGCCAGTTCCTTGCTGGTCTCAGCTAGTGGGGATTAGTTGTCCAGTTTATCTGGACCGACATCGTGACTAATTTTGTTTATGGGTGATGTTTTAGCCAGAGACGGCTATACAGTATATTGGTTAAATAAATTTGCTTTTTTATTAATTCAAATTAAGGTTACCCCATAAATAGCACCATGGCCAAAATAAATTCCAATAAAGTGTTTAAAGCAAATTACTGTGTGCTGTGTGTTATTTGCTACTAACTCCTTTGTGCTATCCCATGTTCCTTATCTTTTTGTTCTTCTGTTTTGAATATAAAAATAAGATTAGGGGTTAAGCATGACAAATTGTATTTTAACATTAAAAACATACACAGTCTTTTTTCCATCACTGGCCCATGTTTTAGCTGTCAAATTGTTGACATTAGTTCTGAGCTAAAAAAAAAAAAATCAATAGTTAATCTATTATGGTTCAATGGTGGAATATTGATATGTTCACCCATGTGTTTAAATGCTTAAGAGCAGCTATGTCTGTTCTTCATTTAACATCTTTGCTAATAAACTGAGTGATCAGGATTTCTATGTAGAGCAAACCTTTCCTGTAATCCTCCTTATTTTATGGATGCTTGCAAAGAAAAAAGACATGACCCTGTCTATTCTTACTGGACTGGAGCTTATGTTTTTACAACCATAACATTTAGCAATGCTTCCATTTATCAGTTATGCAGCTGTGTTTTTTTCCCCCTACTTAAAATGAAAGTTTCCAGCTAAACCGTTCTTGACTAGCATTCATAGTTTTACAATTTCTCTCCTGTATTACAGGGCATGTAAATCCTAACAAACATCTATACTCCCTTTTAAGCTAGTCATAGATGGATCTTTTATTTTTTTGTTCAACAAGCGGGTTTAATGAAAAAAAAACAAAAAACGGATCCAATTTGAGGTGGATGGGGGAATTATCCCCGCTGTGTCAATATTCTGACAGTGGTGAAACTTTCATGCTGTCAGAATGCACAGATCAGCTCTGCAGACAATAGCCTTCAGTGCTAATCAAATGGAAATCTTCCAGTAGGGTGGTTGTACAAAAGTTAGATCAAATTCTGTACAACCACAGTGTCCATACATGGATTGAGATTTGTCTGGTCCCATTAAAATTGTTTTGTTGCAGCTGTTTTTTTCAGAATAAAAGATTATTAGTTTGTGGTACTTCAGCAAAAACATAAAAACAATAAAAAGTGTGCTATCCTTGTACTAGGTATAAGTTAATAAATCACATAAACAGTGGACATCAACCCTGTCCTCAGGGCCCACTAACAGGCCAGGTTTTATGTATTACCTTGGGGAGATGCAGACTAGAATACTGCAATCATTGAGCAGCAAATTATATCACCTGTCATGTATTTTAGTTATCTTGCAAACCTGGCCTGTTAGTGGGCCCTGAGGACAGGGTTGATGACCACTGACATAAAAGACACAATAAAAGTACATGAAACATATGATGAACTCATCCTAAACTGATGCATCTGTGCAAATAAAGTCCATATAAAATGCACAAACACTGGGCAAAAAAAAAAAGAAAAAATATATATATATATATATGGTGCAATAAGGTGCTCATATTTTTTTAAACTTCAATAGTTCCTCTTTCTTTGCTGTGAAGGAATGATGATAACATGCACCACCCAAGAAAGAGTGCTCCCCAAAGGAATCTCCACAAGCGATTAAACTAGCTTCTTACCAGATGCTCTGATCCCACAGGGAGACCATCAGACGCTTTGCTGTATAGCAGCCAGCCATATACACCACGATCTTGCATGCAAAGGTTTCATGAACTCCTAAGCCCAGATAGACCCCATGGAGCAAGTTAAAGCACAGAAAAAAATATATATAGTGTAGTATTTCACCAACATTTTAACCACTTCAGCTCCGGACCAATAAACACCTTAAGGACCTTAAGGTCTTTTTGCAATTTCGCACTGCGCTGCTTTAACTGGTAATTGCGCGGTCATGCAATATTGCACCCAAACGAAATTTGCGTCCTTTTCTTCCCACAAATAGAGCTTTCTTTTGATGGTATTTGATTGCCTCTGCGATTTTTTTTTTTTGCGATATAAATGGAAAAAGAGCGAAAATTTTGAAAAAAAAAGATATTTTCTTCTTTTTGTTATAAGAAAAATCGAATAAACTAAATTTTAGTCATACATTGAGGGCAAAATATATTCAGCCACATGTCTTTAGTAAAAAAAATGTCAATAAGCGTATATTTTTTGGTTTGCGCAAAAGTTATAGCGTCTACAAACTAGAGTACATTTTCTGGAATTTACACAGCTTTTAATTTATGACTGCCGATCTCATTTCTTGAGGTGCTAAAATGGCAGGGCAGTACAAATCCCCCCCAAATGACCCCATTTTGGAAAGTAGACACCCCAAGGAAATTGCTGATGGGTATGTTGAGCCCATTGAATATTTATTTTTTTTGTCCTAAGGGATTGAATAATGACAAAAAAAAAAAAAAAAGTTGTCACTAAATGATATATTGCTCACACATGCCATGGTTATATGTGGAATTGCACCCCAAAATATATTCCGCTACTTCTCCCGAGTATGGGGATACCACATGTGTGGGACTTTTTGGGAGTCTAGTCGCGCACGGCACCCCGAAAACCAATCACCACCTTCAGGATTTCTAAGGGTGCAAATTTTTGATTTAACTCCTCACTACCTATCACAGTTTCGAAGGCCATAAAATGCCAAAATAGCACAAAACCCCCCCAAATGACCCCATTTTGGAAAGTAGACACCCCAAGCTATTTACTGAGAGGCATGTTGAGTCCATGGAATATTTTATATTTTGCCAAAAGTTGCGGGAATATTACAAACTTTTTTTTTTTTTGCACAAAGTTGTCACTAAATGATATATTGCTCACACATGCTATGGGCAGAAGTCAAATTACACCCCAAAATAAATTCTGCTGCTTCTCCCGAGTACGGGGATACCACATGTGGGGGACTTTTTGGGAGCCTAGCCACGTACGGGACCCCGAAAACCAAGCACTGCCTTCCGGATTATATATAAAAAACAAACTAACCAGAGTCACCCGTAACACTTATACGGTGATCAGTGGTGAAAGGGTTAACTAGGGGCAATCAGGGGGTTCAAATTTTTATTAGGTAGTATATGGGGGTCCCTGGCGCTACATGTCAGTGTAGTGTTGGTGCACACTTACTATTAGTCTTCTCCTCGTAGTCCGGTCAAAAAGACCGCCCCGAGGAGAATGACATCACTTCCTCCTTCCTGTGTAAACAATACACAGGGGAGGAAGCTTCTCATTGGCCAGGAGCGATCCAGAGGGGGTGGCCGAAAACCAACGGCCATCCCCTCATCACGGAGCGCTCCTGGACCGAATCGGACCGCCGTAAACAGCGGGAGGGGGTCCGATCGGACCCCCCACCCGCTGGAAGGCAATCACGTAAATCTACGTGATTGTGCCTGCCTGTGCCATTGTGCTGACGTACAATGGCAATACGGCGGTCCTGAAGTGGTTAATAATATCACACTAATGGCCCATACACAAAGTACTTTCAACACGATCATACGATAATTGGATCGTTCGTACGGTGCTTTCGAGAGCCGATCACAACAATTAATTTGATATTATTCAACTGGACAAGCACCAAACTTTTCCTCGAACGATTTTCGTTTAGTCAGTACAGTTGTCGTCCTAAAATACAATAAAAATACATTACAAAACATGACATCACTTCCGATTTTTTTTTTTGTTCTTTTGTACGACAATTTTTGTGACTTTAGTAACCTATTCAATTTCTACTTGAGACTAGTAAGCGAAAAAAAGTATACGATCTGTCTTACGATATTCGGATCGTGTGTACGGGCCATTTGTTTTGAAGGAATTACACATTATATGTTACAAACAACCAGCAGATCCAGTCAGGCCCAATTGTGGAATAACGTCACATGTGAGGCCCCTCCCAACACGCACATTTCTCTGTAACCAGCATCCTATCCCCAGATGATGCTAGTTACTGAGATACATGTGTCTTGGGAGGGGCCTCACACGTGACTTTATTCCACAAGTTGGCCTGACCGCTTGGACCTGCTGGTTGTTTGGTACACGTGCCGTGTAGTTCCTTCAAAATTGTGTGATTTTAATCATTTTATTAAAATTTTGGTGAAATGCACTGTGTTTTTTCCTCTGTACTTTAACTTCCTCCATCTAGTCTATCTTCTGGTGATGCCTTTTGGGAGCACTCTTTCTTTTGTGGTGCACGTTATAATCATTGCTTCATAACAAAGAAAGAGGGACTATTGAAGTTTAGAAAATCTGAGCACCTTTTATATATATTTTTTATAGTATTATTTTTGCACTGTGTTTGCACATTTTATATGGACTTTATTTGTACAGATATGTCAATTTAGGATGAGTTCATCATATTTTTAATGCACTTTAATGTGTCTCTTATGTGATTTATTGACTTATACCTAGCACAATGATAGCACACTTTTTATTGTTTGGTTGGAGCTTGTTACACATTCTACTCAGATTGGTGATTTAGATGCTAGTTTCCATTCGATCTAATTGAGTTTTTATTTTTTTTGTGTCACTAAGGTTTACAGTTTTTTTGCAAGTGCACAAATATTATGTTGGGTTTAGTAAAAACATACAAACAACATACTAACTTAAGACAGAGCAGGAAACTATTACACAGATTGAAGCCAAAGTTTTGTTTCATCTGTCCGATGGGTGCAAACAGTACCTGTTTATCTTGCAAGGAATTTTATCAGCTAGTGAATTTCCTGTGCTTCACTGTTATTGGTTATATTGTTCTGAGAACTACAGGACCCAGCCCACATTTTGTTATTAGCACAAGGACAGGGGGAGGCTCCAATAGTCCTGCCCTGTTTATGTTCTCCTGATACAGTAGGGTGAGTTAGTATTGTCATACAGCGGCGGACTGACAACTGATGGGGCCCCCGGGCAATAGAAGATCATGGGGCCCCCTGCATCCCAAGCCAAACCTGCACAGGGGGACATTGGGGGGGGGAGCACAGCACCCAGGCGGACACTATGGGGGGGAGAGCAGACAGGGGGACACTGGGGGGAGCACACAGAGAGACCATGGGAGGGGGATAGGGCACAGGGGGACACTGGGGGAGGGGGAAAGCACACAGGGGACACTGTGGGGTTTGAGAGCACACAAGGGGACACGGTGGAGGGGAGCACACAGGGGGACACTGGGGAAGGGGGAAGCACACAGGGGGACACTGGGGGGGCACACAGGGAGACACTGGGAAGGGGAGAGGGCACTGGGGGACACCGTGGGGTGGGGAGCACACAGGGGGACACTGTGGAGGGTGGGGAGCCCACAGGTGGACACTGTGGGGAGCACACAGGGGGACCCTGGGAGGGGGAGAGGGCACAGGGGGACACTGGGGAGGGGGGAAGCACACAGGGGGACACTCGGGGGAGCACACAGGAAGACAAAGGGGGACACTGTGGGGGGTGGGGAGCACACAGGGGGACCCTGTGGGGGGTGGGGTGCACACAGAGGGACCCTGGGGAGGAGGGAAGCACACAGGGAGACACTGGGGGGAGCACACGGGAAGACACTGGGGGGGGATGGGAGCACACAGGAAGACACTGGGGGGTGGGGAGCACACAGGGGGACACTGTGGAGGGTGGGGAGCACACAGGGGGACACTGTGGGGGATGGGGAGCACACAGGGGGGCCCTGGGGAGGGGGGAAGCACACAGGGAGACACTGGGGTGAGCACACGGGAAGACACTGGGGGGGGTGGGAGCACACAGGGGGACACTGTGGGGGGTGGGGAGCACACAGGGGGACACTGGGGTGAGCACACGGGAAGACACTGGGGGGGGGTGGGAGCACACAGGGGGACACTGTGGGGGGTGGGGAGCACACAGGAGGACCCTGGGAGGGGGAGAGGGCACAGGGGACACTGGGAGGGGGAGAGGGCACAGGGGGACACTGGGGAATTGGGAAGTACACAGGGGGACACTAGGGGGAGCACACGGGTACACTGTGGGGGGTGGGGAGCACACAGGGGGACACTTTGGGGGTGGGGAGCACACAGGGGGACACTTTGGGGGGTGGGGAGCACACAGGAAGACACTGTGGGGGGTGGGGAGTACACAGGGGGACACTGTGGGGGGTGGGGAGCACACAGGGGGACCCTGGGGAGGGGGGAAGCCCACAGGGAGACACTGGGGGGAGCACACAGGAAGACGCTGTGGGGGGGTGGGAGCACACAGGGGGACGCTGTGGGGGGGTGGGAGCACACAGGGGAACACTGTGGGGGGTGGGGGGGCACACAGGGGGACACTGTGGGGGGAAGAGCACACAGGGGGACACTGGGTGGGGACACACAGGGGAACACTGGGTGGGGACACACATGGGAACCCTGGGGGAGGACACTGGGGGGGACACACAGGGGGACACTGGGGGGACACACAGGGGGACACTGGGGAGAACACACAGGGAAACACTGGGGACACACACAGGGGGACACACAGGGGAACACTGGGGGGAGGACACTGGGGGGAGGACACTGGGGACACACACAAAGGGACATGGGGGGAGGGGACACACAGGGGGACACTAGGGGGGAACACACAGGGGAACACTGGGGGGGAGCATACAGTGGGGTAGTGTGGGGAGGGGGGAGAGCACACTGAAGTCTGGTCCGGGCCCCATACATCTGTACTGCAGTGCCCCCTCCCTCCGATGGTGGCCCTCCAGTAAAAAAAAAAGTTTCCCTCACCCCGGTCACCTGATGCCTGTAATAATACCGCTAATGGCGCGCTGCTCCCCGCCGGCCCCTCCTCCCTTTTTGTCTGTCCTAGGTGATGAAGTGTACAGTGCAAGCACCTACGACGGAAGAGAGGGAAGGAAGAGCCGTTGCAACCGAATGACCGATGGGTCAGTCTGCCCCTGTTGTCATACTAATACAGGAAGTGTGTTATGGCAGAATCGCCAGGTGAAAATAAAGGAAAAAGTCTAAGGGCAGTGCATTCCAAAATGTAGTGCGAGAAAGGCACATGCCATGTGCCTTTCCCACACGGCAGGTGTACATTCCGCCCTTGCAAGAGTGTGCCACTACATCCAAAGTCTGATATGCTGCAATAAATACAAATCATTTCGGGGGGGGGGGGGGGGGTGTTGGGGGGTTAGCTCTGCTTGAAACAAAGCCATTAGTTGATTTGCATTATGTACTTGGAGATGCGAGGTCTACATGAGCATGTGCTTATATTGGTGGAGGCTGAAGAGAAATAATGAGGTTGTTTTAGTTCTTTGTCCAGTGGTCACCGCGCGTGTGGGGTAAGCAATTTTGTGGGGGCAAAGGCTGGTATTTATTTTCTTTCTTTCAAATTCTTTTTTTTAATTAGATTGCAGTGTAGGTGCCTGTTGCTTTTTGGGGTAACCATATATATATATATATATATATATATATACATATGTAATATAATATTACAGTAATATAATATTACAGTATTTCCAATAATTAAAGAACAGGAAAGGATCTTCTTCGGCTGTGTAGGACTGTGCCCTATTCCTAGGGTGCCTCCTTCACTGCACAGTGATGGCGTAGGCGTACAAGTGATACTTGAACTGTAGGTTCTTATGAGTGCTAACAAATGTTGCCTAGAGTGAAATAATGGAAAGCAATTATAAGAGGCATATTTTTATACTTGAAACACATCTATAAAGTATTTTGTAACGAACTCCAGGCAAATATACTAAAGCACCATTAAGTCCACAAAAGGCATTTTTAAAATGCAACTAGTGTATGTAACGGAATACAGTATATCATCTTCATGCAAACCCTTGCACAGCAGGCCTTTGATTGGGTAACCGAGGGCCAGCAGTTTAAACCAGCCAGGCTTAGCTACATTTCTGTTTTTCAGGTTTGGTGAAAGGCGGAGAGACCGGAGTTATGATCTAACAAATGTTCTGCTGCTGAGTGTAGGTATTGGGGACATTTGTGATCACCAACTTGTTTTTTAGGTCTTGCAGTAGTGCCTGCATTACAAGGCTCAACAGAAATACAAATCATTTTGCATGTAACACAATTCACAAATAGGCATGGGAACTGTGTATTTACCTCTTTGCCTTCAGTTGCAAAGACCTTTTCATCCCTGCTGCATTTGATATTATGTGTGATGCCGTTACTAAGGTATCAGTTCAAAGATTTGGTTTAATATGTTTTGAGAAAAAGATCGTTGTTGTTTTTCTCCATATGGTAAAGCACTTAGGCGTAAGCAACTGATGTCTGTTTTTCATCAAAGAAAAAATACAGTTCTCAAGTGGCAATGTAAAAAAAAAGAACTAGTGCATGACTTTTCAAGAAATGTAAGTCTTTGAATAGTTTATAGTTTAGCTCAAGACTGAATTAAAGGTCTAATACGCTTGGTGTTAGAAGTTATGACGGACCTTTTACACTTTCTGACATGACACACAAGCATCGTTAGATTCTTGTTTTTTTTCTTCCAATAAAAAGAGCAATTTGCCTTGAGAGGTAATACACCATTTAAAGGAAATGATACATTAAAAAGTGCAATACCCTAAAACAAGCAGTATAAAACAAGTATATTGGCTATATAAAACTGTATGACTTCTCGCTGGTTTACTGATGTACAATGCATCCGGAACATATTCACTGCACTTTTTCCACATTTTGTTATGTTACAGCCTTAATCCAAAATGGATTGACTTCATTATTTTCCTCAAAATTCTACAAACAATACTTCATAATATCAATGTAAAAGAAGCTTGTTTGAAATCTTTGCAAATTTATAAAAAAAATAAAAAATTGCATGTAGATAAGTATTCACAGCCTTTGCCATGACACTCAAAATTGAGCTCAGGTGCATCCTGTTTTCCTTGATCATCCTTGAGATGTTTCTACAACTTGATTTGAGTTCAGCTGTGGTAAATTCAGTTGATAGGACATGATTTGGAAAGGCACACACCTGTCTATATAAGGTTCTACAGTTTACAGTGCATGTCAGAGCACAAACCAAGCCATGAGGTCCAAGGAATTGTCTGTAGACCTCCAAGACAGGATTGTATCGATGAACAGATCTGGTGAAGGGTACATAAAAATGTCTGCAGCATTGAAGGTCCCAGTGAACATAGTGGCCTCCATCATCTCTAAATGGAAGAAGTTTGCAACCACCAGGACCAAAAGGGCATTAGTGAAGGGGTTACCAAGAACCCGATGGTCACTCTGACAGAGCACCAGCATTTCTCTTTGGAGAGAGGAGAACCTTCCAGAAGAACAACCATCTTTGCAGCACTCTACCAATCAGGCCTGTATGGTAGAGTGGCCAGACAGAAGCCACTTCTCAGTAAAAGGCACATGACAGCCCACCTGGAGTTTGCCAAAAGGCACCTGAAGGACTCTGATCATGAGAAACAATATTTTCTGGTCTGATGAAACAAAGATTGAACTCTTTGGTCTGAATGGCAGCATCATATCTGGAGAAAACTAGGCACCACTCATCGCCAGGACAATACCATCCCTACAGTGAAGCATGGTGGTGGCCGCACCATGCTGTGGGGATGTTTTTTCAGGGGCAGGAACTGGGAGACTAGTCAGGGTCAAGGGAAAGATGAATGCAGCAATGTACAGAGACATTCTTGACAAAAACCTGCTTCAGAGCGCTCTGGGCCTCAGACTAGGGTGAAGGTTCATCTTCCAACAGGACAATGACCCTAAGCACACAGCCAAGATAACAAAGTAGTGGCTAAGGGACAACTCTGTGAATGTCCTTGAGCGGACCAAACAGAGCCCAGACTTGAATCTGATTGAACATCTCTGGAGAGATCTGAAAATGGCTGTACACCGATGCTCCCCATCCGACCTGATGGAGCTTGAGAGGTCCTGCGAAGAAGAATGGGAGAAACTGTCCAAAAATAGGTGTGTGTCACGTATCTGGTGTGACCAGAGCTGTGTGGACAGCAACAGAGCAACAAACAGATAAGCGAATAAACACAACCGCCTCCAATATACTACAATGTGCAACCAAACAATCACCAACAGAAACCCACAAATAGTAACAGACAAATATATACAAGTAAAGGGGAATACCGGAATCGTAAACAGGGCCAGGCCAGGGTCGACAACGGGGGTTTAGCAGCTGGGGATGGAAGAGAAACAGGACAAGGAGAGGATGGATGGGTCACAGGAGAGACGGATCAGGTACAAGGCTCAGAGTCCAGGGTTCAGGAAACGAACAGGTTCAGAGCGCAAGGAAGATACCAAGGCAAGGCATCAGTGTGTGTGCCGGGTACTTATACACACCTCCTGCAATTACTCAGGTGACACCTAATTGCAGGAGATGATGTTGGCCCCACACTGCCGGGAACCACCCGCTGGTGGACACCAGTACTGCGGCCCAAGGATCATATGATACTATCAACCGGGGAAGGCTCCCCAGGCAGTTCCAGACTGCCAGGAGACATCTGATGGTGGACCACAGTACTGCACGCCAAGTGTCAGACAGTATCATCAGCGGGTGGAACCTTTCCTGACAGTACCCCCTCTCAAAGGAGCGGCCTCCGGACGATCCAACTAGCCGTTGCCGAGAAAAATCCATGATATCAAGCCGGACAACGGATGGAGGTACATCAAGCCGGGCAGCGGGCACATCAAGATGGGCAACAGGCAGTGGCAAGTCAGGCTCAGAAAAAACTATCAAAAACAGCGCATCAAAGGGACTAGTAGATTGATGTGAAAAAGACTTTAAAATGTCATTTATTAAATGTAAAAAATAAACACAGACATCTGATCCCTGCAGGATCTCAAACACATAAAAAACACCAATCATAAAACGGACAGATGTTTGATAATGAAAAGCTCCTCAGATCTCTCAATTATAACTTTGGAAAGGTCAAAACCAAAGACCAATGTGCACAGCTTTCGAAATGCCTAATGAATGCAATCAATCATCTGAAAGAACCCAAAAAGTCAGTGTAAACGAATGGAACAACGTTTCTAGGGACACTCACTTCATAGGTGTTCAATGGGCTGCAGAGCTGATGAGTCCAGTCTGATGACCGAGGGGGAGGTGTTTATTTCAGCTCCATCTGAAGCGTTCGGCTTGGAGGCAGAGGTGTAATGCTGCACGCTAGGTGGTAAGGATCAAGCTTAGTCACCAGATGATATCAGCTGTACACATAGGCAGCTTGGAGAACGCTGCACTGCCTGCAGTGCCGCTTGTCCGAGCGGCTGTGGATCACATGAGAGGCTTGTCACGTGGAAGGCTGTGAAGGGGAAGGTTGCTATGCCGACTCTCCTGCTTACATGTTTCGCGCTCCTGAGCTTTGACAAAGCGCAGGAGCGCGAAACATGTAAGCAGGAGAGTCGGCATAGCAACCTTCCCCTTCACAGCCTTCCACGTGACAAGCCTCTCATGTGATCCACAGCCGCTCGGACAAGCGGCACTGCAGGCAGTGCAGCGTTCTCCAAGCTGCCTATGTGTACAGCTGATATCATCTGGTGACTAAGCTTGATCCTTACCACCTAGCGTGCAGCATTACACCTCTGCCTCCAAGCCGAACGCTTCAGATGGAGCTGAAATAAACACCTCCCCCTCGGTCATCAGACTGGACTCATCAGCTCTGCAGCCCATTGAACACCTATGAAGTGAGTGTCCCTAGAAACGTTGTTCCATTCGTTTACACTGACTTTTTGGGTTCTTTCAGATGATTGATTGCATTCATTAGGCATTTCGAAAGCTGTGCACATTGGTCTTTGGTTTTGACCTTTCCAAAGTTATAATTGAGAGATCTGAGGAGCTTTTCATTATCAAACATCTGTCCGTTTTATGATTGGTGTTTTTTATGTGTTTGAGATCCTGCAGGGATCAGATGTCTGTGTTTATTTTTTACATTTAATAAATGACATTTTAAAGTCTTTTTCACATCAATCTACTAGTCCCTTTGATGCGCTGTTTTTGATAGTTTTTTCTGCTGCATCCATTTTTTGCCAAGTCCATAATGGGTTAACAGCCGCACATTGAGACCATCTACAGGACATTTATTTAAATAAACAAACATCCCACGAGATAGTCAAACGCTCTTAAAGAGACCATTCATTTGTGCGCCAACTTTATCTTGTTTTGTTTTACGTTGCAAGTCAGGCTCAGACTGGAAGGCCGGGACATCGGACTGGAAGGCAGGGACATCGGACTGGAAGGCAGGGACATCGGACTGGAAGCCCGGGACATCGGACTGGAAGGCCGGGACACCAGACTGAAAGGCCGGGACATCAGACTGGAAGGCCGGGACATCAGACTGGAAGGCATCGGAATGGAAGGCCGGGACATCGGACTGGAAGGCATCGGACTGGAAGGCCGGGACTTCGGACTGGAAGGCATCGGACTGGAAGGCTGGGACATTGGACTGGAAGGCATCGGACTGGAAGGCCGGGACATTGTACTGGAAGGCATCGGACTGGAAGGCCGGGACATCAGACTGGAAGGCATCGGACTGGAAGGCCAGGACATCAGACTGGAAGGCATTGAACTGGAAGGCCGGGACATCAGACTGGAAGGCGTTGAACTGGAAGGCCGGGACATCAGACTGGAAGGCGTCGGACTAGAAAGCCGGGACATCAGGCTGCAAGGCCGGGACATCAGGCTGGAAGGTGTCGGACTGGAAGGCCGGGACATCAGGCTGGAAGGCGTCGGACTGGAAGGCCGGGACATCCGGCTGGAAGGCGTCGGACTGGAAGGCCGGGACATCAGGCTGGAAGGCGTCGGACTGGAAGGCCGGGACATCAGGCTGGAAGGGCGGGACATCAGGCTGGAAGGCGTCAGGCTGGAAGGCCGGGACATCAGGCTGGAAAGCATCAGGCTGGAAGGCCGGGACATCAGGCTGGAAGGCCGGGACATCAGGCTGGAAGGCGTCAGGCTGGAAAGCAGGGATATCAGGCTGGAAGGCGTCAGGCTGGAAGGCCGGGACATCAGTCTGTAAGGCGTCAGGCTGGAAGGCCGGGACATCAGGCTGTAAGGCGTCAGGCTGGAAGGCCGGGACATCAGGCTGGAAGGCGTCAGGCTGGAACGAAGGGCTGGGATATGGCAAGGAAGGGGGAACAGCGGCCAGAGGAAGTTTTTCTGGGGAAGTTGCAGGTAGTAGAGAAGAGGCAGGTGGGTTTTTAATAGCAGGTCTGGGTTGTGGAGAGATGACAGAAGCTGGGCATAACATCCTCCAACAGTCATACTAAGGACACAACCTGGTTAATGGTGAAGCCCCCCTTCTTCAAAGTCATCATGGCCCTTTGGGATACAGGGCAGAGCCAGCTCTGTACACATTCCAATCAAAGGCTGAACATCCTCAAATAGTACACTGCCCTGATCAACCACAGAGTGAGCTAAACGAATAATCTCCAGCTGCTGATCACTGGACCACCCCTTCAATGTCTGGCGGAGATATTCAGAACTCTCTGTTGCCAGCAGAACATAATGAACAATTATATCTGAATCCATCCCAGCAGTGTGAAATAGAACCAAAATGGTTCCTCTGTGCAGCCACTTCTGGTCAGGAATGGCCTTGGTATACTGTCACGTATCTGGTGTGACCAGAGCTGTGTGGACAGCAACAGAGCAACAAATGCAGATAAAGTGAAAATATATAATTTATTAAGATAAGCGAATAAACACAACCGCCTCCAATATACTACAATGTGCAACCAAACAATCACCAACAGAAACCCACAAATAGAAACAGACAAATATATACAAGTAAAGGGAAATACCGGAATCATAAACAGGGCCAGGCCAGGGTCGACAACGGGGGTTCAGCAGGTGGGGATGGAAGAGAAACAGGACACGGAGAGGATGGATGGGTCACAGGAGGGACGGATCAGGTACAAGGCTCAGAGTCCAGGGTTCAGGAAACGAACAGGTTCACAGGTTCAGAGCGCAAGGAAGATACCAAGGCAAGGCATCAGTGTGTCTGCCGGGTACTTATACACATAAAAATTGTATAACAGAAATGAAGAAAGGGTTTTTTTTCCAAAATTTTCAGTCTTTTTTTGTTTAGCAAAAAATAAAAAATCCAGTGGTGATTTAATACCACCAAAAGAAAGCTCTATTTGTCTCAAAAGAATGATAAAAACTTAATTTGGGTACGGTGTTGCATGACCAGGCAATTGCCATTAAACCATTTAACCACTTAACAACCGCCCATTGCCGATTAACGGCTTCAGGGCGGTTATTTAACTCTGAGAGGCCGTTAATTAACGGCCTCCCAGAAGGGGCGCGCACACAAGAGCATCCGTGACCGCCGGTCCACTGGATCACGGATCACGGTAAACGGCCGCAAATGACGGAGTGATCACTTGTAAACAAACCGGCATCATGTTATGACACCGGTTCCTCCCTCCCCCTCTCTGTACGATCGGTACAGCGGAGGGGGAAGAGATCGGTGTCAGCAGCGCTGTGGGCTGCATCTGCAGTGCCCACATCGCTGCTCACCGAAATTTAACCCCTCAATTCCCTGCCATTACTCTGCAATACCCTGCAACACTCTGCAATGCTCTGCAACACCCGCCAATACCCTGCAACACTCTGCAATGCTCTGCAACACCCGCCAATACCCTGCAATGCTCTGCAACACCCGCCAATACCCTGCAACACCCGCCAATACCCTGCAACACTCTGCAACACCCGCCAATACCCTGCAACACTCTGCAACACCCGCCAATACCCTGCAACACTCTGCAATGCTCTGCAACACCCGCCAATACCCTGCAACACTCTGTAGTGCTCTGCAACACCTGCCAATACCCTGCAATGCTCTGCAACGCAATACTCTGCAACGCCTTACTCTGAGATACCCAGCCATACTCTGAGATACCCAGCCATACCCAGCCATAGTCGGTGATACCCTGCAATACCATAGACATCCCCCCCCATAGACATCCCCCCCCCTCCCGCCACCCACCGGTGCTTCTACCGACTCGCCAATACGATCAAATCCAGAATCTTTTTTTTTTCAGACTTCCCAGCTTAGAGGTGAGATGCGGGGTCTTATTGACCCCATATCTCACTGTAAAGAGGACCTGCCATATTCCTATTACAAGGGATGTTTACATTCCTTGTAATAGGAATAAAAGTGATAAAAAACATTTTTTGGGGGGAAAAAAATATCAAACTAAAATAAATAAAGTAAAATGAACAATACATTTTTTTTTTTTTTAAAGCGCCCCTGTCCCCATGTGCTCGCATGCATAGTCCCCCCCACATATGAAAACGGTGTTCAAACCACACATGTGAAGTATCGCTGCGAACGTTAGAGCGAGAGCAATAATTCTAGCCCTAGACCTCCTCTGTAACTCAAAACATATAACCAGTAAAAAAAATTAAATCGTCGCCTATGGGGATTTTTAAGTAGCGCCGTTTGGCGCCGTTCCACGAGCGTGTGCAATTTTGAAGAGTGACATGTTAGGTATCTATTTACTCAGCGTAACTTCAAAAATTGGGCTAACTTTACTGTGTTTTTATTTATTTTTTTTTTTTTTAAGCACAAAACAGTTTTTTTTTCCAAAAAAAAGCATTAAAAAAATTGCTGCGCAAATACCGTGCGAGATAAAAAGTTGCAACGACCACCATTGTATTCTCCAGGATGTTTGCTTAAAAAACATATAGAATGTTTTGGGATTCTATGTAATTTTCTAGCAAATAAATGATGATTTTTACACGTAGGAGAGAAATGTCAGAATTGTCCTGGGTGCTCCAGAACGCCTGATGGCGCTCCCTGCATGTTGGGCCTCTGTATGTGGCCACGCTGTGTAAAAGTCTCACACATGTGGTATCGCCGTACTCGAGAGTAATAGCAGAATGTGTTTTGGGGTGTAATTTGTGGTATGCATATGCTGTGTGTGAGAAATAAACTGATAATATGACAATTTTGTGAAAAAAAAAAAAGGAAAAAAAATCTTGATTTTGCAAAGAATTGTGGGAAAAATGACAACTTCAAAAAACTCATCATGCCTCTTACTAAATACCTTGGAATGTCTTCTTTCCAAAAAGGGGTCATTTGGGGGGTATTTGTACTTTTCTGGCATGTTAGGGTCTCAAGAAGTGAAATAGGCCGCCAGTACTTCAGGTGTGATCAATTTTCAGATATTGGCACCATAGCTTGTGGACCCTATAACTTTCACAAAGACCAAATAATGTCCACCAATTTGTACTTATTTTTTACCAAAGATATGTAGTAGTATAAATTTTGGCCAAAATTTATGAAGAAAAAATTACTAATCTGCTAAATTTTATAACAGAAACAAAGAAAAAATCATTTTTTTTACAGAATTTTCTGTATTTTTTCTTTTATAGCACAAAAAATAAAAAACTGAGCGGTGATTAACCACTTTCAGACCGGACCATTTTGCTGGTAAATGACCAGAGGTCTTTTTACACTTTGGCACTGCGCTGCTTTAACTGGTAATTGCGCGGTCATGCAATGTTGTACCCAAACAAAATTTGCGTCCTTTTCTTCCCACAAATAGAGCTTTCTTTTGATGGTATTTGATTGCCTCTGCGATTTTTATTTTTTTTGCGATATAAACGTAAAAAGACCGCAAATTTTGAAAAAAAATGATATTTTCTACTTTTTGTTATTAGAAAAATCCAATAAACTCAATTTTAGTCATACATTTAGGCCAAAATGTATTCAGCCACATGTCTTTGGTAAAAAAAAAGTCAATAATTGTATATTTATTGGTTTGCGCAAAAGTTGTCACATCTACAAACTAAGGTACGTTTTCTGGAATTTACGCAGCTTTTAGTTTACGACTGCCTATCTCATTTCTTGAGGTGCTAAAATGGCAGGGCAGTACAAAACCCCCCCCAAATGACCCCATTTTGGAAAGTAGACCCCCTAAGGAAATTGATAAGAGGCATGTTGAGCCCATTGAATATTTTATTTTTTTGCCTCAAGCGATTGAATAATGACAAAAAAAAATTCTTTTTTTTTTTTTTACACAAAGTTGTCACTAAATGATATATTGCTCACACATGCTATGGGCGTATGTGAAATGACACCCCAAAATAAATTCTGCTGCTTCTCCTGAGTACGGGGATACCACATATGTGGGACTTTTTGGGAGCCTAGCCGCGTACGGGGCCCCGAAAACCAAGCACCGCCTTCAGGCTTTCTAAGGGCGTAAATTTTTGAGTTCACTTCTCACTACCTATTACAGTTTTGAAGGCCATAAAATGCCAAGATGGCACAAAACCCCCACAAATGACCCCATTTTAGAAAGTAGACACCCCAAGCTATTTGCTGAGAGGCATGTTGAGTTCATGGAATATTTTATATTTTGCCACAAGTTGCGGGAAAATTACAAACTTTTTTTTTTTTTTTTTTTCACAAAGTTGTCACTAAATGATATATTGCTCACACATGCCATGGGCATATGTGAAATGACACCCCAAAATAAATTCTGCTGCTTCTCCTGAGTATGGGGATACCACATATGTGGGACTTTTTGGGAGCCTAGCCGCGTACGGGGCCCCGAAAACCAAGCACCGCCTTCAGGCTTTCTAAGGGCGTTACAGTTTTGAAGGCCATAAAATGCCAAGATGGCACAAACCCCCCCCAAATGACCCCATTTTGGAAAGTAGACACCCCTAAATTTAGGGGTACACTAGTGAGACTAGGTAATAAATGGCGGGTGCCCTGAAACTATAAAAAAATAACTAACCAACCAGCGTCACCTGTAACAGTTATATGGTGATCACTGGTGAAAGGGTTAACTAGGGGGCAATCAGGGGGCTTTATGCGGTAGTATATGGGGGTCCCTGGCGCTATAAAAAGCTGCGGCGAACCTAAATACCTACCTGCCTAACTAGCGTCACCTGTGACACTAATACAGCGATCAGAAAAACGATCGCTTATTAGGCTGGGTTCACACTGGAGCGATGCGGGAACGCCACGAATGCGCGGCGGGTTCCCGCATCGCATGCCTCCCGGCGGCAGTTCACACTGCCCTATGCGAACTGCTGGGAGTGTCAGTGAAATGTTACTGACACCCCCAGATCAGTTCGCATATCGCAGTGCGATCTGCAAACTCGGATCGCATGGTGTGAACACCCATGCGATCCGATTCTGCTGCGGGCCAAAAAAAGGGTCCCGTGCGAATTTGCGGCGGGTGCGGCGGGTGCGGCGAATGGCTGAACTCGAATCGCACAGAGATCGGATGTGATTTGCACTGCAGTGCGGTGCGAATCACATCCGTTCTCAAACCGCTGCAATGTGAACCCAGCCTTAGTGACACTGGCGACGGGGGGTGATCACGGGGTTAAACCTTTATTGGGGGGGTTAGGGGGGTACCTTAGAACTAAAGGGGGCTAACCCTAACTGCCCTAACAGGTATTAGTCACAAATGACACCCTCCGGGTGATCAGGGGGTTAAACCTTTATTAGGTAATAAATGGCGGGTGCCCTGAAACTATAAAAAAATAACGAACCAACCAGCGTCACCTGTAACAGTTATATGGTGATCACAGGTGAAAGGGTTAACTAGGGGGCAATCAGGGGGCTTTATGCGGTAGTATATGGGGGTCCCTGGCGCTATAAAAAGCTGCGGCGAACCTAAATACCTACCTGCCTAACTAGCGTCACCTGTGACACTAATACGGCGATCAGAAAAATGATCGCTTATTAGGCTGGGTTCACACTGGAGCGATGCGGAAACGCCGCGAATCCGCGGCGGGTTCCCGCATCGCATGCCTCCCGGCGGCAGTTCACACTGCCCTATGCGAACTGCTGGGAGTGTCAGTGAAATGTTACTGACACCCCCAGATCAGTTCGCATATCGCAGTGCGATCTGCAAACTCGGATCGCATGGTGTGAACACCCATGCGATCCGATTCTGCTGCGGACCAAAAAAAGGGTCCCGTGCAAATTTGCGGCGGGTGCGGCGGGTGTGGCGGGTGCGGCGGGTGCGGCGAATGGCTGAACTCGAATCGCACAGAGATCGGATGTGATTTGCACTGCAGTGCGGTGCGAATCACATTCGTTCTCATAAACCGCTGCAATGTGAACCCAGCCTTAGTGACACTGGCGACGGGGGGTGATCACGGGGTTAAACCTTTATTGGGGGGGGTTAGGGGGGCACATTAGAACTAAAGGGGGCTAACTCTAACTGCCCTAACAGTTATTACAGTCACAAATGACACCAATGCAAAAAAAAAAAAAAAAAAAAAATGACATTGGTGTCACTGTGACTGGGGGGCAGGGGTAATTGGGGGGGTGATCGGGGGGTAAAGGGGGGGTGTGAGTGTGCCTGGCATGTTCTACTGTGTGTGTAGAGTGTTGGTGCAACTCACCGATCCGCTCTCCTCCGTGTCGGAACGAAAAATACCGACACGGAGGAGAGAATACATCACTTCCTCTCCTGTGTTTACATTACAGGAGAGGAAGTGATGTCACCGGGGATTTCCATTCGTCGAGAGCGATCGCGAGGGGGTGGCCATGAATGAATGGCCGCCCCCTCATCCCGGATCGCTCTCAAAGGAATGCCGACCGCCGCAGGCACCGGGGGGGGGGCCCGATCGGGCCCCCCACCCGCGGGCAGGCAGGGACTTATATATACGCCCATATGCCTGCCCGTGCCATTCTGCCGACGTATATCGTCGTGCGGCGGTCGGCAAGTGGTTAAATACCACCAAAAGAAAGCTCCATTTGTGTGAAAAAAAGGACAAAAATGTCATATAGGTCCAGTGTTGCATGACTGAGTAATTGTCATTCAAAATGTGAGAGCACCGAAAGCTGAAAATTGGTCTGGTTATTAAGGGTGTTTAACCACTTGGGTACCGCGCTATTGCAAAATGACGGCAATAGCGCGGACCCACATTTCCGGGACTACGTCTATTGACGTCATCCCGGATACGAGCGGCCTGCGCGCCCCCTGAGGGGCGCGCGCGGCGCGCTCTGTGATCGGCGAGTCCGTGAGACTCGCCTGATCACCGATCCGTGTAAGGGGTCGATCCCGACCCCTTATCACGTGATCAGCTGTCAGCCAATGACAGCTGATCATGTGATAAAACGGAGCCGGTAATCGGCTAGTATTCCTCCTCGCGCTGACAGCGCGAGGAGAAAAAAAAAAAGCCGATCGCCGGCGGCCGTGTTCGGGACATCAGTCCCGATCACGGCCAGCAATTTAAACGGACACCTGCCCCCTGCCAGTGCCCACCTGCCACCCGCAGTGCCATCCTGAAATAAAGTAAGTGCCCCCTGTCAGTGCCACCCAGCAGTGCCCATAGTGCCCACAGTGCCACCCAGCAGTGCCCACAGTGCCACCCAGCAGTGCCCACAGTGCCACCCACAGTGCCACCCAGCAGTGCCACCCACAGTGCCACACAAAATCTGCCTCAAAGGTGCTGCACCCCAGTGCCGCCCATCAGTGCCCAGCAGTGCCGCCCATCAGTGCCCAGCAGTGCCGCCCATCAGTGCCCAGCAGTGCCACCTATCAGAGCCACCTATCAGTGCCCATCAGTCCCATCTATCTGTGGTACCTATCAGTGCCCATCCGTGCCACCCATCCGTGCCACTTATCCGTGCCACCCATCCGTGCCATCTTATCTGTGCCCATCTTTGCCCATCAGTGCCGCCTTATCTGTGCCCATCGGTGCCGCCTTATCTGTGCCTATTAGTGCCGCCTTAACTATGCCTATCAGTGCCCACCAGTGCAGCCTATCAGTGCCCACCAATGCAGCCCATCAGTGCCCACCAATGCAGCCCATCATTGCCCACCAATGCAGCCTATCAGTGCCGCCTAATCAGCGCACTTCAATGAAGGAGAAAAATGACCCGTTTGCTAAATTTTATAACAAACTATTAAAACATGATTTTTTTTTATTTTTTTTTGCATCTTTTTTTGTTTGTTTAGCAAAAAATAAAACTCCGAGCTGTAACTAAATACCACCAAAAGAAAGCTCTATTTGTGGGAAAAAAATGATAAAAATTTCATTTGGGTACAGTGTTGTATGCCCGCGCAATTGTCATTCAAAGTGCATCAGCGCTGAAAGCTGAAAATTGGTCTGGGACTGAGGGGGGTTTAAGTGCCCAGTAAGCAAGTGGTTAAGTGCCCAGTGGTCAAGTGGTTAAGGACCAGGCCATTTTTTTGCAAACAAAAGAGACCAAACAAAATTTACAAACTTTTTTTCTCACCAATAGAGCTTTCTTTTGGTTGTATTTGATCACCTATGCGATTTTTATTTTTTGTGCTATTAACAAAAAAAGACCAACAATTTTGAAAAAAAAATGTTTTACTCTTTTGTGATAATATCCCAAAAAAAGTAAAAAAAATTATTTCTTTCTCAGTTTAGGCTAATATGTATTCTTCTACATATTTTTGGTAAAAAAAATCCCAATTAGCGTATATTGATTGGTTTGCACAAAAGTTATCGTGTCTACTAGTAATGGTGGTGAGAGGCGATTTTTAGCAGGACTGCGACATTGCGGCGGAAAGATTGGACAGTCATAGAATCCGCCGGACCCACTGATTGGCTCTCCTGCTAGCGAACAGGCACGCGCACCCACAGATCGCTGTGTACGCGCCCGATGTACAATGATGGCAATTCATGCAGGAGAGCCAACCTGTCGTAGTACAACTGTGGCAGCTGGTTGATAAGTAGTTAAAGCGTGACAGCGATGAAAGATGAAAATTGGCGTGGGCAGGAAGAGGATGAAATGCCCAGTATTGAAGCGGTTAATACTATTTTAAACATTTCATCTACCACAATAAAGCATGTAATTGTTTGTTGGTCACTTGGTTCACATATCATAACAGAGATATGGTGAAGTAAAGAGCAGATGATGCTGCCAAGCTCTGCATTAACAAGAATGTAATGCTTATCCTTTTCAGAACACAGTGCTTGTGTTAGAAAAACATGTGTTTTATATCCAAAGCGTTGTGGGTGGTCCAAGGTGGCAGGGAGCTGATTATCATTTGATAGCTTAATTTAGGAGAGATGTCA
Source organism: Lithobates pipiens (assembly GCF_037356315.1). Taxonomy (NCBI): domain Eukaryota; kingdom Metazoa; phylum Chordata; class Amphibia; order Anura; family Ranidae; genus Lithobates; species Lithobates pipiens. The sequence continues at coordinate 73,690,088 of NW_027507718.1, forward strand.
GGAAATTTGTGTGACAAGCATAGACCTTTTTCTTTTTTTTAAACTGACAAATTGGTTTCTTGCAATTTAGTGAGAAGTTGGCTTATTTGTGTTGTCAGTATTTCCTAATGTCTAAGATTAAAGCATTTACTAATTAAAACAAATTTTTGTTTCTCTCTTTCAGTTTTAACACAGAATTTTAATGAGAAACCTGAATGGCTTGAGTGAATTTTTATTTTTTTTAACATTTATATGATTTTAAACAAATGTTTTTCTCTGTATGTACACAATTTGTTTTACGAATAACCGTTATTACTTGTCAAAAAAAGTTCCCAGAGTAAAGAGCTAGCATCAGTCTGCTTTTCACTGAAACCTTTAGATCGAGGCATTTGGAGGGAAGGCATGAGTTACTGCTGTGAGCTACTGAGCTTTGTAAACAATAGGCTTTTTACAACAATGAGTAAAAAATAATACATATAAAAATGAGCTCAAAGTACAACCTGCTAGTTCAAGAGGAAATTATTACATATAAATATGCAATGTTTTTCATGATTCAAGATTTTTCTAATCTCTCAACCTAGAGGTAGTGTAGCACTTACCCCCGGAGGAGCGGCTGGTTTTAATGGGCTTACCGTTACCTTCTCTAGCTTGCTCCTCGCGTCTAGGGGTTCCTGTGGTAGATGGCCCAGAAACTTTAGAGACTGACGACAGATCTGCTTAAAGGGATTTTTATTTGCTAAAACGTTAAACGTAGTTAACAACAGTCTCTAGTGTAGGATCAGTGGGTTAGGTGAAAAATCCAGGTAATCTTATGCCGCGTACACACGATCAGACTATCTGCCCGTGTGTGGGCTCCGCCAAACTTTTTTTCCCCAAAAGTCCAGCGGACTTAGAAAGTAGTTTTGACTCCAAAATTGTCCGCTGGACTGCGAGTCCAGCGGACAATCCGGCCGTCTGTGTGCTAGTCCTCCGGACTTTTGAAATAAACGGACTTTCTCGCACACGGAGAAAAGTCTGTTAATTTTGAACGTGGCTCCAGGTAGCCGGGACTAGCACAGGAAGTCAATCTCATTGCCGAAGGCGGCGAGATTGACACGTTGCTGACCCCGTAACCTGATATGGACTTAAAGGAGAAGCCCTACGTGGAAAAAATGGCGTGGGGGTCCCCCCAAGGTCCATATAAGACCCTTATCCGAGCACACAACCCGGCCAGTCAGGAAAGCTGACCTCCAGGAACAGACCTAAATTCTCAATTGAGATATACACATATGAGTTTTCAGGGGTTGACTTTGGCCCCTTAGTTCCAGTGAAGGGAATTTTTTAGGCATCAGCATACAAATAAATTTTGGACAATTTCATGCTCCCAACTTTTGTGGGAACAGTTTGGGGATGGCCCCTTCCTGTTTCAACATGACTGCGCACCAGTTCACAAAGCAAGGTCCATAAAGACACGGATGAGCAAGTTTGGGGTGGAGGAACTTGACTGGCCTGATCTCAACCCAATAGAATATCTTTGGCATGTATTAGAGTGGAGATTGCGAGCCAGGCTTTCTCGTCCAACTTCAATGACTGACCTCAGAAATGCGCTTTTGGAAGAATGGTCAAACATTCCCATAAGCACACTCCTAAACTTTGTGCACAGCCTTCCCAGAAGAGTCGAAGCTATTATATCTGTAAAGGATGGGCCAACTCAATATTGAACCTTACAGACTAAGACTGGGATGCCATCAGTGGCGGCCTCTCATGCCGGGCACAGGAGTACCGCCCCCCAATCCATGTGCCTGGCCCCTGATCTATATGCAGGGTGCCGGGTGCATGGATTCCATAGTTGTTATTTTTTTCGAATGCACATGGTTAGAGCCAGAGGCTCTAATTGGCTTCAAAAAGGGTGGGCTCAGGGCGCAGAGCTGTTTGGCTGGCTGGGGAGGCCGAGGGCCACCCCCCTAAGAAAATTGAGCACCAGCCGCCACTGTATACCAGTACAGTTCATGTGCATGTAAAGGCTGGTGTCCCAGTACTTTTGACAATATAGTGTATTTTCCTGCCCAATTAGCTACAAACAGTTACATTGCAGCTGTTGTGAGTAGAAACAAACAAGAGTGATGGCAAGTGGTCTTTAACGAATCGCCCCACATGCCGCTTCATTTATCGTTTCCTCCCACTCTGAATATAGATATCAGATATTCAAACCGTTGACAACCAGGAAACAAGGCAATACTCGCTTGGTTGCTGAACATGGACTTGAAGCTAAAGTAACATTACTTCAGGGTCCCCAGGCATAGAATGAATGAATGAATGACTTGTATAGTGCTACCTATGCAAACTGAATCGCCTCAGTGCGCTTTAGCTGCCGGTTTCCATCTGCAGTATAGCATGGTCCTTTACTCCATGGGGTCCTGGCATGCTTACAAACACATACACATATTTGGCCAATTTTTTGACAGGATCTAATTAACCTACCAGCATGTCTTTGGAGTGGGAGGAAGAAACCCACGCAGGCACAAGGAGAACATGCAAACTCCAGGCGTAGTTGGGATTTAAACCAGCGACCCTATTGCTGCTAGGTGAAAGTGCTAACCACTACACCACTGTGCTGCCCCTTGCAAAGAGTATTGTTCCCTTGAAATCCAGGGCCCATAATCAGTATTCAAGAGGCTAGCATGCAGTCCTCTCCAAAAGCCTCTGTCCCAGCTAGGCCTGTCACATTTCTCCCCATCAAAAGTCGACTAACAAGGTCCCAGACCTCCACCTGGTCTGGACATGCATTAATCGGGCAGAGTGAACTCACATAGTCAGTCTGCATGATCTCCAATCTTGGCTGCAAGGAATTGTTGACATCAGTAGGTGTAGGGCAGAGGTCATTGACTCTCTGTCCAGCTGCCTGTGCTTCAGCTGGGTGGTTTTTAACATTCCGGGCTCGGTCTGCTGCTGGGCAGAGGGGCCAATCTCCCCAGCTTCCTGAAGCTGTAGAGATACTGTAGGTGCTAGGCAAAGGCCAGAGATGCTCTGCCCTGTTAACAGTGATTCAGCTGGGAGTAGAAGCTTTACTACATCAGCTTGTCACTGGAGAGAGGGGCTGACTGCTCCGGCTCCCTGTAATTCCACAGTTGTTGCTGGTGCTGGGCAGAGGTTGGAAGCACTCTGCCCTGTTGCCAGCATTTTTGCTGGGGACTCCACATCCTCCGCTCTAGCTAACCGTTGGGGCAGGAAGCTGGCTTCCTCCACTCCCAAACTGTGTAGCTGCCATTGGAGAGGTGAGCCAGCTGCTTCCTCTTCCATTCCCTCATCTTGCTGCTGGGAAGTGACCACCACCTTCTCGCCCTGAACCTCTGGGACTGTCACGGATGTGGGGCAGAGGTCTTGGAGCCTATGTCCGGTGGCCAGCGTTTCAGCTGGGGACGTTCCTTGTAACTCCACAAATACTGCTGTTGGTGCTGGGCAAAGCTCAGTGAAGTTTGGCCCTAATACCAGCTCTTCTGCCAGATGCGAATTAGGTTGTTATTCATCAGCAGAAAAGTCTATCAAATTCCCTGTCTCTGCAACTAGTGTCTGGGGATAGAGGTTTATCATCTCGTGTCTGTGGAACCCAGAAGATTCTATCGATGCTGGGCAGAGGTTAGCAGAACTCTGCCCTGTTGTCAGCACTTCAGCTTTGGGATGGCAATCTCCAGATTTTCACTGCACATTCTCTGGCATGCTGCAGGACAGGCACATTCCTCCATCCAACCTTGTCTTGTGCAGAAACAGGTTCGTCAAGGTCAGTCAGCACTTGCTGCATCCGCCATAAGACCTCTGCGTCCATAGCTGCGGGGGCAGGTTGGCGAAGCACACTGTTACTATGCCACCTTGCCGAATCTTCAGCCAGGATTTCAGAGCTGTCTGCTTGTATTTCCTGATAGTCCCAGGCAAAGGGAGCCAAGCCCTGGCGCTGAGCATAGTCTGAGCATAGTCTAGCAGCCGTCTGTAGGCGATCTCCAGCTCCCATTGCTGAACGGCCAGAAACTCTATATCTTCCAGTGCCCAGTGCACTTCTGAGACGTTCAGTAGCTCTCCTATGAACATGGACTTGAACCCAAAGTAACATTACTTTAAGGTCCCCAGCCATACACCTTGCAAAGAGTATTGCTCCCTTAAAATCCAGAAGAGGATTTCAAGAGGCTAGCATTCAGTCCTCTCCAAAAGCCTCTGTCCCGGCTAGGTCTGTCACACAGTCCATTAAGTCTTCCCCGTATTTATTTATTTATATGTTTTTTTTTTTTCTCTGAGTATAAAACTATGGATGTCCCAAGCATTTTGGAATCCACTTTCTGTGATTGACTCACTACCTCTGCTGGGAGTCTAATCCAGGCATCAACTACCCAGTAATAGAGCCTATTTTAAAGATCAACTACTCCTATGATAAAATAATACTAGTGCTGCCCCTCCCTTTCCTAGCCTGAAAGCTATGAAATTACAGGAGGCTGATATCAAGATTCAGATACTTTTGCTAATTGTATGTGTTTTTAAAATGACACATAACTTCATAAAATTATGTTTTTATATTTGCCCAAAGTTTATTAACATACTTTTTATTTGTTTTTTCTAGATTTAATAATATGCACTTACTGTATATATTTATTTGCAGAGTAGCCTGTGGAATTTTATAGAGCATTATAACCTCCTGCCCCCTCATTCCCTGATTCCCTTTTTCTCATGTTTCTCACCACAGATTGTCTAAATGTCTACTGTATTAGATCAAGAACTGAGAGTTTTCAAACATCAATATAATTATAATGTTATTGGCATATGTCCATGTGGCATGTTCAAGCAGTACTAATCTGTGCATTTGGAGTAGTTCATTATTGCCTGTGTTGTTTTTCTTAGCATACTGGTAATAATGAGCTGCCAGGTTTAAAAAAGTATTCATGTTTTTTATGTTTTTCATTATTTATGATGCCTGTAACCCCTGGCCATAACTGACTCAAGATTAGGAACTCTGGGAATTTGCTACCGATTTGGGGCGCTTTTTTTTTTCAATTATTTTTATTGAATTTTCAACATCAGAATATTACAACAAAACAGTACACAACAAAGGTATAGTATACAACTGAGCAGTCTATAGAAAATGCACTGGTACAGGTAAGTAAGTGTATATCATAAAGGAATCCTCTGAGTTATACGTCAACTAACTTGCTGAGCTTTAAGCACTTCCTTGTTGCTGGTACTGCCATAACACTCCCGACACCCCTAAATGGGAACTAGCTGTGTCGTGAAGTGTTTGGCCCCACCTTTATAGTACCATGGTCTTGACAATATTCCTAATAAGTTTAGTACATCTTATACATCTTATACACTAGTACCACATATGCATACAAGGTTTTACTATTATTGTCATCCAGAAGGTATCGGCTACTATATAGGGTAATAATGATACGGCATACGTATTGAGGTGTACTGACATAATTCAAGCTAGTAATTATATTCATAAATTCCTTAAGCAAACCTTGCCTGAGATCACCTGTAAACATTTTGATATCATTCCATACTAGACTGGTGATATATGTTTGTTACTTGGGAAATTTCTCCTGTCATTGGGTCTATGTGCTTTTTAAAATGACTTATATATTTTGGAGATCGGCAACTCCTATCCTCATATTGATTAGTGGTTCCAAATTAATAACTACTGCAGTAGGGAACAGGCACAAAACATACGCTTAGCATCTTTCCAAATAACTGTTCTCCTTTATTATGACGCATGTGAAGGTTTTTATACACCTGATTAGGTAGGTATCACATTAATATTACAATTGTACGTTTATGGTAACAAGGGGCGTTACATACGCAGGCTAATTCTAATCAGGACTCGAAAGAATGCAAAACATGTACTTAAAACATTATTAGTGCTGTGTACACAGTGAGGGCATTGTACATATAAAATAGAATACAATTATATACAGAACTTACAAATTTCCATTACAAAAATTTGGTTGTTCTTGATTTTGATGTTTATTTTAATTGAGTGTAAGGCCGCGTACACACGCGGGGACTGTTCGCCCAACTTTGTCCGCTGAACAGTGTTTCGGCGGACAGTCCGCCCGTGTGTGGGCTTTCAGCGGACAGTTTCAGCGAACAATCCGCTGAACAAGGTTTTTCGGAATTTCCGAAAAACTGTCCGCTGAAACTTTGTTTCAGCGAACAGTCCCCTCGTGTGTAGGCTTGTTCGTCAAACTAAGTTCCGCGCATACTCAGAAAGAATTTACAGGGCGGAAGCGCTCGGTCTTGTAAAACTCGTGTTCGTATTGAAGCTAGCATATTCGTCATGCTGCTAATTTTGTGTTTTTTTTAATATAGCCCGTTCTTTTCTTCTTCGTAAAGCAAGAAAAGTGAAGTAGCTTTGCTGCTTATATTCACACAGAGTTATACTACATGTTTTTATTCATCCTCATCCTATGATTAATCTTCCAATTATAGCAAAAATATATTCCCAATTTATATATAAAAAAAAAAAAAAAACCAACCCAAAAAAAAAAAAAAAAAAAAAATCTATATATATATATATATATATATATATATATATATATATCTAGATAGATAGATAGATAGATAGATACCCAAACCAGCATTTTAGCCTACACATGATTGCATGTTCAAAATCAGCAGAGCTTCCCCTCATTTCAAATGTTAAGCCTCAAATTTACAGCGAATGCACTTCCAAGTGCACTTGCAGTGCTTTAAAAATTGCACTTGAAGTTAGCATATTTACATGAACATGTGTTTTGTAAATAACCCCCAGAGTCTTTTGACATGTATCTGCCTACTCACAAATAAACTTTGTTTTTTTAACCCAAAATTATACAAAAATATTGATAAAAAAAAAAAAAAAAAAACATACAAGATTTTTTTGCAATAATAAATTTTTATTTTTCCTCAGAACCAAAAAAACAAAACAAAAGGGAGGCAACACTGGAGACAATTTTGACGTTTGTGAAGCCTTTTGTCCCCCAGGCACACATCAAGTGAGTGGACACCAAAATTCCGAACCTGCGTAGCATGTACATAGGGAGCACAACCAGGTCCTAGAATCCCAAAGACCAGGAACAGCAGCAGATGAGATCTATGTCCCCAGACTGTGGTACTACAACAGCCTGCGTCTTCTTTCAGAGCAGACTGAAGCCAGGCAGTCACTTGCGACTCTTCCGTCTAGCCTTCCCTCCACGCTTCGCTGGAGGCTGTGCCTCTGGTGGTGGAGTTGTGGTAGGAGGAGGAGGAGGAGGAGGAGGAGGAGGAGCAGTAGGGTCTGTTTTGTAGAGCTTAGTGGTGGGTGTGAGCTCACCCTTCAGACCCAGTTGTATGGCATCAAAAAAGATTGCCTCACACATGTTTCTTTGGGGTTTGTCCATTTCTTGGAGCTTGCTAGCCAGATAAGTGGCATAGGCCTCCTCAGGATTGGGGGGTTTGGACAAAATCTGTGTGGCTCGCTGTATCAGCACCAAGGACTCCTCCTCTGTACGGCCCATCCTCCTGGGCCTTTTGCTGGCTAGGCGGAGGGGAGGGACCTGGCTCTCAGTCCTACTCCTGCTGGGCCCAGCTAGCTCCTGCGTGTGGCTGGTCCCGGCCTCCTCCTCCATACCACTGGTCCCGGCCTCCTCCTGGGTGAGCTCATCCTGTGTAAAAAAACAAAGCAATCAATAACTAAAATATGTCTATATTTAGAAATCATCAATCACTAACAATTTTACAGTTCTCACTTGCAAATACATTTGTCTTGAAATACAAAAGGCTATCATTTTGACACCATCATTTTTCCATCAGTTCATTAAGATTTCAGCCACATTTGTGTAAACTACTGTATCCTTCTATCTAATTTAATTTGTGATGAAATCCTAGATTTGGAAGCAATTCAAACATTGAACTTGACATCATTAATATTTGAGCAATCCAAACGTTAGAAACTAAAATATACCTGGCTCCAGCTGGGCACATCAACCTCGTCCAGCAAGGAAGGGTCTGGATCTTCCAGGGATGGCTCACCTGAGGCGGAGGGAAGGGTGGAGGGACGGGTAGACGGAAGAGTCGAAAGTGACGGCCTGGCTTCTGACGTGTCATCCAGAAAACGCAGCCTGTCATAATACCACAGCTTAGGTACATAGACCTGACCTGCTGCTGATCCTGATGTTTGGGACTCTAGGATCTTTCTTTGCTCCCGCCTATACGCGCTACGCAGGTTCTTAATTTTGTTGTTCACAAAATTAGTGTCTGCCTGGGGGACTCGGGTTTTCACAAACGCCAAAACTGTCTCCAGTGTCTTCTTCCGGGCAGCACGGATTGGATATTGGGGGTGTTTTGTATCCCACAGATTGCTGTGGGACTCCACTAAATCTAGAAAGGTGGAGAGGAAGGCCTCCTCTTTAAAGGGGTCTGCAGTATACTTTTGCATTTTCTGAAAAAAAAAAAACAACAACAAAAAAAAAAAAAAAAGTCAGACCAAATGCACACTATATTGTGACAATGTAGGCGAGACACACACTACTACACACGCTACCCCCCCCCCCCCCCCCCCCACACACACACACACACTACCCCTCCCACATACACACTACCCCTCCCACACACACACACACAAACACTCCCCCCCCCCACACACACTCTACACACACTACTGCCCCCCCCCCCCCCCCCACACACACACACACACACACACACACACACACACACACTAGCCCCACCCCCTATACACCCACCCCCACACTACCACACAAAACACCAAGCCCACTCAACCACCAACCCACATAGAAATCAATTAAACATCAATAAGAATAAAATTCAATATGCATATCCCTAACGCAGGCTTTAAATTAACCGAAAATAAAATGATAACTATCTTACCGTCGCGTGTAGCACTCGCTGCTCCCATTCGGACAAGCGTACGGCCTCGTGGTAACGCTTTATATACGGCGCATGCGCTCAGGCTCCGCCTGCGTCGCCCGCCCCTGACGTTCCTTGGGACCGTGTTTCCCCGCCCCTTTTACCCTCCTTCCGCTGTGGGTGTATGAGAGTAGAAAATGGCGGATGCAAGTTCAATTAGCAGCGTGAGCAGCGCGGAGGAAAGCCATGGGCCCCATGCTTCAGGAGCAAGGAGGAGATACAAGGCCACCAATATGGCCTTCGAAGAGATGGTGGAGATGGTGGCTATCCTTAAAAGGGAGGACTATGATGGGGAACATGGCCCTTACCCAAAACCGAATATCAGGAAAAGCGCCATCTTGGACGAGGTGGTCACAGCCTTGGAGACAAAATTTGGGGTACGGAGAGGAAAGGACCAGCTGCGGAAAAGATGGTCGGACATCAAGTCCAGGGAGCCGGACCAATATGACCGCATCAAAAAGGTCCTGAAAAAAAGTGAGTAAACTCCGCGTTTCTCGTGACTGTCGGACATAATCGTTTGATTTGATCGTAATCGTTCGTGTAGATAGTGTATGTAAAACTGGCGGATTTGATCGTAATCGTTCATGTAGATAGTGACTGAAACTGGCGGATTTATATTAATCGTTCGTGTAGGCGGTGTAAATCTGGCGGATTAGATCGTAATCGTTCGTGTAGGTAGTGTATGTAGAACTGGCGGATTTGATCGTAATCGTACGTATAGATAATGTATATAAACTGGCGGATTTGATCGTAATCGTTCATGTAGATAATGACTGAAACTGGCGGATTTATATTAATCGTTCGTGTAGGCGGTGTAAATCTGGCGGATTAGATCGTAATCATTCGTGTAGGTAGTTTATGAAAATATGGCGCATATGGTTGTTCGTATATGTGGGCGTAAATAGCATGAATTTGTGTATGGTGTAAATTTATCTGGTGTTGGATTAGATTTTAATTAGTTATTTTTTTTTTTTTTTTTTTTAATTGTATTGTTCATGATAAACTGAATTGTCACGCTCAGTTTATAGGATATACATTTTTAATAAAGTTTCATAAATTTATTCAGTGCAATGTAGACTCAATTAAAAAAATGAGATAGATAGATAGATAAAATGCTGGTTCAACATCTGGACTAGGAAACTTTTATAAGTGTAGTTTGGGCCTTCATAGAACATTTTTGACATAATCACACACAGGTACTCCAGGCGTTGATTCGAGTGTGTCCGTCTGTGAAACTTGGACAAAAGATATACAGTATCACAGTTTGGTTAAAGGCTAGGTTCACATTGCTGCAATGTACGAGATCAAATGTGATTTGCACCGCACTGCAGTGCAAATCACATGTGATCTCTGTGTGATGCGATTTCAGCCATGCATATAGTATGGCTGAATTTACATCGCATCCGGACCAAACTTGTACATGGCCCTTTTTTAGTCCACAGCCGAATCGGATCACATGGGTGTTCACACCATGTGGTCCGATTCCTGTCCGAGTTTAAAGATTGCACTGTGAAATGAGAACTAATTTGGAGGTGTCAATAAAACTTTACACTGATACTCCCAGCAGGTCACATAGGGCAGTGCGAACTGCGCATGCGATGCGTGAAACCACAGTAGATTTGCAGCGTTCACACATCGCAGCAGTCTGAACACAGCCTAAATAAAAAAAAGTCATTTTAAGGATGTATTAAACTAGGATCTTGTAATAACCAGCTAATAATTTTACACCACTTCAAACCAATGTTTCATATTCAAATTTCTGAACTCAAATATCACTATGCTTAAAAGTTTTTTTTTTTTTTTTCATTCTCATAGGGAAACAAAGACTCAGACAAGAGGCGGAGCAGCCCAGGACCCCCTGACCTCGCCAGCCTGATTGGGCAATTAGCCCCAGCCCCAGCCCCAGCCCCGTGTCGGTGATGGAGCCATCCAGCCCCGTGTCGGTGATGGAGCCATCCAGCCCTGCGTCAGTATTGGAGCTGCCCAGCCCAGTGTCCTCGAGGGAGCAGCCAAGCTCGGTATCCTCCGCTGGACCAAGCTCCGTAGCTCCACTGGATGAGCCCAGCCCAGGGCTAGATGTGGAGGAGGAAGAGCAGGTGGAGTTACACACCCCACAAAGTGAAAGTGAGTGTCTGACAACCCAGCTTAAGGTAAACAATTAATGGCTGTATATTTTAACCAATTTTTTATCTACACATGTTTTTAGGTGATGATCTGGTGGTGGTAGGAGAAGCTGCGGAGCCCTTTTCAGCGGACAGTGCCCAGAGGCTGATAGGGCAGATCATGGCCTGGAATGCCAGGATCGACTTAATGGAGAGCAACATCCAGGCCATGCAACAACAAATCCTGGCCACGCAACAACGAATCCAGGGCATTCAACAACAGCTGGTCCCTATGAGGCAGGAAATGAAGGACATGATCGATGTTTTAGGGAGAATATAAGCCCCTTTTCCCCTAAAACACAATCGATCATGTCCTTCATTTCCTTGCCAAAAAGTTTTTAAGGTTTTTAGTTGATTTTTAGAGGCCAAATTTTGAAGATGCACACGGTGTGTCAACATGTGCTATGTGCCATCAGAGGATCGCAATGGACGCATTTGGTGTTTGCAAACCCTTCCTCCTTCTAGTATGAGAGAGGAAGGGATTGCACACACCAAACACGTCCATTGATCACTCATGATGGTACATAGCACATGTTGACATTACCAATTTTTGGTGTGCATCTTCAAAATTTGGCTTTACCCCTTGTTTTATGTAAATAGTTAAAAATCTGATTTTATTATTTTAAATTTTTGTGATAATTGCATTTTTGATATATTTATATATTTCTACGTTTACCGAAAAAAAAAAAAGAAAAAAAAAAATAATAATTTATAAAAACAAAAAAAAAAAAATATAAAAAAAATTATTTTTTAAAAACCAATTTCACAAAAAAAAAAGAATTAAAAAAAAAAAACACAAAAAAAAAGATCTAAATAAGAGGCACTGGTTTGAATGTGCACTATTAAAAAATCAAAAAAAAAAAAATAATATGTGTGTGTCTACTTCTTTCAATACTCAATACCAGTTTGGAAAGTCATTTTGTGTTTTCTGTCACAAAGGGCCTTATTTCCTATTGTCAAAAACCACTTTGCTATACAAATGCACTAGGACAGGAATATGCAATTTGTGGAAATCCAGCTGTTGCAGAACTACAAGTCCCATGAAGCATAGCAAGACTGACAGCCACAAGCATGAGACCCAGAGGCATGATTGACTTGTAGTTTTGCACCAGCCGGAGGTTGGCCAATTGCATATCCCTGAATTAGGTCAATGTAGGATACAAGCAACGTGAAAAGCAAACAAGAACCAAACTTAAAAATTTGAACAGACAAGACATATTTCAAGAAAAAGATTTTTTTTATTGGTCAGCTGGCATTGGAATAGCCCCCCTACCATTAAAATAGCTGACATAGCGGTCACGCACCTCACGTGCTGTTTGGGGGGCTAAGCCAGGAAGGGCATGATCCAGCCCTGTCAGTTCTGGAAGCCTGAGTCCGGCCTCAGGCCCAATAGGCTGCAGGTACTGGTTACCAGAAAATTTCCTTAAAAAATTGTGAAGAATGCAGCAGCACAGAATAACATAGTTGAGTTTATATTCTGCCAGGTTGATGGCTGTCAGCAACAGACGGAACCGGCTGGCCATAATGCCAAAGGCACTCTCCACAACCCTTCTTGCTCTGGCCAGCCGGTAATTAAAAATCCTCCTCTCCGGGGTGAGGGTCCTTTGGGGGAAGGGTCTCATGAGATGTTCACTCAGACCAAACGCTTCATCAGCCAGAAAAACAAACGGGAGCCCCTCCACATTTTCGGCATCTGGTGGCAAGTCCAGGCCACCAGTGGTAAGACGGTGGCAGAACTCGGTCTGCCTAAAGACTCCTCCGTCAGACATCCGGCCGTTCTTCCCCACATCCACATAAAGGAAGTCACATTGTGCCGACACCACCGCCATTAGCACCACACTATGGAACCCCTTATAATTCCAATAGTAGGACCCCGAATGGGGTGGGGGCACAATCCTCACATGTTTCCCGTCGATGGCCCCTCCGCAGTTGGGGAAGTCCCAACGGGCAGCGAACTAGGAAGCCACAGTCTGCCATTCCTGTGGCGTTGAAGGAAGCTGAAACAAAAAAAAAAAAAAAAAAAAAATTTGTCATTAAATAAAAACAATTCATAACAAAGAAAATTCAAAAACATTTTGGAACAACAGTTAAACAGAAATCTTGCTAATTTGTTTTCTGCCAAGAAAAAAAAAAAGTAGGCGGACCAATTCACAGATTAATCAGCCCTCTGATGGACCAGAGGATATAAATTAGGTGGGTAAGTGGGGTGGGGGTGGGGACTAATTACTAAGTATACAACACATGAACCAAATTTGAGTGGGGTGGGGACTAATTACTAAGTATACAACACATGAACCAAATTTGAGTGGGGTGGGGACTAATTACTAAGTATACAACACATGAACCAAATTTGAGTGGGGTGGGGACTAATTACTAAGTATACAACACATGAACCAAATTTGAGTGGGGGGAATAATTAATGAGTTGACAATCCATATCTCTCTCTATATATCTCTCTCTATATATCTCTCTCTATATATCTCTCTCTATATATCTCTCTCTATATATCTCTCTCTATATATCTCTCTCTATATATCTCTCTCTCTCTCCACACAGGGTGTATACACAAAAAGGGTAAAAAGCTAAAAAAAAAAATGACACAAAAAAAAAAAAAAAACACATTTAAAGAAAAAAAAAATGACACAAAACAAAAAAACATTTAAAGGCAAAAAAAAAGACACAAAAAAAAAAAAAAATTAGGCGGACCAATTCACAGATTAATCAGCCCTCTGATGGACCAGGGGACATAAATTAGGTGGGTAAGTGGGGTGGGGGGGGGGGGGGACTAATTACTAAGTATACAACACATGAAACAAATTTGAGTGGGGGGAATAATTAAATTAATGAGTTGACAATCCATATCTCTATCTATATATCTATATCTATATCTATCTATATCTATCTATCTATCTCTCTCTATATATCTATATCTATATATCTCTCTCTATATATCTATCTATCTCTCTCTATATATCTATATCTATATATCTCTCTCTATATATCTATATATCTCTCTCTCTATATCTCTCTCTCTATATCTCTCTCTCTATATCTCTCTCTCTCTATATCTTTCTCTCTCTATATCTCTCTCTCTATATCTATATATCTCTCTCTCTATATCTATATATCTCTCTCTCTATATCTCTCTCTCTATATCTATATATCTCTCTCTCTATATCTATATATCTCTCTCTCTATATCTATATATCTCTCTCTCTATATATCTCTCTCTCTATATCTCTCTCTCTCTATATCTATATATCTCTCTCTCTATATCTCTCTCTCTCTATATCTCTCTGTCTCTATATCTCTCTCTCTCTATCTCTCTCTCTCTATCTCTCTCTCTCTATCTCTCTCTCTCTATCTATCTCTCTCTCTCCCCACACACAGGATGTATACACAAAAAAGGTAAAAAGCTAAAAAAAATGACACAAAAAAAAAAAAAAAGTGCATGCATTCATATAAAGGGGACATTCACATCATATTCCTGTCATGGATATTAAAAGTCATGATGAAATTAATACAAACATACAATGCAATATTAAAATAACAAACTTACCTTAATATATTCCTTCTGCAGGACCCGAATAATGGCAGAACAGGTCTCTGGAATAATGATCCCCAGAGCCTGGGGGGAGATGCCTGTCGAGAACTTGAGGTCCTGAAGGCTTCTCCCTGTCGCCAAGTAGCGCAACGTGGCGACGAGCCTCTGCTCCGGAGTGATGGCTTGCCGCATGCAGGTATCCTGCCTGCTGATATAAGGGGTCAGCAAAGCCAGCAGACGGTGAAAAACGGGGTCCGTCATCCTGAGATAATTCCTGAAATCATCAGGATTATTCTCACGGATCTCACGGAGTAAAGACATATGAGAGAATTGGTCACGCTGGCGCAACCAATTCTTTGTCCATGAACTCCTCCTCACCCTGTTCACAGACTGGGCTCGGGTCACAGTATTAACCCCAACACCAAGCCCCCATATAGCACGAACTCGTTCCCGAGTACGTCCACACTCCATGGCTTTGAAACGGTCGGCTGGACAGACAAGCTCAACTGAACGCACTGAAGAACAGCCAGACCTATGAAGAACGACCTGAAACCCAGAAACGAGCGGACCAGAAGCGCCTAATAACAGGTACAACTGATCCACGCGTACCGAAAGACAGATACAAACCTCACAGGTAGACTGCGCTGCAGTGAACGGACAAATTAAGCTGGAGTCTGAAAAGCGCGAATCGTCTCTAACCAAACTTCTACTAACGCAAAGTCAGCAGAAGGAGCCCAAAGGGTGCTTTGCTGTGCCTTGGACCTCCTATTTCTAGTCCCGTCGTACGTGACATACGTCATTGCGCACGGTTTCAGCAAACTGTTCGTCCGTCGTGTGTGGCCATGTCCGTCCATGCTAATTTTGAGCAGACTGTTTGCCGAAACTGTTTGACGGACAAAGTTGGGCGAACAGTCCCCGCGTGTGTACGCGGCCTAAGTGTTATACCATTTGATCCATTGGCCACATAGTTGTTGTTCCCGAAGATATTGGGCTTTGTTTGATGTGATCATGAGTTCATATGTGTGATGTGTTTGAGTTAGTGTGATGACTTCATTTAGGGATGGAGGGGTGGTCATTTTCCATTTTCTGGTTAGCGATAGTCTAGCTGCTAGAAGTATATGTATAGCAATCTTGCGGTGTGCTGGGGGGATATGGTTTATATTTGAGAATGGCTAAATCTGGTGAGGCCTGAACAGGGGTACCAGTGACTTTAGTTATTAGAGAAAATACATCTTCCCAATAGGTATGTAGAAGAGGGCAATCCTAGAAAATGTGCATTAGGGTTACCAATTGGTCACAGTTCCTCCAGCATGTGGGTGGGGTATTTCCTTAAAATTTTTCTAGAATTGTTGGGGTTAAGTACCACCTTTGGGTTATTTTTGGGGTTAGCTCCCATAAGGTAACACAGGAGGTAGCTTTATAGATTGATTGGAATGTTGATGCCCATTGAATTGGTGTGAAGTTACATCCTAAATCCTGTTCCCATTTGGTTAATGTGAGTAATTTAGTAGGTATATTCTTTTCTCTTAGTACAGGATAAATAGTTGATATTCCTTTAGTCATGTTGGTAGAATTATTTAGGAAGGTCCAAATTTTAATAGGGATAGAGGCCCGAAGTTGACGATTATGGTGAAGACAGTGTGCTATCTGAAGGTAGGTGAAGTGTTCAGAGATTTGGAGTTTCAATTCCTTCTGGAGTTGAGTAAATGTTTTAAGAGACCCTTGCTCACATATGGTTCCAATCTTAGTGTTTAGGTCTTTGATCCACGATTGTACGCGTATGTCAAGGATTAGTGTTTTGAATACAGATGGGCGGGGGTCATCTTTGTAGCAGATATCTTTTCCCACTTGTATATTATCAGCTTCTTCCAGATCATGACAGAGGCTTTAATTGTAGGTGAGAGATATGCAGGGGTAGTCAATTTGACTTGTCTACTGAGAAGCCAAAATTGCATATTCATGTGTGATAATAATGCTGCCTGTTCTATTTCTCCCCATAGAGTTTTGGGGAATGGTAAGAACCACTCCTTCAGTTGGGTCAGAATAGTAGCCTAGTAATAATCGGTTAGTTCTGGAATAGAGGAGCACCCTATAGATCTGTGTCTAATTAGTATGTGGTATGAACATTGAGGTTTCCTACCTTGCCATAGATATTTGCTAGGGCGCCTTGTAGTGCTTTAAAGTAGTATTTGGGGATGCAAATTGGGGGGGGGATCTGAGTAAATGTAGCAATTTGGGCAGTACCATCATTTGAAAGCTGCCAGGCGACCTGCCCATGAGAATTAGAATTTTGTTAGTGTTTGCAGTTCTGACTCAAATTGGAGTTTGAAAGGGAGAAAGTTTGCGTGGAATAGTTGTTTCGTTGTTTTGGTAAGAGTCCCCCCTAGATATGGGATTCTTGTTTCTTTCCATTGGTAAGGGTATGCAGTAGAAAGTATGCTTCTGGATTTTTCATCTATTCCTAAGTCTAAAATATGAGATTTGGAGTCGTAAGAGAATAAAAGAATCTAAATTATTTTAGTATACTTTGGATTCTCGGAAGAGAGGTGAGCGGATTAGCAATTATAAGTATTACATCATCCGCAAACAAACTTATTCTGTGGTCCGTTTTCCCTACTGCTATCCCTGAGATGTCTAGGTCAGAGTGAATTCGCTCTGCTAGGGGCTCGATGATCAAATTGAAAATTAAAGGAAAAAGGGGGCAGCCTTGTCTCGTACCATTTGAGATACGAAAGGGCTGGGATAACATATCATTGACATATATTTGTGCTGAGGGTTGATTGTATAATGCTAAGATAGCAGATAATATTGTTCCCACAAACACAAATTTTATTAATATCTATCTATCTATCAAACGCTTTCTCTGCGTCCAAAGAGAGGAGCAGAGAAAGCGCTTGAGTTCGTTTAGCAAAGTGTATGATATTAATTATTTGTCTTGTTGCGTCTGATGATTGTCTTCCCCAAGTAAATCCAGTTTGGTCTCTGTGTATAAGTGTAGGCATATATGTCATCATTTGTGTCGCTATTGCTTTAGCATATATTTTGATATCAATGTTTAGTAGTAATATCGGGTGGAAATTTTAGGGAACATTGGGATCTTAACCGGGCTTTGGTAATGTTTTGACTGAAGCTTTTAGCATTTCTGCTGGGAATGTGGAGGAGGAGGCAGCTTCATTAAATAATTGACATAATTGTGGAGGTAGTACATCTCTAAGTAATTTATAATATTCCCCTATCAAACCGTCTGGGCCAGGGGACTTACAATTCAGTAGGGAGTCAATAGTTCTTGCAATTTCATCTATGGTGAAAGGAGTGATATATTCTGCAAGTTGATTGAGATCTAGGGAGGGGGGTTTAATTCCTTCCAAGAATTGGTTTATCATCTCGGGCGTAGGTTGTGAGTTACGAGGATCCTCTTTAAGGTTGTACAAGGAGCTGTAGTAACAGCTGAAGGCGTTAGCTATTGCCTGGGGCTCCTGTAGTTTTTTCTTTAGTGCTAGGGTGATATATGTATGGGATCTTGGATTTAAGACGGCGGCCGCGGATCCGCATTGCCATGGCTCTACCTGCTTTATTACTGGTGTGATAGTACCTAGCTGTTGTTTTTCGTATGTGTCTAATAAAGTTGCTCTAAGCTCTTGTCTTAAGATCAAGAGTCTATTTTTCAACTTCGGAGATGGATGTGACTGGTTTTGGGAGTCTAATAGTTTTATTTCATTAGTGAGGAGTTCGATTTACTGCGTCCACCTTCTTTTTGCTTGGGCGCCTAAGGGTATGAGCACCCCTCTCCCGAACGCCTTATGTGTGCTCCAAAGGGTTGCTGAGTCTGACACCAAGCTCACATTATAGTAGTAAAACTCTTCTATCTGTTGTTGTAAAGTTGTAGCATATGTAGGCATTTTTAAAATCTGGGCATTGATTCTCCACAGTTTGTATACTGGTTGCGAGGTTTTGGGTAGTATTGTTATACTGATGAGGGCATGATCTGCCCAGGTTGTGGGTGCAATGTCAGACTCCTCAACCCATTGTAACAACCATTTATCAGTCAAAATATAATCAATACGAGTATAAGTATTATGTACTTGAGAGTGATATGTATATTCTCGTTCCCCAGGATGATGGCATCGTAGAGATCATTATCATTTATAAATTTTCCCATTGCAAAGTTAATTCTAGTTCTGGGATTGGATGTTTCCATCTGTTGGTCAGGGACTATGTTAAAATCCCCACAGATAATCATTGACCCTTTCTGCATCTGGCAGATCTTTCGCACGACTTTGTTCAAAAAGGATATTTGTCTATTATTCGGTGCGTATATTGTCTTTTATAAATTGGAAAATACTGCGCTCTGACCATAACTAAGCAACCTAGCTGCCAACACTGCTATAGACAAGCAGCGAATAAAATAATTACAACCAAAAAGTATAGCGCTTCAGTTGCAAACACCTCAATCACATAGGTACCTTAGAACCAGTCAACATAGATCTCAACAGATCAATATAATAACAATACAAGTGTTGAAAAAAAGGGAAAAATTAAATCAACTGAGATCCAGGGCTCGAGTCCTGCGGGAACGCGTGGGAACGGCGTCCCCGCACTTTTTTCACAGCAGGAACGCCGTTCCCTTTGCAGGACCAGAGCCGCCCGAGGCTCTAACACAGTCTGCTAGCTGCTTTGTCTTCACAGAGCTGACATCGGAAGAGCAGCACAGTGATGCACGGAGGGCAGGGGCTGGCTCAGTTAACTGATTGGTTAATAGAACTGCTCTGCATTCTATCAACCAATCAGTTAACTGGGGCAGGTCCCGCCCTCTGTCCATCCCTTTGCTGCACTTCCGATGTCATCTGCTGTGTCCTGTGTAAGGTAAGACAGGGAAGAGGGCACTGTTATGAAGGAGGGAGGGGGAAAGTATCAGAAACAGAAAGGAATGAGGAGGGGTGATATAAAAGGGAGGCAGGGCAGGAATGTGAAGGGGGGTTCTACAAAGGGGGTGAGGACAGGAATGTAAAGGAGGTGCCATAAAGGGGCTGAGGACATGTTTAAATTTTAAAACTAGCTACTTGGTCATCTTCTGTACTATGTCGCATTCGCAGTCTGATCATCTCCTGTAGTATGTCGCATTCACAGTCTGATCATCTCCTGTAGTATGTCGCATTCACAGTCTGGTCATCTCCTGTAGTCGCATTCGCAGTCTGGTCATCTCCTGTAGTCGCATTCGCAGTCTGGTCATCTCCTGTAGTCGCATTCGCAGTCTGATCATCTCCTGTAGTCGCATTCGCAGTCTGATCATCTGCTGTAGTCGCATTCGCAGTCTGGTCATCTCCTGTAGTCTCATTCCCGGTCTGGTCATCTCCTGTACTATGTCGCAGTCTGGTCATCTCCTGTAGTCGCATTCGCAGTCTGGTCATCTCCTGTAGTCGCATTCGCAGTCTGATCATCTCCTGTAGTCGCATTCGCAGTCTGATCATCTCCTGTAGTCGCATTCGCAGTCTGGTCATCTCCTGTAGTCGCATTCGCACTCTGGTCATCTCCTGTAGTCGCATTCGCACTCTGGTTATCTCCTGTAGTCGCATTCGCAGTCTGATCATCTCCTGTAGTCGCATTCGCAGTCTGGTCATCTCCTGTACTATGTCGCATTCCCGGTCTGGTCATCTCCTGTACTATGTCGCATTCGCAGTCTGGTCATCTCCTGTAGTCGCATTCGCAGTCTGGTCATCTCCTGTAGTCGCATTCGCAGTCTGGTCATCTCCTGTAGTCGCATTCGCAGTCTGGTCATCTCCTGTAGTTACATTCGCAGTCTAGTCATCTCCTGTACTATGTCGCATTCGCAGTCTGATCATCTCCTGTAGTCACATTCGCAGTCTGGTCATCTCTTGTAGCATGTCGCATTTGCAGTCACTGTATTTTATGTGAAATATATATATGCATATGAGCGTATCTTTTTTTTTTTTTTTTGGTAGGGGAGTGGATCTTGGGTGGGAGTTCCCACACTTTTTTCCCCAGGACTTGACCCCTGCTGAGATCCAATAGGATCACATGAATATCTTAAATGCCAATAAAACGTGGATCTCAGCGGATCACTAAAGTGACAGTGCAAACACAAATTTTTGTGTACAACAGATAAAATTACAATAAAGTATATATGGTGAATATTCTGCACACTCTCCCAGGTTTGCAGTATAAATCAAAAAGTCCAAACGTGAAAAGCAAAAGAATGAGATAGTGAGATGCAGCCTCTGATGTGACGTCAAAGCTTGAAAGGATGACACCACCACCGTAGTACAAAAGGGAGGCTTACCAGATGATGTTGACTTACAGGGGCTTGCGCCTCTCAAGTCAAACAGGCCTGCTGGTTATCAAAAACCAATGGTAAGGGGTCCTGTGTATCATGTCCCAGAAGACTTCAAGCCATATATTCGTCAATATTGTTCATCAGGGAATATTCAATCATTAGGCGAGAATGAGGAGCTCAGGTATCATCAGTCATGCAAACAAAGAACTAGCATAGCGTGATACCGTTTAAAAATGTTTATTAAAATAAATTAAAAATGAACACCCACATTTTGGTCGGTCAAAATTAGCATAAACAGAAACACTGCGATGTCTGTAATGGGGTCAACTGCAGTAAGGAGGTCGGTTTTGGTATACGGTGTATGTGATCGATCGTAAGTTCTATAGCTGGTGTTTCTGGTAACAGACTGGAGAAGAGGTCAGCAATGTATTTTTTGAAGTCTGGTGGTTGAATTGCTTCAGGAATACCTCTAATTTTGAGCTTATTCCTCCTCGAATGGTCCTCTTAGTCAGCTATTTTTGCTTTGAGCCACGCTCTTTCTTCTATGTTTTTGTCCTGAGCTTCCACTAAGTCGTTGATAGTGGTGGTCATTTCTCCCATGGATTTCTCTATGGTATGCACTCTATCATCCAGTGAATAAAATTCTCTGGAGAGTTGTTTAGTTAATGTAAGAATGTCAGCATGAAGTGACTTATGAAGGGTTATGAAGGCTATTGGTGACCCTTCTATTGTGCCGGGGTCTAGGGGATCAGCGTCATGGCTTACCTCCTGATCCATGCTTGCAAAATCTAGTTTCAGACATGCTTTCACTGGGCTGCAGCAGGAAGGGCTGAGGGAATCCAACCCCATCTTGCCTGTTGCCTTGCACAGGTAAAGGGAAGAAAGCAGTCAGCTTCTTAGGTCCCCGTTCCTCCTTATGCTTTCTGGACATAGCGATGTTGATGGGTGTCTGTCCCCTGGTATATTTGATCAAAATTGCCGTTTACTGCTGCCTATTGTCACTGTACTCCCCGCTGGTGCTCCAGAGCTCTCCACCTAAATAAGTATGATTTAAAAAAATATGTAATTCCCATACTAATTTGCAAGGATGCGTGTTTCAAGATAAGTGCATAGATGCATTGAACATTGCAAGCTGCTAGAAATAGATTGTTTATGTAAAAACTCATCTGTCACCATTGCGAATATACAGTGGTGTGAAAAAGTGTTTGCCCCCTTCCTCATTTCCTGTTCCTTTGCATGTTTGTCACACTTAAGTGTTTCGGAATATCAAACCAATTTAAATAATAGTCAAGGACAACACAAGTAAACACAAAATGCAATTTGTAAATGAAGGTGTTTATTATTAAAGGTGAAAAAAAATCCAAATTATCATGGCCCTGTGTGAAAAAGTGATTGCCCCCTAAACCTAATAACTGGTTGGGCCACCCTTAGCAGCAAAAACTGCAACCAAGCGTTTGCGATAACGTGCAATGAGGCTTTTACAGCGTCCTGGAGGAATTTTGGCCCACTCATCTTTGCAGAATTGTCCTAATTCAGTTACATTAGAGGGTTTTCGAGCATGAACGGCCTTTTTAAGGTCATACCACAACATCTCAATAGGATTCAGGTCAGGATTTTGGCTAGGCCACTCCAAAGTCTTCATTTTGTTTTTCTTCAGCCATTCGGTGGTGGACTTGCTGGTGTGTTTAGGATCATTGTCCTGCTGCAGAACCCAAGTTCGTTTCAGCTTGAGTACACGAACAGATGGTCGGACATTCTCCTTCAGGATCTCTTGGTAGACAGCAGAATTCATAGTTCCTTTTGTCACGGCAAGTCTTCCAGGTCCTGAAGCAGCAAAACAGCCCCAGACCATCACACTACCACCACCATGTTTTACTGTTGGTATAATGTTCTTTTTATGAAATGCAGTGTTCCTTCTACGCCAGATATACTTGGACACACACCTTCCAAAGAGTTCCACTTTTGTCTCATCGGTCCACAGAATGTTGTCCCAAAAGTCTTGAGGATCATCAAGATGTGTTGTGGAGAAATTGAGACGAGCTTTGATGTTTTTTGCTCAGCAGTGGTTTTCTCCTTGGAACTCTGCCATGCAGGCCATTTTTGCCCAGTCTTTTTCCTGATGGTGGAGGCATGAACGCTGACCTTAACTGAGGCAAGTGAGGCCTGCAGTTCCTTGGACGTTGTTGTGGGGTCTTTTGTGACCTCTTGGATGAGTTGTCGCTGCGCTCTTGGGGTAATTTTGGGCGGCCGGCCACTCCTGGGAAGGTTCACCACTGTTCCATGTCTTCGCCATTTGTGGATAATGGCTCTCACTGTGGTTCGCTGGATTCCCAAAGCTTTGGAAATGGCTTTATAACCCTTTCCAGACTGATAGATCTCAATTACTTTCTTTCTCAATTGTTCCTGAATTTCTTTGGGTCTCGGCATGATGTGTAGCTTTTAAGGATCTTCTGGTGGACCTTACTGTGTCAAGCAGCTCCTATTTAAGTGATGCCTTGATTGTGAACAGGTGTGGCAATAATCAGGCCTGGGTGTTGCTAGAGAAATTGAACTCAGGTGTGGACAACCACAGTTATAGTATGTTTTAACAAGGGGGACAATCACTTTTTCACACAGGGCCATGATGGTTTGGATTTTTTTTCACCTTTAATAATAAACACCTTAATTTACAAATTGCATTTTGTGTTTACTTGTGTTGTCCTTGACTATTGTTTAAATTGGTTTGATGTTCCGAAACACTTAAGTGTGACAAACATGCAAAGGAACAGGAAATGAGGAAGGGGGCAAACACTTTTTCACACCACTGTATGCAATGCCATATATCCTAGACCAGGAATATGCAATTAGCGGACCTCCAGCTGTTGCAAAACTACAAGTCCCATCATGCCTCTGCCTCTGGGTGTCATGCTTGGGGCTGTCAGGGTCTTGCTATGACTCATGGGACTTGTAGTTCTGCAACAGCTGGAGGGCCGCTAATTGCATTTCCCTGTCCTAGACCATGGTTCCTCAATCTGTGGCCCTCCAGCTGCTGCAGAACTACAAGTCCCATGAGGCATTGCAAGTCTGTGACAGTTACAAGCATGACTCCCAAAGGCAGAGGCATGATGGGATCTGTACTTCCACAACAGTTGGAAGGCCACAGGTTGAGCACCCATGTCCTAGACCCAGTCTGTGTGGAAAGTTTTGCCACTGGCAGCTTAAAGCTAAGGTCCGGCCATTTAGAAAACAAAAAGTCAGGAACTATAAACACTGTAACTGCTGACTTTTAATAAGGGCACATACCTTTCCAGCGAGCCCGCGATGTCGGCCCCCCGAGGCCGATCCGTCCATCGGATCGGGTGCCAGCGCCACCATCCTAACTAAGGGAAACAGGCAGTGGAGCCCTGCGGCTTCACGGCCCATTTCCTACTGCACATGCGTGAGTCACGCAGTGCTTTGTGAATGGCCCTGTGGTTTTCTGTGACACATGCATGTCCCAGAAGACAGGGCAGCTCACCGAAGAGGAAGAAGTGAAGGAGCAGTGCGGCGGAATAGGAAGAGGCAGATTAGGAAGACTGCCTAGCAACAGGCATTTCTGGTAAGTAAAAAAAAAAAATTTTTTTTTTTTTTAATTTTTTTTTGTAGAAAGTTAATATCATTTTCAATTTTAGGGTGGACCTCCTCTTTAACTCTTCAATAAGGCATAGGCAGCTTAACTTTGCAATAAGACTTGTGTGGGATAAGAAATACCACATAATTTTACTTCACATAAGTGCAGTACAGAGGATGTTTTTCCAAACTTTTGAATTATAAAAAGACAATAACTTATCTATGCTCTGCTCTGTTTGGAAAGGGAAATTAGACTGATCATTACAGTGAGAGGCAGGGGGTGTCTAGCTGGAGACTGTACTAACCAGGACCAAACAGGAAGGAGAACATACCAAGTAAAATAAACAAGACAAAAGAAGGCTGTTGTGGCAGTACAAAAATATTACAAAGATCTCATATATAATGGCTCTACACCAGATTATTTTACTATGTTAACAAGGTCTATCCTACCCTGAACTAAGGCAGGGTCGTGACAGGGGGCGGCGATCTCTGTTTGAGGTTACAGGGGCAGGGTCTCCTAGTGATATCCCCAGGTGGCCACACATCATGGCTATATAAGAACTGGCAGACACCAGACCTGACACAACAGTGGGAGCCAGTGTCAGAGGAGGACCAGGTCGGTGGAGGAAGAAGTCTTCGGCGGAGGGAGAAGAACGGATTCCTATAGGCCCCCTGCCTGCAGACCCCCACAACCACCGCAGGGTTGTCAGGAAGAGGCCCTTGTCCCCATCATCATGGAAACAGGGCACTTTGGCGTCAGGGAGCAGAGACCCCCCTGCCCCAGAGCACCCACCCCACCATGTTGAGGGCATGTGGCCTGGTATGGTCCAGGAGGGGGGTGTTTGCTCGTCCCCCATTTTCCTGACCTGTCAGGCTGCATGCTTAGATAAGGATCTGGTATGAATTTTGGGGGGAGGCCACACGTCGTTTTTTGATGTGGTGTTCCCCCTCAAGATTCATACCAGACTCAAAGGGCCTGGTATGGTCGGATCCCTTTCATTTAAGTCGCAGGGCAAAGTCGCATGAGAAGTCGTACGGCTTTTGCCTTATGAGTAAAAAACGATTAAATTGTTTACTAATCATTTAGCATTCTGATCTCTGTAATCAAAGTAGATAATTTCTTGCATTATATGTGATCAAAGCCTTTCCAGAATTTTCATTGTGATGGAAAATAAAGGTGCCAGCTACTAAGTTTAGGTGGCTTTTATTAATTTCCATCCTAATAGAACTTTATTACTGGTGCTTGAACTGCAAAACTGGTATATGCATCTTCATAACTGAGAAGTGTTGTCTAATTCACCAATATTTAGACTATATTGATTAAAATTTTATGTTCATAGTAATACTTGTATGTTTAGGTTAAAGTTTACCAGTGACCCTAGAGAAAAATAAATGTAAAGTGACATTAAGCTTAAAAGCAAACATGTCAATATGCTTGTACTAATTTACCATCCAGTTTCTTGATTGCTAGCACTAGACTCACTTTGTCTGCTTTAGTTTTAGTTAGTAAGGCCCTCACAGTTAGAGGGCTAATAGAAAGGGAGATGAGGTAGAAATGCTTAGTCAGCACTAGTGACCAGGGAGCTGGCAAGTCATTACAAAACAGCGTGACCCAGGTTTTGGGGATACCCAGGAGTTCTACTGTGGTACATAGCTAGTATACAGATAAAATACTCTAGGTCTCCTCTGCTCCATACTAGTTCTAGGGCATTGACACAACCTGTGTAGTATTCTCTGTTAGACGTCACTGTTGTCTTCTGATTCTGTGGGGATAGGAAAAAGCAATGTTATTCTATATTATGGGGGAACTTGCCCAACAAGTTTTGGATACTAGGTGTGCACACGGGATACATTAAAGATCTCTCAAAGGTGTGATCATATGAAAATGAATAATCATGTTCATGTGTCTGTACTCATGGATGAGTTAGGGATTTAATAATATTCTTGTATTAGAAAGAAGCCCAAGGCAACTTAATAATACAACTTTGTAAACCCTTCTCATCAAAATTCCACAAAATTACAGCCCAGAGAATAACAACCTTTGTAATGACTTTGGCTGCCATCCAACATAAGCACATTTACAGCTCCAGTCCAGTATGCCGTTGTAAGTGGGTTTAACAAACTTAAAATCTTCAAAGCCTGGATAGCCAGTTACTTGAGGACTAAATCAGTCAGCACTCTGCATTCGCTTCGATGCTCCCATGACATGATATTTAAAGAGCAATTACCGACAGCCAGAGTGTTAACAGCACACATTTTTTCCAGTTGAAGGATTTAAAATATGGGATTAGAGTTAATCTGCTATCAGGAAAATATTGATTCAAAAAGATTTGTTGGAAACCAAGTAAACATCATCTTTCCATCTATATTTGTAAATCCCGTTTATTGCCAACCTTGATGGAAGCTTAAATTGACCCGCTATATAAACAAAAATATACAGTATTTCTTTTTTACTGGAAAAATTTGGCTGTAATGATATAATCAGAACTTCATCTATTGCTAAGAGTAGGTACTAATATTTATATTTACAAACACTGGTGGGTAACAGCCATCTGTGCATAAAGTTCCCTGGTATACCATACGTTTAACAAGTAGGGATGAGCCGAACACCCCCCGGTTCAGTTTGCACCAGAACTTTCAAACGGACCCCAAATTCGTACGAACTTTAGAACCCCATTGAAGTCTATGGGACTCGAATGTTCGAAATTAAAAGTGCTAATTTTAACGGCTAATATGCAAGATACTGTCCTAAAAAGGGTTTGGGGACCTGGCTCCTGCCCCAGGGGGCATGGGTCAATGCCTAAAATGTTTTTAAAAATGGCCGTTTTGGCGGGAGCACTGATTTTAATGACGATTAAAGTGAAAAAAAAAGTGAAATATTCCTTTAAATATGGTGCCTGGGGCGTGTCTGTAGTATGCCTGTGAAGTGCCACATGTTTCCCATGTTTAGAACAGTCCCTGCACAAAATGACATTAAACGGAAATAACATCATTTAAAACTGCTTGCGGTTTTAATGTTATATCTGGTTCCTGCAATATGGTTGAAAATCATTGAGAAAAATGGCATGGGTAGCCCTCCCTGCCCATTACCAGCCCCTTTGGGTCTTGTACGCATATTAAGGGGAACCCAGTACCCATATTAAAAAAAGGAAATGCGTGTGGCCCCCAGGCCCTATATACTCAGAACAGCAGTATACAGGCGGTGCAAACAAGACAGGGACTGTGTAGGTTTGTTGTGTTAAGTTGAATCTGTTTGTAATTTTCAACTGGTACATTTTTAAAGTGTAGCTCCAGTCAAAAAAACTATTTTTAAGCTTTTTGGAAAACATAGGGAAGGGTTATCACCCCTATATAATTTGTTTTGTCGTCCATCTTTTTTCATCTCACTTGCTGTTGTCTCCTTCCGTTTGCAAGTAGGAGATGTTTGTAAGTTGGATGTTTGAAAGTAGGGGCCTGCCCTATATGCTCTGCAGAAATGTCGGAACAAGGTGTTGGTTTTGCCACAACATTGTAAGCCCTCAAAGTGACTCTTGGTGGGCGCTGGAGCGCCCTGCTGTGAACGATTATATCAAGAATTGTAATTACATGCCATTGTTGAACAGTGGTAGAAAAATTTACCTTTGGTGGTTGTGGTGCTGGTGCCACAACACTAAGTCCTCACAGTTACTCTGGGTGGGCACAGGAACGGGCCCTCCTGTGAAATATTATATCAAGAATTGTAATTACATGTCCCTGTTAAACAGGGGCAGAAAAATTGGGCCTTAGGCACTGGTGCTGGTGCCACGACACTGCAACCTCTCCCATATACTCTAGTTTTATTGCAGGAATTAGCCCTGCTGCAAAGCATTGCATCAAAAATTGTAATTAAACGCCCCTGTTAAACAGGGGCAGAAAAATTGGGTCTTAGGCATTGGTGCTGGTGCCACGACACTGCAACCTCTCCCATATACTCTAGTTTTATTGCAGGAATTAGCCCTGCTGCAAAGCATTGCATCAAAAATTGTAATTAAACACCCCTGTTAAACAGGGGCAGAAAAATTGGGCTGATGGCATCACCCAGAACCAGAAATGTTCTTCCAACATATCAGCGGAGGAGGAAGAGGATAGACAATCAACATAACAGGACAGTTACTCAGCATCAGCATAGGCAGTCTTGAAGGGATGTGATACTTCAAAAAAATTATTCGGTTACATCAGCTTCAGGTGCTTGGTAGCTGTGGGTGATCCAATACTGATTTATCTTGATGAAGGTCAGTCGATCAACTGATTCGGTGGACAGGCGCACCCTGTGATCGGTAACAAAGCCACCAGCAGCACTGAAGGTGCGTTCCGAAAGAACGCTGGATGCAGGACAGGCCAGTAGCTCAATTGCATACTGTCCATCCTCGAGACCCAGTAAGCCAGAGGATTTTCGGTGGGAAAGGTGTCCAAGTCTGACCTTGCCCCTAGGTATTCCTGCACCATGTAAATCAGACGCTGGCGATGGTTGCTGGAACCGATCATATCTTGGGGCTGCGGACTAAAAAATTGTCTGAAAGCATCAGTCAGACGGCCACCTTCTCCACCGCTCCTTCT
Organism: Lithobates pipiens; assembly: GCF_037356315.1. Classification (NCBI taxonomy): domain Eukaryota; kingdom Metazoa; phylum Chordata; class Amphibia; order Anura; family Ranidae; genus Lithobates; species Lithobates pipiens. Next base: position 73,719,132 of record NW_027507718.1, read on the forward strand.
AACCGATGCCTCAGCAACACGTTGTCCAGGACCAGGAGTTTGTAACCTCCCAGTCTCTGGGAACGCGTTGCACAGACCTTTCTGCAAGGCCTCCCGGAGATGTCTCATCCTCTGCTCCCTCTGCGATGGCAAGATAAGGTCGGCAACCTTACCCTTGTACCGTGGATCAAGGAGAGTGGCCAGCCAGTAATGGTCCCTCTCCTTGATCCGAAGATCAAGAGGATCCTTCCGCAGGCTTTGCAGGATCAGGTAGGCCATGCAGCGTAGGTTAGCTGAGGCATTCGGTCCGGAGTCCTCTGGGTCACTAAGGACAACATGATCCGCAGCTACCTCCTCCCAGCCACGTACAAGTCCACATGTTTCTTGGGACTGTAAATCATCCCTACAAGACTGCTGCTGCTGCTGCTGATGCTGAGTGCCAGCCTCCACCTCCATGCTGACACAATCATCCTCCTCCTCTTCCTGTGTGATGGGTGGCACAGCAGGAACACTGTCTGGATAAAGGGGGCCTTGAGAGGCAAGGAAGTCCTCCTCTTCCTGCCTCTGTTCTGCCTCAAGTGCCCTGTCCATTATTCTATGCAGCATATGCTCCAAGAGGTGGACAAGAGGTACAGTGTCACTGATGCATGCACTGTCACTGCTCACCATCCTTGTGGCCTCCTCAAACGGTGACAGGACAGTGCATGCATCCCTGATCATGCCCCACTGGCGTGGTGAGAAAAAACCGAGCTCCCCTGACCCTGTTCTGGTGCCGTAGTCGCACAGGTACTCATTGATGGCCCTCTGCTGCATGTGCAGCCGCTGCAGCATGGCCAACGTTGAGTTCCACCTGGTGGGCATGTCACATATAAGGCGGTTCTTGGGCAGGTTCAACTCCTTTTGGAGCTCAGCCAGCCGAGCACAGGCATTAAATGATTGGCGGAAATGCACACAGACTTTCCTGGCCTGCTTCAGGACATCCTGTAAGCCCGGGTACCTGCCCAAGAACCGCTGCACCACCAGGTTAAGGACGTGAGCTACACAGGGCACATGGGTCAGTTGTCCCTGTCGGAGGGCGGAGAGGAGGTTGGTGCCATTGTCGCAAACCACCATTCCTGGCTTAAGCTGGCGTGGCGTCAACCACCTCTCTGCCTGCCCCTGCAGAGCTGACAAAACATCCGCCCCAGTGTGGCTCCTGTCCCCCAAACAAACCAGCGCAAGCACGGCATGGCATCGCTTTGCCTGCATACTTGCGTAGCCCCTGGAATGCCTACGGAGCACCGCTGGTTCTGAGGACAGAGCACTGGAAGAGGCCATGGAGGAAGAAGAAGAGGAGGGGGTGGAGGAGAGAGGTGTGTCACAACCAATAGTAGCATTTTGGAGGCGTGGTGGCGGAACAACCTTCAACATCCTTCCCAGCTGCCATAAGAGTGACCCAATGGGCCGTGAAAGACAGGTGTAACGTCCCTGTCCATGCCTGCTGGACCATGAGTCAGCGGTAATATGCACCTTACCACTGACCGCCCTGTCCAGCGAGGCAAGGACATTGCCTTCCACATGCCGGTAGAGAGCCGGAATTGCCTTCCGTGAGAAAAAGTGGCGTTTGGGGACCTGCCACTGAGGAACCGCACATTGTACAAACTCACGGAAGGGGGCCGAGTCTACCAACTGAAACTGCGATCTGATGCACTCGTCTCAAAAAAGGCCCACACCAAAGAACTTTTAGAATAACGCGCAGAGGCAGCGCCCTGCACAGGCGGAGCTCTGCGGTGTGATTCAGTCGGTGTGCTGCCCCTAAGCTGGCCCCCGGAGGGCATCCTGCCTCGTTGGACATGTGCCTAATCCTCCTCCTCCTCCTCCTCTTTCCTACCAGGCACCCACGTGGAGTCAGTGCCCTCATCATCCCCTCCCTCTTCATCGCTGTAGCAAACCTGGCAGTATGCTGCAGCTTGTGGAACATGACTGCCAGATTGCTGTCCTTCTTGAGCATCCCCTCTCTCTGCATTCACGCTACTGCCTTCCTCTAGCTGAGTGTCATCATCAGAGCCTACAAAACACTGGGCATCCTCCTGGAGCATGTACCCAACACTGTGCTCAAAGAGTTCAGGAGACTCCTCAGGAGGACGTGGTGGGTCAAGGGAAGGAGTCACTGATGATGACATTGAGACGAGGGAAGACAATGCGTTGGCAGCTGCTTTGCTAGTACCCTGAGACTGGGTGAGAGAGGATGAGGAGGATGAAGAGGGCTTGGTCATCCACTCTACCAAGTCGTTGGCATGTTACGGTTCAACATGTCCAGCTGCCGAAAAGAAGGACAAGCGCTGTTGTCTCTAGACACAGAGCCTGCTTGCCCTCTTTTATCGGCTCGCGCCTGTCTGCCTCTACTTGCTGGCCTTCCAGACATGGTAATGGCCTGAAGGGAGTTGGGTAAAACAGCAGTTGGGTAGTGTATATTGTGCTGGAGGCACACAACACCCACAAACTCCTGCAGATGCCTTTATTATAGAACACCATAAAGGGGTATACTGTACTGGAGGCACACAACACCCACTAAGCCCTGCAGATGGCTCTATTAGAGAACAACAGCAATAAAGGGTAGATACAGGTGTATATTTGTGCTGGAGGCACACAACACCCACTAACTCCTGCAGATGCCTTTATTATAGAACACCAGAGATAAAGGGGTATACTGTACTGGAGGCACACAACACCCACTAAGCCCTGCAGATGGCTTTATTAGAGAACAGCAATAAAGGGTAGATACAGGTGTATATTGTGCTGGAGGCACACAACACCCACTTACTCCTGCAGATGCCTTTATTATAGAACACCAGAGATAAAGGGGTATACTGTACTGGAGGCACACAACATCCACTAAGCCCTGCAGATGGCTCTATTAGAGAACAGCAATAAAGGGTAGATACAGGTGTATATTGTGCTGGAGGCACACAACACCCACTAACTCCTGCAGATGCCTTTATTATAGAACACCAGAGATAAAGGGGTATACTCTACTGGAGGAACACAACACCCACTAAACCCTGCAGATGGCTCTATTAGAGAACAATAATAAAGGGTAGATACAGGTGTATATTGTGCTGGAGGCACAAAACACCAACTAACTCCTGCAGATGCCTTTATTATAGAACACCAGAGATAAAGGGGTATATACAGATGTATACTGTGCTATACTGGAGGCACACACAACTTCCAATAACTCCTGCAGATGGCAGATGGCTCAAATAGAGAAGAGCTATGTAGGTGGATATAGCAGTGTGTACTGGGTACAGAGCACGCAGACAGCACGCACAAGCTCCTAACACTACTGACTGCGAGCTCTATTATAAAAGATAGATCGCTAGCTATATAGGTGAGGTGAATATAGCGGTGTATACTGCGGTCAGGGCACGCAGACAACAACCACTACAGAAGAGCAAGATCGAAAAATCAGCCGATAACGATCGGTGTATACTGTGTTGAAGGTACACAGAACACCCACTAACTGCTTCAGACGCCAACACACTACACAAGGCCGCCGCGCTGGCGACCTTATATAGTGTGGGGCGTGTACTACACAGCCTGAGCTATGATTGGCCACAGGCATCCTGCCATTGGCCAATCATGGCTCTCCTCGCTGCTGGCGCTGTGATTGGCCAAGCATGCGGGGTCACAGTGCATGCTTGGCCAATCATGAGCCAGCAATGCACTGCGATGACGCAGTGCATTGTGGGCCGTGAGCGCCACACGAATTTGGCGCGAACAGCCCATAATGTTCGGAATTCGCCGAACGGGCAAACAGCCGATGTTCGAGTCGAACGTATGTTCGACTCGAACACAAAGCTCATCCCTATTAACAAGCAGAGAGAGTTGGTTGCAAAGAATATATCTCAGTGAGATGATAAGATTCAGTCTGATAATATTTTATAATATAACACAAGCAATAATATAAGGAAACAATGACCCCCAGAGACAGGGTGTGCTCCTTAACCCCGAATTACTGGCTGCATCGAGATTTGTTTATTAACATCGGACTTGTTCACCTTTTTCTATTTTTATTTTTCTATATTGGGCTGACATTTTACTGAATTACTGGCTGCACCGAGATTTGTTTATTAACATTGGACTTGTTCACCTTTTTCTATTTTTATTTTTCTATATTGGGCTGACATTTTACCTCAGGCTGATTATTTGGGCAATAGTGGGATGTGAACTGATGGGTGAGAGTCAGTTTAAGATGTTAAGATGCAAAACAAAAAGGAGTTTATTGCTTACATAAAAAAACTCCAGGAAGAGAGGTAAGGTGTTCAGAAAACCCAAAGCCAAAGTTCAGTAACCGGAATGGATAGTCAGCCAAGCAGAAGTCAGGGATCAAAGTAGTGGAACAGCAAGCAGCGTGGGGGTCCCCCCAAATTCCATACCAGGCCCTTCAGGTCTGATATGGATATTAAGGGGAACCCCACGCCAAAATAAAAAAAATGGCGTGGGGGTTCCCCTCAAAAGCCATACCAGACCCAGGTCCCCAACCACTTTTTATGACAATGACTTGCCTATAAGCCTTTAAAATTAGCACTTTTGATTATTCATGTTCGACTTTAACGGTGTTCGTATATTCTGCTGTGAACCGGACCAGGAGGTTGTTTGGCTCATCCCTAATAAGGAGACATGAAATACATTTGAAATACGCATATTAGAGGGAAGGTCTAATGTGTAAGCCACTGGGTTAATCCTGCGAAGAATTCGGACAGGCCCAAAAAACCGAGGTCTGAACTTCAGTGAGGGAACAAAAAGTCGGTGGTTGCGAGATGACAGCCAGACCCTGTCCCCAACCTGGTATGAAGGTGCAGGCAGGCGTCTACAGTCAGCATGGAGTCTGTACTTATCATTAGCATGATGCAAAGCCTCCTGGACTTGTGCCAAATTTAACGAAGACCACAGAGATGCTCCTCTAATGCAGGAATACTCTGAAGAACAAACAAGTCAGGCAACATGGAAGGTTATGGAAACCATAATTCGCCATAAACGGGGGCAATCCAGAAGCAGAATTCAAGGCGCTGTTGTGAGCAAACTCTGACCAGGGTAATAGGTCTGACCAGTTGTCATGATGGTCAGAAATATAGCAACGTATGAATTGCTCCAAAGACTGGTTGGCTCGTTCGCCCCATTAGACTGCTGATGATACGCAGAGGAGAAAGCAAGCTGAATTCCCAACTGTGCACAAAAGGCTCACCAGAACCGGGACACAAACTGACTACCCCTGTCTGAGACAATCACCTTGGGTAGCCCGTGTAAGCGAAAGATCTCCCGAGCAAAAATGAAAGCCAGTTCCTTAGAAGTGGGCAATTTCTTAAGTGCAATACAATGACACATCATTGAGAACTGGTCAACCACCATAAGGATAACAGTGTTGCCTTGGGAGTTAGGTAACTTCACAATGAAATCCATAGACAGGTGGGTCCAGGGCCTCTCAAATTGGGTATGGGTTGTAGGAGGCCCACTGGAAGGTGTTGTGGAGTCTTACTCTGAGCACACACAGAACAGGCAGCTACGAAGGCAGCTAAGAAGGCAGCATGTAGACTAGGCCACCAGAATTGTTGGGAAATGGCCCAATCAATCCAGCTGCCTTGGGAGAATGGTAAATCTGGAGCACGGCAGTATGGAGACTCTCTGGGACAAACCACCAGTCTCAAGGTTTCTCCGGAGGAGCATGGACCTGAGCAGCAAAATTTTGTCACCCAAAGGAGAAGTGACAAGAAAAGATCCCATCACGCCCTTCTGGGAGAGAGGCGCTTAGCCTCAGACAAGAATGTGAGATTCTTATGGTCAGTAAGAATGAGAACCGCCACAGTGGTACCTTCAAGGAGATGTCTCCATTCTTTCAGGGCTAAAATGATCGCCAACAGCTCTCTGTCACCAATCTCGTAATTGCACTCCGCAGGTGACAATTTCTTGGAAAAGTATCCACAAGGATGCATAGCTCTCTCAGAGGTAGGACGTTGAAACAGAAGGGCGCCAACACCAATCTCAAGAACATCAACCTCAAGGATAAAAGGTAACGCAGGATCAGGATGTACCAACTCAGGAGCAGAAACAAAGGCAGCCTTGAGACTCTCAAAGGCCTTAACCCCCCTGGCGGTATTCCCAAGCCCGAGCCAGACTCAGGACCGCATCTCTGGATCCAGGATGAGTTTGCTTACCTTGTCCCATGGATCCAGCGATGTCCCCCCCCCCCCGCAGTCCAAGCGAGCCGTCCTCCACTCAATGTATCACATCGCCGGGCTCCGTTCCCTGCGAGCGTTGCGACGCACGGGGAAGGGAGAACGGCGCCAAATTCAAAAAGTAAAACACACACATTACATACAGTATAATGTAATCTTACAGATTACATTGCTGTATGTAATTATTTCACATCCCATTTGTCCCCAGTGGTGTCCTGCATGCAGTTTTATATTATAAAAACGGTTCTTTCTGCCTGGAAACTGGAGATTGTCCATAGCAACCAAAACTGTCCCTTTACATTACACAAATTTGAATCACTCGCAGATTTGAGCAATATCGATTTGTGGGGAGATCCGTCATCAAATACTGAAAAGTAATGACAGTGACAATTCTGCAACTGAGCAAATTTCAGTGTTTTTGATTTGATTACATTATTGAATCATTTTTGTTATTATTATATTATTATTTGGTATAATTATTTATAATATTATAATTTATGATTTAATTTTTCAAACTTTATCATACCCGGGATGTCTGCTAGACTCTGGTTTGGACAGATTTAAGTGAGTTATTCCTAAGAATTACAGGACTACAATATAAAACGCCAAATTTTCATGCAAAATAATGGTACCGCTTTCAGCACCTAAAATCCAAAATAATCATACCGACAGGGAGGTTAATGGACTCCGGAGACCAACTCTGTGGGTTACCATCCTTTCTGGTCATATCAGTCAGGGGCTTGACCAGAGACGAGAAGTTATAAATAAAGTTCCGATAATAGTTGTCAAAGCCCAGGAAATGCTGCAGAGGACGTAAACCCATGGATCGAGGCCACTGTAGGACTACCGAAAGTTTCTCTGGGTCCATCAAAAAACCAGCAGGGGAAATGACATAGCCCAGGACTTTAACCTGTTCACGATGGAACTCATACTTCTCCAGTTTACAATAGAGATTGTTCTCTCTAAAGCCCCATACACACAATCAGATTTTCTGCTGATTTCTGTCTTCAGATTTACCAAAACCATGTAGTGCAAGGGCCTGCCAGATTGCATACAAATTGAAACTCCTTAGGTTTGACCTCATATTATATGGTTTTGGTAAATCTGAAGGAAAAAATCAGCAGAAAATCTGATAGTGTGTATGTGGCTTTAGTTTCTGAAGACATCTGTGTGGTGGCACTACAGGGACTTGGAAAATATGAGGATATCATCCAGATAAACCACCACACATAACTGAAACAAATCTCGGAGGAAAACTGCCAAGGCATTACAAAGGCCAGTAGGCATTACGCGGTACTCATAATGGCCTGTCCTGGTATTAAATGCAGTTCTCCACTCGTCGCCCTCCTTAATCCTTACGAGATTGTATGCCCCTCTCAAATCAAGCTTCGCGAAAACCGTTGCTCCCTTGAAGTGGTCAAATAACTCTGTAATCAATGGAATCGGATAGGCTTTCTTAATCGTGAAACGACTGAGACCCCTATAATCAATACAAGGTCTCAGTTCACCGCTCTTCTTCTTCGCAAAGAAGAAACCTGCACCAGCAGGAGACGAGGATTTGCGGATGAAACCTCAAAGACCGACAAAGGGTAAACCTGGCCACGAGGGGGTATGGCACCAGGTTGAAGGTCAATTGCGCAATTATACGGCTGGTGTGGAGGCAAACTACCGGCTTCACCTTCGTCAAAGACATTGCTAAAATTGCGGTACTCCTCTGGCAGGGAGGAGAGTGAAGAGGTGCACAGGACCTTGGCTACCTTCTGGAAGCATGTCTCACTGCATTGTGGTGACCAGGGGAGAACCTCAGCACAGAGCCAATCAAAAGAGGGGTTGTGCCACTCTAACCAAGGATAATCAGCGGAAACTTAGGTGAAGAAATAACTTGGAATTGGAGAAGGGTGAAGAGCCCCTACGACCATGGACAACCGAACTGTCTCATGAGTCACATGGGCAGGCTGTAGAGGTCTCCCGTCAAGAGCCTCAATGGCAAATGGAGTGCAGTGGAATTGAGTGCTTAGATACAAAGGCAGCATCAATGAACAGGCATGCAGCCCCAGAGTCGATTAGAGCCTGTATCTCGATGGACGACTCAGCCCAAGAAAGGGTGACCGAAACCAGGGGCTTATCCTTCTGGATAACTGGGCATGAAACAATGCTGCCTAAGGTCTGTTTGTGACAGGACCTCAAGGTTTGGTCGTTCCCTGGATGGGTAGAACAAGACTTCTACAATAAAGGCACAATCTCTACCTCCTCCTAAAGGTTCTCTCATCCGCAGAGAGACACGTGAAGCTCAAGTGCATGGGTTTATCTTCACTGACCGACTTGGTACCAGGAGGCATGGGAGGTAAGGAAAGCACAGGTGGGACTGCAAAGCTTGGAGGCAAATGTACAGGAGGCTTTTGCAAGCGCTCCTTAAAAGAGAGCCTTTCTCTGAGTCTGGAGTCAATGAGGATGGCAAACTTGATCAACTTCTCCAGCTCAGTGGGTATATCTCGGGCTGCTATGTCTTGATGTGAATCTGAGAGACCATGAGAAAAAGCAGCCACGAGGGCCTCATTGTTCCAAGTGACCCCTGCTGCCAGAGTATGGAATTTAATGCCGTAGTCGGAAACAGTTCTCATACTCTGATAGACATGAGGCACTTGGCAGCAGAAGCGGAGCGTGTGGCAACGTCAAATACCCTTTTAACCACTTGCTTACTGGGCACTTAAACCCCCCTCAGTCCCAGACCAATTTTCAGCTTTCAGCGCTGATGCACTTTGAATGACAATTGCGCGGGCATACAACACTGTACCCAAATGAAATTTTTATCATTTTTTTCCCACAAATAGAGCTTTCTTTTGGTGGTATTTAATCACAGCTGGGAGTTTTATTTTTTGCTAAACAAACAAAAAAAGAAAAAAAAATCATGTTTAATAGTTTGTTATAAAATTTTGCAAACAGGTCATTTTTCTCCTTCATTGAAGTGCGCTGATGAGGCGGCACTGATAGGCTGCACTGGTGGGCACTGATAGGCTGCACTGGTGGGCACTGATAGGCTGCACTGGTGGGCACTGATAGGCTGCATTGGTGGGCACTGATAGGCTGCACTGGTGGGCACTGATAGGCATAGTTAAGGCGGCACTAATAGGCACAGATAAGGCGGCACCGATGGGCACAGATAAGGCGGCACTGATGGGCAAAGACGGGCACAGATAAGATGGCACGGATGGGTGGCACAGATGGGTAGCACGGATGGGTGGCACTGATAGGTACCACTGATAGATGGGACTGCTGGGCACTGATAGGTGGCACTGATAGGTGGCTCTTAGAGGTGGCACTGCTGGGCACTGATGGACGGCACTGCTGGGCACTGATGGGTGGCACTGCTGGGCACGGATATGTGGCACTGGGGTGCAGCACCTTTGTTTAGGCAGACTGTGGGCACTGCTGGGTGGCACTGCTGGGTGGCACTGTGGGCACTGCTGGGTGGCACTATGGGCACTGCTGGGTGGCACTGACAGGGGGGACACATTTTTTAATTAGGCAGGCAAAGCAGGGGGCAGGTGGGCACTGGCAGGGGGCAGGTGGGCACTGGCAGGGCTGGCCGTGATCGGGACTGATGTCCCGATCACGGTTGCCGGTGATCGGCTTTTTTTTTCTCCTCGCGCTGTCAGCGCGAGGAGGAATAATAGCCGATTACCGGCTCCGTTATATCACATGATCAGCTGTCATTGGCTGACAGCTGATCACGTGATAAGGGGTCGGGATCGACCCCTTGCACGGATAGGTGATCAGGCGAGTCTCGTAGACTCGCCGATCACAGAGCACGCCGCTCGTGCACAGGACTACGTCAATAGACGTAGTCCCAGAAAAGGAGATCTGCGCTGTAGCCGTCATTCGGCTATAGCGCGGGTCTCAAGTGGTTAAAGGAGGCCACAAACTCAGAGTAACTCAAGACAACAGGTTTTTGTGTCTCCCATAGAGGGTTTGACCAGGCCAAGACTCTCTCAGAAAGCAAAGATATCACGAAACATACTTTGCTTCTATCCGTGGGAAACACCTGGGGCAGCATCTCAAAGTATATCTCAACCTGGTTGAGAAAACCTCTGCATTGAACTGGATAGCATACTAGCTCATTATGAATAACTTATCTGAGAACAAAGCCCCCAAAGTGGTCCTCCGTCTTCCTCTTCGCCGCTGCCATGTATCCCGGAGTGACTTCCGGGTCTCACTGCTCCGGTGCTGTGATTCGCCGGAGCCGCGATGACGCCACTCCCGTGCATGCGCACGGGAACCGACATGAGCGGCATATCGCCGCGATCTGCGGCCTGCCCAGTGCGCCTGTGCGCCGCTGTCTACGGGGCATGTGCCGTAGACAGCGGTGGTTGTCTTTTTGTAAACCGTATAGGTTTAGGAGATATTTCTTGGACCTACAGGTAAGCCTTTGACCTGTAGGTCAAAGTGGTTTGTAAGGGTTTACAACCACTTTAACAGAACTGAATTGCATTTACCTAGCAACAGTATAAAAAATGCTAACTTGCAAAAACAGTCCCTGTTTTATCCCACTGGCCAGTGAATGATCAAAAAATAAAAAAATAAAAACCTTTGCCAGCAAAGTTGAAGCCCTTGAAGAAAGCACAGCATTTCTCAGCAGACAACATATGAACTTGAATGATGTTAGTCTCTTACCAGTCCCAGGGAAGCCAAGACAGGGGCTTTTGGGAGAGAACTAGGGGCCAGCCTCCTACCCACTGATTATGGCCCATGGAGAGAGGAGATTTCTAATGATGGAACCCCACTTAATGGTCACTGAGAACAAGGCTTGAATTACTTCCCTGAATAAGGACAATAAAACTTCCCTTCTGGAGTGGATGGAAAGGTGTAATATTAACCTTGTACAGGCCAATGGTAAGAGGGAATATGGTGGCCCTCCTGCAGGCTTGGTTATAGAGGCTCCTTTACTTGGGATAAAAATATTTATCAACCATAATCCTCAAGGGATCTATGAGAATAAATTAATTCCACTGTATCAGACTGCTGGGACATTGTATGTCCTCTGATGACTTGTCTAGTGAACAGAGTACACAAGTTTGTGTCTCTCCCATTGTTAATTGGGTCACCTATTGTTTCTTGTGAGATGTTATATGTTTATGTTAATTAGCTGACAACTATTAGTTGCTAGATGTGGATTAGTATATGCTGGTTGTTCCTTTGTTATGTTAAAGAGGAAATAAACCCTGATGAGTTTACTTCCTCTTTCATTCCCTGCAAAGGCAAAGCATAATGGACCACTATGCATCGCATAGTAGTCCATTATGTGTCACTTACCTGACACAGGAGCCAGCGATGTCACCGTTGTCTCCTGTAGTCTGGCGCATCCATCTTCTCGGTGGGGTCTTGCTGCTCCGCCGCTGTCATTTGGCGAAGCTGCGATGACGTCACTCCCGCGCATGCGCACGGGAGCCAACACACGCACGGCATCTTCGTCATTGACGATGCCGCGCTCAGTGCGCCTGCGCGCCGCTGTCTATGGAGCATGCGCCATAGACAGCAGTGCCTGTCTTTCGGAAAATATCTCCTAAACCGTGTAGGTTTAGGAGATATTTCTTGGACCTACAGGTAAGCCTTAATCTAGGCTTACCTGTAGGTCAAAGTGTGTTGTAAGGGTTTACAACCACTTTAATTATACTCCTGTATACAGTTTCCTTTGCATATGATAATGTGATCAAGCTCACCTGATTTGTTGTACTATATGTTCTGTGTGAGTTTTCAATAAACAGTTTCGGTTCTCATCTGAGTTATTGTCGGCTAGACTTGGACGGTCAGCTATAATATCTGGTACCTATGTCCTGAGCTATATCTTAACGGAAGCAACTAAGCTGAGTGCTGGACAATTCTGTCACACAAGAAAAGTCAGTGGCCAAGAGGCCTCTCGCCACAGTAGAAACTCTCAAAATTTCAAGTGTTTCTACGTAGGTTTGGGAAAGGGTCCTCCTTCTCAAGCTAGTGCCCAGTAATAGTAGGCAGTGGGCCTCCCCTAATAGTCAGGGGTCTACTGATGGTCACAATCACTAACTGTGTCCAGCAAGTGAAACACTGACCACCAGTGCATGCTCTCAGGATCCCGGCCCCTTAAATGTACCATTGCATAGTATAATGGAAGAAGCTGTATCTGATCAACGCTCTTTTCCTGGACAGCACAGCATCAAATAGCTCCAGAAAACACAGGCCACACCACTGTTCCCATTCACTACAACCTTGTGGGGCTTTCGCTCAGCTGTTCATAACAGGAAATTTTTGCAGCAGCACATGGTCCCCCGAATGGCTTTCTCCCTGCATTCTGCAGGCTGGTGGAACAACAGAGCTCCCTTTTCCAGCAGCCCAGTTCACTGTGTCTTCTTGCTCTGTTGCATCAACCAATCACCATCCTCCAGACCCAGCCAAGATGTCTGCTCCCTGCACTGGAGTCACTCCATAGCTGACCATGGCAAATCAGTCTCTATAAAGATGGCTGCTACACTTCTGCATTAATGAATATTCAGTTTAACCGTGTCAACAATGCAGAAGGATAATACAGCAGCAATAATGGAAGAAGTTCCACAGCAGTTATCAGCTACAGTCCAGGTTAAAAAAGAAAGCATAAAATAGAAACATAATGCAGCGATTACATCTAAGAATTCGTAAGTTGAAATATAATACTTTATTTTGTTGATTAGTAGGTTTTAGGTGTTTGTCAAGCCAAAACTTTTTTATCTTAGTTATGGATTGAGTGAAAAAGAGTTAGAACCCTTGTTAGATTTTTACTTCTATCCAGGGATCTGTTAGAAATATTTTGCCTCACTTCCTGTCCTGCTGACAATGTTTTACAAAAACAAAATGCATTTTAGATTAGGGGAAGGCTATAACCCCTTTCAAATATTTATTTCTATATGTTCCCCCATTGTAGATTCTCCCTTACTTCCTGCCTTATAACATTTTTGTCACCTAAAAAAAGGTAGGGTAAATATATCTAAAGCTTGCCAAACACATAAAGATTTCCCTTATTCAACCTGGCAGGTTGAACAACAGAAATCCATGGTTTGTCCTATCCACATGGACAAAACTCCCGCTGCCATCTATTGTCTTTAAAATACAAATAAAAAGCATGCATTCAGGGTTTCACTTGTCTCTGCAAATGGGCCTTTACCTGGCGAAAAAAAACATGACAATTGTGCCATAACACAGCCAGCATGGAACAAATTCATGCATCCCATACAAATCTTTTTCAAACCTTGTCACCGTCTAAAGTCAGTGTTGTGACTTGTAGACTCACTTGTCTTCTCCAAGCAATACAAATCCCTGGCTGGCTGTTTTAATTATTGACATTGACAATGTTCAAACATAGGGGGTTCTTTACGAAAGGCAAATCCACTTTGCACTACAAGTGCAAAGTGCACTTGAAAGTGCAGTCGCTGTACATCTGAGAGGTAGATCTGAAATGAGGAGAAGCTCTGCTGATTTTATCATCCAGCATTCCTTGCATGGTCCCCTCGGAGCTACAGCGACTGCACTTCCAAGTGCACTTTGCCATTGTAGTTTGCACTTGTGGTGCAACGTGGATTTGCCTTTAGTAAATAACCCCCATTGTGTATAAATACACTGCTATACATAACATGTATATGTATATGTATATGTATATAACAAGCATTATTTTTTTAATTGTTACTTACATTGTTGTTATTTCTCAAAAAGACATACATTAATTAGCCATAACATTAGGATCACTGACAGGTAAAGTGAATAACAACAATTACCTCATTACAGTTGTCTCTGAAAGATGGTGGGGAATAATAAGCAGCAAGTAAACATATTGTCCATAAAGTTAATGTGTTGAAAGCTTTGTTGTGTATGGGGATGCATAGCTGCAGATTGGTCAGGGTGCCCATATCCACTTCCAAAAGTGCCTACAATGGGCATGTGAGCATCAGAACTGGACCACAGAGCATTGGAAGAAGGTGGCCTGGTCTGATGAGTCATGTTTTCTTTTACAGAATGTGGATGGCTGGGTGAATGTGTGTCGCTTAGTTGGGAATAGATGGCATCAAGCTGCCGTATGGGAAGAAAGCAAGTTGGTGGAGGCAGTGTGATGCTTTGGGCAATGTTCTGCTAGGAAACCTTGAGTCCTGTCATTCATATGGATGTTACTTTGACATGTACCACCTATCTAAATATTGTTGCTGACCGAGTACTGCTTTTCATGGAAACAGTATTCCCTGATGGCAGTGCCCTTGTTTAGCAGTATAATGTGCGTTGCCACACTGAAAAAATGGTTCAAGAATGGTTTGAAGAACACAACAATGATTTCAAAGTGTTGACTTGGCATCCAAATTCTCCAGATCTTAATCCTTTAAAAAAATCTGTGGCATGTGCTGGAATAAAAACTCTGATCCATGAAGGCCCACTTTACAATTTACAGGACTTAAAGGATCTGCTACTGAAGGTTTGGTTCCAGATACCATAGCATACCTTCAGAGGCCTAGTGGCATCCATGCAGCGACGGGTCAGGACTGTTTTGGTGGCAAAATGGTCTGTTTTGGTGTAAAATTGGGGACCTACTCAATATTAGGTGGGTCACCATAATGTTATGGCTGATTGGTGTATATTCATAAGCAAAAAATATAAAAAGTCAGAATATCAGACTAGCAGATGTGATCACGGATATTCTAGAACTCCTACAAGATAATACATATATAATATCTTATGGTAAGTAAATATAGACAGGGGTTACTATACCCAAACCGATTTAGGCCGTTCCACTCTTTCTCCTGTACCCTATTTTGTTATTGCTCTTTTTACTTTTTTCCTAATTGCATTATGTTAACTATTGGCTACAGTTAGATTTAAGGACTATTATTTTACATGCTCAGTATTGGTGACTATTGGCTTCCCTGTTCAGCAGCTCATCTGAAAAAAAAATGCAGTGAAAACTTTCTCAGTTTTAATTCTGTGTGAGCTATGTTGTCACTCAGAACAGAATTTTAGAGTGAATTAATTAAAATACACAGTGGTTTATTTAATAAAGCTGCAAAGGCTGTTCATTTAGCAACCTGAATGTTAGTAAATACAACAAACCTTTGTTAACTTTGAATGCACAACCATGTGCAAGGTGAGAAACTTTTGCTAGCGCATTATTAATTGATTAAGGCAAAAACCTTATTTACAAACTTTCACTTTGCAAAGCAAACAGTCTGTGCTCCTTTAGTACAATGCCTTAAAATAGTATTCGTACCCCTTGAAATTTTCCTAATTTTGTCATGTTACAACCAAAAACGTAAAAATGTATTTTATTGGGATTGTATGTGATAGACCAACAGAAAGTGGCATATAATTGTGAAGTGGAAGGAAAATGATGAATGGTTTTTAAAATATTTTACAAATAAATATCTAGTGGAACTAATTGCCCTCAGAAGTCACCTAATTAGTAAATAGAGTCCACCTGTGTGTCATTTGATCTCAGCATAAAAACAGCTGTTCTATCAAGCCCTCAGAGGTTTGTTAGAGTGACTTAGTGAATAAACAGCATCAACAGCATCAGCATGCAACAGCATATCTCAAGCTTTGAACATCTCACGGAGCACTGTTCAATCCATCATCCGAAAATGGAAAGAGTATGGCCCAACTGCAAACCTACCAAGACATGGCCGTTCACCTAAACTGACAGGCAGGGCAAGGAGAGCATTAATCTGAGAAGCAGCCAAGAGGTATGGTAACTCTGGAGGAGCTAAAGAGATCCACAGCTCAGGTGGGAGAATTTGTCCCCAGGTACAATGTACCCCTACCCATTCACATGGGGGGACCTGGGCTTCCAGATTTCGATAAGCCCCCTGGCCACAGACCCTAAGGCCATCAACATGGGGACAAGGTGCTTTGAACCTCGGACCAAGTTTCAAGTCTTTTTCAGACTCTAATGCCGTGTACACACGACTGGAATTTTCGTCAGACTAGGTCCGATGGAAAGAATCTGTCGGATATTACGATCGTGTATGGGCTCCAGAGGATTTTTTTTCCCCAAAAGTCCGACGGACCTAGAAATAAAACATGTTTCAAATCTTTCCAACAGACTCGAAAAATCCATTCACCTGTTTTCTAGGCCAACGGACGAAAACCAATGCTAGGGCAGCTATTGGCTTCTAGCTATGAATTTCCTTATTCTAGTCCGGTTGTACGTCATCACGTTCGAATCCATTGGACTTTGGTGTGCTTGTGTGTGGCCAAGTCCATTTGTTTGGAAAGTCCATCGGAACTCCGCTGAAAGTCCGCCGGGAAGACAGTCGGACCTAGTCCGTTGAAAGTCTGGTCATGTGTACGCGGCATTACGGGTTTTCTTCTAAGATTGCCCTGTATTTGGCTCTATCCATCTTCCAATCAACTCTGATTAACTTCCCTGTCTCTGCTAAAGAAAAGCATCTCCACAACATGATGTTGCAACCACCATTTTTTTTTACGGTGGAGATGTGTTCAGGCTGGTGTGGTTTTCTGCCACACCTGTTAGAGTCTGCAAAAGACTTGAGACTTGGTCAGAGGTTCACCTTCCAGAAGTCAACTAACCTAAATATACAGCCAGAGCTACAATGGAAGGGTTTAGCTCAAAGCATATTCATGTGTTAGAATGGCTCAGTCAAAGTCCAGACCCAAATCCAATTGAGAATCTGTGGCAAGACTTTGAAATTGCTGTTCACAGACGCTCTCCATACAATCTGACAGAGCTTGAGCTATTTTGAAAAGAAGAATGAGCAAAAATGACCCTCTCTAGATGTGCAAAGCTGGTAGAGACATCTCCAAAAAGACTTGCAGCTGTGATTGCAGTGAAAGCTGGTTTTAGAAAGTATTGACTCAGGGGGGGAGAATACAAATGCACGCCACACTTTTCACATATTTATTTGTAAAAAAAATTAAAAACCATATATTATTTTCCTTCCACTTCACAATCATGTGTCACTTTATGTTGGTCTATCACATAAAATCCCAATAAAATACATTTCCGTTTTTGGTTGTAACATGACAAAATGTGGAAAATTTCAAGGGGTATAAATACTTTTTCAAGGCACTGTACATCATAGTTTGCATGGGTGCCAAGCACTCAATTTGCATTCTAACTTGATGTATAATGAACAAATTGTAATAGCTGCAATAGTTGCTGGTTTCAGCAGCTTCATATTTTAAAAATACTGTTTTTTGACATGTCATTATTACACACTCTTCATCTTGGACATAATTATATACTTTTCCTGTGGCCAGTGTGTATAAAAATGGAGAAAGGCTACAAGGGTTCAAATAGGCAAGAAGAAGCTTTTTTCTGAAACCCGCAGCCATTGAAATACAGAACAAATAAACCATGAGTTTGATGAAACACAGTGCTCCTAAAATAAATTGTATTATATAGCTTTCAGAGTGCTTTTTAACATAAATAAATCATTTAACCCAAATAAAATTCACAGTCTAAAATAAATTCCTAAGCATGCTGGGCTCTGCAATCGTGAAACAATTTCACTGGGAGGACAGTAATTGCATAATGGAAGTGAGAGTGGGAGTGAAAATGGCTTTATGTAAGGGGAAACTATAGAGTAGTCAGCAAATAAACATAGAGGGGACATTATCAAAACTGGAACAGACAGAATCTGGAACAGATGTGCATGACATCCAATCAGCTAAAATCTTTCATTTTCAAAGCTGAAGCCAGAAGCTGATTGGTTACCACACACACAGCTGCTTGAGTTTTGATACATTTTTCCATTGTGAGTAATAATTATAACGTTTGCTTGACAATAATGTTTAACTTCCAATATTGTTTTATATTATTTTATATTCATAGTTGGACATTGTATCTAGTGCCTGTCTGTGTCTGCTTACCACCCAACATCTGAAGCTGAGAAAGAGAGACCAACTAGAAAAGAGAAACATACAGTGCATATAGTGTGACACATAGAAAAGTGGGTGTGGCTAAATTGTTCTGGATATTAGCATGGCCTAAAGGCACAGTGTAATTTTTTTCTAGAAAATTACTTATTTCCCCAAAAATGATATGTTTTCTGAAAGCCAAGGCCCTGTACAATGTAATGGTGGCAGTTGCAATTTTTTATGTTACACAATATTTGCACAGCTGTTTATCAAATGCATGTTTTCAGAAAAAAATACAAATTCATTTTAATGCACATAAATGCAATATAATACCCACAGTGTTTGGTAAAATATAAAATACAAGGTTGCATCAAGTAAATAGCAAACATGTCAAGACTCAAAATTGTCAGCCTATGAAATGGAAAAAACTATGGTACCTAAAATTTTTCAGAGGTGATGCCTTAAAAGCCTTTACAGGTATTAGCTTTGAGTTTATTTATTTCAGGTACTTATACAGTATAGTGCTGTCAATTTACACAGTATGTTACAAATGGCTATTAAATTAATTTGCTCAACATGTTGTACAACAGGACACAAAAACATAAGGTACAGTACAAGTCAATCAAGCGCTCAGAACAAAGCAGTCAATGTATCAAACATATGCATGGTTTACATAGACATTGCATAGAAATCTTAGCTAAGCAAGCAGGTTACAAAAAGAAGAGCCTAAGGTTGGGGGGGAGGGGGGTTGTTAAAGAAAAGGGAGGAAAAAAGGAGGGGAACATAAAAGTAATTTCAAACTCAGGGTTAGGATAACCAATATATAAACATAACGGAACCTTCAGATAGTTATGCCTTGTGCGTCAATCCAACTGCTCCAAATTGTATTAAATTTCACAGGGCAGTTCCTGCTCACATAGGTGAGTTTGTAGTGAGGAATGGACCTGTTAATAACTGCCTTCCATCCAGATAATGTAGGAGGAGCTGATGATTGATTTCCAAGTAAAAATCTCACGTTTAGCAAAGTATGAGGAAAAGATGCTCAACTTATTTATATATTGTGGGCAGTCCGCTTCAAGTGAAGAGGTATTCCAGTCGAGTGCAAGGTTTAGGGCTTCCTGCCTGTATTTATTTGGTCAGCAAATACAGCAAATAGAAAAAGTATTCCTATGCAGGGGTAGAAAACATATTCCTAAAGCAAAAGTACATCAAAACAAATGTAAGCCTCCTGGCTAATAAATAGACCTCACTGGGTCTGCTCCAGTCCCGCAGGCATGTTCCCTCACAGCCTACTTCTCCTCTCTCAGCAACAACCTGATTAACCCAGGTAAGGCAAAATTATACCCCGGGTGGGGAGCATGGTGTGGCCAGTGCTTAACCCCTTGCTGCCTACAAACCTATCACTGCCATCTATTTACCTCAAAAACCTCAAGATTCTGCGTGGCAGATACACACCATCTATTACTGACAGGGGCTGTCTGTTACATACCTCCACCCTCTGTTTGAACCCATGGGTTCGAACACCAGCTATCAAACAACCCGCCCTGGCTCCACTTTAAAAGATAAATATTGGAGTGCAAGGAACCAATGGGTAACCCTGCTATTATAGTCCTTATCCTGGGCCATTCATTTTAAGGGAGCATGGTCTGTTATGAGTCGGAAGTGGCGCCCCAGCAAGCAGTACCATAAAGCCTCCAAGGCCCACCTAAGTGCCAAACACTCTCGCTCCACAATACTATAATTTCCATTTGACGGGGTCAGCTTCTGACTAAAATAGATCACCAGGTGTTCTTCTACACCTACCACTGAAAAGACAGCCCCCAGACCTATGCTCGAGGCATCTGTCTGGACCACAATCTCTTTGCTAAAGTCTGGGACCACCGACACAGGCTTTTTACACATGGCATCCTTCAGGCGTTGGAATGCCGCTTTAGCCGTAGGATTCCATTTAATCGCTACAGAGGAGCTTTTGCTCTTGCTGAGGTGAGTTAAGGGTGGTGCCATTGTGGCAAAGTTTGGTATGAACCTCTGATAATACCCAACCATGCCTAGGTAGGTTCTCACTTGTTTCTTGGTGGCAAAAGCAAGCCGATCTTTAATGGCTTCTGCCTTATGGACTTGGGTTTGATTAGGCCCTTCCTGATGGTGTATCCCAGATATCGGGCCTCTTCTAACCCTATGGCACACTTCTTTGGGTTTGCTGCATGTGTTCTCGAACAAGGGGCATTACCGGGGCAATTCTATCCTGCATGGCTGAGATATGCTCTATGAAACTCGGTTAGGAAGTAGTTTCAGTCTCCCGGGTTTTTTTTTTTAGCAATATCCAGCAACCCTCAGGGATGCCTCCCATACAAAAGTTCAAAGGGTGAGAACCCCATGGAATGGAACACTGGGGAAACTCTCTAATTGCAAACAACAGATATGGCAGTAGACAATCCCAGTCTCTTCCATCTGTAGCTACCACCTTCTTTAGCATACTCTTGAGGGTTTTGTTAAACTGTTTCACTAAACCATCTGTCTGAGGCTGGTAAACCGAAGTATGCAAATGCTTAATATTGAACAAGTTACACAACTCTTTCATTGCCTTTGACATAAAGGGAGTCCCTTGTTCATTTAGAACCTCTTTTGGGGTAAACATGTGGAACAACTCTTTGGAGATTGTCTTGGAGGAAGTGGTTCTTAACAGCCTCCAGATACCGGGTGGCATAGTCCATGACCACAAGGACGTGCTGATAGCCTCTAGCAGACCTAACTACTGGCTCTATAAGATCCATGGCATTTTGGTCAAAAGGAACCTCACTCACAGGCAGTGGCACCAATGGGCTATGGTAATGGGGCATAGGGTCAAGAAAGAAAAATTAGCTGCACACCAACATCCGTCCAACAGGTTTACTGAAAGACTGCCACCAGGACTGTGACAACGGACCAAGAGGTGACAATGTTTCATGCATACATTGTGCTTCTTCAAAACCCAAAGGAAGACTGGCCTACTGAACCGCTAAATAGAGGACACTCCCACCTCACACGGTTGTGGGGGGAAGTGATCAGCACTCCCTATATCTTCATAAGCAAAACTAAAAACATTCTGGATAACAATACAAAAAAATGTGCAAAGCCAAAGTAACTAAATTTGGGCATAGGGGCTGCCTCTTGAGGCATGACTCACAGTAGTTTTTCACATTGGCATGTACTCTGGATCAAAAGAAATGCTGTAAAATACGTTCTTTGGTATTTCCATAGGCCAGGCAAGGGATGTGTATGGGCCAGATTCAACACTCTCCTCCTATAAGGGACAGGCACTATGATTTGTTACACAACCTCACTACAAAATTTGTCAACCCGATACAACATGTCATGGATAACCACCATATGAAACACATTCTCCAGCCTTGGGGCTAGGGGGGCTCATTGTTTACCTTCACGTTTTTCCAGGCTTGTACAAAAGTAGGATCCTGTAATTGGGCAGTCCCTAAGTTGTCCCAAGGGATCTCTAGCTTTGACACACCAGGCAACTCTAGGGTCTGAGGGGTCACCTCTGGTTCACCCACACAGACTTCTAGGGGACAAGACATTTTAATCAGGTGTCACCCCTACAGCATTTTCATCTTCACACTGCAGAGTTCCTAATACAGTGCAATGTTTCTCTCCAGTTTTACACTGTGCAATAGGATAGGGGCACAGCCACTTCATGGCAAGCAGATCCTGAGCTGGTTTCAAAGGTTACCAGCACTGTGAGGTACTTCTTACAGTTACCATGCACACATACCACTCCTACCTAATGCTGGGTCAGCTGTTCGGGGTCAACAAGCCAGGTATGGACTAGGGTGACCAGGCTTCCAGGGTCCAGGAGAGCATGCACACTTTTCTCCCTTATCTTTATGTAGCGCTGACATCCTTGTGTATTGATATGTGTTTGTATACATTAATATAAAGTCTATGGACATTGCTACGGTTCAGCATTTAGAGACATCTAGTGACTAAATAAGGGTAATGCACTATTATGATTATTTACCTCAGAACAAACACAAAAGACTTATAAAGGAAGTGACTGTTGTTTTGATTGAGAAGGTTGACATTATTACCCAGGAGTCTGTGTGACCTACCCATGAACACTCTCTTAAGCAGTGCATGCTGGGTAGGGGATAAAAGGGACCCTAGCGGCCATTTTAGGTCTCTTGAGATCGCGTTTCCTGCCTGTGCCTATCTGTGAGGCTTCCCGGAGACAGCGGCCCACAGCCATTGCGGAGCGCAACCCTGCTTGTTTGTAAAGTGATCTGATGGTGCCTGAGAGACGGTGACCAGATTGAGAAGGTCCAGTGACACTCATCTGAGCATCGGAGGACCGGATACATCCAGCGGACCGGTACGGAGCGACTGGCCCAGCTGACAGAGAAGCAAGCTGCAGTCACCGGACCAAAGTTACCAAACGGAGCTCCGATACAGTTGGTGAGCGGGTTACGGCCCATCGTTTGTTAACTTTTACACGCAGTTAGACGCACATACAGGCCTCACTGGAATTTGTAGTTCCACGGAGGAGGAGCAGAGCAACTGACACTGAGAAGGCTTGTTGCTTATCTACTCTGGCACCTCAAGCATTGTAAATTAGTTATTGGAGCCACACCAGGAGCACCTCAACCTAACTTTTCATAGACTGTGGATTACAAATCACAAAGGAGTTACTTTAGCTAGCGAAGAAAGAAGATCACGGACTAAGTACTTTAAGTGAGATCGAATGCATTGCTTTTAAAGTAGGGGGAGCTCCCATGTATAAATACAAATATATATATATATATATATATATATATATATATATATATATAAATATATATATTGTTTTAAATTGTTCCTATTGAAAAATATTGTGCTGTCGTCCTATGTTGGGATGACAGCACAATTTCTGTAACCACCTGTTTTGAATATTCTACAGTAAAATATATTTCTGGTTAAGTATTGAGTGTTGTGGCATACTGTTTTTCCCCACCAGGTGGAGCCAGGCGATCCTGAGGTTACAATACAGGTACTTTGCATTTGTATTATATTGTATTGTATTGCATTGCACCACAGCTGTGCCAAGGGGATTGAGTCAAGTTAGTAGGGTTATTGGTAGAGTGCAGGCCCAAATCAAACCAGCAGCTCCTTTCGGGGGTTAGTGCTACATTTACAACAGAGCATGACATGTCTGGATCAGTGACTAGGCCCAGAGGAGCAAACAAGGACATGCATCAGACTGCGTCACACTCCATAGGCTCAGGGTTCAAGGGACACTTGTCAGTGATGTGACGCCATTCACCGCACCGCCAACACTTCCCCTTTTTTGGCTTAACCACCCTGGGGTTGACCAAATGGCCACAGGAGAAACTGCAGACCCAGCAACCAGGTACTCTTCCGCAAAGTAGCATTCCACCAGCTCAACTAGAACATCCTTCAAATTTGGATCAGCTTGCCTTACCACCCTCTGTAACTCAGGTAGAGCTCTCAGGAACTGAGCAGCCAACATTCTATTATTAAGCCTTTATTAAGTCCTCCATGCTGCAGATTTACAATTACGCAGCAGTACACTTTGCGTTTAAGTTGTATAGACACACACTGCTGTCCTTTTAACAACGCTGACACAATGTTCACACAGCTTATCTCAATGCAGTCTTTTAACAACAGGTACACAGTGTAGCCAGCAAACTTGCCTTTCAACGTTGATCAGTAAAGGGATTGCATGCATCAGTTTCCTCCAATTGTGGGGGGTCAGCTGTAAGTGGAGAGTTCTCAGAGAGGTAACCCAGCTGTGTGGAAGGTTAAGGGCTTCTTGCCTGCATTTATTTGCTCAGCAAAATGAAAATGATTCCCACACAGGGGTAGAAAACATAATCCCAAAGCAAAAGTCCATCAAACAAATTTAAGCCTCCTGATCAATAAATAGGCCTCACTGGGTCTGCTCCAGTCCTGCAAGCATGTTCTCTCACAGCCTGCTTCTCCTCTCCCAGCAACAACCTGATTAACCAAGGTAAGGAAAAATTATACCCCAGGTGGGGGGCACAGTGTGGCCAGTGCTTAACTCCTTGCTGCCTACAATCCTCTCACTGCCACCCATTTACCTTAAAGGGTTTGTAACCCTACATTATGATTCACTGCCAGCCCCCCTATTTTAAGATTTTATTTTATGATAGTGTGTCCCTATTCCACGAGCGTATGCAATTTTAAAGCGAGACGTGTTAGTTATCCATTTACTCTGCGTAACATCATCTTTTATACCCTACTGAAAATTGGGGTATATGTTGTGTTTCTTTGCATTAAAATTCATTAAAGTTTATCTTTTCCCCAAAAAAATTGTGTTTCAAAAACCGCTGTGCAGCCCAAGTCCTACGTTCAGACCCCTTTCTGACTCATGACGTTCCCTCCAACCCATTTTCTCAGGTCTCAATGCGCACTGGCTGCAGAGGCAACAGGTGATTTCCTTCATTCACACCTTCCCATCATTACCTGAAGTACTCACTGACTTAACAGACTTGGAGAGCATGTTGCTCCAGGCCACCCCCCCTACACATGTAGTCTCTCAATTATACTCTTTCTTACACATGGCTTATAATCCTGACCTTACCCCATACACACAGGCCTGGAAGGAAGACCTGGGCCACTCCATCTTGCCTGTAGATTGGCAAAAATGCTTCATACTGACTCACAAAATGTCCTTAGCCTCCAATTCTCAAGAAAAGGGGTTCAAGCTGTTGACCCGTTGGTACAGATGCCCTTCGACTTTACACCAGATAAACTCGGTGCTTCCAGATACTTGCTGGCGCTGCTTGTCTTCTAGGGGAACCCTACTTCACATTTGGTGGGAATGCCCCCCTGTCAGGAAGTTCTGGCAAAAGATCCTCGACTTGTACTTCAGACTCATGGTGACCTCAGTCACACCCTCTCCCGAGATGGTTCTGCTATCTCTGCTCCCAGGATCACTTAAGTCAGTCAAGAAAGACGTTCTGCGTCACTTTTTGTCTGCTGCTAGGGATTGGGCAATTGAGGTGGACCGAATTAATAGTTTGGAACGAATGTTGGCGCAGGAAATGGGAAGGGAGGAACAATTCTCCAAGACTTGGACCTCATGGACTATGTTTCGATATTCCTCAGAATTTATCCCATGGGCCACAGAGCACTCTACCGATACACCTATGTAATCAGAGGGAATGTCTACCTCTTGATCCCTAAGCTCTTTACTGTCCTGACCCCTCTTTCCTTACTCTCTTCTCTCCCCCCCCCCCCCCCCCTACATGTTGCAGTACTATCAAATAATTTACTACTTGACCTCTAGTCTCATTAGACTGGAATGGTGACACACACAGAGCTTCCCCCCCCCCCCCCCCCAGAGAAAACATGGCCAGATTAAGACAAGAGCCCTAGCCTACCTGTAATGAGGGGGAATCACTCGTAGAGAGGATAGTGGTGCAGACATAACCACTTTAAATTGGACTAGACATTGTAGGTATACAGGCTCTTACATTATAATAGACGATCCGAAGCTCAACAACGTATTCTAATCTTTGACACTATTGTAACAAAGCTGGTTTCTACTGATTAAGTATCATTGTACAATGAATCTGTTTGTTTAGTTTGCATTTTCTCTAGCTTGCTTTCTATATATCAATAAAATTAAGATTGAATTAAAAACTGCTGTGCAAATACCGTGTGACATAAAAAATTCCCCGGTCGCTCGTCCCCACCCCCTTTCCTGACCCGGCCGGGCTGCGTGCTCGGATAAGGGTCTGATATGGACTTAGGGGGGACCCCCACACCGTTTTTTTGGTGTAGGGCTTCCCCTTTAAGTCCATACCAGGTGACGGGCCAGCGAGGTGTCAATCTCGCCGATGAAGGCGGCGACATTGACTTCCTTCGCTAGTCCCGTCTACCTGGAGCCACGTTCAAAATTAATGGACTGTTCTCCGTGTGTGGGCAAGTCCATTCATTTTAAAAGTCCGGCGGACTCCCGTCATAGTCCGGCGGTTTGTCCGCCGGATAGTCTGATTGTGTGTACGTGGCTTAAGAGAGACAAAGTGGGCTTGTTTGGCAGCATGGAGGCAGGAATTGTATTTTAGAAGGGCAGCTTTATATAGGGTGAAGTCTTGCAGGCATTTGGTTTTACGCTACAGTCGTTCAAGAGCATGGCAAGGTCTCTTGAGATTTCTAGTGTTGTCAGTTTGCCATAGTTGTAGCGGTCAGGCACTTATTCTGCGTGTGGTTAGAGGAGCAAGTGCATCCAATGATGATGAGAGTGAACTGTTGTAGACAGAGGTGGCCAGGTCAGGACATGATATGGGAGAGATTATGTCATATAGGTGGTCAGTAGCAAAATAGAGAAGGAAAGGGTTAAAGTGGCATTTGCTGCTAGGAGGGATGGGTAGTTTGCGGCAAGGATATAGTGAAAATGATGAGGTTGTGATCAGAGAGAAGAAAGGGGGTGTTGTGGAGGTTGCCAGGATTGCAGAAATGGGAATATACAAGGCCGAGGGTATTACCATTGGAGGGAGTAGAAGTATCCATTGGGTTAGGTCAAAAGATGAGGTTAAATTAAGAAGTTGAGCTATAGCTGGGCTGTTAACATTGACAGGAATGTTTATTCACCAAGAATGATAGTCGGTATTTCAGAGGAGGGAAAGTAGTGTAGCAAGGCAGCAAAGTCATCAAAAATGCACGATACTGGTCCAGGAGGCCGATAAATTGCTGGAATACTCAGAGAAATGGGAGAAAACAGACAAATGCAGTGCCCCTCAAAAGAAGAGAGGGATAGAGAAGGAGGAATAGGAAGGACTTGGAAGATGCTTTGCGGCCATAGAAGGAATTTAACTCCACCTCCTTTCTCTCCTTTGGTCTGGGGGAGTATGTCCAATGGAGGCCACCATGAGAGAGGGCAGAAGGAGAAGCTGAGTCAAAATTTTGAAGCCAGGTTTCAGTTATGGCGAGTATGTTAAAGCCTTGAGAGATGAAAAGGTCATGCACAGCTGTTAGCTCGTTAGAGATGAAGCAGGCGTTTCAAAGGGTGCATGAGATTGGGGGGCTGGTTTGAGGAAGCAGGGGGATAAAAATAAAACTGAGCAGATTGTGGTGGTTGCCAGAGGAGGAGTGGTATTGTATATGTGGTTTGCAGTTGGAAAATGGCGGACCAGAATTAGGAGCAATATCACCTGCGACTAAGAAAAGGAGGGTGAGGAAGGCAAGATGGGAGTGGGATGTGCATGAGCGCACATGTCTCAAGGCTTTGGTGTTTATGTCAGCATGTGGGTGTAGTAGTAGGAAGAGGGTAGGAGTGAGGGTGATATGTGCATGCTGTAGGGTAGAGAGGAGGGGTAGAGTAAGGATAATTTGAGGATAGAAGACACCGATGTGAGAAGGAAGAAAAGAAGAGCATGTTAGTGGATAGAGAGCGAATCTGACTTCATATAAAATAAATGTCAAATGCTGGTTTGCTTTTCGTCTTTCAGCGTGGAGAAGAGTTCTTGTTGTATCTTCATTCAGCTTTAGATATCATGCTTTTGTTAAACTGTGGGGGTGAAACTGCGTATCACTCGTGACAGAGCCACTCAGGAAAGAGCTATGGTGTCTGCGCCTCCCCATAGGCTGCTTTAAATGTATAGAGAGACTAAGCCCTTGTACACACGGTCGGAGAATCCGTTGGAATGTGTCCTATCGGACCGTGACGTTGGATAATCCGACTGTGTGTGGTATGCATCGGACTGATTCCGTCGGACCCAATTTTCCAACATGGAAATATTTCCCGACCAACTGGGCCGATCGGACATACTCCGATCATGTGTAGAGAATTTTGATCAGACCAAGTGCCACGCATGCTCAGATCAAATTCCTACATCAAAGCTATTGGCTACTAGCCTGAATGTAGTCCCATCGTAACGAAATGACATCATCACGTTCTGAAAGATTGGATTTTTTCCCCAACTTTGTCCGACCGTGTGTATGCAACAGTTTCGGACAAGATCCGACTGACAAAATCCGACGGGCAAAATCCGACAGATTTGGTTGTGGAAATCTCCGACCGTGTGTACAGGGGCTTAGAAGGCATGCATTTCTCAATGGGTCATTATAGGGTCTGATTTGAGACACGTAATATGGGAAAGGAGATGGCCAATACCAAACCAGCCACAGACACAGGCTAGGGTCGTATAAGCTAATTAACTCTCTTGATCACTCAAGCCAAATGGGGTTGAAAATCAATCACCAGTAATGTTGCTATTGCAGTGTGTTTGTTATAGATTCAACATTAAATATAGATGTTTAAAGATATGGCGATAGAAGACATTTACCAAAAATGAAACAGCAATGTCAGATAGTCCAACAGAGTAGAGTGTACATATGGATAGAAGACAATTCTTCAAATTCGTTCAAAAATTTGTGACAAATTTTTGAACGAATAAACTTTTTCGTTTTTAAGTGCAGCAATCCTTTGGACTTTTTTGCTTATATACACAGTATCTCACAAAAGTGAGTACACCATTCAGATTTTTGTAAATATTTTATTATATCTTTACATGTGACAACACTGAAGAAATTACACTTTGCTACAATGTAAAATAGTGAGTGTACAGCTTGTATAACAGTGTAAATTTGCTGTCCCCTCAAAATAACTAAACACACAGCCATTGATGTCTATACCGCTGGCAACAAAAGTGAGTACACCCCTAAATGAAGATGTCCAAATTGGGCCCAGTTAGCCATTTTTGCACCTCGGTGTCATGTGACTAGTTAGTGTTACAAGGTCTCAGGTGTGAATGGAGAGCAGGTGTGTTATATTTGGTGTTATCGCTCTCACTCTCTCATACTGGTCAATGGAAGTTCAACATGGCACCTCATGACAAAGAACTCTCTGAGGATCTGAAAAAAAGAATTGTTGCTCTACATAAAGATGGCATAGGCTATAAGAAGATTGCCAAGACCCTGAAACTGAGCTGCAGCACTCTGGCCAAGACCATAGAGTGGTTTAACAGGACAGGTTCCACTCAGGAAAGGCCTCGACATGGTCGACCAAAGAGGTCGAGTGCACATGCTCAGCGTCATATCCAGAGGTTGTTTTTGGGAAATAGACATAGGAGTGCTGCCAGCATTGCTGCAGAGGTTGAATGGGTGGGGGGTCAGCCTGTCAGTGCTCAGACCATACTCTGCACACTGCATCAAATTCGTCTGCATGGCTGTTGTCCCAGAAGGATGCCCCTTATAAAGATGATGTACAAAAAAGCCTGCAAACAGTTTGCTGAATACAAGCAGACTAAGGACCTGGATTACTGTAACCATGTGCTGTGGTCTGTGACCAAGATAAACCTATTTGGTTCAGATTGGTGTCAAACGTGTGTGGTGGCAATCAAGTGAGGAATACAAAGACAAGTGTGTCTTGCCTACAGTCACCTGTTGGCCAGGTGTAGGGCTATAGGCAAAGACATTTATGTGACAAACACACATGTCCTGTTTACCAGTGTCTGTGTGAGCAACCAGCTTGTGGCTGAAGAACGGCTCTGTTAAAATGGAAGTAAACTCCCCTATTGTTTTCATCCACGGAAGCTGCCATCTTTGCCTCTGTTTAATCTTCAGTTGCCACGGTGCTGCACATGTGATCCATTATGACACCAGCCATTGGGTGGTTTGACAGTTTGGTTGAGAGCACAGCCAATGTGCAGTTAGCATTCCCAGCATGCCATTTTTTGAAACTGTTTAAGTCGATGGGTTTACTTCCATTTTAATGCATAAGGATGAATAGAACTGCATTCATGCAGAAAATCCAGTCTAGCTTCTGGAAATGTTAGTAGAGAATTCCGATTGAACAAAGTTCCACGCATGCTCAGATCAAATTACAAGACCAAAGCTATTGGCTACTAGCCTGAACGTAGTCCCGTCGTAAGGAAATAACGTCATCACGTTCTGAACGACTGTATTTTCCGACAACTTTGTCCGACCATGTGTATGCAACACCAGTTTCGGACAAAAAAAAGATTTTGTTGTCGGAATGTCCGACCGTGTGTACAAGGGCTAAGATGACCACTGCCTTGCTAAAGAAGCTGAGGGTAAAGGTGAAGTGATGGACTTGCCAAGCGTGTCTCTAGCCCTAAACCCTATTGAGCATCTGTGGGGCATCCTTAAACAGAAGGTGGAGCGTGAGGTCTATAATATCCACCAGCTCCATGATGTCATCATGGAGGAGTGGAAGAGGACTCCAGTGGCAACCTGTGAAGCTCTGGTGAACTCCCAACCCAAGTGGGTTAAGGCAGTCCTTGAAAATAATGGTGGCCACACGAAATATTGACACTTTGAGTCCAATTTGAAAATTTTCAATTAGGAGTGTACTCACTTTTGTTGCCAGCGGTTTAGACATTAATGGTTGTGTGTTGAGTTGTTTTGGGGGGGACAGCAAATTGACACTGTTATACAAGCTGTACACTCACTGCTTTATATTGTAGTAAAATGTAATTTCTTCAGTGTTGTTACATGAAAAGATATAATCAAATATTTACAAAAATGTGAGGGGTGTACTCACTTTTGGGAGCTACTGTGTATATATATATATATATACACACACACACACACACACACACACACACATATATATATATATATATATATATATATATATATATATATATATATATATTATGAACCCTGATTTGTACATGTAAACAAAAAGTGTCAGAAGACGTCTGGTTTTCAAGTGGTTAAGCAAGCACTGTAGGTGAGTGGGAACCCTTCCTAGCTCTACAGGAAACAGGCAGTTATTCCATGAACTGTTGGCCAGGTGTAAGGCTATAGGCAAAGACATTTATGTGACAGACACACATGTCCTGTTTACCAGTGTCTCTGTGGCTGAAGAACGGCTCTGTTAATGCATAAGGATGAATAGAACTTCATTCATGCAGGAAATCCAGTCTAGCTTCTGAAAATGTTTCAGCAACATGTAAATATACAATTATGTGACTGAGCACTTAAGGCACACAAGTAGTTGGGACTTGGTGCAGGGGACTAGGCTGGCCAAAAAATCATAGTGACATGATATTAATATTTAGATGAGGCTTGATGAGCTCAGCAATGTTCCTCTGCAGAGTTGGACTAAAAATATGTCAATTTTGGCCCTTGAAGAGCTAAAATGTTTGAGAGTATATATAGACCTACAGTATGTAAGCTTTGTCTGGGCTGATCGGAATTGATGCTAAGCTATTCTTTGTTCCAAATTCTATACAGAGGTTCTATTTGCACATATATTTGGTAAATTCACTTAC
Source organism: Lithobates pipiens (assembly GCF_037356315.1). Taxonomy (NCBI): domain Eukaryota; kingdom Metazoa; phylum Chordata; class Amphibia; order Anura; family Ranidae; genus Lithobates; species Lithobates pipiens. The sequence goes on from NW_027507718.1 coordinate 73,750,441, forward strand.
ATACTGTTCTGCCCCAATTTCATGTATTTTTATATCTTGCATTGAACTGCATGATGTTATCATAAGTTCTGCGCAAACTGTGGGTGCTATATAAATTCTGTATAATAATAAAAAATGTTTTTCTAGATGCTGTCATCTGATATTGGTTCTAGACCATTGCAACTTGTTTAGTGCAATTTTGGTATCTTCCTCTGTCCTTCTCTCCTGCTTATGGCTAATTTGTTTAGCATTAGCTAAAGACTAGCTCCCCATTTTCCATCAGACAGTGTTAATTGTTTGCAGAGGAAGGGTTCAGGAAAGTCATTGGGGAGAGTTAATAAAACTGGTGCACTCAGAATCTGGTGCAGCTGTGAATGGTAGCCAATCAGCTTCCAACTTCAGCTCGTTCAACTAAGTTTTGGCTATAAAACCTGGAAGCTGGTTTGTTTCTTTGCAGAGCTGCACAAGATTTTGCACTCTGCAGTTTTAGTAAATAACCCCTATTTTCTTTTTAGACTTCAACAGACTGGAAAACATTCTCTGCACAGCAATTGGCTTCAGTAAAATTGCATTGGATTCAACTTCTGTGTCCTATTGAAGAGTTAAGCTGCCTATGGATGGTGCTAAGTCAGCACATGAGAACTTTGGACCGTGACTGAGTCACCCACATGTCCTTCATCTGGGGTTGGCTAATACGGGACAAAATAAGGCCTAGCTCCAGACTGCACATGGTCCACATCCCTCTAAGCAGTCTTTCTCCGCTCTACACCTGCATGTGCTGCATGCCTAAGACTCTATGCACCTACTCACCCTACTCCTGATCTCCCTTGGCAATCATACCACTCTGGCTGGGGAAAGTTCTTGCGACGGACCCAACACCTTCACGTGGTTCCAGGATAGGCCTTCAATTGCCCCTTCCACCACCATCTTCTTGTCTAACTAAGTTTGCAAACAGTTGAGTACACCAGTATTCCTCCTCACCATGTGGGTATTTCATGAGATGCACTGTCAAACATGGCTTAATGGTGTGCTACCTAACTTTACAACAACCAGTCAAACTGATTAATGTGATCAATCCCTGGGTGGAAACCAAACCTGTTATAAGCCAGCTGAACTCTCATTTGGATGCTTGTGATAGAGAATGATACGTGTGTTGTTCCTGATCAAGCTCTCTGTCTGTCTGCCCTGCTCTGCTAGATTGGATTTCCCTGTGTATGACTTTGAACCGGATTTTGGATTCTTCCTTGAACTCAGCCTGCCTTTTACCTAGACTGTCATAGAACCATGCTGTCTGTCTGCTAACCGCAAGTATCTATTTCCTGTGCTCAGTTCTCATGTGCCCTGGCATGCTAGCCAGGCACTATAGCATTGTGTATAAGTCCTGGGGGCAATTGAGTATCGGTATACCTGCTTGCCTTATGGCAAAAACAGGCTGCTATAGGTGAAGAACACAGTAGCCAGCTATAGTGTCTGACCACTGGCGTTGGGGTAGACGTGAGAGCTCAGTAGTAAGGGTGCCCATCCCTAGGGTTAAAAAAAAAATTGTTTTTCATCCTAAATGAAGCTCTTTCTCTGGATGCTCTTCCTATTGCCCAGACTGGTCTCCGCCCACTGCGAAGCTACATACCATGTATTTATATGATCCTGCCAGGAGGAAATAATTCTCCTTCCTGAAAGGATTTTAAATGAACGTTACTCTTAAGGGGGTAAGATAGTGACCAGTGCCTACAAGCAGATGACCATACTGTTCAGACTGGGTCCAAGGAGGTATGTCAATGCATAAAGCAACATTTGAAACAGAACACATACATAAAGTAGCTATAGACAGACATGCCAATGCACACATTTCTTAATTCAATTGTTTTGAATATGCTTGTGATAGGAGAAATGCATAGTACACTGCATATGGATGATTCAGATAAGCACTATACCATATGATGCTTTGATGCTTTGAAGCTGTGTTGAAAAGCCTCAGTTGAATAACTATAATTTGACTGGGAAGCACAAAATATGGTTGTATTTCTAACATGACATAATTGATGTTTTAGAAGAATTAATCTTTTCTGTGTTCAGGATGATATTCTATAGCATGTAGAGAGGTCTGTAAAACCTTCATTATTACATGCACCTGCAATTTGAAAACAGGCTTTTACAGCCCCACATTTAAATCATAAATCACAAAAGATGGTTTATGTAAAAAGTTTTATTAGGTGAACCCCTAAAAGAGTTACTATTGTACATCTGTTATGTATTGTTTTATTCATTGCCACATATTGACAGCTTTCCCTCAGAAAAGGATCTGGAGAATCAGTAACAGAATACTGCTGCTATGGTTAAATATAGCTAAAACATATGGTAGTCTGCTTGGCATTCACATACACAATTTTGTTGTAATATACAAGCTTGCAGTCTTAAACAGGTATGGGCCAAACGGACCCCTGCTTGGTTCGCACCACAACTTTCAAACACCGCGAAAGTTTGGACCCGAAAAACAAACCCCATTAAAATCAATGGGACCCGAACTTTAAGAATCAAAAGTGCCCATTTTGAAGGCTTATATGCAAGTATACAATGGGTATACAATGATTATAGGTGTCTGGGTCCTGCCCTGAGGGACATGTATCAATTTAAAAAAAAGTTTGTAATTTTTAAATGAGCAGATATATTTTGATTTTTAAAGTGAAAGTATACAAATGAAAAACTCCTTCCAATATAGTGCCGGGGGGTCCCCTTAGTCTACCTGTAAAGTGGCAGATCTGTACCATATCGAGAATCTGCTGCAGCAATAATTGCATTTATAAAGCCAAAAAAATGACATTTTCCCTGCAAGCTGCCTTTATTTTGCTCAGCAACAGCCAGTTGCAGGGAGCCAGTGTGTACGATGAGGCCACAATATAATGCACTGGGAACAAGATTAGAGATTTTTTGGATACATTCTGGTGTCACTTTGATTTTAGAGTAAAGTAAAGGTGCGTAAAAATTGGTCTTTGGGTGTCGGTGGAGCCTTCCCACCGTAACCCTATAGAGGTACTCATGATGAAAGCAAAAATTGGCTGTAAAAAACTGCAATGATATGTACCTGTCAAACAGGTGCAGAAAAATGTGTCTTTGGGTGCCGGTCGCACCTTCCCACCATAACTCTATAGAGGTACTCTTGATGAAAGTAAGAATTGGCCTTGCTGTAAAAAATTGCAATAATATGCACCTGTCAAACAGGTGCAGAAAAATTACTCTTTGGGTGTCAGGGGCGCCTTCCCACCATAACCCTATAGAGGTGCTCTTGATTAAGGCAAAAAAATTGCAATGATATGTACCTGTCAAACAGGTGCTGAAAAAATGGTCTTTGGGGTGTTAATTGTGCCCATGAAACCTATACCAAAAACATCCTTCCAGATGAAATGATTGAACACCCTCAAAGCTAGGCAGCCTAAAAGTCCTGCAGAGATTCCATATCCCAAAAAGACTTATCAGTGAAATCGGCATCAGGGGCTTCATAGCTGGTAATCCAGGACTGATTTATTTTTATAAAAGTCAAACGGTCCACGCAGTCTGTGGACAGACACATTCTCTGATCAACAATGAAACCTCCTGCAGCACTGAATGCCCGTTCTGAAACCCAACAACTCAGTTGCATACTGGGAAAGTTCTGGCCAGTGGTCTATTCTCATGACCCAGTAAGTCAGTGGATCGTCAGCTGGAAAGCTCTCCATCGCTGTTTTGGACCCCGAGGTAATTGTACACCATGTGATGCAGATGCTGTCGATGGGATGTGGAAGCTGACAGCCCTGGGTGGCGAGGATTAAAAAAATGACGAAATGCCTCACTCTTTCTCCAACGCTCCTCTCTTGACCAACAGAAGACTCAAATCTACGTTTTCCACGACACTGTAACCCACTGGAGTCAGGAAGAACGTTCAATAAAATCCTCTTTAATGTGTCCTCAAGAGATTTTATCTTCTGCACTCTCTATGGGGACAGGATGAGTTCTGAGACCTTCCCCTTATAACGGTGGTAAAGGAGGGTTGCCAACCAGTAATCATCCTTCTCCTTTATGCCACATATTCTTGGATCCTTTTGCAGGCTTTGAAGCATTAGGTTGTGCATGCGCCTCAAATGTGCCAAGGCTTGAGAAGTAGACTCCTCAAGGTCACTCAGGATGACAGCATCTGGAACTTCCTCCTCCCAGCCACATACTACTCCAAAGGGTCCTGGGGTTGAAAAGTCATCGCTTACAGATTGACGCATGTCTTCCTTTTCTTCGAAGCCTATGAAAGTGCCAGAATCCTCCTCCTCATCCTCCTCTCCTCTCTCCTCCTGTGTGTTCTGTGACATAGGAATGATGGTGTCTGGATAAAGTGTGCCTTGAGAGGAAAGGAAGTTATCTTCTTCCTCCTGTTTCTCTGCCTCCCGTTCCCTGTCCATAATGCCACACAGAGTCTGCTCCATCAGGAACACAACAGGGATTGTGTCACTGATGCATGCACTGCCACGGCTCACCTTGTGGCCTCCTTAAATGGTGACAATACAGTGCATGCATCCTTAATGATCAGCCATTGGTGTGGGTAAAAAAAAGCCATGGCGGCCTGAGCCTGTAATGCCATATTCAACAAGTACTCATTGACGGTCCTCTGCTGCATGTATAGCCACTGCAGCATTGACAAAGTCGAGTTCCACCTGGTGGGCATGTTACAAATCAGGCGGTTTATGGGCAGGTGGATTTCCCATTGAATTTAAGCCAACCAAGCACTGGCTGTGTATGACCGCCTGAAATGGCTACAGACTCTTCTGGCCAGCTTTAGCACTTCTTGCAACCCCTGGTATGTATTTAGGAAATGCTGCACCATCAAATTGAGGACATGTGCCAGGCATGGCACATGTGTCAACTTTCCCTGTCTAAGGGCGGACAGGAGGTTTGAGCCATTATTGCACACTACCATTCCTTGCTCCAGCTGGCGTGGTGTGAACTACCTTTGGGCCTGTCCCTGCAGAGCTACAAGAATCTCTGCTCCATTGTGGTTCCTGTCCCCTAAACACCAGCTGAAGCACTGCATGGCACCTTTTAGCCTGACTCTGGGAATAGTCCTTTGAATGCTTACGGGGTACCTGTTGTTAATAGGACAATTCTGCAGAGGAGGGCATGGAGGTGGTGGAGGAGGAAGAGGAGGGGGTAGAGCTCACAGGTCTGGCATCATCACCACCAGCTGTATGGAGAAGTGGGGGCACAACAAGCTGCAGCGTCGAGCTCTGATATAAAAACAAAAATATATTGTCCCTGCCCATGCTTGCTGTAACACGCGTCAGCAGTAAGGTGGATTTTATGGCTGACTGCCTTGCCCAATGATGCCAGAACATTCCCTTCCACATGATGATAGAGAGATGGAACGGCCTTACATGAAAAGTAGTAGCGACTGGGAACCTGCCATTGTGGTACAGCACATTGTGCGAATTCATGGAAGGGGGCAGAATTCACCAGGCTGAAAGCCAGAAGTTGGTGAGCCAACAGCTTTGACAAGCTTGTATTTAGACTTTGGGTATGTGGGTGGCAGGGACTGCATTTTTTTTCCACTGCAGCAGATGGGGCAGAGAAATTTGCTAGCTACAGGCTACAGCTGGTGATGTGCTGCTGGCAGATGTGCTGCTAGGACCTTGGACATCCTGTGCTATACCATCATCCCTGTCAGTGGAGCCTGCTGAGAGGTAATGACTCGGTATAGCAGGGGCAGACTTAAGTGGGTAAGGAGGAAGAGGAGTGGGACAGATTTGTGCCCCTTTTATACTTTTAGGTGCTCTTGCCAACATGCTGAGTGGTTGGATGTTAAATGCCTTGTTAAGCATGTGGTACCCAAATGGCTTGTGTTTTTTCAATGTTTGATGTGCCTGAAACACAATTTACAGATAGCAATAGTGCGATCTGCTGCAGATGTGCTGAAAAAAGGCCCAGACAACTGAGCTTTGGGGAGTGGGCTGGGAGATAACAGCTGCAGAATGTGATGGAATAGGGTGGCTGCTCTCTACTCTTTCTTGATGTGGGCCTCCTTGGGGTTTTAACCTCTCACCTTCAGTTTCCGCCTCTGCACCAAAGTCGCATTAGTGACCTCATCATCACCTCCATCTCCTCTATCATCAGCATTACCACTGGAGACAACTTGGCAATACGCTGTGGTTGGGGGAACATGAATGCCAATTTGTTTACCAGTGTTCTCCCTACTCTCTAGGCTCATGTTCCTGCCATCCTCAACCTCAGAACCAACATCTGAATCCAGTAATGTCTGGGCATCATCAAGGAGCAAGTGGCTGACGCTGTGGTCAAATAACTCAGCTGACTCCTCCATGGCTGATGTTGGGGCTATGGCAGGAATAGATTTGGTCAAGGAGTTAGGCTTATCCACTCTGGCAACAGCAGGGGACTGCACACTTGTCTCTACTTGCATGGAAGAGGATGAGGAAGGTTTAGTAAGCCATTCCACCACCTCCTCTGCATGCTGTGGCTGGATAGCATGGGCAGACTCACTAAAGAGAGGAAATGATGCCCTGGTTTAGAAGCCATGAAATCAGGCTGAGACAGAAGTATGGTTAAAAAACACTTGTTTATTAATAAAAGTAAAAAGAACAAACGTAGTCAAAACAATGCCAAAGTTCAGTAAGCGGAACAGATAGTCAACAAAGACAGAAGTCATGGATCAATATAGTGGAAAAGCAAGCAGGATCTGGAGCCAGAAGGGATGTCAGCAAAGCAAGAATTGAACAGGATCACAGGAGTTTCTGTGATGTTGACGAAGGCGAAGGCCACTTCGAAGGCGAAGGCAACAGCTAGGTAACTGTGGAGAGATAGGAGCTGGCGATTAGCCGACAGCTTAGCAGCCAGCTCAGAGAAGGAAGGGCTGAACCCAGCCCTGACAGTACCCCCTCCTCAATGACCCCTCCCCTCGGAGGACCACCAGGCTTGAGGGGAAAACATCTATGGAAATCACGGAGGAAGACAGGTGCATGTACGTCCGAGGATGAGACCCAAGAGCGTTCCTCTGGACCATACCCTTTCCAATGTACCAGGTACTGTATGCACCCACGGAACCTACGGGAGGCAACAATGGACTGTACTTCATACTCCTCATGGTTCTCAACCTGTACAGGTTGAGGACGTGGCACCGAAGTAGTAAAGCGTTTGCAGACCAAAGGTTTTATAAGGAGACATGAAATACATTTGAAATACACATATGAGAAGGAAGGTCTAATGTGTAAGCCACTCGGTTAATCCTGCGAAAAATACGGAAAGGCCCAATAAACTGAGGTATGAACTTCAGTGAGGGAACACGAAGGCGAAGGTTGTGAGATGACAGTCAGATGCTGTCCGCAATCTGGTAGGAAGGCGCAGGCAGGTATCTGCGGTCAGCATGGAGTCTGTACCTATCATCAAGGCACAGTTGTGAGCAAACTCTGCCCATGATAATAGGTCTGACCAGTTGTTATGATGATCAGAAATATAGCAATTGCTCCAAGTACTGATTGGCTCGTTCTGTGGCCCCATTAGACTGCGGGTGATACACAGAGGAGAAAGGAAGCTGAACTGTGAGACAATCACCTTGGGTAGCCCATGTAAGCAAAAGATCTCCTGAGCAGAAATGGAAGCCAGTTCCTTAGATGTGGGCCCCTTTCACACTGGGGAGGGGAACAGCAATGGCGGTAAAACTGCGCTATTTTTAGCGCCGCTTTAGAGGTGGTATTCGGCCGCTATCGGGCGGTTTTACCCCCTGCTAGTGCCTGGGAAAGGGTTAAAACCACCGCAAAGCACTGCTAAAGCAGCGCTTTGCTGGCGGTATAGCCACGCTAACCCGTTGATTTCAATGGGCAGGAGTGGTGAAGGAGCGGTATACACATCACTCCTTCACCGCTCCAAAGATGCCGCTAGCAGGGCTTTTTTTTACCATCCTGCTAGCATCCCGCTCCAGTGGGAAAGCCCTCAGGCTTTCCCACTGGGGACACAGCAGCGGCTGTTTCAGGTCGGTTTGCAGGTGCTATTTTTAGCGCAATAGTGCCTGCAAAATGACTCAGTGTGAAAGGGATCTAAGTGGAATAGAATGACACATCTTTGAGAACTGGCCAACCACCATAAGGATAATTGTGTTGCCCTGGGAGTTGGGTAACTCCACAATGAAATCCTTAGACAGGTAGGTCCAGCGCCTCTCTCCGTTGGGTATGGGTTGTAGGAGGACCACTGGAAGGTGTCGTGGAGTCTAATGCCGCACACACACGATCGGAATTTCCATCCGAAAAAACTTGGATGGTTTTTCCCACGGAATTCCGCTCAAGCTTGCCTTGCATACACACGGTCACACCAAATTCCGACCCTCAAGAACAAGGTGACGTACAACACGGGACTACAAAACTGAAGTTCAATACCGAGTGCACCACCCTTTGTGCTCTTTCTGCTAATTTCGTGTTAGGTGAAGTTTGGTGAGAGACAATGTGTGCTTTTCAGTCCATTACTGCTCTTCAGTTTGTGCTTGTGGGTTTGTATCTGGTTTTCAGTGTGTGTAGTCAGTTTGTATCTGTTTTTCAGTGCATTCTTGTCGCTCGTTTCTGCTATTCAGCTCGCTCTTCGCAGGCCTTTTTGTTCATCGGTGCATTCTGTTCGTTCGTTCTGACCAGCTGACCATTTTGAAGCCATGTTGTGGGTACGTGCTCATCGTAGAGTTCGTGCTGTGCAAGGGCTTGGTGTTGGGGTTCTTACTTTGACCCAAGCCTAGTCCATGAACAGGGTGGGGAGGAGTTCATGGACCAAGAATTGGTTGCTCCAGTGTGAACAATTCTCTCATATGCCTTTGCTGCATGAGATCAGGGAGAATAACCCTGATGATTTCAGGAATTTTCTCCGGATGAGGGACCCCATTTTTCACCATCTGTTCCATCACCATATTATGAAGCAGGACACCTGTATGCGGCAAGCCATCGCTCCCGAGCAGAGGCTAGTCACCCCGTTGCAGTACTTGGCAATGGGGAGAAGTCTACAGGTCCTGCAGAAGGACTATATTAGGATACGTTTTCTCCTTTAACATCACATTCTATGTATTTAATGTATGCTAATGTATTGTATTTCTTTCATTTTAAATACTCCTTAAAATAAATGTTTATACTGATGTTGGCCAAGAATGTTTGTGTCTAATCTGCTTGCAATGTTATGTACAAAAGTACTAATATTTTTTTTTCTTTTTTGACTCCACAGTTTTCTTCAACGCCACAGGAATGGCAGACTGTGGCTTCCCAATTTTCTCATCTTTGGGACTTTCCAAAACTGCGGAGGGACAATCGATGGGAAGCATGTCCACATCGCCCACCACCCCACTCGGGGTCATACTATTTTAGCTATAAGGGGTTTCATAGTATTGTGTTGATGGCGGTGGTGTCGGCGACATACGACTTTCTCTATATGGACGTTGGGAAGAATGGCCGGATGTCGGATGGTGGAGTCTTTGCCTAGACCGAGTTCTTCAGACGTCTCCTGAGTGGTGGCTTGGGATTGCCACCTGCGGAAGAGAACGTAGAAGGACTCCTATCTGTGTTTGTCACAGATGAAGCATTTGGTCTGGGTGATCACCTGATGAGGCCATTCCCCAGAGGACCCTCACCCCAGAGAAGAGTGTTTTTAATTACCGGCTGGCCAGAGCCGAAGAGTCATGGCGAATGCCTTTGGGATAATGGCCAGCCGGTTACACCTATTTCTTAAGCCAATAAATATGGCGGAGTACAAACTGAACCACATAGCATGCTGCACACTTCACAGTTTTTTAAAGAGAAATGCTCCTAATTATGTTGCCTCAGTTGGGCCTGAGGCCAAACTTCATGAAACTACCCTGACGGCCCTGGAATCTGGCCGTCCTGGCTTGCCCCCCCCCCAAAGCGCCCATTAAGTGCAGCAAAAATATGTGGATTATTTTACGGGTAGGGGGGCCATTGCTATGCCAGAAATTTGGAAATAATTTATATTTTATAAAATAAAATGATCTTATATGTAGCACTAACTCCCGAAGGAGCTGCTGGTTTGATTGGACTTACCGTTACCTTCTTCACCTCGATTAGAGACTGACGACAGATCCGCTTAAAGGGATTTTTATTTGCAAAAACGTAGTTAACGAACAGTCTTTCAGTATAGGATCAGAGGGTTAGGAGAAAAATCCAGGTACTCTTAGTGTCAATAATAAAGAACTTGCTTACTTTGACTAAATCCAGAGAATAGCCATTCACAGCTGGATGTTCACTCTAGTTGGATAGTCCCTCTCTCACAAGGCCTAGCAGCCAACAGGGTGCTAAAATCAGGAACAAGTCTCTGCCACAGACTTTGTTGTAGAACATGTAGGAATAAGTATCTGCCACAGACTTTATTGTAGAACATGTAAGAATAAGTCTCTGCCACAGACTTTGCAGTAGAACATGAACAAGGAAACCTGAATACTTGTAGAACACTCGTGTGGTACCAGTATCTTTCAGCCGGTTCGGCGATACCTCACAAAATTGGATTCACTTAGGTCCCTCAGCCTCACCAGGCTCTTGCTAAGAAGCCAACCCGCGCGTGGCCTTCTTCTGAAGAGTCCTCCCCTGGATAGCTACGAAGTTGCTGGGCCTCTTCACAACCGGAGACAGCACCGGACCACCTCCGAATACTTTCCTTAGTTTCCTTGCCTCGGGTTAGCCAGCCTTGAGACATAAAGTCGGGTGTATCCGCACACCAGGCCATAACCTTCCTGGGGGCTGGTCAGGAGGACCAGGACCATGGAGTCAGAACATACTTCTGGACCGTAACCCCCGAACCACGTGACATCTGCATCTTAAGTACCCTCTCCCAGAAAGAACAGCAAGAGTGACACTCCCACTGGGCTGACTCAGAGAAAGTAACCTTAAAGCACCCAACCAGACTGTGTTTCCATGACTGCCAGAAAAGACAGCTCCCCCTACGGCCAGGCTGAATACCCTATAGTCCAGTCAGTCTGATGCTGTTGTAAAAATTTAGAATAATTATACCCAAACCAAACTGCAGTTCAGGTGTAACATTAAAGTTCAAAAACATAGAGCGTGCTCTTCAGGAGCCGGCACTACATATAAAATCTTGATTTTTATTTACTGCTTGTGGTTCTTTTAGCTGTCTCCTAGGTTCTCCTAGTGCACTTGTAGTGCCAAGTGGTTTTTACATTATTAACTAACCCCCATTGTCACTGTAAACACCAACTTAATACAAAAACTGGTATTGAGCATTGAAAGAAGAAGCCACACATTGTTGAGTATACAATCTTTTTACTCCGTGCACATGTGTCTTAGAAAACCTATTTTGGTAAAAAAACACCATCTTGGTTTTTTAAATTGTTAGCTTTAAAAGTACATAAACAGGCATGTTTCAAAACATAACTTGAAAAACTGAAGGCAATATGAGACATTATAGTGTCAAAAATGTTTTGATCTTGCCTTCATCAGATGGGGTGATGTCACCCCTATAAAAGTCAAATTTTGAAGATGCATACAAATTGGGAGTCAAACTGGGGATTTCCCTCCTGATCCCATGCCTAACGTCAACATGTGCTATCTCCCATCATGGGGGATGAATTAACATGTTTTGGGGGTGCAAGCACTTCCCCACACCTACTAGAGTTGCAAGGAAGGGGTTGCACCCACAAAACGCGTACATTGAAATCCCCTGATGGCAGATAGCACATGTTGACACACTGTGTGCATCTTCAAAATTTGGCTTTTAAAATGCGAGAAAAATTTGTGAACAATGTACCAAAAAAAAAAAATGGTGGCATTTTGTTGTTATTTAGATTCTCCCTAGTACATCAATCATGTTCTTTTTTTCAATCATGTTCAATGTTCAGTTTTTGTTCAACCTCATTTGTTTTTTTGCTTGATGATGTCTAAATACACCACATTATGTCCTTGATTAATCTTGTGAAGAGATTGTACTTCCACAACCTGCAGATCACCTAAAAGAAAAAATACACACCATGAATTATAAATATGCAGGCATACCCCTATTACCTGAATCTGTGGTGTCTGAAGCTGACCTGTTGTGGTGTCAATTTCAACCACTTCTTCCACCTCTCCTTCCTCCACATCCTGAAGTTCCCCTTCTTTCAGAGGTGGGAAGTTCCTGGTGTCCTCAGAAGACATCCTGAGTATTTTCTCCCCTATGAGAATGAAACAAAAGATATACTTAGCCCACAGATATTTGAGGCCAGAAATAGGAATATGAAACATTGCTTGGAAGTGGGGTACAATTGTCTGTTTTGGCAGAGTTGGCATGAAGACATGATTTTTTCCTTTGTCAAAGCTGGAATACTTACCTTTTTTGGACAAGTTTCACACATGGAGACACCCCAAGTATCCACTGGAGCACATGTGTGGGTCACCCTAAAAAATTTGCTCTGGTGTCCCACATTAGTGCTCTTGAGTCCAGATGTGTAAACAGTTGCTGAGTGTCCTCTCCTTACATTACACTGAATCAAGTTTGCAATTCATTATAGTTTCAAAGACATCTAGACAACAATGTTCTAAAATTCTTTTAATACAAATTAGCATGACCAAATGTAGTTAACCCTGTATCTGCCAAAAACATTGTATTTAGTTGGCAAACGAACAATGTTTCCTACGACCGATTACTGTGCCCACGAACATGAAAATAGCCATTTTTAACTGTACAACAGTAAAGAAAAGCACATGGAGCAGCATGAAAGTAATAATCATAATAGGAACACACGACAAGTACTTACTTTTTAGAAGCACTTTCTTGATCCTTCTGTCCTGATCCTGCTCCCCCAATTTCAGGTCTGACTAGTGTTTCCTCAATTGCTCCTTGGATCGTCGTACCCCAAAATTCCGGCGCAGACTCTTCACAACTTTAGTCATGATTTTGGCCTTTCACACATTTGGGTTTAGGTACAGTCCATGCTTCCCAGCATAGTCAGCCCTCTTCAATATGTCGACCATCTCCACCATCTCACCAAAGGACATATTGGAGGCCTTAAATCTTCTCCTGGATCGGGATGTTTCTTGCTCCGGTTGTTCCTCCTCATCGTTACTGCTATTAAGCACCTGCTGTTTCTCTGGCATGTTCCTGTCCCACTGTGATGAAAGAGACGGGGCAGGGATTATTGTAGAACGAACGTCAGGGGTGGGCGATGCGGGTGGAGTTTGACGCATGCGCAGTGTATATAAAGTTAACACGCGTGTGTCGTATGTACGTTCGGTGTGCTAAGGAAGGAGGAGGAACGTTTTAATGAAGGTAAACTTTTTAACTTTGGTACATCAGTGGCCTATACTGATTAAAGATTGAGGCCTATAATGGAATAAGATTAGGAGAGTTTAGCCTGATGTTAGTGTTTTTGTCTTGTGTTTTGTCTTGCAGCAAATATGAAACAATTCAAAGACCCTGAATTCATGGGCCAGTTCAAAGACAGATACAGGGATATGAGAATTTGTGGGATGTTAAAAACCCTGTATATCGAAATAAACCAGCTAGGAAGGCATCACTGGAGAAACTGCTACAATTTGTGAAGAGGCAGGTCCCCCACGCAGACATCGAGTTTGTGGATAAGAAAATTGGTAGCTTGAGAAGCATGTATAGGAAGGAGTTTAATAAGGTCCAGGCTTCCATGAGATCAGGAGCAGCAGCAGAGGATGTGTATGTACACAGTCCAGTGGCGGCCCGTCCATGGGGGGTGCCGGCCCCTTTAAGAAAAAACATTTCCAAAAACATTTCCTTTAACTAAGTGCACTGTGTCCGAGCGCCGGACACAGTGCACTATGGGAAGCGCCACGTCAATCACGAGATTGCAGAATTGGTGCTTCATTTGCAGGGTTAAAACCCGCCTTGTGGCGCAATTGAAAGGGATGATTTCCTACCGCCCATAGTGATTCTACGGGCAGAAGGAATGCATAGAGCATTGTGGTTTAACTTTCGAAGTTACTTCCGGATTTCGTGTAATAAACAAAAACCGGAAGTGATTTAGGCACTCGGCAGCTCCATTCTTTGCATGGAGCGGAGGCGGAGCTGAAAGCAGTACTCTGGGGGGGGGGGTCGTGAGCTCTCACTGACTGGTACAGCAGCTCCCCTGGAGTAGAGGAGAAAGTCAGCCTGGTCAGTCCCCGTGTCAGGAGAGCCATTACTGGAGGCACAGTCCAGACTGAGAACGCTGAGCAGGGAGAGGGAATTTACTGAAACTAAGAGTAATACTCCCATCCCCCATCCACCCACCATCCCTCTGTCCCTTATCCCATCCCACTTACCATCCCTCTGTCCCTGATCCTATCCCTCTGTCCCTGATCCCATCTCACCCACCATCCCTCTGTCCCTGATCCCATCCCACCGACCATCCCTCTGTCCCTGATCCAATTTCACCACCATCCCTCTGTCCCTGATCTCATCCCACCCCACCATCCCTCTGTCCCTGATCCCATCCCTCTGTCCCTGATCCCACCCCACCACCATCCCTCTGTCCCTGATCCCATCCCACCCACCATCCCTCTGTCCCTGATCCCATCCCACCCACCATCCCTCTGTCCCTGATTCTACCCCACCACCATCCCTCTGTCTCTGATGGGCTGTGAGACAGATTGATGTGTCATAAGAGTCCTGTGTATAATGTACAGTCTGGAATATGATGTGCAGAGCCCTGTGTATAATGTACAGTCTCGAATATGATGTGCAGAGCCCTTTGTTTAATGTAGAGCCTGGTATATGATGTACAGAGCCCTGTGTATAATATACAGTCTGGTATATGATGTACTACAGGGGACGGAGTGGGTAGATTCTATAAGGGGTGGGACTTATGAGAATTGGGAGGGATCAACAATGGTGGGCAGGGTCTAGCGCTCCCCCATCTTAAAACGTCATCAGCCGCCACTGACCCAGTCTGTGGTACTACAACAGGATGCAGTTTCTGGAAGACCAGATTGAAGCCAGGGAATCACTTTCTACACTTCCATCCACCCTTCCCTCAACCCCAGCTGAGGCTTCTGAGGACCAACCTGGGCCTCCTGGAAGAAGTTGATGAGCCCAGCTGGAGCCAGGTATAGTATTTTTGAACATATTTATTGTCCGAAAATTATTGTTGTTAAATAGATGTTATTATTGATAACAAATGAATAATTGAATAAAAGTGTTTTACATATCAATAGACATTAGGGACCAAAAATGATTGGGACAAGAATGAAAAATGCTAGGCTCAGAATGATGGTCTTTTCTATTTATTAACATTCAATTTGCAACAATCATGTGCTGAAAATTGTGTGTGATTGATGAACCAAAAACTAAAACTATGGCCCTTTTTCATACACAGGAAGACCTCAGCTAGGAGGAGGGGGAGGTAAGTGTCAGCCAGGAGGATGCGGGGAAGAGTGTCAGCCAGGAGGGGGCCAGGCCCTGTAGCCTCACCCAATCCCAGGTGCCTCCTCTCCACCTTACAATAAAAAGGGCCAGGAAGGGGAGTAACGTGGAGGAGGCAGCACTGGGCCTCACTAAGGATGCTAATGCGGCCTTGAAAACATCCCCCCCCCCCCCCCGACGCTGAAGAGGCCTATAGCTGCTATGTAGCTGCAAAATTGCAGCAAATGGAGGAGGGCCAATGCTTCATGTGTGAGAATCTTATTTTTCAAGCCCTTCGGAAGGGTTTGAGGGGCCAAATTAGTGAGACCATGCACTTATGTGCGCTCGCCCATCCTCCTCCGCCTCCTGCCACAAGTCCACCTCCCGGGCCACAGCCTCCAAGGAAGGCTGCAGGGAAGGCTGCAGGGAAGCGTGGAGGGAAGGCTGCAGGGAAGACAAGAAAGTGATGGCCTGGGTTCAGTCTGGTCTGACAGAAGACGCAGGCTGTGGTAATACCACAGACTGAGGACATATGTCATCTGCTGATGTTCATGATCTCTGGGAATCCTGGACCAGATTGTGCTCCCTATTATATGGACTTCTCAGGCTACCAATTTTTAGTTACAAAGAGTTGATGTGTCCCCTGGGTTACAAAGGCTTCGCAAATTCAAGCAGTTTCTCCAGCGTTGCTTTCCTCTTTATTTTGTTATGAGCCAGAATAAATGGAGATTTTTTTATATGAAAATAATTGCGTTTTTGTGTTTTTCTTCAAAAAGGAGTTTGTGAGTATGCAGGTAAATTTCAAAAATACATTGTCAAACAAAGGGACAACAACCAACCTCCTTGAGCTTTAAAAATACAAGATAATAATGTTGGTGTGGAAACTTGACACACAAAAAAAAAAAAATATGGAAATCACTAGAAAATAATTAAAAAATTATCAAAAAAACAGGAGATCTTGATTACAAAAAAATGACTATAAAAATAATTCTAAACATTATTTTGGAGATCTGGCTTTAAAATCAAAAAAGATTATTCAGGAGATCACGAGAAATAAAAAAGAAATAAGTTTGTGAGAACTCTGTGTGAATATCAGTAGCAAAACAACTTCATTCTTCTAGCATTATAAAGAACAAACGAATGCGCTGCATTAAAAGATCCAAAAATTTACAGCATGACAAATGTGCGATCTCCATTACGAAACGCTTGTTTTACCAGAACGAGCGCTTACATCTTGTACATGTGTAGCGCTGGCTCCAGACGAGCAGGCGCTATGGTTTTTGAAAAGTTAATTTGCCTGAAACCACAGTTGGGTTTCAGGACTATTTCTCCAAGTTTCTGGTCTCAGTACCAGTCCAGCTGGGTTGCACTGGGTTCTCCTTGACCGCAGGTGTCGCTGTCACCGCCGGCAAGAGTAGGGACGCAGTCTAGCTGGGTGCATTGAATGCCACTAATCTCTCGGAACCAGTCCAGTGGGAGTGTTCTCCTGCTGTGCATTCTAGGGGGGGGGGGGGTATTTAAGGTACCGACGCCAAGTGTCAGGGGGATTATTTTTCTGTTTGTTCAGTTTTGGTGGTCCTCCTGACCCAGCCCCATGGCCCTCCTGGCCAGGGGTGCAGAGCCATGCATCCTGAGTCTCGGGGCAACTGAAGGGACAGGCCTGAGTGAATTTTGGGGGCTACTGATCCAAAGGTGGTCTGGTGCCGTCTCATCTGAAGGGAGAGACACATATGCAAACTTGTCATTTGCCGGCCGGGAAAGGACAACGTAATATACTTTATCACCACTGTGGAAACAAAGGGGAAAACATTAACTTTACCAGACCCTCACTTTTATTGGTAAAGTAATTATTGAGACTGTTTTTCCTCTGCTTGGAAAAAGTTTTCTTCTGCAAAAAGAACTAGGCCTGTGGGGCTAGTTAGATAGTGTCAGGTTTACTAGAGGAAAGCTCCGTGTCAAGGTCATCTACTGGCCACAGCACTTGTAGGAAGGACTTGCATTTTGTAGCTTTTGCCACTAGATGGTGGAAATCTGCGCAAACACATGGACAGTTGCACGCAGACATGTAGGTCAAAAACACTGGAGAGAGAGTCTCATTTTCCAAATAGGAATGGGATTTTGCCTCCTATACCGTACACTTAGTATGTGTTTTGGTTTTGTGTATTTTCTATTCAGGAATCACCAAGATCATCTATCAAGCTGACGGAGAGTGGGTGGTGTAGATAATCAGGTATTGGGGGTGTGTTATGATGGGACTTGTTTTATGTGTACTGTTCAATGTATTGTATGTTCATATTTTCCTTTTTTCCTTTCCATCCCTCAACCCATTTTCGAGTTCACGTATCCGACTTTCAGGATTGAAAGTCTTTGTTTTTTTCCTTCCTAGAAGATGAGGACATGAGGACATCGTCTAAATGGGAGGGGGGATTATGTAGCGCTGGCTCCTGACGAGCAGGCACTATGGTTTTTGAAAAGTTAATTTGCCTGAAACCACAGTTGGGTTTCCGGACTATTTCTCCAAATTTCTGGTCTCATTACCAGTCCAGCTGGGTTGCACTGGCTTCTCCTTGACCGCAAGTGTCGCTGTCACGCAAGAGTAGAGACGCAGTCTAGCTGGGTGCATTTAATGCCACTAATCTCTTGGAACCAGCCCAGTGGGAGTGTTCTCCTGCTGTTCATTCTGGGGGGTATTTAAGGTACCAACACCATGCGTCGGGGGGATTATTTTCTTGAGGTTCTCCTGACCCAGCCCCATGGCCCTCCTGGCCAGGGGTGCAGAGCCATGCATCCTGAGTCTCGGGGCTGGCAGGCCCGTGGCGACGCAACTGAAGGGACAGGCCTGAGTGAATTTCGGGGCCTACTGATCCAAGGGTGGTCCGGTGCAGTCTCATCTGAAGGGAGAGGCCCAGCAACTGAAGAACCCCAGAGGAGGACTCTTTCAGGAGAAGACCTTGCACAAGGCTGGCTTCTCTGGAGAAGCCTGGAGGCTTAGTTGAAGGATGCATCCTGGATCAGCACGCATATGGTATCGCTGGATCAGTTGAGAGAACCCAGTACCATATGTCAGTTCCTTTAAATTTATCTACGTCCGGGGGCGTGGCCTGGACCGGCATGGCGTGAGGAGCACTGTGTGTGAGCTCCGCTGGCTTAACATCTGATTACTTCTATCCTGAGGCTATTTTTTTGCTTATATTTGACTGATACGAACCTCGGAACATCCCGGACACGTAGGAGACATGTCTCCCTCTAAAGCGAAGCTGGAAGCGGCGGCTAAACTGGCTAAATTCCGCCACGCGGAGAAAGGCAATATGGCCGCGGATGGCGCCTCTCCCCCCTCCTCCTCTGCCGCACCTGATCCTGATGCTAGAGTTTTGGAGGCTATTCTGGACTGTAAGAGCGCTCTTATGGGGAAGATAGAGGAGGTGAAGGTGGATGTATCTCTCCTCCGACAGGATGTGCAGAAGCTACGAGACCGGGTGACTGAGACGGAGGCCCGAATTAGCCGCGTGGAGGACGATCTGCCCCCGCTCCAGACGGTTACCGAGCGACTGCAACACCAGCTCTCCACGGTCCTGGCGAAGCAGGACGATATGGAGAACCGCTTAAGGCGGTGCAACTTGCGCTTCGTCGGCCTGCCCGAGAGAGAGGAGGGCAACGATCCCCCTGCATTTCTTGAACAACTGCTGACCTCCTCCTTTGGCCGTGCGGAGTTCTCCTCTTCCTTTGCGGTGGAGAGGGCCCACCGCATGCCTGCGAAGCCTCCCCCTCAGGGGGCTCCCCCCCGGACATTTATTGCAAAGTTTCTGAACTTTCGGGACAGAGATGCCATCCTGCGCCTAGTGCGGTTGAAGGGCAACATCCCTTACCACAATACGGAGATCAAGGTTTTCCCGGATTTCTCGGCCGAAGTTCAGAAGAAGAGGGCTCTCTTTGCTAAAGCTAAGCGCCAGCTGCGCATACATCATTATTCATATGCCATGCTGTTCCCGGCCCGGCTCCGGGTGGCGGGGGAGGATAGAGCCCACTTCTTTGATACCCCAGAGGCGGTGATCGGCTGGCTGGAGAGCAGGGCGGCACCACGACGGGAGGCTGCCTAACCATTCATGTTTCTGTCGGGAGTCGGAACCCCCTGTTTGCTGGGGATGTGGGGGAGTGAAGTGTTTAACATTATGTTTTCCGATCTACGTTTATCCTATGGCAAGGTACTGTACTCTTTTACCACCCTGCTGGCTGCGATGGCCGGATGATGTTTCTCCTGTTGCTGGACTTGCGGCTCCCCTCCCTCCCGCTTCCATCCTATGTACTTGGTGTGCTTCCCCGTTCCTTCTAATCCTGGGTCCTGTCTCCCCCCCGGGCCCCCCCCCTCCCCACCCTTTCCCTGGTTCATGTCACCACAGCCGCTACCTTCTAGACTTATTTGTATTCCCGCCTGGGATGTTCGAACATTTCTTTGCCTTCTAACTGTTTTGTACTCTACCAGCGGACTCCAATTTTTCATGGCACCCCGGACGGGCATGGGACGTTGGCCTGCATGCCGCTGCCACTTGATTATCCGTGGATGCATCCGGGGGCCATGCTCCTTACGGTATTGCTCACGTTTCAGAGTATAACCGTCACAATAGGTTTAAGTTTTTTTGGGGCCTCTACGGGGGTCTCTGAGCCGCAGGACTGCGGACTCGAGTCTCAAGCTTGGTTTCCCCGGGCCGGGCCGGGTCGGCTCCTGCCTCTGACCTTTTGGTCGGGGTGGGGCCGCGCCGCACGGTCCGGTGTATGTTATACTGTATATTTTTTTACATTTAGTTTTTCAGTTTTTATCTGGTGGTATGTATTGTGCCCGCTTATAATAATTGTATATTGGTCAATGTATTTATGTGATGGTGGGCTGGGTAATCTGTCGGGAGTTCTTTTTCCTGAGTTGAGGGGGACGGGAGGGAGTGCTGGTCTCTTCTCTACTACTGTATTACTGAAATGCCTGTTATGAGTAGCTTGAAATGCCTCACTTGGAATGTCAGAGGGATCAGGGCGAGACCGAAGTGCAGTGCAGTCCTGACCTATCTTAAAGCTCAGAAGGCAGATATAGTGGTCCTGGTGGAGACCCACCTCACTGGCCACCTATTACTGACGCTTAAGAAACCCTGGGTGGGCTGGGTGTACCAAGCCCAGTTCTCAGCTAATTCCAGGGGCGTGGCGTTATTGGTGTCTAAATCTGTGCAGTTCCTACTTCTCCTGCTTAAATCAGACCCCGAGGGCAGGTTTCTTTTTATACATGCTCAGATTAATGGTAGAGAACTCCTTCTCCTGGCTATTTATATACCCCCCCCATTTCAATTTACTTTCTTAAATGAGGGCTTGGCGTTTATGTCCCAATTTCCTACTGTCCCGGCGGTGTGGCTGGGGGACTTCAACAATGTCGCACACAGGGATTTGGACAGACTTGTGTTGTCTCCCCCACCCGCACTGTCGCCGGGGCTTACAAGATTTGGTAGATTTTTCCTTGAGCTTGCTCTGGTGGATACCTGGCGTCATACTTTTCCCTTGGGCAAACAATACTCCTGTTTTTCTGCGTCGCATTCCGCTATGTCCCGGATCGATTTTATTTTTATCTCCCGCCCCCTTCTCCCCTATTTGGGGGCGGTGGGGTTTAATCCGCGTGTGCTTTCGGATCATGCCCCATATTGGGTCGAGTTGCGTCTCCCGGGCCCTCCGAAGTCCTATTCTTGGAAATTGAATCCTTTTTGGCTGGGTGTGGTCCCTGACCTGGAGGATGTAGGGTCGGAGTGGGAACTATTTTTCAATCTGAACCGCGGTACGGCCCCTTTTACATTGGTCTGGGACTCGTTTAAAGCTCACGCTCGGTTAGTAATGGCCCAGCGGATTTCGCACTATCGCAGGTCGTCTGCCGGGGCGTTGCTCCAGGCGGAGCGCCAACTGTCTGCCGCTGAAAGGGAGTTCGCCAATGACCCGTCCCCGAGTAAGGCTGACTTTCTTAAATTACAATCTAGGGTGGTGAATGGCTTGCATGTTGAGAGGGCTGAGCGGAATATATTCCACATTAAGCAAAGGGTGTATGAATGTGGGGAGCGGGCTGGCCGCTTGCTGGCCTACCTGGCGCACATGGACCAGCGGCCCCCTACGGTGGTCTCCCTACGGGGCTCCGATGGGGTGCTGATCTCTGATCCTGATGCGGTGGCTGAGGAGTTCAGGGCGTTTTATGCCTCACTGTACTCCTCGGTGGCCACCGATGCTGATGATGGGGTGGATGGGCTTCTTGGACCTCTTGACTTACCCTCGCTTACACCATCCCAGGTGACACTCCTGGAGGCCCCCATTACCACTGATGATATCGCACAGGCGATGTCCTTACTGCATGTGTCCAGGGCCCCTGGCTCGGATGGGCTTCCCCTCGAGTTTTACCTAAAATATGCTGACACCCTGACTCCTAGGCTACAAGAACTGTTCTCCCACATATTTGAGTAGGAATCTCTCCCTCCCTCGATGTGTGAGGCATACATAGTCCTTATCCCTAAGCCCGGGAAGAATCTGGAACTCCCCGAGTCATATAGGCCTATTTCCCTGCTTCAGTTAGACATCAAGATCCTGGCCAAGGTCCTGGCTATCCGTCTGAATGCGGTTATCCTAGACCTTATCCATCCCGACCAGACGGGGTTCATGCCGTCCAAAAACACGGCCTATAACTTACGAAGGCTCCATATGAACCTACAAGCGCAGCATGATTTGGTGGGAGCTAGAGCGGTGGTGTCTCTGGACGCAGCCAAAGCGTTCGATTCAGTGGAGTGGAGGTATTTATGGAGCTGTCTACAACGCTTCGGTTTCGGACCCCGCTTTATCAAATGGATTCGCATTATGTATAGTGGCCCTTGTGCCAGGATCTTGGTTAATGGGCAGGTGTCGCCCCCTTTTCCTCTCTCTCGGGGTACTAGGCAGGGCTGTCCCTTATCCCCGCTGTTGTATGCCATAGCGGTAGAACCACTCGCGGCGGCCCTTAGGGGACACCCCGGTATCAGGGGACTTAAGTGTGGCAGCCTGGAGGAGAGGATCAGTCTGTATGCGGATGATATGTTATTGTATTTGGTGGATACAGGCCCCTCCCTCTGGGCGGCTCTCGAAACGATTCAATTGTTTGGAACACACTCGGGACTTAAAATTAACTGGGAGAAATCCCAAATACTACCCATGGATATCGGTGCCCCCTCTGAAATTGAGGCCTCTGCTCCCCTTTTACGAGTTAGTGCGTTAAAGTACTTGGGCGTCTCTGTCACCAGATCCCCGGAGGATTATATAAGACTGAATATAGACCCCCTAATAGCTACCATGAAGGCCAAAATTAAGACATGGGCTAAGCTCCCTTTGGGCGTTATGGGCCGAACGAACCTGGTGAAAATGATCATTCTGCCAGGATTTCTGTACGTGTTCTGGCACTCCCCTGTTTATTTACCCCTGAGGCTATTTAAATCTATAGAAGCCCTGTTAAATTCCTTTGTATGGGGCTCACAGCGGCATAAATTATCGTGGCAAGTATTAAAATGCCCTGGGGATCTGGTAGGGGTGGCCATGCCAGATTTTGCCCTGTACTACTTGGCGGCCCAGGTGTCCCACTTTTACCATCTGGACAAACAAGACAGAGACAGATACCTAACGTTTATTTACCCCAGGCGTGGGTACTTAATTACCCATCCCTTCCAGCTGCTATTTAGGGACCGGGTTTCGGCGGAGCTTCGGGGGAATCGCAGGGGACTACTCTACGCACACTGTAGGATTTGGGAGGTGGTTGGGAAAAGATTGTCGTTTCCTGAGGCCCACTCCCACACCCCACTTTGGGATAACCCTGGTTTGGGCGAATTGCGGCTACTCCCTGGCTATTCGATCTGGCTCGCGCATGGGATTAATTATATCTCTGATCTATATCGTGGGAGGGTGCTAAAATCGTTTCAGGAGCTCAGGGAGGAATTTGCTCTCCCGAACTCCATGCACTACAGGTACCTCCAACTCTGCCATGCTCTTCAGGCACAATTTGGGCAATCCCCACCTGGGGTGAACAGCTTGGCGATAGTGGATGTGCTGTTGGGGCAGGATCCATGCAAATTGATCTCTAGTATATACAACCTTCTGATTAGACCTCCGGCGGTTGCACTGGCAGAGGCCCTTAAGGAGAGATGGGTGGAGGATGTGGGGAGACTTGAGGACGATGAATGGGATGAAGCTTTGGACAATGGCAAAAGGGTCTCGCCCAGACTTTCAGACCGCTTCACCCACCTGAATATTCTGCATAGAACATACCTGACGCCGACACGTATAGCCAAATACAAACCCGATTACAGCCCCCTTTGCCCTAGATGTGGCGGCTCGGAATGCACCTTTTTTCATATACTGTGGTCTTGCCCGGTGATCCAGGGTTTCTGGTCTCACATAGTCAGGTTTATCCACGACAGAATGGGATCACCTCTGACGCTGTGCCCCAAACAATGCCTTTTGGGAGTTTTTCCAGATCCGGACTCGGACAAATATCACAAGATATTTCTATATGAATCTCTGTTTGTGGCTAGGTTGCTGGTGGCGAGAAAATGGCTCCAAGTCCAGCCCCCCACGCCTCAGGAGTGGGTGGCTGCGATTAACCATGTACTCCCATATAAGAAGGAACTTTATGCCCATAGGGGCTGTCAGTCGAAATATACTAAAGTTTGGGGGGACTGGTTGAATGATGCCGACACCTGTGACGAACTTCCCCCGCAGGAGCTAGAAGATCCTGCATAATTGAATTGAGGAGAGTTGGGACTGTGCTGCGCTATGATAACACTGCAAGGTATACTTTCATGATAGTCCTGGAGATCCCCTGATGTAGTGCTTCTCTGGATTCACCCTGTGGAATTGTTCCCTCTGCTATGTATGATTTTTTTAATTTTTCTGTTTCTTGCTCCGGTTGATATTTTGGGGACTTGGGCCCCCCCTATCACACAACATGTGTTCTCCTTGTATTCTCTTGCTGTTACAATTTATGTATTGACCAATGTCTGTATATTCTTTTTATTCGTATTCTCAATAAACCACCACGTTATTTGTAAAAAATAAAATAAAATTTATCTACGTCCCTCAGTAACGTTCAAGTGTATCTCACAAGTCTGTGGCAGAGACTTTGTCGAGTGTCCCACCAGCTAGGCCTAGTGAGAGAGGTCTATATGGGGGTTGTTAAATCCAGTTGTGAAACGATCTATATTCTCTGGATTTTCTCTAAAGACTTCCACGTTTTTGCAATCTAAGGGCCTCACTACTAACCCTCTACCCTTTGTTAAGAGACTCTGTTCTGTTCTAAATAAATAACCCAAAAGAGGATTAAGTGTCAGTTTCCACATTCTTTGGGCTATCTACCACGGGAACCCCAAGATGGAGAAGCAACCAAGTGAGGTAACGGTAAGCCCAAATAAAACTAGCAGCTCCTTCAGGGGTTAGTGCTACACTTGATTCTGAGCATGCGTGATATTATGCGTGTCAGATTTGCACACAGACGATCGCATTTTCGGATAGGAACTTTTCCCAAGCGGAAAATAGAGAACATGCTCTCAATATTTTGCTGGCTGGAATTCCGCCAGGAAAAGACCTATGGAGCATACACACGGTCACATTTTCCAACAAAAGGCTCTCATCTGAGTTTTGCTGGCAGCATTTCTGATCGTGTGTACATGGCATTACTCTGAGCACACATGGAACAGGCATCTACGAAGGTAGTTATATCAGCACGTAGACTAGGCCACCAAAATTGTTGGGAAACGGCCCAAAAGAGTTAATTCTTGCCAGCGTGACCCGCAGCCTTGGGAGAATGGTAGTACGGAGACTCTCTGGAACAAAGCAGCAGTCACAAGGTTTCTCAGGAGGAGCACAGACCTGAGCAGCAAGAATTTTGTCACCTAAAGGAGAAGTGAGACTGGTGCGAACTGTAGCCAGAATATGATCAGGAGAAATCACAGGAACTGGAACCGTATCCAACTTGGAAGTGGAGGAAAATTGTCGTGACAAGGCTTCAGCCCTTACATTCTTAGTACAGGGTAACAATGAGACAATGTCTCAGTTCACCACTCTTCTTCTTCACAAAGAAGAAACCAGCACCAGCAGGAGACGAGGATTTGCAGATAAAACCTTGAGAAAGTGCGTCTGCAACATACTCCTCCATGGCCTTATCCTCCAAGACCGACAAAGGGTAAACCCGGCCACGAGGGCTATGGCACCAGGTTGAAGGTCAGTTGCGCAATCATATGGCCAGTGTGGAGGCAAACTACCAGCTTCACCTTTGTCAAAGACATTGCTAAAATCGCAGTACACCTCTGGCAGGGAGGAGAGTGAAGAGGTTCACAGGACCTTGGCTACCTTCTGGAAACATGTCTCACTGCATTATGGTGGCCAGGGGAGAACCTCAGCACAGAGCCAATCAAAGGTGCCCCTGTAACCAAGGATAACCAATAACCAGCGGAAACTTAGGTGAGGAAATAACTTGGAATTGGATTATCTCATGGTGAAGAGCCCCTACGGCCATGGACAATGGAACAGTCTCATGAGTCACATGGGTAGGCTGTAAAGGTCCCCCATCAAGAGCCACAACGGCAAGTTGAGTGGCATGAAGCTGCAGCAGAATCGAGTGCTTCGATACAAAGGCAGCATCAATGAACAGGCCTGCATCCCCAGAGTCAATTAGAGCCTCTATCTCGACGGGCGACTCAGGAAGGAAAGGGTAACAGCAACCAGGGGCATATCCTTCTGGATAACTGGGGATGAAACAACGCCACCTAAGGTCTGTCCCCCACAGGACCTCAAGGTTTGGGCGTTCCTTGAACGGGTAGCACAAGACTTCAGTATGTGACCTGCCTGTCCACAATAAACGCACAATCTCTCCCTGCTCCTAAAGGTTCTCTCATCCGCAGAGAGACGCGTGAAACCCAAGTGCATGGGTTCACCTTCACTGACCGACTCTGTACCAGGAGGCATGGGAGGTGAGGGAGGCACGAGGGGGAATGCAAAGCTCGGAGACAAATATACAGGAGGCTTCCACAAGCGGTCTCTAAAAGAGAGTCTTTATCTGGAGTCTGGAGTCAATGAGGATAGCAAACGTGATCAACTTCTCCAGCTCAGTGGGTATATTTCGGGCGACTATCTCATCCTTGATGGTATCTGAGAGACCATGAGAAAAAGCAGCCACGAGGACCTCATTGTTCCAAGCAACCTCTGCTGCCAGAGTACGGAATTCAATGGCGTAGTCGGCAACAGTTCTCGTACTCTGTTTGATGGACATGAGGCACTTGGCAGCAGAAGCGGAGCATGCGGGAATGCCAAATAC
Source organism: Lithobates pipiens (assembly GCF_037356315.1). Classification (NCBI taxonomy): domain Eukaryota; kingdom Metazoa; phylum Chordata; class Amphibia; order Anura; family Ranidae; genus Lithobates; species Lithobates pipiens. The sequence continues at coordinate 73,777,106 of NW_027507718.1, forward strand.
CCTTTTAAACAAAACCACAAACTCAGGGTAACTCAAGACAACAGGTTTTTGCGTCTCTCATAGAGGGTTTGCCCAGACCAAGGCTCTCTCAGAAAGTAAAGATATCACAAAACCTACTTTGCTTCTGTCCATGGGAAATGCCTGGGGCAACATCTCAAAGTATATCTCAACCTGGTTGAGAAACTCTCTGCATTGGACTGGATCACCCTCAAATCGCTGGGGAAGCGGAGCGGAACCAGACATACCTCTTATAGAGCTAATACTCAAGGCAGGTGCCTGCACAGAGACTGAAACAACAGCAAGGTCAGCCTGCAACATAGGTAGTACTGAGGTGGCCACAGTGGGAGATTCCAGATAAGCCGTGCGACTCTGAGCCATGTGGTGATCCAGTTCATCCAATCTGGAAAAAATATTACCAACAGGTGGATTGACTGCATCTTCTGAATTTATGGACTTCGCCTACTGTCAGAAATCATGAAATCAGGCCGAGACAGAAGTATCGTTAAATCACACTTGTTTAATAATAAAAGTAAAAAGAACAAACGTAGTCAAAACATAGCCAAAGTTCAGTAACCAGGACGGATAGCCAGCCAAGCCAGAAGTCAGGGATCAATGTAGTGGAACAGCAAGCAGGATCTGGAGCCAGAAGGAATGTCAGCAAAGCAAGTCTTGAACAGGATCACAGGAGTTTCTGTGATGTTGACCAAGGCGAAGGCAGAGCTCCTCTGGACTGGACGGCTTAAGTAGGCAGGACTGACAAGCAGGATATCATCAACAGCTGAGTAACTGTGGAGACATAGGAGCTGGCAATTAGCCAAAAGCTGAGCAGCTAGCTCAGAAAAGGAAGGGCTGAGCACAGCCCTGACACCACCATGTCTACCTTTGCCTGTGGACACATTTGTTGCTGGCCCCCTTACAGTGCCAAGGGAACGTCTGCCTCTCCTTGTTGTCCTCCCAGTCATTATTGGGAGGCAGAGGGTGGTGCTTATAAGCAAACGTAAAGAAGAAGTGGAAATCTGTGCTTAGGTGTTTGGTGCAGTTAATTTGAGTACTCACACTACACAGACACACTCCACAGATACACTACAATATACTGCAACATAATGCGCCAAACGCACAGTGATGCACAGAACTATATGGCATTAAACTTGCAGTAACACACACAGAAGTAAATGCCGTTAAACTTGCAGTAACGCACACAGAAGTAAATGGTGTTAAACTGGCAGTAACACACACAGAACTATATGGCATTAAACTTGCAGTAACACACAAAACGACATGCATTAAACTGGTAGTAATGCACAATTAACTTTATGGCGTAGAACTGGCAGTAACGTGCAGAGAAAAATCTGGCATTAATCTGGCAGTAATGCACACAGAACTATATAGCGTTAACCTGGCAGTAATGCACAAGCTATATGATGTTAAACTTGCAGTAATGCACACAGAAGTAAATGGCATTAAATTGTCAGTAACTCACACAGAACTATATGGCATTAAACTGGCAGTAATGCACACAAAACTATATGGCTGACCCTACTCTAGCGGCACACTATGCAAAGCTGAATGATGGTCCTCCTCATTACACTCACACTATCCCTAGACTGACACTAAACTAATATTCTACACTGACAATTGAAGTAAAATAGCACAGTGTAGCACACTAACTAATAGCACTGAATAGAGCCCTGTTCTATCTCTCTCCACGCCAAAATCACACTGAAAATGGCTGCCATTGAAAGAATACTGTTATAGTGTGAGTCATGATTGGATAAAGTCACGTTGACAGTGTCCAATCATGACTTTGACAGTGCTTTGTGCCCTGATTGGCTGAAGCTTTCACTGCCAATCAGGGCTTGCAATTCACTGTTCAGTGCCGCAATGCATTGTGGTCGGTTCGGGGGGGAGGGGCCAACAGTTGAATGACCCATTTATTCGGCCTTTCATCAAATGTCCAAACAACAAAGGTTCGGCCCAAACTCATACTCAGGCCGAACTGTTCACCCATCCCTAGTCTTAAACATGATATCTGACTTGAGAACTGATAGTTCTGTCCAAGCATACAACACATGTGGCGTTATTCTGGTATTGCTCAAGCCAAGCAAGTAGAACACTGCTACATTAAATTTGTCTCAGTGGACACATAAGGCTTATAATATTCAGCCGGGGTGTAAGCATCCTCCATTGGAAACACAAAGGAGGTCCTGGGAATTTGTGCTAAACACCCAGTGCCTGATAACTCACTTATCACTGATAAATTGGAACACTGAACACATATGACTTTTTCTATCTCACAGTAATTGATATCCACTAGTCATAATAATGATTACTGCTCTATTTTTGTAATCCAAGTTGTGACGGGAGGGCCCGTGTAACCGAGAATCCCTTGGAGAGGTTTGGAAACCCTTGTTTCAGCTCCCCATGCTCCTATGTCTAAGTCACCCTGTGTCCATTAGGGGCAAAGGGTGAATTAGAAAAATGATGAACAGCTGTTTCATGGACAATGAGAAGATGGTTACTTAAATATAACAGTAACATTTATCCACAATATCTCCCATGATATATATAAAGAGCTGATCACAGACTCCTAGAACTGGATAGGAGCCGGACAGTCTACTCCTACTATAGTTGTTGCCTACTAGGCTAAGGAGGGGGAGATCACTGTTTGTATTGTTAATTGTAATCAACTTCTGCTTTTGTGAGAAGGTTTGCTGTGTTTTATATTTATGATAATGTTGATTGTGTGTTCTGAGCTAAAAGTCGGCCAGTCTGTCCTGAAAGATCATACCTCTGAGTCACCTAGGCTGTCTAAATGATTAGTTAATTAGCTCATGTTAATTAGGTTTCTGGTTATAGTGTCAGAAACCATGAACCAGACCGAGACAGAAGTACAATTAAATCACATTTGTTTATTAATAAAAAATAAAAAGGTAAATAGAGTAAGCGTAGTCAAAGCATAGCCAGAGTCCAGTAACCGGATTGAGTAGTCAGCCAGTCCAGAGTTAAATAACCAGATCAGGTAATCAGCCAGGCCAGAAGTTAAGGATCCAAGTGGAGCAACAGCAAGCAGGGTAAGGAGCCACAAGGGATGTCAGCAAGCCAATCTTTAAACAGAACCGCAGGAGATGGTTTCTTGTGATGTGACCAAGGCGAAGGCAGAGATGAAGTGAGCTGGACAGCTTTAAGTAGGCAGGTCAGACGAGTAGGATCAGGAACAGCTGGGTGACTGTGGAGAGAGATGAGAGCTTGAGAGCTGGCAATTAGCCGACAGCTAAGCCCAGAGAAGGAAGGGCTAAGCCAGTCCTGACAGTACCCCCTCCTCAATGACCCCTCTCCCTCGGAGGGCCAATGGGCTTGAGGGGAAAACATCTATGGAACTCGCGGAGGAGGACAGGGGCATGTACGTCTGAGCATGAAACTCAGGAGCATTCCTTCGGACCGTACCCCTTCCAATGCACCATGTACTGTATGCGCCCACGAAACCTACGGGAGTTAACAATGGATTGTATCACATACTCCTCATGGTTCTCAACCTGAATAGGGTGAGGACGTGGCACAGAGGTGGTAAATCAGTTTCAATAAGGAGGCATGAAACACATTAGAGATGCGCATACTAAGGCCGCGTACACACGGGCGGACTGTTCGTCCAACTTTGTCCGCTGAACAGTGTTTCAGCGGACAGTCCGCTCGTGTGTGGGCTTCAGCGGACAGTTTCAGCGGACAGTCTGACGAACAAAGTTTTTCGGAATTTCCGTAAGACTGTCCGCTGAAACTTGGTTTGAGCGGACAGTCCGCTCGTGTGTAGGCTTGTTCGGCAAACTAAGTCTCGCGCATGCTCAAAAAGAATTTACACGGCGAAGGTTGCATTGCAGTGTATCGGACGCCGAATTTCTCGTCCCGTCGTACGTGCCGTTCACGTCATCGCGCAAGTTTTCAGCGGACTGTTCGTTCGTCGTGTGTGGTCAAGTCCGCTCATGCAAATTTTGAACGGACTGTTTGCCAAACTGTTTGACGAACCTAGTTGGGCGGACAGTCCGCCCGTGTGTACGCGGCCTCAGAGGAAGGTCCAACATGTAAGCCACTGGGTTAATCCTGTGAAGGATACGGAAAGGCCCAATAAACCGAGGTGCAAACTTCAGTGAGGGAGCACGAAGTCGGTAGGTTACGAGATGACAGCCAGACCCTGTCCCCAACCTGGTAGGAAGGCGCAGGCAGGCGTCTGCGGTCAGCATGGAGTCTGTACCTATCATTAGCATGACGCAAAGCCTCCTGGACTTGTGTCCAAGTCGAACGAAGACCACAGAGATGCTCCTCTAATGCAGGAATGCTCTGGGGAACAAACGAGTCAGGCAACATGGAAGGTTGGAAACCATAATTCGCCATAAATGGAGACAATCGGGAGGCAGAATTCAAGGCACTGTTGTGAGCAAACTCTGCCCATGGTAATAAGTCTGACCAGTTGTTATGGTGGTCAGAAATATAGCAACATAGGAATTGCTCAAAGGACTGATTGGCTTGCTCTGCGGCCCCATTAGACTGCGGGTTATACGCAGAAGAGAAAGCAAGCTGGATTCCCAACTGTGCACAAAAGGCTCACCAGAACCGGGAGACAAACTGACTGCCCCTGTCCGAGACAATCACCTTGGGCATCCCATGTAAGCGAAAGATCTCCAGAGCAAAAATGGAAGCCAGTTCCTTAGAAGTAGGCAACTTTTTAAGTGGAATACAATGACACATCTTTGAGAACCGGTCAACCACCATAAGGATAACAGTGTTACCTTGAGAGTTGGGCAACTCCACAATGAAATCCATTGACAGGTGGGTCCAGGGCCTCTCTCCATTGGGTATGGGTTGTAGGAGGCCAACTGGAAGGTGTCGTGGAGTCTTAGGCCGCGTACACACGCGGGGACTGTTCGCCCAACTTTGTCCGTCAAACAGTTTCAGCAAACAGTCCGCTCAAAATTAGCATGGACGGACATGGCCACACACGACGAACGAACAGTTTGCTGAAACCGTGCGCGATGACGTGAACGGCACGTACGACGGGACGAAAAATACGACGTCCTATACACTGCATTATAACTTTCGGCGTGTAAATCCTTTCTGAGCATGCGCGGAACTTAGTTTGACGAACAAGCCTACACACGAGGGGACTGTTCGCTGAAACAAAGTTTCAGCGGACAGTTTTTCGGAATTTCCGAAAAACCTTGTTCAGCGGACTGTTCGCTGAAACTGTCCGCTGAAAGCCCACACACGAGCGGACTGTCCACCGAAACACTGTTCAGCGGACAAAGTTGGGCGAACAGTCCCCGCGTGTGTACGCGGCCTTACTCTGAACACACACGGAACAGGCAGCTACAAAGGCAGTAACATCAGCCCGTAGACTAGGCCACCAGAACTGTTTGGAAATGGCCCAAATGAGCTGATTCTTCCCAGGATGGCCAGCTGCCTTGGGAAAATGGTAACTCTGGAGCATGGCAGTATGGAGACTCTCTGGGACAAAGTAGCGGTCACAAGGTTTCTCAGGAGGAGCATTTACCTGAGCAGCAAGAATTTTGTCAGCCAAAGGAGAAGTAAGACTGGTGCGAACTGTAGCCAAGATACGATCAGGGGGAATGACAGGAATTGGTACAGACTCCGACTTGGAAGTGGAGGAAAATTGTCATGACAAGACAACAGCCCTTATATTCTTGGCACCGGGTAAGACTGAGACAATGTAATTAAAACTCGACAAGAAAAGAGCCCATTGCGCCTTTCTGGGAGAGAGGCGCTTAGCCTCAGACAAGATTCTTATGGTCAGTAAAATAAGAACCGGTACAGTGGTACCTTCAAGGAGATGTCTCCATTCTTTCAGGGCTAAAATGATCGCCAACAGCTCTCTGTCACCAATCTCATAATTGCACTCAGCAGGTGACAATTTCTTTGAAAAGAAGCCACACAGATGCATAGCGCTCTCAGAGTTAGGACGTTGAGACAGAAAGTCACCAACTCCAGTCTCAGAAGCATCAACTTCTATGATAAAAGGCAACATAGGATCAGGATGTGCCAACACAGGAGCAGAAACAAAGGCAGCCTTGAGAGTCTCAAAAGCCTTAATGGACTCCAGAGACCAACTCTGTGGGTTACCGTTCTTTTTGGTCATATCAGTCAGAGGCTTGACCAGAGACGAGAAGTTACGAATAAACTTCTAATAGTAGTTGGCAAAGTCCAGGAAATGCTGCAGAGGACGTAAACCCACGGGTCGAGGCCACTGTAGGACTGCCGAAAGTTTCTCTGGGTCCATCGAAAAACCAGCAGTGGAAATCACAGGAATGTAACCTGTTCACGATAGAACTCGCACTTCTCCAGTTTACAATAGAGATTGTTCTCTCTTTGTTTCTGAAGCACATGACAGACATCTGTGTGGTGGCTCTCCAGGGACTTGGAAAATATGAGCATCGTTAATAAATTCCTGGAAAACTGCCGGGGCGCTACAAAGGCCAAAAGGCATTACCAGGTACTCATAATGGCCTGTTCTGGTATTAAATGCAGTTTTCCACTCGTAGCCCTCCTTAATGCGCACGAGATTGTATGTCCCTCTCAAGTCAAGCTTTGTGAAAACCGTTGCTCCCTTGAGGCGGTCAAATAACTCTGTAATCAACGGAATCGGGTAGGCATTCTTAATCGTGACACGATTGAGACTGCTATAATCTATACAAGTTCACCGCTCTTCTTCTTCACAAAGAAGAAACCAGCACCAGCAGGAGACGAGGATTTGCGGATGAAACCTTGAGAAAGTGCATCTGCAACATACTCCTCCATGGCCTTATCCTCAGAGACCGACAAAGGGTAAACCCGGCCACGAGGAGGTATGGCACCAGGCTAAAGGCCAATTACGCAATCATAAGACCGGTGTGGAGGCAAACTACCGGCTTGACCTTTGTCAAAGCCATCGCTGAAATCACGGTACTCCTCCGGCAGGGAGGAGAGTGAAAAGGTGCACAGGACCTTGGATACCTTCAGGAAGCATGCCTCACTGCATTGTGGTGACCAGGAGAGAAACTCAGCATGGAGCCAATAAAAAGAGGGGTTGTGCCTCTGTAATCAAGGATAACCAATAACCAGCGGAAACCTGGGTGAGGAAATAACTTGGAATTGGATTATCTCATGGTGAAGAGCCCCTACGGCCATGGACAACAGAACTGTTTCATGAGTCACATGGGCAGGCTGTAAAGGTCTCCCGTCAAGAGCCTCAATGGCAAGTGGAGTGTCACGCAGCTGCAGCGGAATCGAGTGCTGCGAAACAAATGCAGCATCAATGAACAGGCCTGCAGCCCTAGAGTCGATTAGAGCCTGTATCTCGATGGACGACTTGGCCCAAGAAAGGATGACCAAAACCTGGGCTTATCCTTCTGGATAACTGGGCACGAAACAATGCCGCCTAAGGTCTGTCCATGACAGGACCTCAAGGTTTGGGCGCTCCCTGGACAGGTAGGACAAGACTTCAAAAAGGGACCTGCCTGGCCACAATAAAGGCACAATCTCTCCCTCCTCCTAAAGACTCTCTCATCTGCAGAGAGACACGTGAAGCCCAAGTGCATGGGTTCATCTTCACTGACCGACTCAGTACCAGGAGGCATGGGAGGTGAGAGAGGCACGGATGGGACTGCAAAGCTCGAAGGCAAATGTACAGGAGGCTTCCGCAAGTGCTCTTTAAAAGAAAATCTTTCTCTGAGTCTGAAATCAATGAGGATGGCAAACAAAATCAAGCTCTCCAGCTCAGTGGGTATATCTCGGGCTTCTATCTCATCCTTGATGGAATCCGAGAGACCATGAGAAAAAGCAGCCACGAGGGCCTCATTGTTCCAAGCAACCAATTCTCGTACTCTGTTTTATGGACATGAGGCACTTGGCAGCAGAAGCGAAGCGTGCGGGAACATCAAATACCCTTTTAAAGGAGGCCACAAAGTCAGGGTAACTCAAGACAACAGTTTTTTTTTTGCGTCTCCCATAGAGGGTTTGCCCAGGCCAAGGCTCTCTCAGAAAGCAACGATATCACAAAACCTACTTTGCTTCTGCCCGTGGGAAACGCCTGGGGCAGCATTTCAAAGTAAATCTCAACCTGGTTGAAAAACCCTCTGCATTGAACTGGATCGCCCCCAAATTGCTGGGGAAGCGGAGCGGAACCAGACATACCACTTATAGAAGTAATACTCGAGGCGGATGCCTGCACAGAGATTGGCGCAGCAGCAGGGACGGCCTGCAACTCAGGTTCTACCAGAGCAGCCACAGTGGGGGATTCTAGGTGAGCCGTGCGACTCAGGAGCATTTGTAACGCTATGGCAAACTGATCCATGCGGTGATCTTGCTCATCCAATCTGGAAAAAATATTACCGACAAGTGGATTGAATGTATCTCCTGAATTCATGGCCTTTGCCTACTGGCAGAAACCATGAACCAGACCGAGATAGAAGTACAATTAATTCACACTTGTTTATTAATAAAAAATAAAAAGGTAAATAGAGTAAGCATAGTCAAAGCATAGCCAGAGTCCAGTAATCGGATTGAGTAGTCAGCCAGTCCAGAGTTCAATAACCAGATTGGGTAATCAGCCAGGCCAGAAGTCAGGGATCTAAGTGGAGCAACAGCAAGCAGGGTAAGGAGCCAGAAGGGATGTCAGCAAGCCAATCTTTAAACAGAACCGCAGGAGATGGTTTCTTGTGATGTGACCAAGGCAAAGGCAGAGATGAAGTGAGCTGGACAGCTTTAAGTAGGCAGGTCAGACGAGTAGGATCAGGAACAGCTGGGTGACTGTGGAGAGAGATGAGAGCTTGAGATCTGGCAATTAGCCAACAGCTAAGCCCAGAGAAGGAAGGGCTAAGCCAGTCCTGACAGTACCCCCTCCTCAATGACCCCTCTCCCTCGGAGGGCCACTGAGCTTGAGGGGAAAACGTAGGAAAACGTAGGATCAGGAACAGCTGGGTGACTGTGGAGAGAGATGAGAGCTGGCAATTAGCCGACAGCTGAACAGCCAGCCCAGAGAAGGAAGGGCTAAGCTAGCCCTGACATATAGTTTGTATTGTCATTCTGGTGTATGTATTTGTGTGAGATCTCAAAATAAACAGTCCATGTTAAAGCTGCGTAACTGAGCTAGTCTTGTCTGGATCTTGGTTACATTATTCAGTTGTAAAACCTGATATCTGAAAGTCCAGATGGGAGGAAGCTGTGTACTGACAGAAGCACTCAAGCGGAGTGCAATGGGGATCAGTTACATTGGTGGCAGTGATGGGACACTTCCTGCAGTCTAGGAAATCCAAACCTCTACCTGGATCCAAGATCATGATAGCAGACTTTGGTCACCCCCAGCAGGGATATGGATCTGGCATCAGAGTTCTCGGGGCTGCTGCAGATCATCCAGGACTGTGTCTGTGGATGAATACCTGGAGCTCAGGCAGCAGATTTGGGTGGAGCTCTGGATTGGGGCCCCCAGGTCACTGGTATGCAACAGGACAGTGCTTTCCAACCCCAGAGCAAAGAGCCAGTGACCAACAGGAATTACGGATGCTATTCCTGGGAGAGCGACCCCAAGAGCAATGGGTGACTGAGTTGGACAGGCTGGTCCAACAGGAGATATAGCTGTACAATCGTTATCGGACTCTGCAATGGCATGCAGAGCAGGGATATTTAGGGGAGACAACAGAATGCTCTCCGGAGAAATATGACTTTGACGGCCCTGGATTGCTGTGGGAGAGCCTTACAGATCGCTTTGTGTTTGGCGATGAAGGAGAACCTACCCTTGAGGACCTGCAAGATTATAGAGAGGCTATGCTTGGTCTTGCACGGGTCTCAGAGCTTAAACCTGATCTGGAGTATTTGCTAAGGAAAGAACAGCATCTGGAAAGGTAATACAAGAAACTGCTAGAACACGTTCAGCAGCATGCCAGAATTTTGGCAGTGGAAACTCCGGAGATTGCCGTCCCCAAACCTGAAGTGTTTGCAACAGGGCAGAGCTCTGCTAACCTCTGCCCAGCACTAATAACATCTTCTGGGTTCGACGAACAGAAAATGGTGAACCTCTATCCCCATACATCAATTATAGAGACTGAGGATTTGATAGACTTTTCTGCTGAGTAAGAACAACCTGGTGAGCCTGATGTAAAAATGTGAGGCCTATGATTTTTACCTTTAATGATAATCAGCATTAATAAATGGACATACAATATGGCTTAAACAGTGTGTCAGAAAACTGCCTGGACATTCTGAGAACAGCTGACATCATAAAACAGCTCTAGTATGTTATCTAGAGTTAGTATCTAGGAATCTCTGTTTATAGTGTCCACTATACTACCTGGTTCATAGATGTACTGTAACTAAGTCAATCCCTTGCCTGGAGGTAGTCACTTCTGGGCTGTGAGGATGACCTCTAACTGAGAGTGGTAATGTTACCAAACATGTTTTATTTAAATGGGGTTGGGCAGAGAGGGGATATAGAAACAAGCCAAGTTCTCAAGTTTTTTGACATATATTGACCTCCAGTTGACCACCTGGCTTATGTGAAGGAATAGGACTCTACAACCCCCCGACACTTGAGTGAATGTGGCAATGCCTTAGGATATGTAAGAGGGGGTGTTTTTACCTGGAAGGAATTAAGGAGAGGTGGACTTTTGCAAGTGGATATATTGGAACACAGATCACTGGCCTCTCTCTTAGCCTCATGATCGCGTGCAAGCATGGACACGTAAGGTCTATCTGTGTATCGTATTTCCATTACTGTATTCCCTTCACTTTCTTTGTATGTAACTTAAATTATCTTTGTCCATTGGCAAAGCTTTATTTGTAACATCACTGCATTTAAAGTTGTTATATTTGGTAATATCTGATTATTCTAATGTTTCTTTTCTGTATAAATAAATTAGATCTTTGTATTTTAGCATCATTGTCATTTCCTTATTGACTTCATGAGTTATAGCTGCAACCACATTGGTTGATTCTTATATAGACAAGGCTATAATCACTTATGGTATATATCATTAATATCATATAAGTGAGGTAGGTAAACATTGCCATAACAGATGTTTCCTCCTTGTGTGACGAAGTTTAACATTTGGACAAATGTTATTTCTTGTATGGAAGACAGAGCTGGTCTATACAGTCCTAACTCCAGAAACGCTAAGCGTTTTGTTTTGTTTTCACCTGTCTCCCATCTGAATACCCAGACTAACAAACTTTTCAGAACTTTCTTTTTTACCTTTCATCTCTAATACTTTGATCAGACTGATTTTGAGTAATACATAAAATATAATTGTAAATGCGAATTATAAGAGCTCAGTTTGGAATCTTGGAGGCAGTGGAAAAGGATACGTGCCTCTCTGCCAAAAAAGCAGGCCCATTTGACCCGTGACTGAGATTAGGCCAATCTTTGTGATTGCAATGCACCTGTGGGCCTAGAGCTACGTTTCGACTGGTGCAACTCCAAAGTCACATGATTTAGAGTGTGACTTTAGTGCGACTGTGGTGTGGCTTTGAATGCGACTTTGATCCAAATTTACACTCTGGGTCAGAGTCGCATCTGGGTGGTGCAGGTGCCTTTTCGGAGTCACTGCAGCTTTGAATCGCATAGATTGGAATGGGTGCTATTGAAATCAATGGGCTGCAACTTGTAATGCAACTTTATGTGTCCAAAGTCTCATAACAAATTGCACTAGTGGAAACGGAGACTAAATCACACTGAATGATCTTATGTATGAATCTTTCTTCTTTGCAATTACTAACTGGGGATTGTAAGTTTTGTAGACCTGTGTCAGGGAACTCACCGTACTTATGCCCGCTCCCGTATAGCAGTAGTTCCTGTTCGTTCCAGGCGCCATGCGAGGTGTCTCCGTCAGAGGCGTACGAATTCCAGGACGAACGGACGTATGCTAATCCGAACACGTGGCTGTACGCCAATCCGAACACGCGAAAACACCCGCGCAAACTGAACGGATGTACGTCTTCACGCACGGACGGCCACTTCCACCAATCCTGGCTCACTTCCCTCTATATAAACAGGGTCCTGGCCTGACACCAATGCTGGATCGTCTTCAGCTGTTCCTGTAAGACTTGATCATTGCTCCTGTGACCTTGTTCCTGAAACCTTGCTCCTGTGGCCTTGCTCCTGTGATCCTTGCTCCTTTGACCCGTTCCTGATACCCACTCTCGGATTCCTGGTCCACCTCTGACCTTGGCTTGGACTTTTGACTTCGGCTTGTCTCCCGATTCGGTACCTCGTTTTGCCTGCATGTTACCAGACCCCTTGCTTGTTCCTGATTTCGCACCTGTCTCCTGTCATTGTGCCGCATTGCCTGCCAGTTGCCGATCCTACCTGTTTCAGACACGTAGTGTTCCCTGCACGCCTGCTGGTCTTCTGGTGCCTACCTACGTGACCAATCTACATCTCTTCTACCGTGAGGACCCAGCATCTTCAAGGCCTTCTACTTCCATCTGCAGGCACCTGCACCCTTTCGTGTCCTCACGTTCCCTGTTCCCATCTCCAGGGGCGTGGTGACCGGAACCGTGCGAGAGGCCACCCTCAGCAGTCTGACTCCGCTGTAAGGTACGTGACAGTACGATCCAGCCAGAAACATGGAGTCAGACAGGGGGGCCTCACCTCTGGACGCTTTGTGCCAACAGATCTCTGCCCTTACCCAAGCAGTTCAAGGCTTGCAAGATGGTTACCATCAACTCGAGCAGAGGGTGGAGTCATTATCTCCAAACACTACTGCCTCCCAAGGGGCTACAGCGTCTCGGTCCGCCAGTCCGGCAACTCCAGCATCCATGCCTGCAATAGTGGTGCCATCCCCGGAGCCTCGAGTTCCTATACCAGAGCGATTTTCCGGAGATCGCAGCAAATTCCGTGCTTTTCGTAATGCATGCCAATTATACTTCCTGCTACTGCCTCGCACCTTCTCCTTGGAAAGCACAAAAGTTGGGTTCATCGTCTCCTTGCTTCTCGGGGAACCTCAGACCTGGGCCCATCGCCTCTTGGAACAGGCCAGCTCCCTGCTTGATACCACGGACTCTTTTCTGAATGAGATGGCTAAATTATACGATGATCCTCAGCGTGCCACCACTGCTGAGGCCAGTCTCCATGCTCTACGACAGGGTCGCAGACCTGTAGAGGATTACGTGACGGACTTTAGGCGGTGGAGTTCTGACACTCATTGGAACGACGCCGCCCTACGTTACCAATTCCGCATTGGACTGTCCGAACCATTAAAAGACGAATTAGCCCGCATCGAAGTTCCCAGTTCTTTGGAAGACCTCATACAGGTATCAATCCAAATTGACCGCCGTCTTAGGGAACGGAGAGCTGAAAGAGTTGGTCAGTTTCGCCCCACCTGGATGTTACCCAAGGTTCCTAATTATCCTCCTACCTCTACACCTGCTCCCATCTCCGAAGCTCCAGAACCAATGCAACTAGGATTACTTCGCTCACCATTGTCTTCAGAGGAGAAGCTACGCCGGCGTCAGAATAACCTTTGCCTCTACTGTGGGGAAACTGGTCACTATGCGAATGCATGTCCCAATAAAAATCGTAAGATCAAAGACTCACCTCTTGTATCCAATGCATTACCTCTGACGAAATCAATTCATATAGCTGTTCCTTTTTCCTTACAGCTGCCAGGAGGAACACTACAGGTCCAAGCTATAATTGATTCGGGCGCCTGTAGTTGCTTCATTGACCATACTCTCGTTCTGCAACACAACATTCCATTGGCACTCAAGCAACGCCAACTTTCTATACGGTTAGCAGATGGATCCAACATCAGATCAGGTCCCATTACCCATGAGACTCAACCACTGCTCGCCAACATTCTATCCGGTCACCAAGAATTAATCTGCTTGGATGTCATTTCTTCACCACTCTTTCCAATCATCTTGGGAATGCCATGGTTACAAGCCCATAATCCCCAAATAAACTGGATAACCGGTGAGGTAGTGTTTCGGTCCACTTACTGCCTCCAAAATTGTGTCAGGACCTCAAACAACCTGGTTCCGGTCATTGCCTGTTCGGGTCCTACATCTGAGCTCCAGGGGTTGGTCCCAACCACATACCACAAATTCCTGGACGTGTTTGACAAAAGAAAGGCGGACACACTACCTCCTCACCGGGTCTACGATTGCCCAATCGAGTTATTGCCTGGAGCCGAAATTCCATTCGGGAGGATATTCCCTCTATCAGAACCCGAGCTCCTGGTCCTCAAAGAATACATTGATGAGAACCTCAAGAAAGGATTTATTCGACATTCATCTTCTCCAGCCGGTGCTGGAATATTTTTCGTTGAAAAAAAGGACCATTCGCTCCGCCCATGTGTGGATTATAGGGATTTAAATAAAGTAACGATTAAAAACCGCTACCCCCTTCCATTAATTCCAGAATTATTCCAGAGACTTCGATCAGCCAAAATATTCACAAAGCTGGATTTACGAGGGGCCTATAATCTAATCAGAATCCGTAAGGGGGACGAATGGAAAACGGCTTTTCGGACACGTTTTGGCCACTTTGAGTATCTGGTCATGCCATTTGGACTTTGCAACGCCCCAGCCACTTTTCAACATTTTGTTAATGACATTTTCAGGGACTTTTTGGATTTATTTGTAATTGTTTATTTGGATGATATTTTGGTATTTTCAGACTCTCTAGAAACCCATCGTGACCATGTGAAACAAGTTCTCCTGAGATTAAGGCAACATGGGCTTTACGCCAAGGCCGAGAAGTGCGAGTTCGAACGGCAGACCATTCACTTCCTGGGTCTGGTAATATCAACTGAGGGAATAGAGATGGATCCTCAAAAGGTTTCAGCCATTTTATCCTGGCCACCTCCAACTGATAAAAAAGGGGTACAACGCTTCATTGGATTCTCTAATTTTTACAGGAAGTTTATCAAAAACTTTTCCAGTGTTATTGCCCCCATCACGCAACTGACCAGCAAACAAAACCGTTTTCGATGGTCCATCGAGGCCCAAGCTGCGTTCAATAAACTAAAAGGATTATTCACATCAGCCCCAATACTCAAACACCCTGATCCTGCTCTACCTTACACTCTGGAAGTAGACGCTTCAGAAAACGCCGTAGGTGCCATTCTGTCTCAACGCCAAGGGCCTAAATCATTAATGCATCCTGTAGCGTTCTTTTCCAAAAAACTCAATACATCAGAA
The DNA here is from genome assembly GCF_037356315.1 of Lithobates pipiens. Taxonomy (NCBI): domain Eukaryota; kingdom Metazoa; phylum Chordata; class Amphibia; order Anura; family Ranidae; genus Lithobates; species Lithobates pipiens. The sequence continues at coordinate 73,792,283 of NW_027507718.1, forward strand.
AGAAACTACGATGTGGGAGACCGAGAACTCCTAGCAATCAAACTGGCTTTGGAGGAATGGCGGTACCTTCTTGAGGGGGCAACACATCCAGTATTGATTTTTACAGATCATAAAAATTTGGAATATCTCAGAACAGCTAAGCGTCTCAGGCCCCGGCAGGCAAGATGGGCTCTTTTCTTTTCCCGTTTTAATTTTCACATAACCTACAGACCAGGATCCAAGAACAGTAAACCCGACGCATTGTCCCGCATGTTCTCTGAAACTGAAGCCTCATCCCCTCCAGACACTATTTTGCAAGCTGGAAACTTCCTATTAACACAAACCAGTTTTCTATCACAGGTTCGACAGTCATCCCGAGGTGCATCCATCCCTCCAGATATGAACCTTCAAGAAAAAGATGGTCTGTTTTGGCGAGGAAGCAAATTATTCATCCCTCAAAACCTTCGCGCCTCCATTTTACAGGTTTGTCATGACTATCCTCTGGCGGGTCACTTCGGGAGTCACAAAACAACAAATTTAGTTCAAAGGCATTTCTGGTGGCCAAACCTCGCGAAAGACTGCAGGAACTATGTTAGTTCTTGTTCAACCTGCCTCCGGAATAAAAACAGCAAAAATAAAGCCTGGGGATTATTGAGGCCATTACCTATCCCTGAAAGACCATGGGATAAGATCGCAATGGACTTTATTGTTGAGCTTCCCCCCTCTGAAGGATTTTCCTCTATCTTCGTGGTGGTGGATCGCTTTTCTAAAATGGCACACTTTATTCCCATGAAGGGAACCCCATCTGCAACCGAGACAGCCAGAATATTCATTAGAGAAATTGTCAGACTCCATGGAATTCCCGGTGATATTGTCTCTGATCGTGGAGTCCAATTCACGTCAAAATTCTGGAAATCATTGTGTGAAACTCTGGGTATCAAGTTAAATTTCTCTTCAGCTTACCATCCCCAAACAAACGGGCAGACCGAACGCACTAATCAAACCTTGGAACAATATTTACGTTGTTTCACTTCTTTTTCTCAGGAGGATTGGGCTTCGTTACTACCTTTAGCAGAATTCGCATTTAATAATTCTATTCATTCCGCCACTAACCAGTCACCATTTTATTCTAACTTTGGTTTTCATCCCTCTTTCCTACCAACATCCTTACCGGATTCTCCTGTACCAGCTGTCCAGGATAGGCTGAATTTCTTTGTTACCAACAATCAGGTACTTAAAGAAACCCTCTCTAAGGCTCAGGAGGACGATAAAAAATTTTTTGACAGGAAGAGAAGGGGAGAACTGGATTTAAAGATCGGTGATCGTGTATGGCTGTCAACCGCAAATCTGAAACTGGCGTGTCCCTCTAAAAAATTGGGACCCAGATATTTGGGGCCTTTTCCAATTAAGAAGAAAATTAATTCAGTAGCCTATGAACTTGAACTTCCCGGCTCATTTAAAATTCATCCTGTATTTCACACTTCTCTACTTAAGCCTGATGTACCCAATTCCTTTCCAGATCGGGAATTATGCTCTCCAGAAGCTATTTTGATAGATGGTGAGGAGGAGTTTGAGATCGAAGCCATTCTAGGTTACAGGAAGCGCCAAGGACAAAACCAATATTTGATTAAGTGGAAAGGCTTCGGCCCCGAAGAAAATTCCTGGGAACCCGAAGCGAATCTTCATGCCCAGAGGCTTATACGGGCTTTTCATCGCTCTCAAAGGTTGGTTCAAAGGGGCACCCGGAGGCTGCCCTTAAGGGGGGGGCACTGTCAGGGAACTCACCGTACTTATGCCCGCTCCCGTATAGCAGTAGTTCCTGTTCGTTCCAGGCGCCATGCGAGGTGTCTCCGTCAGAGGCGTACGAATTCCAGGACGAACGGACGTATGCTAATCCGAACACGTGGCTGTACGCCAATCCGAACACGCGAAAACACCCGCGCAAACTGAACGGATGTACGTCTTCACGCACGGACGGCCACTTCCACCAATCCTGGCTCACTTCCCTCTATATAAACAGGGTCCTGGCCTGACACCAATGCTGGATCGTCTTCAGCTGTTCCTGTAAGACTTGATCATTGCTCCTGTGACCTTGTTCCTGAAACCTTGCTCCTGTGGCCTTGCTCCTGTGATCCTTGCTCCTTTGACCCGTTCCTGATACCCACTCTCGGATTCCTGGTCCACCTCTGACCTTGGCTTGGACTTTTGACTTCGGCTTGTCTCCCGATTCGGTACCTCGTTTTGCCTGCATGTTACCAGACCCCTTGCTTGTTCCTGATTTCGCACCTGTCTCCTGTCATTGTGCCGCATTGCCTGCCAGTTGCCGATCCTACCTGTTTCAGACACGTAGTGTTCCCTGCACGCCTGCTGGTCTTCTGGTGCCTACCTACGTGACCAATCTACATCTCTTCTACCGTGAGGACCCAGCATCTTCAAGGCCTTCTACTTCCATCTGCAGGCACCTGCACCCTTTCGTGTCCTCACGTTCCCTGTTCCCATCTCCAGGGGCGTGGTGACCGGAACCGTGCGAGAGGCCACCCTCAGCAGTCTGACTCCGCTGTAAGGTACGTGACACCTGTGAATACTGGCTATATATATAGATACAAATCACATTGCAAATAAGTGTGCCTCAGTTGACTGCCTTCTGTACTTCAAGCATGCATATATTTTCTTGATTATCCACGTTTGCTCTAATCATTCTTTAGATAACATAAGTAATAAACCTACCTTAAGGCATTTTTTAGAATACCTCAGAAAGGTCCACGAGGGAGATTGAACCATTAATGAGTTTTGGGAAATCTCAAGGCTGACTTGAAGGACTATCATCACGAAGAGGGAAAATATTGTTCTGATAAGTAGTGAAAAGCAGCAACGGTGATAGGGGCGGTACCTGTCAAACCAATCGCAGTCCAGAAAGTAGTTACCTCTGGAGGCGCAACCTATAAAAGGTTGGGAAATCAGGTCAGGGTCCAAGCGTCCATAAGGATGGGGAATAGAATAGCTTCAAAGAGGGTGTCTGAGTGTGGTAAACCCTACCAACTGACCCCAAGGGAAGAAATGATAAATATGGGCCCTGGGTGGTAAAATATATTTGTGATTGGGAAAGTTGGAATGGAAAAAGGTTTTCTAAGAAAGGCACATTTAAGCTTAAAGTATGGGAGGATCTGTACTGTGCTCATCACAAAAAGATGATGTGGACATATGAAAAAGATGCTTGGAGTATATGGATGCTGGAGTCAGCAAATAGAACAGAGGAAATTAATGTTTTTACTATAGAATATAAGGAGAAATCATTCTAAACAATGCTTGAACTTAAGGACATGCATAAACAAAGTTGGGATGATCAGGGAGACAAGGAGCAATTGTCAGGACTTGGGCCTTTTGCAGTTGCCCAGTCCATGCCAGCAAAGTGCTCAGGGGCTGACATGAACTGTCACCTTTCAGAATGACAGGAGATCACAAAATAGATTTTATTTTTCCTGGTTTGTTGGTTCTCACATGTGAATGTTTTAGATTTTCATCACCATTATTTAGTTGGTGCCTCTGTTTGTTGGTCTAACTTGGGTGTGTGTGGTATGATCTAATCCAACATGTATGAAGCTCTGGTATGAATGAGTTTCTTTTCTCCACTGATTAGCAGAAACCACTAGCTAAAATCCGCAATCCCCTATTACCAGTGACAATATGACTGATCATATCCAGTTCTCACTTAGTTTTAAATGAAAAGTTGATTAACTACATCAATACTGGGCACTTTCGCCCCCTTCCTTCCCAGACCATTTTTCAGCTTTCAGCGTTCTTGCACTTTCAATGACAATTGCGTGGTCATGCAACGTTGTACCCAAATTACATTTTTATAATTTTGTTCACACAAATAAAGCTTTCTTTTGGTGGTATATATTCACGACTCAATTTTTTATTTTTTGTGATATACCGTATATACTCGAGTATAAGCCGAGATTTTCAGCCTCTTTTTTGAGGCTGAAAGTGCCCCCCTCGGCTTATACTCGAGTCATCGCTGTCTGCCCGCTCGATCAGCGTGTCGAGCAGACAGACAGCGGCCATTCTATAATTCAAAAGCCGCGCCTCCGGCTCCGCCTTCGCCTGTGATAGGCGGAACACTGAATTTCCCAGCAGCCTGTGTTCCGCCTATCACGGACATCGTATCATCCTCGTACTACGGACGAGGATGATACGATGTCCGTGATAGGCGGAACACAGGCTGCTGGGAAATTCAGTGTTCCGCCTATCACAGGCGAAGGCGGAGGCGCGGCTTTTGAATTTTACAATGGCCGCCGAGGCGCCGACGAAGAGGGCACGGGACGGAGGCAAGGCAAGGCACGGCACGGGACGGGACGGGACGGGACGGAGGCAAGGCAAGGCACGACACGGGACGGAGGCAAGGCACGGCACGGGACGGAGGCAAGGAGGCAAGGAGGCAAGGCACGGGACGGAGGCTCGGGACAAAGGCTCGGGACACAGGTAGGCTGGGGACACACACACACACACACACACACACACACACACACACACACACACACAGGGATGGATGGATACACACACACACAGGGATGGATGGATGGATGGAGACACACACACACAGGGATGGATGGATGGAGACACACACACACAGGGATGGATGGATGGATGGATGGAGACACACACACACAGGGATGGATGGATGGATGGACACACACACACACAGGGATGGATGGACGGACACACAGGGATGGACGGACACACAGGGATGGACGGACACACAGGGATGGACGGACACACACACAGGGATGGACAGGCATGTCTCACCCTCGGCTTATACACGAGTCAATAAGTTTGCCAGTTTTTTTGGGGGTAAATTGGGGGCCTCGGCTTATATTCGGGTCGGCCTATACTCGAGTATATACGGTAAGCAAAAAAAGAGCGGAAATGTGAAAAAAAAACAATATTTTCTTCTTTCTATTTTAAAAGAAATCCAATAAAATCTAATTTTGTCATACATTTAAGCCAAAATATATTCTGCTACATGTTTTTGGTAAAAAAAAAACATTCCGTTAAATGTATAATAATTGGTTTGTGTGATCACGGACATATGTGTGCAGATAATCATTGGGACATGTGATTTTACTGTTACATATGTCGGAGACATGTGGTTTTGGGACATGTGTTTTAGAAACATGTGTTTTGGGGGCATGTGTGTTTAACTTGTGATTTTTACACTGTGGGGACACTAGACTGGTGATCAGTGAGTAAAAAGCTGTAAAAAACAACCAGGTAATGACGTGTTACCTGGTTATCCTCCTCACTAGGGATGAGCCGAACACCCCCTGGTTCGGTTTGCACCAGAACTTTCGAACGGACCCCAAATTCGAACGAACTTTAGAACCCCATTGAAGTCTATGGGACTCGAACGTTCGAAATTAAAAGTGCTAATTTTAACGGCTAATATGTAAGATACTGTCCTAAAAAGGGTTTGGGGACCTGGCTCCTGCCCCAGGGGACATGGGTCAATGCCTAAAATGTTTTTAAAAATGGCCGTTTTGGCGGGAGCACTGATTTTAATGACGATTAAAGTGAAAAAAAAGGAAATATTCCTTTAAATATGGTGCCTGGGGGGTGTCTGTAGTATGCCTGTGAAGTACCACGTGTTTCCCGTGTTTAGAACAGTCCCTGCACAAAATGACATTAAACGGAAATAACACCATTTAAAACTGCTTGCGGTTTTAATGTTATATCTGGTTCCTGCAATATGGTTGAAAATGATTGAGAAAAATGGCATGGATAGCCCTCCCTGCCCATTACCAGCCTATTTGGGTCTTGTACGCATATTAAGGGGAACCCTGTACCCATATTAAAAAAAGGAAATGCGTGTGGCCCCCAGGCCCTATATACTCAGAACAGCAGTATACAGGCGGTGCAAACAAGACAGGGACTGTGTAAGTTTGTTGTGTTAAGTTGAATCTGTTTGTAATTTTCAACTGGTACATTTTTAAAGTGTAGCTCCAGTCAAAAAAACTATTTTTAAGCTTTTTGGAAAACATAGGGAAGGGTTATCACCCCTGTATAATTTGTTTTGTCGTCCATCTTTTTTCATCTCACTTGCTGTTGTCTCCTTCCGTTTGCAAGTAGGAGATGTTTGTAAGTTGGATGTTTGAAAGTAGGGGCCTGCCCTATATGCTCTGCAGAACTGGCGGAACAAGGTGTTGGTTTTGCCACAACATTGTAAGCCCTGAAAGTGACTCTTGGTGGGCGCTGGAGCACCCTGCTGTGAACGATTATATCAAGAATTGTAATTACATGCCATTGTTGAACAGTGGTAGAAAAATTGACCTTTGGTGGTTGTGGTGCTGGTGCCACAACACTATAAGTCCTCACAGTTACTCTGGGTGGGCACAGGAACGGGCCCTCCTGTGAAATATTATATCAAGAATTGTAATTACTAGTCCCTGTTAAACAGGGGCAGAAAAATTGGGCCTTAGGCACTGGTGCTGGTGCCACGACACTGCAACCTCTCCCATATACTCTTGTTTTATTGCAGGAATTAGCCCTGCTGCAAAGCATTGCATCAAAAATTGTAATTAAACGCCCCTGTTCAACAGGGGCAGAAAAATTGGGCCTTAGGCACTGGTGCCACCACACTGCAACCTCTCCCATATACTCTAATTTTATTGCAGGAATTAGCCCTGCTGCAAAGCATTGCATCAAAAATTGTAATTAAACGCCCCTGTTAAACAGGGGCAGAAAAATTGGGCCTTAGGCACTGGTGCTGGTGCCACCACACTGCAACCTCTTCCATATACTCTAGTTTTATTGCAGGAATTAGCCCTGCTGCAAAGCATTGCATCAAAAATTGTAATTGAACGCCCCTGTTAAACAGGGGCAGAAAAATTGGGCCTTAGGCACTGGTGCTGGTGCCACCACACTGCAACCTCTTCCATATACTCTAGTTTTATTGCAGGAATTAGCCCTGCTGCAAAGCATTGCATCAAAAATTGTAATTAAACGCCCCTGTTAAACAGGGGCAGAAAAATTGGGCCTTAGGCACTGGTGCTGGTGCCACCACACTGCAACCTCTCCCATATACTCTAGTTTTATTGCAGGAATTAGCCCTGCTGCAAAGCATTGCATCAAAAATTGTAATTAAACGCCCCTGTTAAACAGGGGCATAAAAATTGGGCCTTAGGCACTGGTGCTGGTGCCACCACACTGCAACCTCTCCCATATACTCTAGTTTTATTGCAGGAATTAGCCCTGCTGCAAAGCATTGCATCAAAAATTGTAATTAAACGCCCCTGTTAAACAGGGGCAGAAAAATTGGGCCTTAGGTACTGGTGCTGGTGCCACCACACTGCAACCTCTTCCATATACTCTAGTTTTATTGCAGGAATTAGCCCTGCTGCAAAGCATTGCATCAAAAATTGTAATTAAACGCCCCTGTTAAACAGGGGTAGAAAAATTGGGCCTTAGGCACTGGTGCTGGTGCCACCACACTGCAACCTCTCCCATATACTCTAGTTTTATTGCAGGAATTAGCCCTGCTGCAAAGCATTGCATCAAAAATTGTAATTAAACGCCCTTGTTAAACAGGGGCAGAAAAATTGGGCCTTAGGCACTGGTGCTGGTGCCACCACACTGCAACCTCTCCCATATACTCTAGTTTTATTGCAAGAATTAGCCCTGCTGCAAAGCATTGCATCAAAAATTGTAATTAAACGCCCCTGTTAAACAGGGGCAGAAAAAATGGGCTGATGGCATCACCCAGAGCCAGAAATGTTCTTCCAACATATCAGCAGAGGAGGAAGAGGATAGACAATCAACATAACAGGACAGTCACTCAGCATAGGCAGTCTTGAAGGGATGTGATATTTCAAAAAAAAAATTTCGGTTACATCAGCTTCAGGTGCTTGGTAGCTGTGGGTGATCCAAGACTGATTCATCTTGATGAAGGTCAGTCGATCAACTGATTCGGTGGACAGGCGCACCCTGTGATCGGTAACAAAGCCACCAGCAGCACTGAAGGTGCGTTCCGAAAGAACGCTGGATGCAGGACAGGCCAGTAGCTCAATTGCATACTGTGCAAGCTCTGGCCAGTGATCCATCCTCAAGACCCAGTAAGCCAGAGGATTTTCGGTGGGAAAGGTGTCCAAGTCTGACCTTGCCCCTAGGTATTCCTGCACCATGTAAATCAGACGCTGGCGATGGTTGCTGGTACCGATCATACCTTGGGGCTGTGGACTAAAAAATTGTCTGAAAGCATCAGTCAGACGGCCACCTTCTCCACCGCTCCTTCTGACCGATGCCTCAGCAACACGTTGTCCAGGACCAGGAGTTTGTAACCTCCCAGTCTCTGGGAACGCGTTGCACAGGCCTTTCTGCAAGGCCTCCCGGAGATGTCTCATCCTCTGCTCCCTCTGCGATGGCAAGATAAGATCGGCAACCTTACCCTTGTACCGTGGATCAAGGAGAGTGGCCAGCCAGTAATGGTCCCTCTCCTTAATCCGAAGAATATGAGGATCCTTCCGCAGGCTTTGCAGGATCAGGGAGGCCATGCAGCGTAGGTTAGCTGAGGCATTCGGTCCGGAGTCCTCTGGGTCACTAAGGGCAACATGATCCGCAGCTACCTCCTCCCAGCCACGTACAAGTCCACGTGTTTCTTGGGACTATAAATCATCCCTACAAGACTGCTGCTGCTGATGCTGAGTGCCAGCCTCCACCTCCATGCTGACACAATCATCCTCCTCCTCCTCTTCCTCCTCCTCATCCTCTTCCTGTGTGATGGGTGGCACAGCAGGAACACTGTCTGGATAAAGGGGGCCTTGAGAGGCATGGAAGTCCTCCTCTTCCTGCCTCTGTTCTGCCTCAAGTGCCCTGTCCATTATTCCACGCAGCGTATGCTCCAAGAGGTGGACAAGAGGTACAGTGTCACTGATGCATGCACTGTCACTGCTCACCATCCTTGTGGCCTCCTAAAACGGTGACAGGACAGTGCATGCATCCCTGATCATGCCCCACTGGCGTGGTGAGAAAAAAACCAAGCTCCCCTGACCCTGTCCTGGTGCCGTAGTCGCACAGGTACTCATTGATGGCCCTCTGCTGCGTGTGCAGCCGCTGCAGCATGGCCAACGTTGAGTTCCACCTGGTGGGCATGTCACATATAAGGCGGTTCTTGGGCAGGTTCAACTCCTTTTGGAGCTCAGCCAGCCGAGCACAGGCATTAAATGATCGGCGGAAATGCACACAGACTTTCCTGGCCTGCTTCAGGACATCCTGTAAGCCGGGGTACCTGCCCAAGAACCGCTGCACCACCAGGTTAAGGACGTGAGCTACACAGGGCACATGGGTCAGTTGTCCCTGTCGGAGGGCGGAGAGGAGGTTGGTGCCATTGTCACAAACCACCATTCCTGGCTTAAGCTGGCGTGGCGTCAACCACCTCTCGGCCTGCCCCTGCAGAGCTGACAAAACATCCGCCCCAGTGTGGCTCCTGTCCCCCAAACAAACCAGCGCAAGCACGGCATGGCATAGTTTTGCCTGCGTACTTGCATAGCCCCTGGAACGCCTACGGAGCACCGCTGGTTCTGAGGACAGAGCACTGGAAGAGGCCATGGAGGAAGAAGAAGAGGAGGGGGTGGAGGAGAGAGGTGTGTCACAACCAATAGTAGCATTTTGGAGGCGTGGTGGCGGAACAACCTCCAGCACTACTACACCTTGTCCTGCATCCTTCCCAGCTGCCAGAAGAGTGACCCAATGGGCCGTGAAAGACAGGTAACGTCCCTGTCCATGCCTGCTGGACCATGAGTCAGCGGTAATATGCACCTTACCGCTGACCGCCCTGTCCAGCGAGGTAAGGACATTGCCTTCCACATGCCGGTAGAGAGCCGGAATCGCCTTCCGTGAGAAAAAGGGGCGTTTGGGGACCTGCCACTGAGGAACCGCACATTGTACAAACTCACGGAAGGGGGCCGAGTCTACCAACTGAAAAGGCAGCAGTTGAAGTGCTAGCAATTTAGCCAAGCTAGCATTCAACCGCTGGGCATGTGGATGGCTGGGAGTGAACTTCTTTCGCCGGTCCAGCAGCTGGGGCAGGGACATTTGCCTGCTATAATCGGACGTGGGTGTACTGCTAGCAGAGTGCCCGGAAGCACTTGGCTGTGACACACCTAATTCTACACCTTCATTCCTCTCAGAGCAGGTTTCAGAGAGGACCGAAGGTCTAGTGGGGTTGGAGATGCCAGCTGATGAGGAGCAAGGAGAGGTCCGCTTTGTTCTTTGGTGTGGGTCTTTGAGGTACGCTTGCCAACGAGCTGCATGGCAGGTCAACATATGTCTGGTCAAGCATGTGGTGCCCAAGCGGCTGATGTTTTGGCCACGCGAGATACGCTTGAGACATATGTTGCAAATAGCAGCGGTGCGATCTGATGCACTCGTCTCAAAAAAGGCCCACACCAAAGAACTTTTAGAATAACGCGCAGAGGCAGCGCCCTGCACAGGCGGAGCTCTGCGGTGTGATTCAGTCGGTAATTATTAAGAGACCAACGTAGGGGATTATGACGTCACCACATATCAGCAGGCTACCTGAACATTAGCAGCTGTTTTTAAGATTTTATTAATTTGTTTTCGTTTTCTGCGCTTTAAGGAATTTTTTGGAATAAAGTGCCATTTGCTTACTGCACTATGACGTTCTCCTCTTTGAGTTGAATGCTCATGGAGTGTCAACATTCAATTATCCGTATGGAGGGATTAGAGCAGCTGATCAGAAGTGAAAAACCAGATATCCGCCCAAAGGCTACACCATGCGAGTGATCCTTGCATGGAGGTTTCTGTGTAACAGACTGGCTGTCGGTATGAACATCTGAAGCAGTTTCTTCTTTCCTAGCACAAGGCGAGTTTGAGTCCCATGATAGGAGTTCACCATTCCTGGTAAGGGGCCATCCGGCTGTCTATATCACTCTCTCTCTTGAAAGGGGTCTAACATTGGAAGTGTTGAAAATGATCTATTGTCAAATGCATGATATCTGATATGTATGGATTATCCCACATAAGCAGGCTGTCTGACAAGTGAAAAGCACTGCACTCTGGAGACTGCTACACCTTTGATAGATATCAGAATTACAACAGCACCTTTGGATGTTTTTTTATCCTTTTAATGATCTGTGTTTCTAAACACTGTTAAAACACTGTTTTTGTGGGACTATATATACACATTTTTTCTTTTTACTTATATATTTTTTAAAAGAACATTTCACTATTTGTTTTTTTTTCTGTGTGTTTTTGTGTGTGTTTTAACCCACTTTTTTAGCTTTATCTTTCAAGATAAATATAAAGGGTCATGATTTTCACCAAATTTAGAATTAGTTGTTACACTGATTTTTAGTCAGTGTTCAATCACTTGATTATTCACTTGCAATTTGCGCATCTTTTTTGTTTTACATTTAAAAGCTAACTCTATTTTTCTTTTTGTTGTTTTGGGGAAAAGCCTCTAAAAAATTTTGAGTAATTAAGTGCAGCCGGATTTGACTAAATTCTAAACCTTTTTTGGCAACCATTGTTTTATTCTCTCCTTTTTAATATTTTTTTGTACCCGACTTGTACATTTTTAGTGACAGTGATTTTTTTTTTTCGCTAAGTTGCTGCTGCAACAGCTGCAATGTATTATTTTTAAGGCACTTTATAATAATTTTTCAGGACAGTTATATATTGTTTGTTTGTTCTTATGAATGCTCTTTCACATAAAGAGAAATGGGTGTGATAAACTTGTCTGGGTTGAAGGACCATTAAACCTGTATGTTTTTTTTTTGTTTGCTTTTTTTATTTTTTCTCTTCTTTCTCTTTCCTACTTTCATTGTTTCATATTCTTATCTTTAATTACTTGTTAATTAAGTGATGGTACAGTCCATTAGCTAATAATATTCTTCTATATCTTTAAAGGTAAATGTATTCATCTTCTGGAACTTTTGTTTGAATATCAGAGATGAGCTGTGAATTGTAAGGCTTTACAGTTTCTGCCTGGCTCTGTTTTTAAGAGTCCAGTGGGTCCAATATAATGGTTTCCTGAAACATGCAAGTACCATATTTCACAAAGTATCCCTGGACATCCAGGTCTTATGTCTCATTGTAATTCTTCATTTCCCAGTCTGTCTACTGCTTTAACCTGAGCCCCGTGAGCAGGTGTGGTGTACCAAGGGACCTGGCAATAGCATGCATTGTTGACTAACCCTACCTTCAAGGGTTCTAGTGGATACTGGCTGTGGCTCAGATTCCGTACCCTGTGGGGATCCCATTTTACTCGTTCACATTACACCTATAAGTATTTAACCTTAATGGCCACACTGCTGCTCCTGTCTGGCATTCCTCCAATAACTGTAGACTGATGGTCTCCTTTCTTTTTTTTTGTATTCATGTACAACTGTCTGGAGGCCCGTCCTAATACCACCTGAAGAAGCAACAAAAACCATCACGCCATATCTTAAGGGGGACAATGACTAAACTGTCATTAACTTTCCTCATTTCCACCATGCTGAACGATGCCGTCTCATGGTCTGATCCAATCTTTGCAAACATCACACAGCATTCCCAAGTTATGAGACTAAAGGATGCCAGGATCCCACCATCAATGTTGGAGTTCCGCTCTTCCGAGGCAGAGGGGTGATGAAACAATGCAGTGCAGGCATTCATGGTTCGGGTGTGAAGTATCAAAGGCACTGGGATTTTGCTGTCTCAAGTCTACATTGATGGGGCTAGACTGCCAAAAAGTCCCACACATGCAGCATTCCTGTACTCAGGAGAAGCAGCAGAATGTATTTTGTGGTGTAATTTCACATATGCCCATGGCATGTTTGAGCAATATGTCATTTAGGGACAACTTTATGAAAAAAAAAAATTCTTGTAATTTTCCAGAAACTTTTGGAAAAATGTAAAATATTCCATGGACTCAACATGCCTATCGGCAAATAGCTTGGAGTGTCTACTTTCCAAAAAGTAATTTGGGGGGTTTTGAACTGGTATTTTATGCACAACTTTAGAAGCTTATGCCACACATCACCCACCATCTTCTAACCACTTAAAAACAAACTTTTTGTTTACATAAAAAAATATTTTTTTCCTAGAAAATTAATTTGAACCCCTAAACATTATATATTTTTTGAAAGCAAAGGCCTAGCACATTAAAATGGTGATTATTGCAATTTTTTTCACATAGTATTTGTGCAGTGATTTTTCAAACGTAATTTTTTGGGAAAAAAAAACCTTTTTCAATTTTAATGCAGTAAAACACATTATATTGCCCAAATGTTTGGTAAAATATAAAAGATGATCTTATGCTGAGTACATATATACCAAACACCACATGCTTTCCAATTGCACACAACCGTGCAGTGGTGACAAACTACATACATTTTTAAAAGCCTTTACATGTTACTACTTTAGATTGACAGAGGTCTACTGCCCTTGATCGGACGTTCGTGGTGATATCTCACATGTATGGTGCAATTGCTGTTTACATATGACATGAGACCGAAGCTTGCATTCGCTTTTGCACGCTAGCACGGTGGGACAGGAGTGCTTTTTTTTAATTATTATTTATTTTGCCTTTTTAATTTTATTTATTTTTATTTTTATTTTTACTCTGTTCCTTTTGTTTATTTATCAGTTTTATTGTTATCACAGAGAATGTAAATATCCCCTATGATAGTAATAGGTAGTGATAGGTACTCTTTTTTATAAATTGGGGTCTATTAGACGCTAGATCTCTCCTCTGCCCTCAAAGCATCTGACCACACCAAGATCGGTGTGATAAGAGGTTTTCCCAATTTCCCAATGGTGCTGTTTAAATCTGGCGAAACCAAAGTCATTAAATGCTCGTAGCTTCTGGTTTCTTAGGCCATAGAGATGATCGGATTCTGGTCTTCGATCAGCTCTATGCTCAGCTGGTGGAACCAATGGCTGCATTCTCGGTTTCCCAGTTTGGACAAGAGAGCCAGAGAAAACCATGGAAGATGGTGGGGGGGGGGGGGGAGAGCATTCCCTCCCACTGCTTGTAAAAGCAGTCTAGCGGCTAATTAGCCACTAGGATTACTTTTACATGAAAGCCGAATGCTGGCTGAAAAGAATGATTCCAAGATGATACCTAAACCTGCAGGCATCACTCTGGTATAGCCACTCAAAATCCAGCAACATACCAGTATGTTGCTGGTCCTTGTTGGGCTTATATTGTAATGTTCTTTTTTTTCATGCAGCCTGTGGGCTGAACGAAAAAAGAGATTGATCAGTGGGTATGCCCACCATTAAATTATCACCCTGCATCCACCCACTAATGATTGGCATACATGAACCAGTTTTTAGGTCATGTTCAGCAGGTGGTACTGAAGAAAAGAAAATCAGCACAGCAAGTACCCAAACCAATCCAGCTACATTTGCATCTTAAAGCGGGAGTCCGCCGGGAGTCCGCGTTTTTTTTATTTTTAAAAGCCAGCAGCTACAAATACTGCAGCTGCTGACTTTTAAAATAGTGACACTTACCTGTCCAGTGCGCCCGCGATGTCGGCACCCGAAGCCGATCTCTCAATCGTCTCTCGGGTGCTGCCGCCGCCATCTTAGGTATGGGAATCAGGAAGTGGAGCCTTTCGGCTTCATTTCCCGGTTCCCTACTGCGCATGCGCGAGTCGCGCTGCGCAATAAGGATGGACCCGCTGCCTCTGGGATCTGTGTGTTTCCCAGCAGGCAGCGGGGGACTTTCGGAAAGGGGCGTAATCTACGCCCCTTTCCGCAGAGAGCTATCCCGGAAGTGGGTGCAGATACCTGTACTGTACAGGTACCTGCACCCCCCTCCCCCCTGAAAGGTGCCAATTGTGGCGCCGGAGGGGGGGAGGATTCCAATGAGCCGAAGGTCCACTTTAGGGTGGACCTCCGCTTTAAGGCACTTGTCAGGGGTTTGTATAAATATAGCTCTACTACCTGTTATAACCGCTCCAACCACAAGTGTAAGCTTAGCCAAAAAGAGCAAGATTTTTATAGGTGGTTAAGACCGAAGACTTAAAATATATATAGCTTGCTGTCAGAGTGTCCAAGAAATATAGAAACTGGAAGATCATCCAAATGGCATGCATTTACATAAAACTAAAATAAAAATACTAATGGTCTGAGTATAGCTTATTTTAAAGGAAAATTTGTACCTTTTTTTGTATCTTTTTATAGGGCAATGTACAATGAGTACATGTTTACAGAGAAGAAGAATGGCAGAAAGACAAATAAACAACATGTGCCTACAAATGATAAGGCAATATTATATCTTGACTATATCTTTTAAAGCAATAGAAAGAATCTGTGTTAACTGTTCTGTACTGTCACCATCTCAATCAATAAATCTATGTTAAGAACATAACAGTGTTTCATTAATCAGTTATATAATTTTCTCATATGGAAGTGATATTTTATATTGAAAACCAGAAAATCAATAGGGTATATCATTGTGTAGGTAAAGAAAAAAAAATACACAGAAAAAACAGCACTGTGAACACATCAGGTGATTCACATGTGTTAACATAATATAATAAAGTAATAGTCCATAAATGTGAAAATGGTGAAATTCCTCTTCATATACTGTACAATCCATGCCAATCACAGCATGATCCATCACCAATCAGAACTACAGAATCGGACTGACAAGAAAATGTACAGGCTTCAGCAAATATACATCTCCAAAAATCTATGAGATCAAAGTTATTTAAACGTGAACACATAGGTGTTTGCTAATGAGAACCAATCCCAAACTATCCACAGAACTACCTAGGACTGTGTTAAATTCACCTGCCAATAATAAGAGTCCCTACATATGACATAAGCATGAGATTTACAGTCGATTTTACAGTTTACTATCAATCCCCCATACAGCTCAGCGATCTCCATGGCCACATGCAGTTTCCCTCCGGGAAGGAGGAGAGGACAGGGTGTCTGGACCAGGACTTACCTATGACCTGCAGACAGTCAGGCCAGGGTGATAACTCTCTGGCCTCACCTTGCTGGCTCTAGGATAGGGTAGTATATATAGGGACAGTGGTATCACCGCTCTAAGTAGATCAGATTGGAATGAACCTCTCCTCTAAATTATAAGCCACATGTGCTTGCAATGCATATAGGAATGAGGAGGAGAAAAAATTCTAGACAGCCACACTCCAAAAATTTGCCTTTATTTGTAAAAAATATGATCAAAAATACATGCCCCAGCAGAACAGACAGAAGAGCTGATGTGTTTCACACTATCAAACAGTGCTTAATCCCAGCTCATGATAAAGCACTGTTTGATAGTGTGAAACGCGTCAGTTCTTCTGTCTGTTCTGCTGTGGCATGTATTTTTGATCATATTTTTTAAGGATAAAGGCAAATTTTTGAAGTGCAGCTGTCCATCATTTTATCTCATCCTCAGGGTAGTATATATAGACAGGTTAGGGCAGTATATAAAAAAGGCTAGGGCAGTATATACAGACAGGCTGGGGTAGTATATACAGACATGCTAGGGCAGTATATACAGACAGGGTAGGGTAGTATATACAGACAGGCTAGGGCAGTATATATAGACAGGCTAGGGTAGTATTCAAAGACAGGCTAGGGCAGTATATACAGACAGGCTAGGGTAGTATATACAGACAGGCTAGGGCAGTATATACAGACAGGTTCGGTCACTATATACAGACAGGTTTGGGCAGTATATACAGACAGGCTAGGGCAGTATATATAGACAGGTTAGGCTAGTATATACAGACAGGCTAGTGCAGAATATATAGACAGGCTAGGGTAGTATATATAGACAGGCCAGTGTAGTATATATAGACAGGCTAGGGCAGTATATACAGACAGGCTAGGTCAGTATATACGGACAGTCCTGGGCAGTATATACAGACAGGATAGGGCAGTATATATAGACAGGCTAGGGTAGTATATACAGAGAGGCTAGGGTAGTATATACAGACAGGCTAGGGCAGTATATACAGACAGGCTAGGGCAGTATATACAGACAGGTTAGGGCACTATATACAGACAGGCTAGGGCAGTATATACAGACAGGATAGGGCAGTATATATAGACAGGCTAGGGTAGTATATATAGACAGGTTAGGGCAGTATATACAGACAGCTTAGGGTAGTATATATAGATAGGCTACAGTAGTATATATAGACAGGCTAGGGCAGTATATATAGACAGACTAGGGTAGTATATATAGACAGGCTAGAGTAGTATATACAGACAAACTAGAGTAGCATATACAGACAGGCTAGGGCAGCATTTCTACACTTCCCCCTGACCCCCTCCACGTCAGTGATCTGTACTCGCCACCATGCTTGTTCATCAGGAGCTTGTGTGAGTAACTTCGTCCTGACTCTATCATATGGGCGGAGCAAGTGAGGAGACTCACTCTCACCCTGATCTCTAGCTGTCACTGAAGTATCAGGTACAGCCCGCAACACTCTCACTGAGTCTGCACTTGATGTGGATAGTGTAGGTAGCACCAGGCCCTGCTCTGCCACCCCTCTCAAATTGCCGCCTGGGTCCCATGAACCCATTGGGACCCATGGTAGGGCCCGCTCTGACTAGAGTAATATATCTATATTGTTTTTTAGGGGGACAAGACTGAAAGCTTCCAGGCTATAAGGATTCAGATGCTACTGTTTTCAAACAATGATTTAATCTTATATACTGTATATTTCAAAAGTAAGAATAATGCAGACATTTTGGAATTGAAGTAATGCACTTTATTGGCTAGCTTAAGTTATTAAAGCTATAGTAAAGCCTGGAAAGTCGAGTGGCGTGATTGAAGATGGATGGACATCGCGGGACACTTTTTTTTTTTTTTTTTAATAAAGGATTTGTCAAAAACGATCTATTGTGGTTTTTACATTTTGTCACTTTTTTTGGTGAATGGGTAGGGATACAATGTACCCGATATCCATTCACATGGGGGGGCTGGATCTGGGGGCCCAGATTCTGATAAGCCCCCCTACCGCAGACCCTGACAACCAATGGCCAGGGTTGTTGGGAAGAGGTCCTTGTCCCCATCAACATGGAGACAAGGTGCTTTGGGGGGGGACCCCAAAGCACCCTCCCCATGTTGAGGGCAAGCAGCCTGGTATGGTTTAGGAGAGGGGCGCTCGCTCACCCCCTCCTTTCCTGGCCTGCCAGGTTGCTTGCTCGGATAAGGGTCTGATATGGATTTTGGGGGGAGGGGTCCACACCATTTTTAAAAAAAATATTTGGAGTGGAGTTCACCTTAAAATCTATGTCAGACCAAAAGGGCCTGGTATGTATTTTGGGGGGAGGAACCCCATACCCCATCCTGTTTTTTTTTGGCATAGGGCTCCCCTTAACCACTTCAATGCACTGTATTATATATTCTGCATTGTATATATATTCCACACTGACTGCACTATATATATATATATATATATATATATATATATATATATATATATATATATATATATATATATATATTGTGAGGGGTTAGCTCGGCAGCGGGTGTGTGTGACCCCCTGGATGGGTTCACAACACAAAATCAGGCACAGCAGACAGCGTTGTAGGTGCAAAAAACAAAAGATGCGGTTTATTTATGCTACATGCAGTGATACATATAACAGCCAAACAAAAATAAAACATGAAAATAAATCCTGGTCAGCTTGACCTCTAACTACACACTTAGATTCCCTGTCTACAACTGAGTGCAGCCTTGTGCTGCACCAGTCCCTGTCTCTGTTGTAGAGGTTTGCCACACAGGCGTTAACTCACCGCACAGAACAGATATCACACTCCCCAGTCTATACAACACAAAACTGGTTCCAGGATGGAGCATCTCCCTAAGCATGCTGGGATTTTTTGTAGAGGTCTTAATGAGCCCACTTACTTCAGCTGGGCTCATTAACTCTTCCCCTCTAATTGTAAAAGTCTGCATAAAGCCTGAATCTAGGGCACACATATTTCCCATCCTGGATACAACCAGGTGACTTTACCTGCGTGCTGCCACATACCCCCCCCCCCCTCTTGTTTCAACCTTGGGGTTGTAACACAAGCAGTCAGACACGCATGTATCCGAGACAAAGCATCCACATTCCCCATTTTAACACCAGGGCGATGCTTAACTGTAAAGTTAAATTCTTGTAGGGCCAGGAACCACCTATTTACCCTCCTATTGGTCTCCTTGTTCTGAGCCATCCACTTTAAAGGAGCGTGATCAGTCACCAGGTCAAAGTGCCTACCTAGAAGATAGTACCGAAGGGAATCTAGAGCCCACTTCACTGCTAAACATTCCTTCTCAATCGTGGCGTAATTTACCTCATGGGACTTCAACTTCCTGCTGAGGTAAATGACTGGGTGCTCTTCCCCGTTCCAGACCTGGGATAACACTGTTCCTAACCCAACGTCTGATGCATCAGTTTGTACAACAAAGTCCTTAGAGAAGTCTGGTGAGTACAACACTGGCTGGCTACATAAGGCTGTTTTTAAGGACTGAAATGCTTCTTCAGCCTCTGGGGACCATTTAACCATAACAGACTCTTTCCCTTTTGTCAGGTTGGTGAGGGGCACAGCCTGAGAAGCAAAATGGGGAATGAATCGTCGATAATAGCCAGCGATTCCCAGAAAGGCTCGTACCTGTTTCTTGCTGTTGGGACGTGGCCAACTCTGTATGGCCTCGACTTTATTGGGGTTTTATCACCCCCCTCCCAATAGTGTACCCAAGATATTTGGCCTCCTTCTGTCCAATGGTACACTTCTTTGGATTGGCCGTAAACCCAGCTTCCCGGATAGAGTCTAGGACTGCTTGTACTTTCAGCAAATGTGAGACCCAGTCTGTGCTATGGATAATCACATCATCCAGGTAAGCTGCAGCATATTTCTGATGGGGCCTCAGAATCTTATCCATTTTCCGCTGGAATGTTGCCGGTGCATTCTGTAACCCAAACAGCATTCTCTTATATTGGAATGCCCCATCTGGGGTTACAAACGCAGTTTTCTCCTTGGCCGACTCGGCCAGGGGAATTTGCCAATACCCTTTGGTGAGATCAAGAGTTGTCATCTATCGGGCTGTTCCCAGCCGGTCAATCAACTCATCTATACGCAGCATGGGGTAGGTGTCAAATTTTGTAACTTTATTTAATTGTCGAAAATCGTTACAAAACCGCCAGCTCCCATCAGGTTTGGGCACTAGTACGATAGGACTGGACCAGTCACTCTGGGACTCCTCTATCACACCCAATTCCAACATCCTTTGAACCTCCCCACGTATTGCCTCCCGTCGGGCCTCTGGTATTCTATAAGGTTTTAGTTTTACCCTTTCTCCTGGCGGGGTGATAATGTCATGCTCTACGCCAGATGTTTGTCCCGGAAGCTCAGAGAAAATCTCTTTGTTACGAAGTACAAACTCTTTAACCTCCTGTTGTTGGGGTTTCGATAAGGTGTCTGCTATTCCAACCTCAGGAACTAAGCAATCAGGCTGTACTTGTGACAAAGTCTCTACGACTAGGGATTCCCTATCCCTCCAGGCTTTCAGCAGATTGACGTGATAGATCTGCTCCGGCTTTCGCCTTCCTGGCTGTCTAACCCTATAGTTCACCTCACTAATTTTTTAAATTACTTCATATGGACCTTGCCATTTGGCCAGAAATTTGCTTTTAACCGTAGGGACTAGCACCAAGACCCTATCCCCCGGGGAAAAAGTACGGGTCTTGGCCCCACGGTTGTACACTCTCTGCTGTGCTAACTGCGCTTGGGTTAAATGTTCCTTTACGATTGGCATAACCTGTGCAATTCTATCTTGCATCAGGGCGACATGCTCAATCACACTCCTGTGAGGAGAACTCTCATTTTCCCAAGTTTCCTTGGCGATATCCAGCAGCCCTCTTGGGTGTCTCCCATAGAGCAACTCGAAGGGTGAGAAACCCGTAGAGGATTGGGGTACTTCCCTAATGGCAAACATTAGATAGGGTATTAGACAGTCCCAATTCTTTCCATCTCTATCCACCACCTTCTTTAACATTTGTTTAAGGGTTTTGTTGAATCTTTCAACCAACCCATCTGTTTGGGGGTGATACACAGATGTACGCAATTGCGTCACTTTGTACAACTTGCATAATTCTTTCATAACCCAGGACATAAAGGGTGTACCTTGGTCCGTAAGCAGTTCCTTACAAATACCCACGCGGCTAAAAACAAGAGATAGCTCTTTGGCTATGGTTTTGGCCGAGGTATTTCGGAGAGGAATTGCTTCCGGATAACGGGTGGCATAGTCCAATATAACCAAAATGTACTGATGCCCCCTGGCGGACTTCATTATCGGACCTACCAAATCCATTGCGATCCTTTCAAAGGGGACCTCAATGATAGGAAGAGGTACCAGCGGGTTACGGAAATGTGGCATAGGTGCCGACTTCTGACACACAGGGCAGGAGGAACAATAATTTTCTATTTCCTTCATGACCCCAGGCCAATAGAATCTCTGCAATATCCTCTCTCTGGTTTTCTCTGTCCCCAGATGACCTCCCAGAATGTGCCCATGAGCCAATTCTAACACCAACTTCCTGTAAGGTTTGGGCACTACAAGTTGCTCAATGGTTTCTTCTGCCCTTTGAGCCACTCGATACAGCAGGTCCCTTTCCATAGTGAAGTAAGGATAAGTGCAAGTCTTATCTGGGTTCACTAACTCGCCATCTATTTTCACCACATTTTCCCGTGCCTTTATTAGGGTGGGGTCTTTTAACTGTTCTGTGGCAAAATTTTCCCTGTGAACCTCAAGATCCGAAAACTCCACAGACGGCATGTTTTCATCTGAGGATGTCCCCAGTTTCTCGAGTTTCCCCCGCCAATACCGACAAGGGAAATTCAGGAGAGTCCTCACCACTCCCAGAGGAATTCTGGTCATCTTCCTGGTTTATAGGGGCACCAGTGGGGGGCTCAGGACAATCCCAGAGTTCCCAGAATTTTGGAAAATCCCTTCCCACAATAGCATCATGTGGTAAGTGAGACACTAACCCCACCTGATGAGAGAGGTTACCTTTGGGGGTCTCAAAAAACACTGAAGTTACAGGATACTCTCGGGTGTCCCCATGCACACAAATAACAGCCACCCTGTTCTTCCCAGCGACCTCTGTAGTAACTAATTCAGCTTTTATCAATGTTACCAGGCTACCTGAATCCAGCAACACATCAACATTTCTACCATTAATACACATTTTACATAAATGTTTCTCAGGTCCCCGAATGGCAGTGCATGTAACTGTCGCAAACAGCGACTGATGTCTCTCCCTTATAAAGTCACATTGCATAGGCTCATCCACAACGGGGCAATTGGCTGCAATATGTCCCTCTTGCCGGCAGCGGTAGCAAATAATCTTTTTCGCTGTCTCTTGCAGCATGGGCTTCCTGGGCTGCTCCCGCCAGACCTTAGGTAGAACTCCCACCCTCTCACTCTCTCCACCCTCACCCCTTGGAGTCATCTTACCCGCCACTGGGGATGATCTGGTCTTAGGGTGGAAAGTCCGTGAGTCCCTGGAAGAGGTGGTCAGGTTCTCTGTAGCCAAGTACCTCTCAACCAGATCCACAAGTTTATCTGCATTTTCTGGGTCTCCATGGCTTACCCATTTTTGGATGGCAGTAGGAAGAGCTCTCAGGAAACGATCCATAACAACACGTTCCACAATGTTTCGTGCGGTCAAAGTCTCTGGCTGCAGCCACTTCCTGCTCAGGTGAATGAGATCATACATTTGAGACCTGGGGGGTTTTCCAACCTGAAAAGTCCAATTATGCACACGCTGAGCCCAGACGGCCAGGGTGACACCCAGCCGTGCCAATATTTCTGTTTTTAGCACCACATAGTCTTTTGCTTGGTCAGGCTCTAGGTCATAATAAGCTTTCTGCGATTCCCCAGTTACCAGAGGGGCCACCAGTCCAGCCCATTGCTCCTTAGGCCACTTTTCCCTTTCAGCAGTCCTTTCAAATGTGGTCAAAAACGCCTCCGGATCATCCTCTCCAGTCATTTTTGTCAATAAACGGCTCACACCAAAGGATGCGGTATTATTGTAACCACTTGCTTCATTGGTCTGCGGACGTTGCTGTATTAATGTCTCTATTTTCTGTTGAAAATTCTGCTCTTGCTTCTGCAACAGGTCTATGAAGCGGGCTTCAGATTGCTGCTGGGCTTGTTGCTGAGCTTCCAGACTCTGCAGGTGAGCTTTCTGCTGGGCTGCAAGGCTCTGTTGTTGAGCTGCAAGGCTCTTTTGTAAAGCCGCATTTGTTTGCTGCTGATTTGCATTTGCTAGAGCCAGCTGTCTCAGTATCTCCTCCATGCTGGCCTTTAAAAAAAATGAAAAAAAACTGCCAAAATTCTCCACCAACTGTGAGGGGTTAGCTCGGCAGCGGGTGTGTGTGACCCCCTGGATGGGTTCACAACACAAAATCAGGCACAGCAGACAGCGTTGTAGGTACAAAAAACAAAAGATGCGGTTTATTTATGCTACATGCAGTGATACATATAACAGCCAAACAAAAATAAAACATGAAAATAAATCCTGGTCAGCTTGACCTCTAACTACACACTTAGATTCCCTGTCTACAACTGAGTGCAGCCTTGTGCTGCACCAGTCCCTGTCTCTGTTGTAGAGGTTTGCCACACAGGCGTTAACTCACCGCACAGAACAGATATCACACTCCCCAGTCTATACAACACAAAACTGGTTCCAGGATGGAGCATCTCCCTAAGCATGCTGGGGTTTTTTGTAGAGGTCTTAATGAGCCCACTTACTTCAGCTGGGCTCATTAACTCTTCCCCTCTAATTGTAAAAGTCTGCATAAAGCCTGAATCTAGGGCACACATATATCCCATCCTGGATACAACCAGGTGACTTTACCTGCGTGCTGCCACAATATATATATATGTTAGACTGCTTTCAGCTATACAGTTGTGCTCATAAGTTTACATACCCTGGCAGAATTTATGATTTTTATTTTTAAGAGAATATGAATGGTTATTATTATATTATTATTATGCAGGTTTTATATAGCTCCAACAGTTTGCACAGAGCTTTACAACATGAGGGCAGACATTACGGTTACATTAAAATTTGGTACAAGAGGAATCAGAGGGCCCTGCTTGTTAGAGCTTACAATCTAAAAAATAACACTTGCATTTGGCTGAAGCCATTTATTATCAATCAAATGTGTTTACTGTTTTTAAATCATAATGGCAACAGAAACTACTAACTACTCACCAAATGACCTTGATTAAAAGTTTACATATCCCAGTTCTTAATACTGTGTATTGCCCCCTTTAACATCAATGACAGCTTGAAGTCTTTTGCGGTATTTGTGGATGAGACTCTTTATCTACTCAGATGGTAAAGCTGCCTATTCCTCTTGGCAAAAAGCCTCCAGTTCCTGTAAATTCTTGGGCTGTCTTGCATAAACTGCATGTTTGAGATCTCCCCAGAGTGGCTCAATGATATTGAGGTCAGGAGACTGAGATTGCCACTCCAGAACTTACTTTATTCTGCTGTAGCCAATGACAGGTCGATTTGGCCTTGTGTTTTGGATCATTGTCATGTTTGAATGTCCAATTACGTCCCATGTGCTTCCTGGCTGATGAATGCAAATGTTCCTCCACCATTTTTTGATAACATACTGCATTCATCTCGCCATCAATTTTGACCAAATTTCCTGTGATTTTGTAGCTAAAATATCAGCGATCCAACTCCATGTTTCACAGGAGGAATAGTGTACCTTTCATCATAGGCCTTGTTGACTCCTCTCCAAATGCAGCATTTATGGTTGTGGCCAAAAAGCTCAATTTTGGTCTCATCACTCCAAATGACTTTGTGCCAGAAGGTTTGAGGCTTGACTCTGTGCTGTTTGGCGTATTGTAAGTGGGATACTTTGTGGCATTTGCATAGTAATGGCTTTCTTCTGGCGGCTCGACTATGCAGCCCATCTTTCTCCAAGTGCCTCCTTATTGTGCACCAAATGTTTTCAAAGATTCCTGTATTTCCCCTTAAGTTATTTGTGGATTTTTCATTGCATCACGAACAATTTTCCTGGCGGTTGTGGCTCAAATTTTAGGTGGTCTACCTGACCATGGTTTGGTTTCAACAGAACCCCTCATTTTCCACTTCTTGATTAGAATTTGAACACTGCTAATTGGCATTCTCAATTCCTTGGATAACTTTTTATATTCCTTTCCTGTTTTATACAGTTCAATTACCTTTTCCTGCAGATCCTTTGATAATTCGTTTGCTTTCCCCATGAGAATACAGAAACGTCCGTGCAGCACTGGATGAGAGATGCAAGGGTCTGTCAGGAGTCCAGAAACTCATTGACCTTTTATACACACACACTAATTACAAGCAAACAGATCACAGGTCAGGATGGTTACCTTTAACAACCATTCAAACCCCTTTGTGTCAACTTGTGTGCATGTTATCAGCATAAAATTTACCAGGATATGCAAACGTTTGATCAGGGTCATTTGGGTAGTTTCTGATGCCATATGATTTAAAAAGAGTAAACACAGTTGATTGATAATAAATTGCTTCAGCCAAACACTAACCATGAGTGAAAGAATTTTTGTGTTATCATTCATATTCTCTAAAAAATGGCCAAGAAATCATATATATATATACACGGTGTATATGTATATATTTTAATACATTGCCTGCACTGTTTATATAGTCTACACTGCACTGCACTGTTTATATAGTCTACACTTCCACAGATCACACTACATATGGCCGCTGTGTAAGCAGCCTTATATAGTGTGGGGCATGAACTTAGCCCCCTGAGCCATGATTAGCCAAAGGCATTGCCTTTGGCCAATTATGGCTCTCACAGCAGATCAGGCTGTAATTGGCCAAAGCATGCAGGTCAGGTGCATGCAGGTCAGCAGCCGTCAATGTACTGCGATCTCACAATGCATTATGGGGCACTCCGCAGAGCTCACATTTGCTGTGAACGTCCCATATGTTTGGTTTGTTTGTGAACAAACGAACGCCCGATGTTCGAGTCAAACTTACGTTCCATTCGAACATCGAGACCATACCTACTTACAAGAAAGAGTTTACTACCACTTTAGAGATGAAAATCTGTGGGAAACCTTGCATTTCTTCTTCAGGATTTATGCATTATGTATAAAGCCAGAAGAAGGTATTTAAGTTATCCCAAATACTTAATGTAATAACTTAAGTTAGTCAAAGATGGATATCACCTAAATTCCAAACTTTCTGTATTAATCAGTGGCTAACATAGTACAGTACTCTACTACTGCTAAAAGCAAGAATAACAAATTAAACATTTTCTCACACCATTTTATTAAATGATTCCATCCAGAGTGCACCTTAACACTCATGGGCTATGATCTTTTTTTTTTTTTTTTATTCTACTTGCTGCTAAAATGTCAATTGCAAGGATATAGAAAACTTCAGTGGTTCATTTTAAATCAGTTAAACACAAAATATCCTGGATTATGTCCCATAAAACAATTAGACCCCTTTCACACCACACCGCCCATAGCGTGGGCCGTAAAACGCTGCTATTTTTAGCGGTGGCTTACCGCCGGATTTGCGGTGGATTTGCGGCGCATTTCGACCGCTAGCGGGGCACTTTTACCCCCTGCTAGCGGCTGAGAAAGGGTTAATAGCGGCGTTTTGCCGGCGGTATTACAGCGCTGCCCCATTGATTTCAATGGGGAGCAGCGGTGGAGGAGAACACACCGCTCCTTCACCGCTCCAAAGAAGCTTCTGGCAGGACTTTTCCCTGGCATCCTGCCAGCGCACCGCTGTAGTGTGAAAGCCCTCAGGCTTTCACACTACAAACAATGGTGCAGCTTTTTTTAGGGCGGATTGCAGGCGCTATTTCTAACGCTATAGTACCTGCAAAACTCCCTGGTGTGAAAGGGGTCTAAGTAAGTATATTACAAGATAGTCAACAATATTTTGAAAAGACATGGAACCCCTGGATCAAATTTATTGCCAATATGCCATTGCTGATATGCCACATTCATGTTGGTTATAATCCATTTATGGGCAATGAAACACTGCATACTGCTTATCCTTGGAGATACATGATACAATTTTCTTGTTCAATTTCCTTTAGATTTACCTTCAAGCATGTAGTGCAAGGGCCTGGCTGATTGCGTACAAATTGAAATGTTTAGGTTTGACCTCATATTATATGGTTTTGGTAAACCTAAAGGAAAATTGTACAAGAGAATTGTATAATGTATACTGTATGGACAGCCTTAAGGCTCGTACATACTATCAGAATAGAAAGAAAATCAGGCGAACATTTTCGTCCAAAGAATTTGCATACGATTTTTGTATAGTGTGTACACAACTTTTGACAACAGATTCTGAATTGTCGTACGAAAATTCCCGAAGGGACAAACTCCAACATTTTTCTTGTACGGGAACAGAATGAACGATTTCGGTTTATTGTGTACCATTTTTGGATGGTTTTTGTACAAGAAAAATCAGAAAAGAAAGATTGCGCATTATCAAAAACAATAAACAACAAAAAGAAGCCCTGGTCGCATGAGAATTTTCCTATAAATTTTCGTTTATCGGTTTCTGATTTGCTGTGAAACAGAGAAAAATCAGACGAATATTCTTATAGTGTGTAAACCACTTTAGTCTTTTTCTTATTACTTTTCTCTCTTATTCTCTCTTTGGTGTACTATCCTTAACCACCTCAATACTGGGCACTTTCACCTCCTTCCTTCTCAGACCAATTTTCAGCTTTCAGCTCTCTCACACTTTGAATGAGAATTACGTGGTCATGCAGCACTGTACCCAAATGAAATTGTTATAATTTTTTCACACAAATAGATCTTTCTTTTGGTGGTATTTGTTCACAAATGGGGTTTTTATTTTTTACGCTACAAATGAAAAAAGGCAGAAATAAAAAAAAAAAAAAAAAGCATTTGTTTTAGTTTCTGTTATAAAATTTTGCAAATAAGTAATTTCTCTTCATAAATTTTGACCAAAAATTATGCTGCTACATTTCTTTGGTAAAAATAACCCAAATCAGTGTATATTATTTGGTCTGTGTGAAAGTTATAGTCTAAAATCTATGGTAGTAATGACAGATTTTAATTGGCCACCGGCGGTGATGGGGGAATGACAGATATTTTGTGCACTGTGACAGATGTTTTATGGGGACACTGACATGTGTATGGGGACAGGGGTGACAGTGGTGCTTGCTGTACTTTTTGTGGGGGGGATCTGTGATGACCCTCTGTATAAAACCATCCTTACACAGAGAGCTGCCACAGGGCTGCAGCCCCCCCACCCCCCGCACTGAGCTCTGCATGAGCTTGGTTGGGAGAACTGTCACAGAGACACGCGTCTCTGTTTACATTGTGACCGCTGTGATTGGACACAGCCTTCACGTGATCGAGAGAAACAATCACAGCGCCCATATCCCGATCTCTGCTCAGATCACATGATCGAGCACGTGTTCTGATGATATTCCTTGATGTCCACTCAGAACTCGGCCGTTTATGTACAGTGTCCGGGTGGGAAGTGGTTAAAGTGCCACTAAAGGCAAAAGAGTAAGGGATGGTTATACCCCTGTCAGGTTTTTTTTGCCACATGTGTCCAGATGAGGCGATTTCCCTACACTTCCTGTTTTCTGTAACAAAAACAGAAAGTGAGAGGAAATCCCTGCAAAGTGAGGGTATCATCCAAAAGGAAAAAGGGGGGGGGGGGGAAGTGATGTTACACAAACAAATTAAATAAATAAATGAAAGCATAGAGTAGTCTGCACTGGAAAAAAAAGGTAAAATCTAAGAAGAGCATGAGGGTTAATCATGGGTTAAACAAGAAAAAATTGTTTGAATGGCAAAAAAACACTTCTACTAGACTATGACTAACTACGGTAAAAACTTTATACCAGTTAAGCTAATAAAAGAGTACTTTGAAGACATTCTTTTTTTTTTTCAGATATCCCGTGTTTAAAGCTGATCTACTGAAGACGTCCCTCAAAATAGGAAGAAAAGATTGGTGAAATACACAGATCTCTTTTGACTGTCAATAAGTAGCCTTGCAAAGTAAATCCCTGTTTGATATCACCTTTCAAAACATGAATGGGAACAGGATCACTTTCCTTATATCTTGCAGTGACTTCCAGTTGAACTCTACATGTACCCCTGGGAAAGCTGTTCATCTGAGATCTAATGGAGCCTGGGCATCATGCAGCTTTCAATATATTTTCTAATGAAGTTGTTACTGCTTACCAAATTTAACAGATAATAGTTGGCTGTTTGAATGAGCCAGAATACTGACTTGTATATTATCATTGTGGTCTTTGACTTTATCATTTTAATACTTAGATAGGGCAGCTAATAATTTTGTGTTATGTAAATAGTAATTTTACTGGCTAGATAACGTAGGGAAGATTTTGTATATTTTATGTAAATGATCCTCTAAGAAACTTTTGTCAACTGCTTTAATATTAAACTTTTGCTATGGTGTTACTAGAGTATTCAAAGGTACATTGCAGTCAAAATTAGAACGCAAACCATGAATTGCAAATAGTGAGCACAACCTACCTGCTGAGTAGGTCACATTTTCCTTCAGACATTTCCCATCATCATCTTTTTTCTCCCCACCCTGTTTTGTCCACAATATTGTGATCGTGGAAAACATGTGCTGGTAAAGCTGATTTTTTTTTTTTTACTGCTTCTCATACACAGAAAACCTGACGTTGAAACAATTTAGTACTAAAGCCCCATACACACTACCTGTTTTTCTGCTGAGTTTTTCCTTCAGATTTACCAAAACCATATAATATGAGGTCAAACTTTAGGAGTTTCAATGTGTATGCAATCAGGCAGGCCCTTGCACTACATGGTTTTGGCAAACCTGAAGGAAAAAATCAGCAGAAAATCTGATTGTGTGTATGGGGCATAAGAGTTTCCTCACAGCCAACAATCAGATTCAAACCTTCCTGGTGATTCAGGACGCATAGGGAGAAAGGGGGTTGCACAGCACATGCTTCAGGAATTATACCACTACTTCCCTCCTACCTCCCTTATATAGGGTTGTAGGACCCTTTAGTGCCTTCCATACAAGCATTTGAGAATATACAGCAAAAAGCCATCTAACAGATTCTTCCAATCACGCAATGCATTGTGGATGGACTGATCTCCCCCTCTAACTATTGTATTCTGACAGCCGGAGCTGGCAATTTTTTTTTTTGCACTTGCCAAACAGATATAATGAAATGCTTTCAATAGTATATTTAACAGACCATATGGGAGCAAATAAAAAAAAAAAGTGCATATACTTCAAGAACTGGTAAGCTGCAATATAGTGCTGTAGAAAAATTTGCACCTTTCCTGATTTTTTTTTACAAATTTGTCACACCTTAATGATTCAGATCATCCAACAAATTGTAATATTACACAAAGATTACCTGAGTAAATACAAATGCATTTTTTTAAATTATCATTTATTTTATTAAGAGAAAAAAAGCTGTCCAAACTTGCCTGGTCCTATATGAAACTGAACTGTGATTAACCACATTTTTTGAAAAGCAAAGTTAAATTTTACTTGTCACATCCAGGCCTGTTTACTGCCAGACCTGTTGAATATAGAAACCACATAAATAGAAGCTGTCTGGCAAAGTGAAGCATGATAAAAGATCTTGAAGAGCAACATATCATGCCACGATCTAAAGAAATTTAAGAACAGGTGCAAAACAAAGTAATTGACATGTATCAGTTTGGAAAGGGTTACAAAACCATTTCTAAGGCTTTGAGACTCCAGTGAACCACGGTCCATTATTCACAAATGGAGAAAACTTAGAAAAGTGGTGAACCTTCCCAGAAGTGGCCAGCCTACCAAAATTACTCCAAGAGCACAACAACTCATCCAGGAGGTCCTTAACCCTTTTGCTGCCAGGCTCTGTGCTCCATTTTGTACACTGTGGCCAGACCATTTTTGCAATTTTTTCTTTGCTTTTTTATTTTTGAGCGGCAGAGGAGGGATGCCGGCTGATGGGGACTCTGGGGGATCCGGTTTGCGGGTGGGTTGGATTAGGTGGAGGGAGGGGGATCAGTGCTGGGGGGGAAGAAGGGGGTCGAAGGGGATAGTAAATGAGAAGGCGGCAGTTTAGGATGAAATGCAGCAGCAGGGGTGGAGTGGCAGGGGACAGGGAATCGGTGGGGGGGGGGGGCAGTCACATTTAGGGTTAATAACTCTGATCAGCGGGTTGTAATCTGCTGATCAGAGTTATAGAATTATTCAGCAGAGTGTGCCAAACAAGTCTGATTTAAGCTTATGGTCATTGAAGTGACCATAAGCTTATAGGAGAGGGAGAAATGAGGTCTGTACGCCGGAGCAGGCAATCTCCCAAGGATTGGCTGCTCCACACATTGAGCATGCTGAAGTCATGTGGTGACTTTCCTGGGTTTTGACTGGATGTTAGTGATCATGGGGCATAATCCATGGGACCAGCAGAAGTTCACTGTAATAAATATCGATGCCTGGCCAAGGGGTGTGTAGAGGTGGGCGGGGAGTCTACTGACATCACAACTCCACCCACCGAGCCCTGAACAGCAGACCTGCCCACAGAATCCAGTGTATTGCAGGGCTCCAAATGTTTAAAGGGGAGATATTTGACAGGTAAGGATACACACACAGAAGGCATGTATATCCTTAATGACAGTAATTTAGAAATGATGAGAGTGGGTTTACATCCACTTTGAGGTCAGTGTTCATAAATGGCAAAAATGGCATTGATGGGAGAGTTCCAAGGCGAAAGTCACTGCTTACCATAAAGAACACAAAGGCTTGTCTCACATTTGCCAAAAATGATCTTGATTTTCGAAGATTTTTTGGCAAATATTCTGTGGACTGAGGAGACAAAAGTTTAACTTTTTGGAAGGTGTGCGTACCGTTACATCTGGCATAAAACTTCCACAGCATTTCATAAAAAGTACATCATACCAACAGTCAAAC
Source organism: Lithobates pipiens (assembly GCF_037356315.1). NCBI lineage: Eukaryota > Metazoa > Chordata > Amphibia > Anura > Ranidae > Lithobates > Lithobates pipiens. The sequence goes on from NW_027507718.1 coordinate 73,824,241, forward strand.
ATGGTGGTGGTAGTGTGCTGGTCTGGGGCAGCTTTGCAGCTTCAGGACCTGGATGACTTGCCATAATTGATGGAACCATGAATTCTGTGTTCTACCAGAAAATCCTTAAGGAGATGATGACCTCAAGCTCAAGTGCACGTGTTTTATGCAGCAGGACAATAATTCAAAACACACCAGCAAGTCCACCTCTGGCTCAAAAAAACCTCAAGATGAAGGTTTTGGAATAGCCTAGTCAAAGTTCGGACTGAAACCCAATTGAGATCTTGTGGCATAACCTTAAACAGGCTGTTCATGCTCGAAAATCCTCCAGTGTGGCTGAATTAAAACAATTCTGCAAAGAAAAATGGGCCAAAATTCCTCCACAGCGATGTGAAAGACTCAGTGCCAGTTAAAATTAAACACTTGATTGCAGTTGTTGCCGCCAAGGGTGGCACAACCAGTTTTTGGTTCAGGGAGCAATTGCTTTTTTACATAGGGCCAGACAGATTTAAACAGCTTTTTCGAGATCATCATTTAAAAACTGCATTTTGTATTTACTTGGGTTATTTTTGTGCAATATTAAAATGTGTTTGATGATCTGAATCGTTTAAATGTGACAAATATGCAGAAAAATGCAGATAGGTGGCAAGTATTTTTATGGACACTCGGGAAAACTATTGTCACTGGCCAAACCAAAAAAAAACTGATATGGTTTGGTCAGAGAATGGATTTGTGCTGTCAAGAGAAACTAAAAATAGTATTTTTTCAGAAATGCTTTGAGAAATAAGTTTAATACCAGAAAAATATATTGAGTTTGGTGATCAGAAAAGTTTTGTAAAATTAACCCGAATGTCATGCATTGCAGCTTTAAAACATGATGTTTTGTTCAGTAAACATTTGTGTCATGCTATTTCAGTTTATGTATGGAGTTCTAAATAAAAAATGATTTAGATCAATAGAAGAACAGATAAATTAATATATTAAATGATAGATGGAGATATAAACTACACCTGTGTCTGTATAAGAATGTAACTAATATCTGTTAAAGTATGCATATCACATTCACACTCTAGCTGCATAAAATAAAAGCAGACTATGAGAATAACACATCCAAATTTTTCATCTGCATATTCCAGCTATAACTGCTATGTGCTGTCTGTATGAGACATTAGTGACATATTCTGACATATTGACTGTCAAAACCTCAGCTGAAAGGACAGCTTCAATTATGCATCTTTTCTAGGCTAGAGAAACGCGAAAATATTTCTTACCTTCGTTTTACGCCATCTTCTCCATTATTAGAACTGGCGGCGATCATTGGTTTACCAATATAATATAAAGTGGTACTTATATAAGGATTGTTAGCTGTGTTTGGTGTAGACTTTTTAATGTTCTGTCAGAATGTTTATACTGAAAGATTAAAATAATATTATATTTATGGAATTATGCAAACATCTATGTTTCAGGAGATTTTTACATTTTCCCACAAATACAATCAAGTCATTACAATCAAGCTATTTTGAAGACAAGCGATAACAACCATATGCTCAAAACATATATTTATTAACTAAAAATTCAGTGTAAAATAATATCAGGTATATTTGGTGATAATACAAATATTGATATACTTTCAAATATCAAAGATATATGATGATACAGATGATAACCACATTTCTACACAAGCTCTTATTACAAAATACCATATTTCAATACTTGAATGATAACTTGGTAACTTAGTAATTAGCTTCCGACATATGTAAATAACTAGGTGTTGACTTTAGCACTGTGATTCCTTCTCAAAACAAACAGACCTTCAAACTTTCACTTTAAAATGCACAGACAAAATGTAATGAACCTATTTTTTTTAAACACATATCATGGCAAAACCATTGGACAGACTTTGGTCTTAGCTTTGTAGAGACAGACAAAAATGTGTATGTCCCTTAATATTTGGAATATAATTATATCATGCTGCAGGTAGAAATAACACGACTCCAAATTTCTAGGCCACATTATTAAATGGTGATGTTTTCTATATGTCAAAACAATTCAATTACCAACAGGTAAAGTAAACAGATTAATACTTTACCAGTGCTTAAGAATTCTGTTGTTTTGAGAAGCATCAAGTTGGGGTTCCCAAGGACTTTTTACAACCTCCTACATCTTTGCGCTATCAAGATCTCAACACCCTCTTGCCTTCCAGGATTCATTCAGTCCCCTCCAAACTTCCTCCAATCTCCTCTCTCTGCTATGTGTGACCACTTATATCCCACCTAAAAATTGTGTGTGTGTGTCACTACTACATAATGGATGGTGTAAAATGATGGGTTGTTTCCACATTACTATGACAACCACATTGGGACGGCCATCTTGGGCTCTTAATATTTTCACCACCAGGGGGCAGTGTAGTATTAAATTGATTTTAATTTGTCAGAAATCAATCTTAATGTAACTTTTAACTTTGGACTTATCAGAAAATGATTAATTGTCTAAAGTTGACACTCATGTGTCAATTTCCTCCAGACATAGTGGCGATTCCTAAAATGTAATACTTTAAGAAAATAAACCCACACTCATTGGAATGTAACCCAGTGTTTATATTTCACAAATTCAGCTTCTATACTTTCAACCTTTTCATAGGATCCCATATTTATAACCCTTATTATAAGAAGATATGTATTAATAAATATCCATACAATACATTATATAGATTACATTACATTACATACAATAATTATGAAAATATAATGAAAATGTATTATTAAAATACATAAACCAATACATGTAAAATTATTTGCTTAATTACTGCAATATAACAAACTTATATATGTATTGAGGATTATTGTTAACATGATTGTTATGCAATACATAATACAAGATGTTTAATTTGTGAATAAGACTTCTCTTGTTGCTCAATCCCGGAAACAAAAATTTAGGTCTGTGAGCTCATGGTTCCCTTATCTTGTTTATTTTACTAATAACCTCTAATTTACGATCTGGGATAAAAATACATATAAGGCTAACACAGCCTCCTTGTGAGGCACTCTTGAAAAATCATGCACTCAGATTCAACTTTAGAGAGAGAAGAGAAGAAAATTTTTTTAAATGGTTTCTCTCATGTGCACAAAAATAGGGGTAAAAATAATATGATATTCAAAGTGTCATGGTTATGCAGTGATCTTCCTGTGTTTGCTTACCTCCCCTCATGTGTTCAGACTAAGAGGCCAGCCACTTCCACCTGGTGGTTTTTATAACCTCTCCTCTAAGCATGGCTCCACCCCAGGCCCTATCAGGGAGCCCTATATTAACCTGTGCACTGCAGGCCATCAGTGCTGATCAACCATTGTGTATTCCTTTGTGTGTTTGGCTTCCTGTTACCTGCCGTGTGCTCTTCTGTTGTTCCGTTAACGACTTTGGCGTGTCTTTGACTATCCCTGTTTGCCTGTGAGCCTGACCTTTTGGTGTGTCCCTGACTACTTCTGTCTGCTTGTGGCGCCGACCTTGCCTTTGTCCCTCACCATCCCTATCCTCCTGTTGCCTTCTGTGGGTGTGAGCTGGGGGACCCTGGGGGTCGCGACCTGGAGCCAGTTGCAGCCAAGTCCATCCTCACCACTCGAGGCTCTGGTGAACACCTGCTGGCTCTTAGACTCCGCGCCCCAGGGAATCTTACGCTCTAACCCCGGTGGGACCTGTCTCCTGTCCGCAGCAGTCAGCCGTAGGGTCCACAACCTTGCGGTGCACTCCTGATCCCTACGGTGTGCATCTGTCACCTCGCCTTAAGGTGACCTGACACAAAGGCTTTCTATATTCTTCAAACCTCAATAGTTCTGACGCTTTAATTGTTAAAGTTTTTCCTAATGATTGAAAGAATTATGGTACATGGATGTTAATTTTTGTATAATCTTTTTTATAAAAATAGAAATACAATAAAACTGCTTAAGGGTGGGTGTGAGCGGAAGTTGCCCTGTATGGAAGCCTGCACTCTTAGCTCTCCACCAGCCCACAGCTCTGCAGCCTCTTAAGGGGATTTTCTGTGCTTGTATATGGGTGGACCCAGGAGAACCTGCTCCTCCAAAGCCAGAGGATTGTCCCAGCCTCCTCCCGACTCTTCTGCGACCTTCTGAGGGTATTTCTAGCCACCCTCCATGCAACTCGGTGGGGCGGACAAGATGGCGTTGGCCTCCTCCACCTCCTCAATGCAGTCTCTGCAATTGCCGGGCTCCCAGTCTCCAACCCATCCACGGGGCCCATCCTGACTCTGCATGGGGATCAACCGGTCTGCATCCTTTGGCTCCAGGAGAGGTGAATCTACTCTCGCTCCACACCTCTCAGGCAGTGCCGCCATATGAACTACAGCATGCTCTACTAGGCCTCACTGCAGCCGCATACACACAGTGCTCTGAGGCCTTCCTGCGGCTGCTGCGCACGACCTTGGATTCGGGCCTGTCTGCAGGAAGCAGTGGCTCCCCTGCCCCCTCTTTGCCTGATCCTGAGGACACTCGGGCCCCAGGACCCTCGCAGGCAGGGCAATATGGAGGACACATGCCTCAGCAGGCATGCCACCCTGCCCCTGCTACCCCTCAGCCACAGAGACAGTCTCGCCCTAGCGACCCCAGGTTTAAAGAAAGGGGGTAGACCGCACAATCTCTTATGCCCAGGTAGCCAGCTCCACGACCTTGGCCCATATGGAGGGGCAGGTAGACAGCCCTGGGCGCTGGCACAGAACCCGCCCCCCCCCACACCCACAACAGGAACCCTCTTCATTGCACCTTTCACAGCATCAATTGGGGACAGACCCCCGCTACCTGCAGAACCCCCCCAGGCAGGCTTACTTCCAAGCCATGCCAACTAAAGGGGATTGTAAGCTGCTTATTGAGGAGGTTAAGCCTGCCTGCCGAGCCGAAGTTCAAGTTCTTCACACTAATTTTAAACATCTCTTGGATAGAGTGGAGATGGTGGAGGAGGAAATACAAGAAACCAAGCTGGCAGTACACTGCACTCAACTACAAGGAGCTGACCACCGTATGATGCTCAGAGATGTGCAGCGCCACCTGGAGGATCTGGATAATAGAAAAAAACAGAAACAACATTCGTGTCAGATTCCTGCCCGAATCGGAGGGACCTGAAGACTTGTATGACACCCTGCAAACCCTATTCTACGACCTCCTGGGTGAACCCTCGAATAAATCCATCAAGATGGATCGGGCACACCATGCCCTACGTCCCAAGGGACCTGCTTGCAGACTACGTGGTGTCATTTGCAGGATCCACTCCTAAATCCTAAAAGAGGACATCATGCATAAGGCCCGCACTATCAGGAAGATGTTCTTTGGCAATGCAACGATATAGCTGTACCCGGACCCCCCTTGGATCATCTTACAGAAATGCAGATTTCTCCAATCCCTCCTCCTTTCGCTACAGGAAAACAACATAGTCTACCGTTGGGGTTTCCCTTTCAGCCCGCCGGCAAGGAAAATCAGCAGTGTTACGCTAACCTATGGAGATCCCTGTCTCCTGCCTTCAAGAATGGGACTTGGTGGCCACACCTCTGCCACCACCTTCGGTTTGACAGAAGGTCCCCCCGACCAAACGTTCCCAAGGCCAGGACTCCCCCCGCAGACCTGCTAAACCTAAACATTGCTGATGGCTGTAGGTCCCTTCTTCCTTGACAGCCATGATTATGGTGTGTACACTTATTTTTTTGACTCTCCTGATCCATCCATCAGCCTTATTTGCAATCCCCTTAGGCCTCCTGCCCGTTATCTGTTTTGTTCATTGGGCACTTCCTACCGAAGACTTGAGAGTGGTAACCTTCCCGATCACTAGTTTCCCCATAGGTTTACCCTACTAGAGTTCCTTTGTTACCCTACTGTGGAATCTGATTATCGATCACTACAGTTCTCTATGTCCGCCCGGCCTGGTTCCTTCTTTTGGGCCCTGATCGGGAGGACTTATTGGAACTTATTGAGCCCCATGCAGTACGGACCGCTTGGGGCTTCATTGCACTGTTTATTTTTTACTTCTATGTCTCTAATTAATATGTTTTTCTCTTCTTTTTCTGTTTCTGCTTCCCTCTCCTCTCCCCCCCCACCTCCCAGGCTCGCCACCTGCTCCTGGCGGACATTCAGACCTATTCTGAGAACGGGCATCCTCCCCTCATGGGCACCAAGGCATCTTCATGGCTGGATCGGATGAGTATTTCTAAGTTTGCACATTGCCATGACCATGGCTAAGATTATGTCACTTAATGTCCACGGCTTAAACTCGAATAGGAAAAGACATGTTGCGTTAAGGAAACTCAGGCATTCTGGGGTGGACATTGTCCTGCTTCAGGAAACGCAACTTGAACAAAGGAGACTCCTTCGATTTTGCTTCCAGACAATATCCTCAGACTTTTAACCCCGTAAGCAGGCGGGAGTGGCCATTCTTTTCAAACGTGGTTCCCCCTTCACGTGCTCTGAGTCATTTACATTATCTTACAAGGTCAATGGCAAACGCATGCTGTCACTCTCTGTAGCCTACATACCCCTAACACCCACCAAATCAACTTCCTAAACCAAAGTGTTTGTGCATCTGTTCCAGACACCTAATGAATATCTGATTGTTGGTGGGGATTTTAACTTGTCCCACTCGGTGGTGCTAGATCGCCATGTACTGAACCCTACGGACCCACAAACTCGAGCCACTAGGACCTCAAAACTATTTTGCCATATCACCAGATGTTATGCCCTATTTCGCATTCTTTTCCACCCATCACCGCATGCACTCCCGCATTGACTATTTTTTATCAATAATGCCACCTTCCGCGTTACCAGGGATGCCCAGATCCTACCTATCTCCTGGTCCGACCATGTCCCTGTACTTATGACCCTGGAAATAGGTGCCCCTAATCGCAAACCTTGCCACTAGCAGTTGAATAATTTCCTCCTCCAACACATCCCCTTCAAAATGGAGCTAGAGTCCACATTACAGCACCACTTCCTTGAGAATGATACCCCCTATATCTGCCCTTCCACTCACAAAGCAATTCTCAGAGTGCGCTGTATGGCGATCTCCTCGGCCAAGAAAAAAAGATGCGAAAGCCTCTAAATTACAAGCTGAAAGGGACCTCAGGGCCCTGGAGCTTTGACTACAAACCTCACCGTCCCTGGGCCAAGTGGAGAAGGCACTCCTTAGACTGAAACAAATTTACTATGACAAGGGAAACAAAGCTCACTCCCTGTTAGCATGCAAACTGTCGGAATGCTCCTACATGACTACCCCTCACCAAATAAAAAATAGGGCGGCTGCTTTCTCTCTCACCCTCAAGACATAGCTCATGCCTTTGAGGAGTCCTACACAGCCCTATACAGCGACCCTGGGAGCCCGCATGACCCCCACTCCCCTGACTTGACCGACCGCTTGCACCAGTATCTGGAATGCAGTGGAATCCCCAGAGGAACTGACGGCCACCATCAAGACCCTGCCCACAAATAAATCCCCCAGCCTGAGCGGCCTCCCTTATGAATATTGCAAATCTTAGACATGTGCAATTAGTTTCGTTCCAAATTATTTTTTTAGCGAATTTAGACAAATTAGTTAATTTGGAAATATCCGAATTAACGAAAACCCGTTTGATAAATTTTTCCGAATATTCATAAATTCAAATATTCGAAAATGTGTAAATTTGTACATTCATAAATTTGTACATTTGCACATTCGTAAATGTGTACATTCATAAATTCGTAAATTTGTACATTCATAAATTCGTACATTCATAATTCGTAATTTCGAAAATACGTATATTCGTAAATTCTTACATTCGGACATTCATACATTTGTAAATTTATGCATTTGGAAATTCGGAAATTCGTACATTTGCACATTCATAAATTTGTGCATTCGTAAATTCGTACATTCGGAAATTCATACATTCGTAAATTTGTACATTCGTAAATTTGTACATTTGCACATCCGTAAATTTGTACATACGTACATTCGGAAATTTGTACATTCATAAGTTCGTACATTCCTAATTCTTAATTTCGAAAATACGTACATTCGTACATTCTTACATTCGGACATTCATACATTCCTAAATTTGTGCATTCGGAAATTCGTACATTTGCATATTCATACATTTGTGCATTCGGAAATTCGTACATTTGGAAATTCGTACATTCGGAAATTCGTACATTCAGAAATTTTTTACATTAGTAAATTCGTACTTTTGTAAATTCGTAAATATGAAATAATAATTAACTAATAATAACTTAACTATTACTAACTATTAAATTATAGGTATTATAATTTCCTTTCAAATTTGGCTGTTAGTGAACGTAACAAATACAAATTTATCCGAAGTTATGAATTATCCAAAATAACGAATGCCGCATCCAAACGAATGGAAAGTAATGAATTAATAATAATAAATAGCAATAATAATAATAATAATAATAATAATAAAAACTTTTTATTATTATTATTTATTATTAATTTGTTCTGTTCCATTTGTTTAGTTGCGACATTCGTTATTTCGGATAATTTGTAACTTCAGATAAATTCGTATTCATTACATTCACTAACAGCTAAATTTGAATGGAAATTACAATACCTATAATTTAATAGTTAGTTACTATTTCAGATTTTTGAATTTCCGGGTTTTCGGATTTTTGAATTTCGAATTTCCAAATTTTAATTTATGAATGTACAAATTTACGGATACATTTTTTTTGTAATGTACAAATGTATGAATGTACAAATGTGCGAATGTAAGAATTTACAAATGTATGAATTGTGATCATAACGAATGACCCAAAAAACGAAAAAAAAAAATGAATGAAACGAAAACAAAAGCAAACAATTTTTTTGGCAGTGCACATGTCTAGAATACAATAGTTTCCTATGGGTACTGCTCATAGTATACATGTATGGAGGTGTGCAGCAAAATACAGCTCAAAGGACATGATGTGAATGAGCCCTTCTTTAGTATTAGATTACTGGACAGTGCTCATGGGATATTCCTTCAGTATAATGGAAGGACTGCTCACTGCCACTGCTGGAAGAATGAGGATATGCAACATTCTTCAGTGCGAAGACAGGAAAATGTGTGTGATTTTTATTATAGGCTCTTGTATGTATTTTAATTTCAGGAAATAATAAAAATATATATCTTTATTGCTCTTGTCAGTGGATTAATTTGTCCTCTTAGGAAAATAAAACTATTTAAAGTAATACTAAAGTCTCCATTTTTTTTTTCATTTAAAAAAGACAAATATGTTATACTTACCTGCTCTGTGGAATGGTTTTGCACACAGCAGCCCCCATCCTCCTGGTTCCCCACAGGCTCTCCTGGCCCCTCCTTCCTTCTGAGTGCCCCCCCACAGCAAGCAACTTTCTATGGAGGCACCCGAGCTGCTGCTCTGTGTGTCCATTCGGACACGGAATTGCTTTTTAGCCCCACACAATCTCCTCATTGGCTCACTGACTTTGATTGACAGCAGTGGGAGCCAATGGTGCCATGCTATTGTCTCAGCCAATGAGGAGGGAGAGTCCTCGGCAGCCGAGACTCTCCTGCAACATCGCTGGATCGAGATGGGGCTCAGGTTAGTATTAATGAGCCTACTGCACACAGAAGGATTTTTATCTTAATGCATAGAATGCATTAAAATAAAAAAAACTTTTGACTTTACAACCACTTTAAGTCTGATTTGTTTATATGCAATGGTCAGCAGTGATAGATTCCTTCATCTACACTGCTAGCAAGGTGAGATTTATATAACACGTAAAGGGATTGTAAACCTCAGATATGAAATATGAATAATTTATATGCGTCTATAGTATGTACTTGTCTCAGTTCATCAACATAATCACAAAACATTATTTTTAATCCTCATGCTGCTAGTCTTAGTAAAGAGATGGAAACGTATACCATATTTACCTGTTTTACACTTTTACTTCCTGGTTTCTTGCCTAAGCAAAGGTCACAGTCTTTAGGAGGGGAGGAGGGTTTTTCTTAACTAAGCACACGCCTGCATGCAAGCCTGAGCTAAAGGCAGATGGAATCCAGGAAGTAAATGTTACATGAATCATTGCCCTTGCTCAAGATAGTGATGGCCCGAAATGCTAGGGGGGGCTTTTTCAAAGTTATTTCTCAACAAAATATAGCATAGATAGAGACATGGGTGGATGGATGGATCGGGGGGGGGAGTTTGCTTTGAATATTAAAAATAAATTAAATAGTGTTTTTGGTTTAGTGTAAAGATTGGTACAGCGCTTCCCTAAATGATAAGGGGTTGTCTGGAACTACTCCAATAAATGCCCCAAGACAAAAAATGGGAATGGACTATCTCGGTACCCAGGGATGAAGCGATTGAATATAAAACATTTTTTTATTGTACATAGACAGTTTTAACATATGAGTACATAAAATGATTTAAAAACATTGTTGCATAAAGCAAAAAAGATTATTTTATACAGACTTTATGAGGTAAGAAACCCACAGCGTAGTGGGGCTTCTGAAGATGTAGGTCCAGTTTGGATTCCTCTACATGTTTCGCAATTAAATTTGTTTCCTCAGGGGGAATTGGCCTAGTACATCTAGAGGCAAATACAATTCTTTATTGATATTGTCACAAATTATAAAGATAATAGTTGGCAAAGAGGGAAGGGAAAGGGGGGAGTGGACATTCATACACAATTATTACAAGATACTTGGAGTAAGTTAACCGCTTGCCAACCAGCCGCCGCAGTTGTACTGTGGCAACATGGCTCGGCTGCGCAAATCGCCATCAGGTTACGTCGGTAACATAGACGGCCACTAGGGGGTGCATGTGCACACCCCCTGCTCGTACACGGAGTCAATGTGAGTGCCCGGCGGTCATGATCACGGTCGTGATCGATTGGGGCACACGGAGAACCCGGAAACACCCAGTTTCCGGTTCTCTGAGCGGAGAAGTGACAGATCGTCTGTTCATACAGAGTGAAAAATGGACAGGCTGATCTAATCGGTCCTCTGGTGTGAAAATGGCCTATAGGTGATTGGTGCACACTTTATAAACATTTCAGTTTGTTCATCCTTGTGAATACTTGCTTTAAGGTTTACATTTGCAATCAATTTATAGTGTTATTACAAGTGTGATAAAAATATTCTTATGTCAATGCTCTTGTTGGTATCTACATTTCAGAGGGCTTCTGCATGCCTGTATGAGTTATGTGCAATTTTTATTGTTTAGGGGTTTAGGATGTTATCTAATTGAAGAAAAAAATATACATGGACTTTCTCTGTACCCCATAGATACATACAACAATCACTAATATGAGGGCTCTTAAAAATTTGCAATTTTTAAAACTATTAACCACTTAAGGACCAGGCCTCTTTTTCAGATTTGGTGTTTACAAGTTTAAAACTGTTTTTTTTACTAGAAAATTACTTAGAACCCCCAAACATTATATTTTGTTTTTTTCTAACACCCTAGAGAATAAAATGGCCGTCATTGTAATACTTTTTTTCACATCGTATTTGCGCAGCAGTCTTACAAGTGCACTTTTTTGGAAAAATTCACTTTTTTGAAAAAAAATAAATAAGACAACAGTAAAATTAGCCCAATTATTCTTTATATTGTGAAAGATAATGTTACGCCGAGTAAATTGATACCCAACATGTCATGCTTCAAAATTGTGCCCGCTCGTGGAATAACGTCCAACTTTTACCCAAAAAAATCTCCAGGTTGCATGTTTTGCATTACAGAGGAGGTCTAGGGCAAGAATTATTGCTCTCACTCTACCGATTGCGGCGATACCTCACATGTGTGGTTTGACCACCGTTTTCATATGCGGGCGCTACTCACGTATGCGTTTGCTTCTGTGCGTGAGCTCATCGGGAGGGGGGGGTTTAAAAAAAATGTTTTTCCTTATTTATTTTACTTGATTTTATTTATTTTTACACTTTAAAAAAAAAAAATCACTTTTGATTTTTGTGGATCACTTTTATTCCTATTACAAGGAATGTAAACATCCCTTGTAATATAAAAAAGCATGACAGGTCCTCTTAAATATGAGACCTGGGGTCAAAAAGTCCTCAGATCTCATATTTGGACTTAAATGCAATAAAAAAAAATGTAATTTGGAAAAATTACATTGAAAAAAATGTACCTTTTACGAGGTACATGTGCATGAGGCGGTCCTTAAGTAGTTAAATATAAAAAAGTGCGGAAACTTTTTAGAAGACCCCTCAGACATAGTTACATAGTAGGTGAAGTTGAAAAAAGACACAAGACACAAGTCCATCAAGTCTAACCTATGTATGTGATTTTTTGTCAGTATTACATTGTATATACCTGTATGTTGTGGTCGTTCAGGTGCTTATCGAATAGATTTCATTTGTTCAGATCTACTTGCAAGGTTTCTACATCCTGCAGAGAAGTTATTGCCCTGCTTAGCGTAGTATCATTCGCAAATACAGAGATCGAACTGTTTACCCCATCCTCCAGGTCGTTTATGTACAAATTAAATAGGATTGGTCCCAGGACAGAACCCTAGAGGACCTTACTTTCCACCCCTGACCATTCCAAGTACTCCCCATTTATCACTACCCTCTAAACTCTCCGGTTTTCAGTCCATGTACTCACCCTATGGTCCATGCCAACAAACCTTACTTTGTACAGTAAACATTTATGGGGAACTGTACCAAATGCTTTTGCAAAATCCAGATACACCACATCTACGTGCCTTCCTTTATCTAGATGGCAGCTCACCTCCTCATAGAAGGTTGATAGATTGGTTTGAATGATTCTCCATAAATCCATGATTATTACTGCTAATGATACAATTTTCATTACTAAAATCTTGTATATGGGGGTCATTTACTAAAGGCAAATCCACTTTGCATTACAAGTGCACTTGGAAGTGCAGTCACTGTAGATCTGAGGGGAAGATCTGAAATGTGGAGAAGCACTGCTTATTTTATCATCCAATCATGTGCAAGCTAAAATGCTGTTTGTTATTTTCCTTGCATGCCCCCACAGATCTACAGTGACTGCATTTCCAAGTGCACTTTCACTGCACTTGTAGTGCAAAGTGGATATGCCTTTAGCAAAGAAACCCCATAGTCCTGTATCATCCCCTCCAAAAGCTTGCATAATATTGGTGTTAGGCTGGCTGGTCTGTAATTCCCAGGGATGTATTTTGGCCCTTTTTTAAATATTGGTGCTACATTGGCTTTTCTCCAATTAGCTGGTACCATTCCAGTCAGTAGACTGTCAGTAAAAATTAGGAACAATGTCTGACAATTACTTGACTGAGTACCCTAAGGACCCTCTGGTGCAAGCCATCTGGTCTTGGTGACTTATTAATGTTTTCAAGTTTTTCAAGTCTATTTCTAATGCTGTCCTCTGTTAGCCATGAAGGTGCTTCCTATGATGTGGTGTCAACTGCAGTTTTGGTTACTAAAGCCCCCCAATTCCCTCATGAAGACTGAGAAGAAGAATACATTCGCCATCTCACCATCCTTTGCAACCAGATTCTCTTCCTCGTTCTTTATGGGGCCAATATGGTCTGTCCTCCCTCTTTTACTGTTTATATACTTAAAGAATTTATTGAGATTTTTTTTGCTCTTCTCCGCTATGTGTCTTTCGTTCTCTATCTAGCCGCCCTAATTGCACCCTTACATTTCTTGTTGCATTCTTTGTAAAGTTTGAACACTAATGTTGATCCTGTTCTCCTTTGCTTTTATACGAATTTTTACATTGGAGTTAAACCACCCAGGACTTTCATTCGCTCTTTTAAATTTATTTCCCAATGGGATGCACTGGCTAATGCCCTTATTTAATATGCTCTTAAAGCACACCCATCTCTCCTGTGTTCTTTTTTCCTACAATTTTATCCCAATTAATATCTTCTAGCAAGGTTTGTAGTTTAGGGAAGTTTGCTCTTTTGAAATTCAGTGTCTTTGTATTCCCCATATGTTTCTTATTTGTGTGATTTATACTGAAGTTAATTGACTTGTGATTGCTGTTTCCTAAATTGCCCCTAAATTGCCTCCGTGATCAGGATTGTATTGTTGGTAATCAGTAGGTCTAGTAACGCTTTGTTTCTAGTTGGTGTGTCTACCATCTGACCCATGAAATTGTCATGCAAGACATTTAGGAACTGGTGAGCCTTATGCGGCATACACACGAGCGGAAATTCTGCCAGCAAAAGTCCGATGGACCACGTGTATGCTCCATCGGACTTTTACTGGCGGAATTTCAGCCAGCAAAAGATTGAGAGCATGTTCTTTAATTTTTTGGTCGGAAAAATTTTCGATCAGAAATTCGGTTCGTCTGTACCAATTCTGACGCACAAAATTCCTACGCATGCTCGGAAACAATTCGACGCATGCTGGGAAGCATTGAACTTCATTTTCTGTACGTTACTGTGCTCTTGACGGTCGAAAGTTCAGCAAACTTTTGTGTGACCGTGCGTATGCAAGCCAAGCTTGAACAGAAAAATGGAAATTCCGCTCCTGTGTACGCGGCATTAGACGAATGCGCAGTTCCTTCCACCCAGTCAATGTCTGGATAATTAAAATCCCCCATTATGATGACACTTCCCATCCTTGCCGCTAATCCAAATTGTGATTGGAGGTCCGTCTCCCTCCTCCCTCAGGTTAGGATTCCTATAGCATACGCCCAGTATTACTTTCCCCTTAGTTTCCTCCCTTTGGAGGAACCTCTACCCATAAGGATTCCACCTCCTCCCTAGCTCCATTAGTGATCTCATCTCTCACATTCACTTGTACATTATTCTTGATATACAGGCATACCCCTCTCCCTTTTTTACCCTCTCTATCCCTGTGATAAAGGTAATACCCTTGAATAGTTGCCAGCATGAGAGCGGTTGAACCAAGTCTCTGAAATTCCCACAAAATCGGAATCCTCCTCGTACAACAGTATCTCTAGCTCTCCCATCTTGTCTCCTGGCATTGGTGAACATGCCACGTAGTTTAGACCAGTCGCATACTGTTTTCCCATTTGAGTGTTCCGAGGTTTCAAATAGGACTTGTTGTTACTATACTTACCTCGGTTTTATGTGCTTTAGTCAACCTACCACTAATGCCCTCAATACTACCCTCTGGAATATGTTCAGCGCTGACTATCTCTACCTCTGGACCCTCCCCTCTGGACCCTCCCCCCCTTTACCACCAAGAAGAGGATATTTCGATAGAATTCTCTATCAAAAAGAAAAAAATTGCATTTTCAATTTAAATAGCATGCAGCCCCTGGGGCTCAATGATGAATGTAATTTGTCAGTGTTCCTTGAACCCTAAAGTCTTTGTACTCACGATCGGACTTTCCAACAACAAAATCGTGGAATTTTGTCTGAATGGTGTTGGCTCAAACTTGTCTTGCATACATACGGTCACACAAATGTTAGCCAACAATTCCGAACGTAGTGACGTACGAGACGTACTATGTGTTTTTTCAGATCTTTAGTTCCACCCGTTGGGCTCCTTCTGCTAATATTGTGTTAGTAGAAGTTTTGGGGAGTTTTGATTCGTGCTTTTCTTTTCGCGTTTTTCATTTAGCTCTTTTCAGTTTACGCTTTTCATTTCGTGCTTTTCAGTTAATTTCTGAACAGCCGTTTGACAACCAGACATATTGCGGAATCGGAGGAGGTAAAGTGTTATTTATTATTGGCCATGGCGTTATTGCTTTGGCATTATTTTTTTGGTTGAATAATGATTTGATTTGGTATATTTTCTATATTTTTGGATGCATAGAATGCACTTTTTGGTTAAGATTTATTGGCAGATAGCATGTCTATTTTTCTTTGTTTTAATGCACAGTAAAAAAATTGTGGCTATGCCTTTTACTTCAAATGAATAATACTTGGCTATGCGTTTTACTTCAAATGACAGTTTGGGAGTAGGCAGTTACATTTAAAAAAAATACAATATAAAATTGACAGGAGACACCAACCACCAACATAGTTGTATCTTTGTTCTTAAAAACTACAGGATAATGGTGTTGTGGTAACTTGTACAAATAAAAGAAAACAAAAAAATATATAATATTATTCTTGAAAAAGCCTTTGAAAATTTGCTTGCAATAACTCCATCATATATCACCAACAAAGCAGCTTCATTATTATCCCATTAACAACCATTAACAAAGAAGAGAATTGTGCACTGCATTTGGAGATTTCATAATTTGCCACGTCATGAATGTTAATTCTTCATTACAAACACTAGTTTACAAGACTGATCACTTCTGCTTCTGAGCATGCGTGTTTGTACTTTGGACTTTTGTCTGATGGACTTGTGTACACAGGATCGTAAAATCTGACAACACACATTTAACATGCTAGCCAACATTTGTTGGCAGAAAGTCCGACAACAATTGTCAGATGGAGCATACACACGATCGGATTTTCCGCCAACAGCCTGACATCCAACATTTCACATTGGAAAGTCTGATCGTGTGTACGGGGCTTTAGAGTCCTCTCCTCCTCTTCTTTTGTTCTAATTTTTTAACTTTCCTTCCCCTTTCCCTCTCTTATTCTCTACCCCCCTACTTTTGTACCTTATCCCCTTTTCTTTCCACATCCCCCTTTTCTTTTCCTTCCTCCTCTCCTTTGTTAAAAATCCCCCCCCACTTCCCTTTCACTCCTTTTCATCTCTACTCCCCTCCTCCCCTTGTCCCACCTCAAGGGGAGAGAGGGTGGTCTGTCTAATCCCTATCTTACCCTTACCGTACCCTGAAACCAACTTTACATAGCTGGAAGGTAGCGTGTATATTTTCACTATAGCTGTGTTATTGCGAGTAATTTATCCTTAATACTGTATTATGTGAGGGCATGGACCATCCACCTATCAGTCAACTCCCTCTGTATCGTTCTGCTTCTCTTGGGAGACTTCGTAAGCATTCACGAGACTCCTGAAAACATCCTAGCTGTATGACAGCAATGACACACTGCACTGTTTGTTTAGTGGACACGCTGACTTTCGGGAGAAGGTATCCCCCTATCTCCTATGACTCAGACTTAGCCCCAAGACGGCTGTAATACCTGTTCTGCACCAAAGACCCGGACAAGGCAGATTTTGGACGAATGGTGCAGTGGTGAATTCGAATTTAACCCATTGAGAGCTGTTTATATGCATATACAGTAACCTGTACCCTTTGGAATCCACTAGCCCGTCCCCAGCTGTTACCAACAAGTGGGCAGCCTACGCATTCCCTTATACTCCAGGGGGATCCTCTCACTTCAACTCTGTGCCTAACTTATGTGGACTGTAATATTATTAGGAAAACTGCATGCAAAGTGGGCATTACTCATTTCAAAGGTCGCCTGACTGGAGTCTGAAGCATGGACATTGTATACTAACAAGTACCCAGTTTGGACTATTGAGCGGACTGCCCTGCTGTTTTAGTGCTTCCTTCCAATTATGCCTGAGCTAGGACCCAATATAGAAAACTAGCTGTGCATGATATTTGAGAGGCCTATTTGCCTGTTTGTGGTGGACATATGTGTCCCTAAGACAATTGTCCATTTTTAGATGTATGTGGTGGAGGTTTGGTATATTTATACATTTATAAGTTGTTAGTATTATGTGGATTTTTCAATAAAGAATTTTTTATCTTTAAATACAGCAGTTCCTTTTTGAAGAATTCTTTGGGAATTCTCCTTCCCTCCACTTCTTACCTTTTTAATCCCTGGGGTGACGGTATGTTATGATTACTATGGGGTTTATTCATATTTATAAATTCCTATTCTAGTCCTTCTTATTGGGATGTAGCCCTTGTGTCATCTTTTATATGATTGTTTTGTTGGTTACCCTCCTCATTATGTAAAGTCCGTCCCTTCTATAGAACTCGTGACCAACTGAGAAGTCGGCCCAGTTTTCCAGGAGCCCAAATCCCTTCTTTCTACACCAGCTCCTCAGCCACTTGTTTACTTCCCTAATTTCCCTCTGCCTTTCTGATGTGTCTCGAGGTACCAGTAGTATTTCAGAATACTACCTTGGAGGTCCTTTTCCTCAATTTAGTCCCTAAAATCATTCTTTAGGACACTCCAACTTCCTCTGACTTTGTCATTGGTGCCAACGTGCACCATAACAGCTGGGTCTTCCCCAGCCCCTCCCAGTAATCTATCCACCAGATGTGCCAAACCCGAGTGCCCGGTAGACAGCATACAGTTTGGCGCTTCTGGTCTTTGTCACAGTTTGCCCTCTCTGTCCTTCTAAGAATTGAGTCCCCTACTACCAGAATCTGTCTTTCCTTTCCCTTCGCTTTCCCCCCCCACTCCCACTGGAGGAGTTATTCCCCTGGCGGCTAGGGGAGACACTCGGCTCCAGCAGTGCTGGTCCCTGACTGGTTTTCCCAATGTCACTCAACAGGGCATTCTTATTGGGATGTTCCAGCCCAGGATCGGCCTCCCTAGCACTTTCCCCTCTACCCTTCCTGACTATCACCCGTCTATTCTTTTCTAGTGCCTACACCTCGTTGTCTCCACCTGCCTCTGTGCTGGCCCCTGCCTGGCGGGTATGTTCCCAGCTCTCCTTTAGTATGGAGGGTCTTCTCAGTGTTGGCAGTTGCTTCCCTAGATTCAGAACCTGGGCTTTCAGGGAAACAATGTGCTTACATTTTGCACAGCAGTATTTGCCCTCGATCATATGATCAAGGAAGGTATACATGCCGCAAGATGTACACTGAGTCGATCTCCACACCCGCCGGAATCGCACCTACTAATTTAATGAGGATTAACACAGTCCACGTGCACTCACAGCCCACGTGCACTCACAGGACACCTACACTCACAGTCCACATGCTCTCAGAGCCCATATGTACTCGCAGTCCACGTGCACTCGCAGCCCAGGTGCACACACAGCCCATGTGTACTTACAGTCCATGTGCACTCACAGCCCACGTGCACTTGCAGCCCATGTGTACCCACAGTCCATGTACACACAGCCCATGTGTATTCACAGTGCACTCACAACCCATGTGTACTCACAGTTCACGTGCACTCGCAGCCCATGTGTACCCACAGTCCATGTGCACTCGCAGCCCACGTGGACTGTGAGTACACGTGGGCTGTGAGTGTACTCGCAGCCCACGTGACTCACAGTGCATGTGCACTCGCAGCCCACATGTATTCACTGCCCACGTGCACTCACAACTAGGGATGAGCTGGGTGTTCGACTCAAACGCATGGTGGACTCGAGCACGGGCCGTTCACCTGTT
This sequence comes from Lithobates pipiens, assembly GCF_037356315.1. Taxonomy (NCBI): domain Eukaryota; kingdom Metazoa; phylum Chordata; class Amphibia; order Anura; family Ranidae; genus Lithobates; species Lithobates pipiens. The sequence goes on from NW_027507718.1 coordinate 73,843,422, forward strand.
CAGCGAATTCAGAACTTTGTGGACCGGTCACACCAAATTCGTGTGGCACGAACGGCCCACAATGCACTACGCCATCGCAGTGCATTGCTGGCTCATGCTTGGCCAATCACATTGCCAGCAGCGAGGAGAGTCATAATTGGCCACAGACAGGATGCCTGTGGCCAATTATAGCTCAGGGGGGTTTAGAACACGCCCCACACTATATAAGGCTGCCAGCGCGGCGGCCTTGTGTAGTGTGTTGGCGTGCAGGGAAAGAGTAAGATAGGCAAGGACAGTGTCTTTTTTCTTGGGAACCTAGTGCTGTTACAGTGGGTGTTGTGTGCCTCCTGCACAGTATACACCTGAAGCTACCCCTTATTGCTGGCGTTGTTCTGTTTCTGTAATACAGGCATCTGCAGCAATTAGAGTGGGTGCTGTGTGCCTCCTGCACAGTATACACCGGAAGATATCCCTTATTGCTGGTGTTGTTCTGTTGCATATCTTCAATATTAGCCTTTAAAATTAGCATTTTTGATTTTGAGCATTCGAGTCCCATAGATTTTAATAGGGTTCTAAAGTTCGTACACATTTTTGGTCTATTTGAAGGTTCTGGGGCGAACCGAACCAGGGGGTGTTTCGTTCCTACTCACAACACACAGGTACTCACAGTACTCAGGTACTAACAATACTCACCTACTACACAACACAACACTCAGGTACTTACACACTCAGGTACTCACAGTACACAGGTACTCTCAACACTCACAATACTCAGGTACTCCCAACATTCACAATACACAGGTAATCACAATACACGTTAGTACAATAGTACATTATTAAAAGATCATCCTCTACAATCATGGTGAGCATTTCCCTTGACAACTATACAGGTAGAGATCTGATACCCTAATCCCCGGGAGAGGTACAATACAAGGGAATACAAACTCCAACCATAAATTGATCCTCTAAATGCTTCACAGTGTGAGCCACATCTTCAGGAAACAGATATGGAGGCATAGTTTAATAGTTGATCCACTGCTTGAATGGGAAGAACCTATGCAGAAATTGAAAACGGAACCCAGGCCAGAGCCCTCCCCAGAGGGGACATGGGAGCAAGCCTGTACAGGTGACAAAACGTAAAATCAACATCAGTAAATCAAGACTTGTTCAATCACGCCAAAAGGAGAGGACAGGCAAAAGAGTATATATGCGTATAAAATTTCCTCCAAGCACCCAAAAGCAGTTAACTCTCAGGGTCCAATTAAAAGCAGTATGCCAAATCCATTTCAATAAAGTGTCTCTGATCACTTTTAGCTTGTGTAAGCAGTATGTTGTCAGGGATTCATGTAAATGCTGTAAGTTCAAGAACTCGAAATATATATAACCGCATGGCACGGACAGTATATGTGGCACTGTATAAACAACTTACCGCGCTGAGACCATGCTCCCAGCGTGGTAGCCACATGGCCCAAATGCCCGTCTCTGAGTCCCAGCTTTTAGAACTCTTAAAGGGCTGGGCAACAGGTAGGGGGTTAATGATTCAATTTCATACCATTCGTGATCTTTAGTAACTGACTCAAAACTATATGGAGGGCTTATATTTCAGCAAGGTATTTTATTAAAAGGTAGGGCAAATAAATGACATTGGGTAGTACACAGCTTTATTGTGACATTTTCAAGTCATATTTTGCATAATTTTATAAGCTATCCAAGAAACATGTTGAGTGTGTGGAGGACCTCTCTGTAAGAGCTTTATTGCTTAATCCAACACTGAACAGAATTGTATACAATTTGTTTTTGCACACCAAAATCCATTGATTTTGGGAAAGGTTGATGTATGGTTGATATGTATGTTAACAATGTGTGTCATTTTAACGAATGTATTTTTTAAAATAAACTTTTGATCTTAATTATAACTTTAGTTAAATCCTGCCATAGTTATGGTTATGCACCCTATGCAGTCTTTGGATATCAGATAGTAATCCTCGCAACTTTGGCCAAAATCAGACATCAGCATGCACCCTTACCAGATCATCTTAAAAGACAAGGCTTCTAGCCAGTTTGGATTTCAAAGATCTATGGTAAAGTTAGTTTCGGGTGACCCATTGTTAGTGGGATCAACTCAATAACCTCACGTGTGGGTCGATATATTGATTTTTATTTACAACCTATGGTAAAAGGGACACCATCTTACCTTAAGGACACAGGGGCTACCATAAGAAAATTGGAGGATATAAAACTCCAGGAACATTATAAAGTTATTTTCTTGAACAAGAACACTCTTTAGCTGACTTTCAATGTGACTATCTTATGGAACTTTTACAGTTCGCTACAGAACACAGCTATTTTTGGTTTGCCCCCAGTCTTGTAAATCTTTTTTTATGGCCAAGTGGGTGGAGGATGCCGTCTATGCCCAACGCAATCCATCATTGGTGTTTTGGGCACGTTACATAGACGACATCCTCCTCCTGTGGAGCGGGTCCTCTGAATCCTTAAAAGAGTTCTTTACTCTCCTAAACACTAACAACAGGGGTATAGTGTTAACTTATAAAATGAGTACCAGTAAAATCATTTTCCTAGACTTAGAAATCGAACTCATTGATAATAAGTTTGAATTCAAGACACATTTTAAGCCCACGGACCGTAATGGATTCATCCCTGTGGATAGCTGCCACCACAGGTCCTGGCTGGGATCAGTTCCTCGCAGCCAATTCCTTAGGCTTCTTGGAACTGCACCCGGACTGACAATTTTATGACACAAGCTGAAATCCTAAAACAACAGTTTAAGGATAAAGGGTATGATAATGCGGTCTTGGAATCTGAGACTGAGAGGGCCTTATTAACCAGTAGGGATTCACTTTTGGCCATTAAGCCCCCACAGGAGCCTAATGAGAGCTACAAATGGGCCTTGTTAACCTCCTTTGCGACGCAACATGGACAGATTAAAGCCATAGTAAACAAACACTGAGATATTCTTAAAAATTATCCAGTTCTGGGGTCTAAGCTGCCTTATAGAGCGAATGTACTTTTCAGAGGGGCTCCTGCTTTGAGGAGTACCATTGCACCTAATATTGTCAACCCGCCCACAAGGCCTTCCTTCTTCCACAATCTTACAGGTTTCTTCCCGTGTAAAAAGTGCATGGTATGTGTGCATAACACAGTGGGCAGACAAAAAACGACACAATTTAGATCCACGGTTACAAATAAAAATTACAATATTAAAACATTTTGTACTTGTGGTACTCGCTATGTGGTTTATTTAATTACCTTTCCTTGCGGGAAACAATACGTAGGACGAACCACTAGAACATTTTCCATTAGAGTGGGGGAACATATTGCTTTGATTAAAGCAAGGGACACTAAACACACTGTTCCCAGACATTATAGGGAATGCCATGGTAGCAATCCACAGGGTACTCAGTTTGTGGCCATAGATAAGTACATAGCTCCTTGGAGGGGGGGGCGCTATGACCAAGGGGGTGTCTCGCCTGGAGACATACTGGATATATGAGCTCCGGTCCTACTCTCCGTATGGTTTAAACGTAGAGTGGGACATAAACGCTTTTATAAATGAAGTTTGATTATAATAGAAATTGAGAGCCCAATACATATTTGTTCTAAATATAATGTACATATTTTTTTGTTGGTTTTGGGTATATTTAGGCCTAAATATCACGTATTTGTCCGATGAGCATCTCTGTTTCATACTCTCCTGAACATCTATTAACTATAGATTCAGGTGGTAACTTATGTTTCATACACAATTTTTGCCATATGGGTTCATTATGGCTTTATAATCCCAATACAAGTTAAAATTAATTTTTATTAATTTTTATTATTTTCATTACATAAATTAGATTTTTTATTATATATTCATTTAAAGTTTTTAATTTTTTTATTTCATTTTTTAAAAATTGTTTTATTGGAGGATATACTAATGCTTAATCACATTATGTATCAATGTACATGCGATGTGTACAAGAGGGGCCTGACTTTTTCCGTTTATGCATAGTTTTGTCATATTTACATATGATTGATATTAGAAGCAATTGCGATTAGGTATTACTTTGAATTGAATCTTTTATATGATTGTTTTGTTGGTTACCCTCCTCATTATGTAAAGTCCGTCCCTTCTATAGAACTCGTGACCAACTGAGAAGTCGGCCCAGTTTTCCAGGAGCCCAAATCCCTTCTTTCTACACCAGCTCCTCAGCCACTTGTTTACTTCCCTAATTTCCCTCTGCCTTTCTGATGTGTCTCGAGGTACCAGTAGTATTTCAGAATACTACCTTGGAGGTCCTTTTCCTCAATTTAGTCCCTAAAATCATTCTTTCGGACACTCCAACTTCCTCTGACTTTGTCATTGGTGCCAACGTGCACCATAACAGCTGGGTCTTCCCCAGCCCCTCCCAGTAATCTATCCACCAGATGTGCCAAACCCGAGTGCCCGGTAGACAGCATACAGTTTGGCGCTTCTGGTCTTTGTCACAGTTTGCCCTCTCTGTCCTTCTAAGAATTGAGTCCCCTACTACCAGAATCTGTCTTTCCTTTCCCTTCGCTTTCCCCCCCCACTCCCACTGGAGGAGTTATTCCCCTGGCGGCTAGGGGAGACACTCGGCTCCAGCAGTGCTGGTCCCTGACTGGTTTTCCCAATGTCACTCAACAGGGCATTCTTATTGGGATGTTCCAGCCCAGGATCGGCCTCCCTAGCACTTTCCCCTCTACCCTTCCTGACTATCACCCGTCTATTCTTTTCTAGTGCCTACACCTCGTTGTCTCCACCTGCCTCTGTGCTGGCCCCTGCCTGGCGGGTATGTTCCCAGCTCTCCTTTAGTATGGAGGGTCTTCTCAGTGTTGGCAGTTGCTTCCCTAGATTCAGAACCTGGGCTTTCAGGGAAACAATGTGCTTACATTTTGCACAGCAGTATTTGCCCTCGATCATATGATCAAGGAAGGTATACATGCCGCAAGATGTACACTGAGTCGATCTCCACACCCGCCGGAATCGCACCTACTAATTTAATGAGGATTAACACAGTCCACGTGCACTCACAGCCCACGTGCACTCACAGGACACCTACACTCACAGTCCACATGCTCTCAGAGCCCATATGTACTCGCAGTCCACGTGCACTCGCAGCCCAGGTGCACACACAGCCCATGTGTACTTACAGTCCATGTGCACTCACAGCCCACGTGCACTTGCAGCCCATGTGTACCCACAGTCCATGTACACACAGCCCATGTGTATTCACAGTGCACTCACAACCCATGTGTACTCACAGTTCACGTGCACTCGCAGCCCATGTGTACCCACAGTCCATGTGCACTCGCAGCCCACGTGGACTGTGAGTACACGTGGGCTGTGAGTGTACTCGCAGCCCACGTGACTCACAGTGCATGTGCACTCGCAGCCCACATGTATTCACTGCCCACGTGCACTCACAACTAGGGATGAGCTGGGTGTTCGACTCAAACGCATGGTGGACTCGAGCACGGGCCGTTCACCTGTTCAGCGAATTCAGAACTTTGTGGACCGGTCACACCAAATTCGTGTGGCACGAACGGCCCACAATGCACTACGCCATCGCAGTGCATTGCTGGCTCATGCTTGGCCAATCACATTGCCAGCAGCGAGGAGAGTCATAATTGGCCACAGACAGGATGCCTGTGGCCAATTATAGCTCAGGGGGGTTTAGAACACGCCCCACACTATATAAGGCTGCCAGCGCGGCGGCCTTGTGTAGTGTGTTGGCGTGCAGGGAAAGAGTAAGATAGGCAAGGACAGTGTCTTTTTTCTTGGGAACCTAGTGCTGTTACAGTGGGTGTTGTGTGCCTCCTGCACAGTATACACCTGAAGCTACCCCTTATTGCTGGCGTTGTTCTGTTTCTGTAATACAGGCATCTGCAGCAATTAGAGTGGGTGCTGTGTGCCTCCTGCACAGTATACACCGGAAGATATCCCTTATTGCTGGTGTTGTTCTGTTGCATATCTTCAATATTAGCCTTTAAAATTAGCATTTTTGATTTTGAGCATTCGAGTCCCATAGATTTTAATAGGGTTCTAAAGTTCGTACACATTTTTGGTCTATTTGAAGGTTCTGGGGCGAACCGAACCAGGGGGTGTTTCGTTCCTACTCACAACACACAGGTACTCACAGTACTCAGGTACTAACAATACTCACCTACTACACAACACAACACTCAGGTACTTACACACTCAGGTACTCACAGTACACAGGTACTCTCAACACTCACAATACTCAGGTACTCCCAACATTCACAATACACAGGTAATCACAATACACGTTAGTACAATAGTACATTATTAAAAGATCATCCTCTACAATCATGGTGAGCATTTCCCTTGACAACTATACAGGTAGAGATCTGATACCCTAATCCCCGGGAGAGGTACAATACAAGGGAATACAAACTCCAACCATAAATTGATCCTCTAAATGCTTCACAGTGTGAGCCACATCTTCAGGAAACAGATATGGAGGCATAGTTTAATAGTTGATCCACTGCTTGAATGGGAAGAACCTATGCAGAAATTGAAAACGGAACCCAGGCCAGAGCCCTCCCCAGAGGGGACATGGGAGCAAGCCTGTACAGGTGACAAAACGTAAAATCAACATCAGTAAATCAAGACTTGTTCAATCACGCCAAAAGGAGAGGACAGGCAAAAGAGTATATATGCGTATAAAATTTCCTCCAAGCACCCAAAAGCAGTTAACTCTCAGGGTCCAATTAAAAGCAGTATGCCAAATCCATTTCAATAAAGTGTCTCTGATCACTTTTAGCTTGTGTAAGCAGTATGTTGTCAGGGATTCATGTAAATGCTGTAAGTTCAAGAACTCGAAATATATATAACCGCATGGCACGGACAGTATATGTGGCACTGTATAAACAACTTACCGCGCTGAGACCATGCTCCCAGCGTGGTAGCCACATGGCCCAAATGCCCGTCTCTGAGTCCCAGCTTTTAGAACTCTTAAAGGGCTGGGCAACAGGTAGGGGGTTAATGATTCAATTTCATACCATTCGTGATCTTTAGTAACTGACTCAAAACTATATGGAGGGCTTATATTTCAGCAAGGTATTTTATTAAAAGGTAGGGCAAATAAATGACATTGGGTAGTACACAGCTTTATTGTGACATTTTCAAGTCATATTTTGCATAATTTTATAAGCTATCCAAGAAACATGTTGAGTGTGTGGAGGACCTCTCTGTAAGAGCTTTATTGCTTAATCCAACACTGAACAGAATTGTATACAATTTGTTTTTGCACACCAAAATCCATTGATTTTGGGAAAGGTTGATGTATGGTTGATATGTATGTTAACAATGTGTGTCATTTTAACGAATGTATTTTTTAAAATAAACTTTTGATCTTAATTATAACTTTAGTTAAATCCTGCCATAGTTATGGTTATGCACCCTATGCAGTCTTTGGATATCAGATAGTAATCCTCGCAACTTTGGCCAAAATCAGACATCAGCATGCACCCTTACCAGATCATCTTAAAAGACAAGGCTTCTAGCCAGTTTGGATTTCAAAGATCTATGGTAAAGTTAGTTTCGGGTGACCCATTGTTAGTGGGATCAACTCAATAACCTCACGTGTGGGTCGATATATTGATTTTTATTTACAACCTATGGTAAAAGGGACACCATCTTACCTTAAGGACACAGGGGCTACCATAAGAAAATTGGAGGATATAAAACTCCAGGAACATTATAAAGTTATTTTCTTGAACAAGAACACTCTTTAGCTGACTTTCAATGTGACTATCTTATGGAACTTTTACAGTTCGCTACAGAACACAGCTATTTTTGGTTTGCCCCCAGTCTTGTAAATCTTTTTTTATGGCCAAGTGGGTGGAGGATGCCGTCTATGCCCAACGCAATCCATCATTGGTGTTTTGGGCACGTTACATAGACGACATCCTCCTCCTGTGGAGCGGGTCCTCTGAATCCTTAAAAGAGTTCTTTACTCTCCTAAACACTAACAACAGGGGTATAGTGTTAACTTATAAAATGAGTACCAGTAAAATCATTTTCCTAGACTTAGAAATCGAACTCATTGATAATAAGTTTGAATTCAAGACACATTTTAAGCCCACGGACCGTAATGGATTCATCCCTGTGGATAGCTGCCACCACAGGTCCTGGCTGGGATCAGTTCCTCGCAGCCAATTCCTTAGGCTTCTTGGAACTGCACCCGGACTGACAATTTTATGACACAAGCTGAAATCCTAAAACAACAGTTTAAGGATAAAGGGTATGATAATGCGGTCTTGGAATCTGAGACTGAGAGGGCCTTATTAACCAGTAGGGATTCACTTTTGGCCATTAAGCCCCCACAGGAGCCTAATGAGAGCTACAAATGGGCCTTGTTAACCTCCTTTGCGACGCAACATGGACAGATTAAAGCCATAGTAAACAAACACTGAGATATTCTTAAAAATTATCCAGTTCTGGGGTCTAAGCTGCCTTATAGAGCGAATGTACTTTTCAGAGGGGCTCCTGCTTTGAGGAGTACCATTGCACCTAATATTGTCAACCCGCCCACAAGGCCTTCCTTCTTCCACAATCTTACAGGTTTCTTCCCGTGTAAAAAGTGCATGGTATGTGTGCATAACACAGTGGGCAGACAAAAAACGACACAATTTAGATCCACGGTTACAAATAAAAATTACAATATTAAAACATTTTGTACTTGTGGTACTCGCTATGTGGTTTATTTAATTACCTTTCCTTGCGGGAAACAATACGTAGGACGAACCACTAGAACATTTTCCATTAGAGTGGGGGAACATATTGCTTTGATTAAAGCAAGGGACACTAAACACACTGTTCCCAGACATTATAGGGAATGCCATGGTAGCAATCCACAGGGTACTCAGTTTGTGGCCATAGATAAGTACATAGCTCCTTGGAGGGGGGGGCGCTATGACCAAGGGGGTGTCTCGCCTGGAGACATACTGGATATATGAGCTCCGGTCCTACTCTCCGTATGGTTTAAACGTAGAGTGGGACATAAACGCTTTTATAAATGAAGTTTGATTATAATAGAAATTGAGAGCCCAATACATATTTGTTCTAAATATAATGTACATATTTTTTTGTTGGTTTTGGGTATATTTAGGCCTAAATATCACGTATTTGTCCGATGAGCATCTCTGTTTCATACTCTCCTGAACATCTATTAACTATAGATTCAGGTGGTAACTTATGTTTCATACACAATTTTTGCCATATGGGTTCATTATGGCTTTATAATCCCAATACAAGTTAAAATTAATTTTTATTAATTTTTATTATTTTCATTACATAAATTAGATTTTTTATTATATATTCATTTAAAGTTTTTAATTTTTTTATTTCATTTTTTAAAAATTGTTTTATTGGAGGATATACTAATGCTTAATCACATTATGTATCAATGTACATGCGATGTGTACAAGAGGGGCCTGACTTTTTCCGTTTATGCATAGTTTTGTCATATTTACATATGATTGATATTAGAAGCAATTGCGATTAGGTATTACTTTGAATTATAATAGCAGTGTTGCTTAAATATGGGAGGTGTTCAGTCTTCCCTTGTTTTCGGTTCTGCTGTATTATATAACTTCCGGGTTGTGGGCTGTGTATTTGCGGTCCAAACGGAGGTCAAAATGGCGGCGGCATCACTTCCGGTGGACGTGATTGCGTTCCAGCTCAGGGCGTCCGGAAGTGATGTCGACAGTTGTTTACACACACTTCCGGGTCTCGGCTGTAGGGCGGTAATATGCCTTGCTGGTGCTAGCAAATTGCCTTATTTATGAATATCATTAACATTCGTTTAAACCGCCTAAGAAGCCCACTATTTTACATATACACTGGGGGTGTTTAACTAAGTGGAAATTGCGGATATACTGTAAACCCAGAGTGAGTCTTGGAATGCACGCGCGGCCGCCATTTTGGACCGGAAACCGGAAGTGAATTGCGGTGACACACAATTTAGAAATTCCAGCCCATTGGACACTTAAGCATATAAAAGTGAGTACCACAGCAGTGGGGGGACACCCCAGACGACGTCCAGGGCGATGAAACGCGTTGAGAGAACCTCACTGCTGTAACCATTTTGACAAAAGTGCTATATCTACTACAGGAATGTAAGTGTGATACTGTTTAAATTAATAAAATTACGAGTTTTACGGAATTACGCTATGTTGGTTCCATCTTTCTATCCCGTATGATCGTTTTTGGTGGAGTGTGGTCTGCTCTTCTAATTGGAGGATAGTCTGACATCGTGTTTGATTTGGAGGAGTTTTTGCACTAACCTGGTCTATACCTCACGATTCCTTGGAGACCATTCAACCAATTCATAACAAAGCTGTGTCGATCCTTCGGGCATATGCCTGTTTGGGTCAGAGGCATCTGGTAAGCCTTGAATTTGTTCCAGGTGGTGGTAATCACATAATGGTGTATTGTGCACTTTTTTAGATTCCTTGATGGACTCTTTTCATTCACTTTTCACATAAAAAGGAAAAAAAGGGGTGGCTGTTGCTCATCCTTTTCACGGACAGTTCATAGAAGGACTTTTTTGATTTATTTTGAGTGTATTATTTTTTCACGTGTAATCTATATACACATATTGAACTACTATAGATGTCATCCATATTCATATATGAGTTTATAATTTTTGTGTAGATGTTTGCACGATTATTATATTTAGCTCGGCACTTTTCTTTATAACGGGTGATATCTTTTGAATTCTCAGATATAGATAGCCAGGAATATGTAAAAAAAAAACAAAAAACAAAAAAACAAAAAGAAAAAAAATGCTTGAATTATACACGGACAACTACCATCTATAGTCTATCTGCTCTTGATGATAGATGATTTTTAAGGCGTGTAAGGGGGGATTATGGTTCTCCATAAAGTAAACAGCTGTTAGCTCTTATTTTTATTGATATACAGCTGCAATGAAGTAATATGTTGTTCCAAAGACATGAAAATGCAGGTAGAAGCTAATATACAGCAATTGCAAATTTTAATAACATTTTATACATGACAAGGAGATCCATATCTGTGTAAATATTTTATGGGAGACATTATCATTATTTAGACAATTCTGATCATTTAAGGCTACTTTCTCATGGGAGACTAGAAATAAACAGCCAATTCCTGATTGAATGTAGCCAACCCTTTAACAACGCATGTTGAGGGGTCCTGCACAAATCTTTATTATTGACAATATTTTTTTTCTTTCATCTACATAAAAGATGTTTTTTATTTTTATTATATTTTTCCATATTTGTGTCGCAAGTTCCATATTACAACAATATACTATATGTAGAAATATTAGTATTCTTTAATGTATGCCCTGTTTGAAGACTCAAAGTATGTTTTGGAAATAACGATGATTGATGGCTGCTGGTGGAATTCCCTGCTGTAAGCCACTGGCTCGGGTAACCATTATAATTTCATTTTTCAAATAAATTATGTTTGCAGTTAAGAATGCCCTAGAATAAACAAATTTGACAAGAAAAAAAAGAAAAAAAAATGAAACAAATGCCCTAGAGCACTGCAATGAATGTCCTGAACTCTAAGGTCACCATACCGTTTTTCATATACAGTTTTGACTTCAATACTGAAACATTGTAAAGGCAGTATTACTCACAGGTTCTAATGTCTTGGAAATATATATAAAAAAAAACAACAGCCCAGTCTTTCTGGATTAAACTAAACCCTCCTGCATGGCTCGCAGATCCGATGAAATGAAGCCTCTCACAGCCAGGGACACCAGCAGGACATCCTGTTTCAGTAAAGAATGAGCCAACTTTCTCCCCCACCCAGTCATAAAACAAAGAAACCTGAGACGTATCTCAGACAGAGGAGACTGTTCAGGCAGTGATTGTCACACTGGCAATATGCCAAATTAGTGTGCCAAACACACACACAAAAAAAGGGAGCGAGGGACTGAGAACTACTGGAAAGCTGCTAAATAGAACCTACAAGCAGGCCATTAAATCCTTTCTTCCTCATCTTCAAATATCTGAATTACCCACAATGTGTTAGATGTATGTGAGAGTACTGTACATAAAGAAATGGCCTAAAGCATTTGACACAGAGGTTAACCAAACTCAAGAACATCTTGTTCAGGCTATCCAAAATGTCGACAATACGGTTAAGGGTTCATGTCCATGGACTTTGGAAGCTGAACAATTATGCATCACCTTAAAAATGGCATGTTTTTTATAGAATACATTCAAATACGTTATTTAAATATTATGAGCTATTAAGGCATATTAACTTGTTTAACATACATTGCTAACCTTCTCTTGTGCTGTAAATAAATGAGTACACTCATTGCAAGTACCGTATATACTCGAGTATAGGCCGACCCGAATATAAGCCGAGGCCCCCAATTTACCCCCAAAAAAACTGGCAAACTTATTGACTCGTGTATAAGCCGAGGGTGAGACATGCCTGTCCATCCCTGTGTGTGTGTCCGTCCATCCCTGTGTGTCCGTCCATCCCTGTGTGTCCGTCCATCCTTGTGTGTCCGTCCATCCATCCCTGTGTGTGTGTGTGTCCATCCATCCATCCATCCATCCCTGTGTGTGTGTGTGTCTCCATCCATCCATCCATCCATCCCTGTGTGTGTGTGTCTCCATCCATCCATCCATCCATCCCTGTGTGTGTGTGTCTCCATCCATCCATCCATCCATCCCTGTGTGTGTCTCCATCCATGTGTGTGTGTGTGTGTGTGTGTGTGTGTGTGTGTGTGTGTGTGTGTGTGTGTGTGTGTGTCCAGCCTACCTTTGTCCCGAGCCTCCGTCCCGTGCCTTGCCTCCTTGCCTCCGTCCCGTGCCGTGCCTTGCCTCCTTGCATCCGTCCCGTGCCGTGCCTTGCCTCCTTGCATCCGTCCCGTGTCGTGTCGTGCCTTGCCTTGCCCCCGTCCCGTCCCGTCCCGTTCCGTGCCGTCCCGTGCCCTCTTCGTCGGCGGCCATTGTAAAGTTCAAAAGCTGCGCCGCCGCCTTCGCCTGTGATAGGCGGAACACTGAATTTCCCAGCAGCCTGTGTTCCGCCTATCACAGACGTCGTATCATCCTCGTCCGTAGTACGAGGATGATACGATGTCCGTGATAGGCGGAACACAGGCTGCTGGGAAATTCAGTGTTCCGCCTATCACAGGCGAAGGCGGAGCCGGAGGCGCGGCTTTTGAATAGAATGGCCGCTGTCTGTCTGCTCGACACGCTGATCGAGCGGGCAGACAGCGATGACTCGAGTATAAGCCGAGGGGGGCACTTTCAGCCTCAAAAAAGAGGCTGAAAATCTCGGCTTATACTCGAGTATATACGGTATTAGCAATTGCTAATAGGTCTTTATGTAGCACCTCTGTGAACATGCTTTAGAAATGTTTTTACAAACTCTAGTTCTTACTGGCAAGAATATTTAGACACTTGATTGAGAATTGATGGTCAGGGAATTAAGCAGCTGGATTATTATGGATGAACCTAATCACTCGAAAACTGATGTAAATGTGTATCTTGAAATATTAAAAGTAGATGCACTGTAACTTTACGTGTTCTCAAATTAATCAAGCATATAAAAAATTAATTACATAAAGTGCATCAAGTGAATGCATTAATAGATGTGTGAATAAATAAATTCATATGAAAGTGCTTACAAATATATAAAATTAACATGACTAAAGTGCATAAGTGCTTAGACAATAAATAAACAATCATATCACATTAACCACTTTTATACCGCGCAGATTCCAGCACTCCTCTCATACATGTAAAAATCATCATTTTTTTGCTAGAAAATTACTAAGAACCCCCAAACATATATATATATTTTTAGCAGAGACCCTAGGGAAAAAAACGGCGGTCATTGAAACTTTTTATGTTTTATTTGCGCAGCAATTTTTCAAACACGTTTGGGGAAAAAAATGCTTTCCTGAATAAAAGAAAACGAAAAGAGTAAAGTTAGCCCCTTTTTGTTTGTATAACGTGACAGATGATGTTACGCTGAGTAAATCGATACCTAACATATCACACTTTAAAATTGCACACACTTTTGGAATGGTGCCAAACTTTGGTACTTAAAAATCTCTATAGGGGACACTTACATTTTTTTTACAGGTTACATGTTTAGAGTTACATAGGAGGTCTCGGGCTGTAATTATTGCTCTCGCTCATGGTAGTTTAACCACTTCCCGACCAGCGCACGACGATGTACGTCGACAGAATGGCACAGGCAGGCATATTGGCGTACAGGTACGTCCAATATTCAATGCCACCCTGCCATCGGAAGCGTGCCGCCGGCGGCGCGCTCCCGCGCTGGTCGGGACCCCCGTGAGTCCGGTCGCGGGACCCGCGGACTTGATCGCTGCGGGCATCCCCGCGATCGTCTCACGGAGCGGCCGAATGGAGGAAATGCTGTGTAAACAACATTTCTCCATTCTGCCTAGCAACTGGTGACGCTGATCTCTGCTCCATGTGATTGGAGCAGAGATCAGTGTTCACTAAATGAAAGCCCAACCCCCCCACAGTTAGTAACACACCCCTAGGAACACGTAACCCCTACACTGCCACCCACTGGTTAACCCTTTCACTGCCAGTGTCATTTACACAGGAATCACTGCATTTATATAGCAGTGATTACTGTATAAATGACAATGTCCCAAAAATGTGTCAAAAATGTCCGATGGGTCCCCCACAATGTCGCAGTCACAATAAAAATCGCTGATCGCCGCCATTACTAGTAAAAAAAAATAATAAAAAATTATTAATAAAAATGCTATAAAACTATCCCTATTTTGTAAACGCTATAACTTTTGCGCAAACCAATCAATCGCTTATTGCGATTTTTTTAACCAAAAGTATGTAGAAGAATATGTAGAAGTATCGGCCTAAACTGAGGGAAAAAAATGTTTTTTTATATATTTTTGGGGGATATTTATTATAACAAAAAGTAAAAAATAATGCGTTTTTTTCAAAATTGTCGCTCTATTTTTGTTTATAGCGCAAAAAATAAAAACCGCAGGGGTGATCAAATACCACCAAAAGAAAGCTCTATTTGTGGGAAAAAAAGGACGTCAATTTTGTTTGGGAGCCACGTCGCACAACCGCGCAATTGTCAGTTAAAGCGACGCAGTGCCGAATCGCAAAAAGTGGTCTGGTCTTTGACCAGCAAAATGGTCCGGTCTGCAAGTGGTTAAACATAATTTACATATGCAAATGCAACCTACGTATACTTGCACTTCTGCGTGTGGGGACTGGAGGCTTTAATTTTTTTTTTATTGTTCATTTATTTTTTACTTTTTTATTTTTACTCTTTCTCTTTAAAAAAACTATTTTTGGTCACTTTTATTCCTATTACAAGGAATGTAAACATCATAGTGCATGATAGAGTCTCTATATGGAGACCCCACATCTCTCCTCCAGGCCTCAGAAAAGCCTGAGATCCCCCAAAAACATTAACAAGCTCAGGCTTTCAAGCCGAGTCCCCTGCATTGTTTACTTCACTGGCCTGAACGTGACATCATAACATCGCACCCGAGACTCCGAGAGTCATAGAGACTGCTGGGGACCATCTGACCCTCGGAAATCTCTATGGCTAACTTCCACGGTATATTCTTTCTCCGGCTCACCGATCGCACGGGCGAGTCGGGAGAAGCACCTTAGGGCAGCGGTAGGAGACGTCCCCTCCTGTTGCCTGTAAGAACGATTAAGCCTCTATGATTGCTCTTACAGTGAAGGGAATCAGCATCTGAAATAAACAATATCTGAATGATGCCTGTAGCTGCAGACATCATTCAGATATCATCACTGAAAGCCCAGGACATCATATGACGGCCTGCGGTATGGAAGTGGTTAA
Source organism: Lithobates pipiens (assembly GCF_037356315.1). NCBI lineage: Eukaryota > Metazoa > Chordata > Amphibia > Anura > Ranidae > Lithobates > Lithobates pipiens. The sequence continues at coordinate 73,859,287 of NW_027507718.1, forward strand.
AAAATAAATGTAGATTTGATGCTCAAAGTCCAAAAAATATCCCAAAAACAGTACTGTAAAATCACTGCCAAACAGGTGATGCTCCATGTGCTCCACCACCTCACACAAACTTCTTACTAGATATGGAGGACCTCTCTGCTCTAGGAGGTCAATACAGCCTATGTAACATAGACCCACAATCTCAGCAGGAGAAGCTTGCAGTGCACACATTACACCTTCCACCACCGGGATCCCTCAGGATTGATTTTTTATGTGATGGACCAGATCGAGGGGCATTGGAGAGGTGACAATAGGAAGATGTAGGTGTCCCAAAATGAAACCAAATAGATTTACCAGCCAGTGACTTTGCACCTTTGGGCCCTCAATATAGATATTAATCTTAACTTTTTTATTTCCAATTTTTAATCTTAATTTTGATAGAACATTTAGGGATGACCTTCCACTAGCTTAAAATGTCTGACCAAGAGATTTAATTAGGGTTCATATATCCAGTGCCTTGTAATTAATTTTATTTTATATAAATGTGTATATATATATATATATATGCTGCAGTTATTATTTTGATATATGTAGTTGGTGTGTATATATTTATACCAGCTTGAATCACTATGGCTTGTCACCTAGCAACCGTGGTGTTGGGGAGGCTATACCAATTTCCACATAGCCATTGGCACTTTCAGCTAGGTCACCTGGCAACCGTTATGTTGGGGATGATATACCAATTCCAACATGGCCATCAGCACTTTCAGCTAGGTCTCCTAGCAACGTATGGCAGATCTATTGGTTTGCTAGCATCGTGCCTTACAAATGATAACTTTTAAAATTGGTCGCTTATGTTGACATTTAGTTGCTATGAGAGGCACCGCTCCTGATGATGCCATTCTGATAAAACGCATATGTTGTGGCTTAGAGCATCATTGCGTCACTTCTGGTTTCCAGTCTGTGGAATGCATGGCATCCCAGACAGTTTCCAGTCTGTGGAATGCATGTCATCTCAGACAGATACAAGATGCTTTTACTTCCTGTCTATATGTAAGTGTGTTTTTGGTTATTGTATTAATAAAACCTTACGGATTCACGCTATGGGGTTAGCTTACTTCTTACATGAGCAAACCATTGATGTAAATATCCCATACCAGAGAAAGAGGAGGGACCACACAAGGGACCTGGAATGCATAACCATGGTTCCTTCTAGCCCCTCTAGGGGTCAAGCTTTTTTGGTGAGTGCAGTTTTGGAGGGGGAGCTCAAGTGAAATCACTTTTTCACCGCCAATTATACAACCCATGAATATTAGAGCACCAATCACTTGAAGTTGGAGGACATTTTATTTGTATGTATGTATATGATATGTAAACTTTTGAATGGTCACATTTTAATTTGCTTATAAATAAAATAAATTAATTTATGTTGTCTATTGCACTTGTAATGTTTGGGGGTTATTTTAGCTTAAAGGTAGAGCTTACCAGTGAGCTGAGTCCACGCCAGATATGCCGTTTTAAGGGCTTGTAGGCCCACTTTTATTAAAGAAAGAAAAGTCCGATAACAAAATAGTTGCCCACACAGGGGTTTCAGCTTTCCACAGCAATAATGTACGTAGAACCAAAAATACCAAGCCACCTGGCTCTCTTTAGCAGCACTACTGCTCAGACTTTGGCTGCAGCCCTCTTGGCTCTTTAACAGAGTTCCTGTACACCCAGTACCTCAGCACTCTTTACTAGCTTCTTTTTTTCAGCCCACAAGCTTGGACCCTCTGTCTGCTCTGACAGACCGACCTGTGCAGACATGCACACTTCTTCTCCCTTACTCGCCTGGACTCCTCGGGAGGGTTGAGCCCAGAACCATGGTCTTGGCTCTGTTTTAAACCCAGGACCCAGCTGTGTAATCATCCAGCCAGACTGTCACTCTGCTATGAGCTTTGATGCAACCTTCCCAACTTTTCTTCCGAGTGCATTTCCATAAGCACTTCCTCTCCTGAAATCTTAATGGGTTCCCGTTGGTCTTTCTACCAACCCTTCTGCCTCCACGCTTCAGGTTCCCAGGTTTCCCCAAAACTCTCTCAGCAGTACTGTTCTGAGACTGTAGGGGGCCTATTTCTATAGTGTTTAGAACAGAAACCCGCCTCTTATTTCTGGTACCTGACTCAGCAGTCACTAATTGATTACCAGGTTTACCTGTACCTTTGGACACCACATTATCATCATGTACCATTAACACATTATTTGGTTCATCATTGACAGACATATACAAACCAACATTAGACCTCTCAATGTTGCACATGTCACCAATGCCCTTTTTTCCAACATTTGCTAGGGCAGAGTCTGCAGAGGGCACACATACCAGAGGGCCGCCATCACCCACAGGAACCTCACAGGACGCCACCTCCCCTGGGTTCACCCACTCTGCAGGCAGCTGTCCTACCACTTGACCCGTTCTGATGCTACCTGTATTTTTATCCACCGGAACAGGCAAGCTCTCGTCTGATCCACATACAATTTTTACCACGCTCCTTGCCCATTCCCCTGTCCCGGGAACCTTATTAGGTTTGTCACCTAAACCAACCATTGGACTGGGGACCCCAGTCTCTTTAACCACCTTTGTTTGAGCCCTGGTCAGGATCTCTGCTGCTTTCAGGTCCACACATGGCCCTTCCACCTCATGTGGTTTTTCTACTGGTGCAGTATACACGCCCTTCACCAACTGACCAGCACCACACTGGACCATAGCAGCAGAAATGCTTCCCATCTGGCTGTTAGGAGGTGTAACCACAGGCAATTTAGGCTTATTTTCAACTTCTCCAACGTCTGTGTCAAATATTTCTTCTGGATCTAATCTAGCAGCATACGTAGCGGCAACTTTTAACAAAAGTAGCAAATTTAGGAATAAACCATTCCTGTCCTGTTTTGCTTTGCTCTGTACAGCCTCCCATACAGTGCTCCACCTAGTGGTACTGCGCAGTACCAGCCCATCAGACTGTGGAGGAGACACACTAGTATAGATTGGCTGTACATCCCAAAGTTCAAGCATCTCTTTTAATGCTTTGGTTAATAACCAGGCCCTTGACTCCAGACCCAAGTCCTTCCTGGGAATTTTCATGACACTGGGGATGCAGAGAGACTCACTTGCTGAGACTTGAAAAGTTGCAATGGTTAACGGAACCTCCTCCCGGCTGGAGGTAAACACAGCCTGGTGCTCCACCAGAGCGCTGCCAATTGCTGGACTCATACCCAACTTCTCAGGCTCAGCATCAGTGAACTGCTCCAGAACATTACCAGTGACGTCACGTTGACACTCCATGTCAACCTCAGTTTTGTGGGTCACGGACAATGTCTCTGCTGTGCCCTTATTTGGTTCATCCTGCTCACCAGGGTTAACTCCTGCAGCAGGCACCGCGCCCTCAGGTACAGGCTGTTCTGCAGCCCCTCCTGCTGGCCCAGCAGAAACCATGTCCACCTTATCTTTGTGCATAAAAGCCTTATTTATCAGGGAGATAAGATTTTTGCTCCAACTATCCCAATCTGTTGTATGTGCGCTCCCTTCTGCGGTATTCCTCAGCACCGATCCATCTGCCCAAGGAGACACATAAGAACAGACTGGCTTAGTTGCAGACTCATTACACCAGTCATTGTAAATCATGTCAGACTGTGGTAGCACAGGTTGCAATACACCATATTCACCACCTTTCTCTGCTTGCATTTCATAAGCCTCACACACCTTTGCATTTTTCACAGGTTGTGTTAATCCACCATTTACCTGCACATTTTTAGTACTAGCAGCTTGCACTAACACATTACCATTACACGATACAGTTCCATTCTGTCCCACCAGAGTGACATCGCAGTTGTCCAGGGCAACCTCTGACTCCAACACATGAAGTTCCCTGGAGATTTCTGTGGACAACTGTGCTGTCTTACCACCAGTTGCTACAGGCAACGGCCCATTTTTGATAACCCCAGGTTCTTGCAGAGCAAAAGTTTTCCCAACAGCATTAAACTTTTCATTAACAGTAACACTTATAGCATTTTTCGCATTTGTAGGCTGTCCTAGCCCATGGTCAACTTGAGCCTGATAGTCATTAGACACAACACTTTTAGTCATCAACACAGGTTCTATTTGGATTTTAACCCTTGCATTCCCACTATGTAGGGAAAAGTCATTCTCAAATGCACATTCAGTGGCCCCACTAACTGGGGTCACTCTCGCATCGTCATGGACAGTCTCGTAACCAATCCTTTTATACATGAAATCAGCAGTTCCAGCCATAATTTCATTAAAGACAGTCTTACCCACCGCAGTAGATGGGGTCACCATCTTCATTTGAGTACGTCGTCTTATGCACCAGTCCTCTGCTGCACTTTTACTGGCCAACTCCTCCTGGTGGCCATGGGATGAAACTACAGCAGGCATCTCCCACCGTTTAGCAGCCCCTGCAGGCACAACAGGAAACTTCTTGTTGCTAGGGGTGACTGCAAACATATTTTCACCGGAATCTGAGCCTACAGACAAAACTTTTTTCTCAGTAACATTATCTCCAGCCGTATTCCACAACCTAGGGCAAGAAAACCTGCCATGCCTCAACTGGCCACATTCCAGGCATGGTACTGGACAATTTTTTCCCAAAGCGATTCTCTCTTGGTGATTCACAGCTGGCCGGAATGCACAGGCCTCTTTTTGGGGATGCTGAACCAAACCTCTACTGCAGCTCCTTTCAGGCATAAATTTCACTCCGGTTGCCATGGGAGACCGCACTCTCCCAGCAGAACTTTGCTGGCTCTCTCCAACATGATAAATTGGCTCCTCCTTAAGCCACTTTCCACGATCCTTATTAGACATAGCCCATGGTACAGAGACAGCCCGACTGGCTTCCTCTGCGTTGCTATGGGCAACCACTCTCATCTTCAGCCTTTGATCAGCCTCTCTCCTTGCATATCGCATGGGCTTCTCTCTGCTGGATCCCATCTCATGCTGTGACACATTCACATCTTTCACAATAGCTGTTGTTTTAACTGCAGCAGCTTTGCCAGGGGCAACAACAGCCCTCTTCCAGTTATGGACATCCAGCGGCTTTCCCCTTGCACTGAGGGTTGGCTTCCTTTCCTCTGTAGCTTGGTTCAGTGCTGCTAAATGCCGCTTGCACCAATCCACTGCAGATTCAAATGCTGGTGGACTCTCCATAATAGCAGTCACCTGTGCACTCATTGCACCAGGGTTGCTAGGGACAACCCCAGCCCTTTTTCTCCTTGATACACTCTGATCAGGTATGTATGGGGCTCGTTCAGGCGGTAACATCCCCTCCAACCACAGAGCTCTGTCTCTTTTAAAGCAAGTTGCTTTTCTCTTCATGCAAGCTTTCCTCACCTGCACATTGCACACACTGATTGTGCTGTCTCATGCACACAAACACAGTTCATAGCAAGAGAAAAAAAAAAAAATTAGACTTTTCATTCACAGGTACACCACCTGCAACACGCAATGCCTTTTGCCTGGCTGCACTTCCACACACAGCCAATAGTTCCTGACTTGAACTTACTGTAGAGCAAGGACCCGGATTCCACCGTCTTGTGCCCGCATTCTCCACCACTTGTAATGTTTGGGGGTTATTTTAGCTTAAAGGTAGAGCTTACCAGTGAGCTGAGTCCACGCCAGATATGCCGTTTTAAGGGCTTGTAGGCCCACTTTTATTAAAGAAAGAAAAGTCCGATAACAAAATAGTTGCCCACACAGGGGTTTCAGCTTTCCACAGCAATAATGTACGTAGAACCAAAAATACCAAGCCACCTGGCTCTCTTTAGCAGCACTACTGCTCAGACTTCGGCTGCAGCCCTCTTGGCTCTTTAACAGAGTTCCTGTACACCCAGTACCTCAGCACTCTTTACTAGCTTCTTTTTTTCAGCCCACAAGCTTGGACCCTCTGTCTGCTCTGACAGACCGACCTGTGCAGACATGCACACTTCTTCTCCCTTACTCGCCTGGACTCCTCGGGAGGGTGGAGCCCAGAACCATGGTCTTGGCTCTGTTTTAAACCCAGGACCCACCTGTGTAATCATCCAGCCAGACTTCTGGCTGTTCCCAAAACCCGGTCCCAGGATTGGAGATTCCGTACTACCACACACTTTAGCACTTTAGTATTATTCCCTGTAGGGAATACATTTGATTGCACATTTGGACACTTTGACACTGGGGAAATTGCATTATAACATGGTTGGAGTATTTAATTATTCACTCAATGTTGGGAATACTTACACTTTTTTAAGGCATACATATTAATTTGCCAGGGAGGGAGGCATATTATAGCTTTCATAGTAGAGGATTTTCACATTGCCGTTATCTTCAAGCACTAACTGCTGGCAGCGCCACTTACACCCTTTTATCTCATTAACTTGCACTACATTCTACCAGTGGCTTTGGGGTGGGGCAGCAACCAGACAATAGATCCATAGCGCCAGCCTATTTTCCATCCACCACTAGCTGTCTCAATTGGACCAGGAAGGCTCACAATATCACGTCAGCTCAGCCAATTAATAAAGCCCATAGAGGGGGAAAAAAACTGTATAATGTCTTCAAATAAGGAGTTTATTAGTACAATATAATGTACTAACAATATGAACAGAATCTAAAATTGCATGTCATGACGCTGCAGTAATACTTTTATGTCCTGTCTGTCTCTTACCTGGTCTGTGTATCAGCCTTAGGGCCTGCACTCTTACACCTGTATGGTTAAGTAATCTTTCCTCAGTGTGGCTCCACCCTAGCCTCAAAAGAAACCACTATTTAACATTGTATTCTCCAAGCTTGCCTTGCCGAGCAATATTTTGTGTTTGGTTTCCTGTCTGCTGCTTGCTGTGTGCTCCAAGTCTGTCTCTGTTACCAATCTTGGCTTTATCTTTGACTATCCCTGCTTGCTTGTTACCCTGACCTTTGGCGTGTTCTCTGTCTATCCTTGTCTGCTAGTTGCCCTGATCTTTGGCTTATCTCCTGACTATACCTTGTTGTGCTGGGCTGCTGCTTCCTCTCTATCCTCCTGTAGCCTAATGTGAGTGTGAGCTGGGAGACCCTGGTGGCCGCGACCTGGAGCCAGTTGCAGCGCAGTCCATCCTTACCACTAGAGGCTCTGGTGAACATCTGCTGGCTCTTAGACTCTGCGCTTTGGGGAATCTATGCTCTAGCTTCCAGTGGGATCCGTGTTGGTGATCCAGTGGATCTGCCTTCCTGAACCCCACAGAGTTCTACCCGCAGAAGTCAGTCGTAGGGTCCATTACCTTAGTGGTGCACTCCTGACTCCAACGGTGTGCATCTGTCACCTGGACTCAGGTCACCTGACACAGCAACATCACTGCATTGGGATTGGCATGCATGATGGCGTCACGAATAAGCTCTGCACAACACATTTAGTTGCTAACAAATGTCTTCAGGGGATGGGAGTCTACCCACGGTGTCTATCGAAACCTTATGCAACTCAATTGGTCATCAAGCTCGACACAAGCCACTGATCACATTTATTATTAACAACTTTACACATTAATCAAAATTTAAAAAAAAATCATAAATAAAACATATTTTTATTAATATTGAAGTTGTATATATAAAGCCTAAACATTTTTTACTTTAATACATTTCTTGCATTAAGATAACAAAAATGTTTAGGCATCAGTATAGCCCCCTCACCCCTCCTTTTAATTACCTGAGCTCACATTTGATCCAATACTGTGCCTATCTGCAGCTCTTCTCCTCCTCACCCCATTGGCTCCCTCTGCTGTCAATCAAAGCCAGTGACATGGGGGTGGGGCCCAATCCCACTGTCTATAGACGCAAACGGCAAGATTTGGGAGTGAGCCTGCAAGAGTGCCTCTCTGTGCAATTCCATTCCTTTTTTTTAATGCATTTACAAACACTCTAAGCCCAATCTATTCTCGAAGCCAAATTGTGCTTCCTCTAGTGGTAACACAAAAAAAAACACACCACAACCAGCAATTAATTGTACCCAATAAATGTCCATACTTATACATTAAAGGCGTTGTAAACCCTCATGGTTTTTCACCTTAATGCATTCTATGCATTAAGGTGATAAACCTACTCTCATGCTGCAGCCCCCAAGAGCCCCTGTTTTACTTACCTGAACTTCTGGGGGATGAGCACACCAGCTCTAACTGGTGTCTCGTGTCCGGTGTCCTGATTGGATATATTGATAGAAGCACAGCCATTGGCTCCCACTGCTGGCAATCAAATCCAATGATGCAGATGCTGGTTGGCGGGGCTGATTCCGGCATTCATGTCTGTGGACACAAATGCTGGACTTGGGAGCACGCCTGCATTGTAACCCCCTCGGGAGAGCGCTTCTCCTAGGGGGGTTATCTGATGGGTTATCTGATGCGGGGAGGAGCTACAAGAGCTGCCGAGGGACCCCAGAAGTGGATGTTCGGGGTCACTCTGTGCAAAATGAGAGGCACAGTGGAGGTAAATAGGACATGTTTGTTATTTAAAAAAATAAAAAAAACATCCTTTACGATCACTTTAAGACAACACATTTATTGAACCAAAAACCATGACTTAAAATTCAAATTACTTAATCCAAAATAAAAATTATGCAGATTAAAATTACAAATTAAGTTCCACTCAACATTTATTCTGCATGAGCATAAGACCTCAAATCATAAATCCAGCATGTTTCCAGCCTGGATATTTCTCTTTTAATATTGCTGCTGCATCAGTGGGGAATGTATTTGCCAATTCCCACAAGGACAATGAATCTTTATTGTGGCAAGCAGAGTAATGCATTGACAGGCTGTGCCATCTAATTTCTGTTTTAATATTGGCAAAATGTTCTGCAATTTCTGACCTGGAGTGCTCATGTGGTACTATCCTAATATTGCAGGCCACACGGGCACTCTAGGAGGTAAACATACACAAAGTTTCTTAAGCGCTTAAAACTGTCAGCCATATACATGGGTAGGCAGATTCTGGAGGATATAACATGGGCTAAAACCCAGTGCAGCTGCCAACCACTGGAAGGATGGATAACAAATGGCAAAAGCTCTATGGGTAAAGCACAAATATTTGTAGACCTTTGGCTGAGTAAAAAGTTAATTTATTGCACTTCTGAAAAATAAACATCAACTGTCAATAATAAAAACTTGCAGAGTATACAAAGGCAGTCATAAAAGCATATAGCCAATATAGATACTGATGTAAAAGAATGTTATTAATAAAAAGGGTAACCACTATAACATCTGGGCAGGGAAGGGTCAACATCAACAGATCAGCTTGTGGGTTAAACATGGGAAAAGATGTAATAATCCATGTGGATAATGATTAAAGCCTGGTAATTGGAGGGGGATAGTTGTATCACAACCCTTTACCTCTAGCTGGTGGTTAGCTTCTGCTGGCGTCCAGATTGGAAACCGCAATGGCGGAGGACCCTTGTGAAAAGCAGTAGACCCTGTAGCTGATCGCGAGTGGGAACCCCACTGAGCCGCAGGCAGTATGGTTTAGTGTCCACCGCTGAATAGGACTGGGAGAACCGAACGAGGTGACTGGAACCGAGCACACTGGATGGTGTCAGCATCCCGCCGGAAACAATGAGACAGGAAGCCCGTCTGTCATGGTGGACCGCAAGCTCTGGGTTGCAATGGCTTACATGTTTCACGTGCATCCGCTTTTTCAAAGTCATGGAGTAAGTGGCAATGACAGAATTTAAGCACATTGAAGGGAATGGGGAGGGGGTGGAGATAAGAAACATGAAATATGATGTGAACCCCTCACTCAGCTCTATAACTTGAAGTAAGAAATGCAAAATGCATATAAATCTACTTGATTCACAAATAAATAGGATGGTAATAGTAATAAGCTGAGATATATATATATATATATATATATATATATATATATATATATATATATATATATATATATATATATATATGAGAACGGAATCAATAAACAAATGTAAATGTTAATTATAAATAATGAATACAATAAAATATAATAAAATGAAATGTCTCAATAATACGAAAATAATAAATAAAAATAATAATAAAAAATATGAAAAATAAAATATAAATGAAAAACAATGAAAAAAATATAAAATTAATAATAAATAAAATAAAAATAAAAATATATATGATAAAATGAAAATAATGGAACAGGATTACTGTAAACAATGAAACACTAAACAATATCATGTTACAGATAATCCGGATAAAATTAATACATAATTCTGTTCCATAATGGTGACAGGGGATTGTAAAAACTGAAAATTAAAATGTATATTAAGTGAGAGAGAATGAAACCGCATGTATAGAAACACATGCTTTCTTTGATATAATTCCATCATATGTAAGCATACAGTTATCATTGAGACAGCTCTATTAGTGAGATGTTGTGATGTTGTCAATATTACCAAGAGACTCAAAATGGGAAACTAGTAAAGCCTCCGGTATGATGTCACATAATACTAAGAATGTCCAGTTCTTCATTGAGGGTGCCCTCGGGTGAGAGGGAACCCAGCAAATAAATCCAAAAAGTTTCCCTCCTGCACAGGAAGGAAAACCCCTCGTTATTGCTAAGTGTACCCTTGGGGATGGCCTCAATCTCCAAAACCTCCAGGCATCCAAAATCTTTATTATATGCCTGGAGGAAGTGGCGTGGGATCCTTTTTAATGGACCTACGGTGCTCACCTACTCTCGTGCATATGCAAAGGGTACATATCGTTTGACCCACATATAAGAGATTGCATGGGTACCGCAGGACATAGATGACAAATTCAGTTGAACGTGATAAATTGTTTGATCTGAAAAGAAGTGCTTTTATTGGTGACAATCTTTGAACATCTATGAGAGATGGATTGGCAAGTTAGACAACCTTTTTTTCGACATTGAAAAATACCTGTCCCTGATATCGAGCAGGGGTCTTTTGTTGGATTTTTCTAACTTGCTCTGAGCAATAATATTTTTTATGGTGCTAGATTTTCTAAAAGATATTTGAGGTTTGGTAGGGAGCAGGGGAACCAAATGTTGGTCCAGCTTTAATATATTATAATGTTTGTAAATAATGTTTGAAATAGCCCTATATTTGATGTTAAAAGTCAACACAAATCTAGCTGTATTTTCCATTTCTTTGGTACTGTTCTCTTTTTAGTTGTTTATTCATATTCAAAAGGAAAGCATCCAGGACTAGATCTCTAGGGTACCCCTTTTCTTCAAACTCTCTGTGCATAAGCCTCCAGGAGGTAAACATCAGACTTGGTAGAACAGTTAATACATTTTTTATAATGTTTGTCCTATGCGTGATGCTTGAAATAAAACTTTTAGTATGCAGACTTTTTTGACATACCATTTCTTGCAGGGCTTGTTAAACCAAATCAGGTGCTATCTTGTCATGCAAAGTGTAACCCTTTCTAAGGATGACAGATAGATTATTCGGTAATTGTGGTCCTGTCAGGGCTGGGCTTAGCCCTTCCTTCTCAGAGCAGGCTGCTCAGCTGTCGATTAATTGCCAGCTCCAATTTTTTCCACAGGGACTCACATGATGATGGTATCCTGTTAGTCAGTCCTGCTGGTTACTTAAGCTGCTAAGTTCAGTCCCTCTCTGCCTTCACCTTGGCCAACACATCCAGAGTACCTGTTGAAGACTTGCTTGGCTGATATCCCTTCTAGTTCCTGATCCTGCTTGCTGTTCCATTATGCTGATTCTCCTGTTTCCTGGCCTGTCCTGAAGTACGCTGATCTCTGGCTCCCTGGCGTCCTGGCTTGTCTGACTATCCGTTCCTGTTACCAAACTCTAGTTTTGATTTGACTACGATGCTCTCTTTACCTTTTATTATTATTATTATTATTATTATTAATAAACAAGCGTGATTTTTAACTGCACTTCTGTCTCAGTCTGATTCATGGTTTCTGACACATCCTAAAATGTTATAATTTTTCAAAAAAAAATGTCATTGCTGTTGGAACAGCCTCTTCACTGTCTCAAACTAAGCTTAAAAGGTGGTGAAAAATGTCAATTCAAACTTACTATCCAGCAGTATCTCACAAATTCTCAGCGTGAGCAGGGAATCTAACCCAACCTGTGAAACATTATCTATAGTTTGCTCCAGAATTTTTTTTTTTTATATCCCTTATTCAAGAACCTTTGGTTTAATAAATCAGCCCAAGAGAGAAAATCCTCCCTGCTGGAACAGTTACACCTTATGTGTAATAATTGCCCTTTGGGGATAGCCCTCAGCCATGAAGGATGAATGCAACTCCCCATTGGGATAAACCCATTGCAATCAGTCTTAGTGAGGGACATACATCTTAGTGAGGAACCCATTATTTACTCTACAAATAGTAAAATTCAAGAAATTATTCATAGAAGTGTCCCAATCTTAAGACAACTTGATTCCCCAATCATTGCAATTCAGCTTTGCCATAAATGCATGTAAGGTTTCAACACAATCTTTCCCTGTAAGGAGGGTATCATTTATGTACTTCTTGGAGACCAAAAGTTCTGGAGGAGGCTCAGCATTGATGACACCCTCCTCCAACCTCCAAATTAACAAATTCGCTAGGCTCCTGACAAACTTGGAATTTTTCAAAAAAAAGTTGGTGTTTTCACTAAATCAGAGGTTGGATATAAAGATCAATATATTTCCCCACTCTCTAGGGCATTGAGTTATTACCGCTTACAATGGGACACCCAGGGGGTTGCTCCATATTATTGTGAACCTTTGGAAGGTAATATAAAATAAGTATTTATGGAGCAACGGGCACCAAATAACTTATCTGTTTCTTGACAATAATTCCTTTTCTCTTGTTAGTTCTTGGCTCTGGAGTCACCCTTTAAGACCTTATATGTATAACCATCTGACAATATCCGATTCATTTCCATAAGATAATCCTCTTTTTAAAGGTTAAAGATTCCTCCCCCCTTTTTTTGGCAGGGTGTATTAACAAATCCCTGTGTTTGCAAAGGTACTGAATACCTAACTGAACATCATTATCTGTCCTTTACTAACAGTTTATATGGTCTAGATATTTAATAACTAGATCCCTAAAAACTGACAAACTTGGTGGTAAGTTTCTTGGAGGGTTGAGAAGGGAGGCGTTTGACAGACCAAAATGTTTTGTTATCACTGTTGCATCTAACCTCTTCTCATGTACAATAGAGTTACTAAGAAAATGCCTTTTGATATTGAGTTTCCTGACATACGGTACTTTTGCAAATCTATAAAACTTTCAAATTTATTTAAACCCCATGAGGGAGCTTATTTCAAGGGGATTTTTAAACTAAGAGATACTCAAAGACCTGGACTTGATGACTATATCAGCTATGCCCCACTTCTGGAATAAATATACTGTATATGAGACAGTTTAATACACATGAAAGACAACTCTAAAAAAGGAATATGCAAGAAACATCAATGTATACAGCAAGGCATTACAAGAAAAATGGCAAATACGTATGAAAATAACAAAATACCATCTCAAAGAAGAAAGACTGTCAATACTGCTAAAAAAAACAAAAAAAAAACAACAAAAGAGATACATATAATATAAACAACAAGACATATACCTTTTTGACATAAATGTCAGACCAATGCTGTCACCTGATCGAGGCCGAGCTGACGCGAGGGCTTCCCCTTACACCACCTGTCCTGTTTCTACTGAACGTGATGACAGGATATAACAGGGCATAGATTGGCATGTGTGCCTTGTAGGAGATTTTAGCAGGAAGAACCTTGCAGCGGGTGCGGAGGAGCAGGCAGACTGATCAACTGACTGATGCAGATACACAACAGCAGGTGAGGAACCATGGGCAGCAAGCAGGCTGGCCAGCAGGCCAATGTAAGATATTCTGGAAGATGTGGAGATGCTATAGCAGGAACAGCAGGCAGCAAGCAGGTTTGCAAGAAGGCAGATGCAAGATCTCAGGTGGTCAGGTAGGCAAGAGTCAGCATCAGCGGGGCAGCAGAGGTGCAGAATCAGGAACCAAACCAGAGTCAAGGCCAGTCCGGGATCACTATCGGGAGAGCAGAGAAGGTACAAAAACAGCAGGCAGAAGGCAGGGTCAGATCACAAGCCAGAATCAGCAATGGGGTATCAGAAACAATGATGGTCAAGACAAGCTGGGAAATACAGGGTCAGGTCACAAACGGAAGAAGCTGACGACCACTCAGCAATCCTCTAGTCTCTGGAGCCCCTTTAAATGGACAAATGATCGCCAAATATTCACACATGCTCATACTAACACGCAGTTAGGGAACATCTGGTTGTGATTTCCCTGACAAATACCAAGTTCATGGTAGCAAACAGTCTCCCCTGGCTTGAAGGGAGGATACAAGGACACAAACACACAACCTTTGCAATAAAATTAAAAAAATAATCAAATACCAAAGACTACAAAATACTCCTTATATATCTCAAATGTGGAGAAGCTATCTATCTATCTATTTATATATATATATATATATATATATATATATATATATATATATATATATATATCTGTCTATCTATCTATCTATCTATATATATATATATATATATATATATATATATATATATATATATACTCCACTTTCGTTGAGAATTTTTTTTCCCATCTGGGTGTTCAATGTACATTGCAAGGCTTTTGTCAATCTTTGCAGCAGATTCCTACCTTTTGTTGCTGTTAAGAAATAGCTGTTTATTTCACCAGACTGATTGCAGCCTTCTGAATGGGAGGGTCTGGTTCATCATAATCACCTGGTGCACTTTCTGTGTTCTAATGAGGGAAGCTGCAGTGCCTGAAGTCAGAAGTATTTAATCTTTAGGAAGTATCTCCCCAAGCTTACATTTCTGTTGCAGGGGGTGCCTGAAATCTGTATCGTATCTTACTCCAGACTTCTGAGGAAATCAGCAAGCCAATTAAACAAGCAGGGATTACATTTATATGGGCATTCTCCAACAGTGTAGAGAACACTTCCAGGTTGCCATATTAAATTGAATTTTACAGAAAAATTACAGCGGCTTCAGATTGAAAAGAAAAGGTAATTTTTTTTAATAACATCAAATGACAACATGGCTTGTGTAGCATATGATATATTATTGTTTTTATTTGCTGTATTTTTTTTCCCCATGAAAGCGGTGTTGCCGTTTAAGTTTTGTTATGTGAAAGAGAAGATGTAACCAACATAATGTAGGTATACCAATTAGCCTGCAAAATTCAAAATATACTTAAACTATATTAGTCTTGAGAGTGTTGTAATTTGGTGAGAACTATTTTGGCTTTAGCATGGAGTTTTATCTTTTCGTTTAGCTTTTTGTTTTCGTTTTTGGATATAGAAGGATCACAACCACTGTCAGACTTGTAATGCTGCCTTGATTTCATCTCCTGTCCCTGTGACAGTTGCACCCAACAGTAATTGAGATAGATTAAGGGATGACAACAACAACAACAGCAGCAGAAAAGAACTCAAGTATTCAAGTTACTCAAGTATTCAAGAACTCAAGACTTAATGTGATTGTAGCCATATTAGTGCAATTGTGATAGAGAAAATTGAGTACTGTCCGTGATACTTTTTTTATTTGCACTAACATACAATTTTTCAGCAACGAGGTCCTGTTGATAGCAGTATGGAAGTTGTTGTGAGGAAATGAAATGGGGAGTGTAAGCAATGTAATCAATCGATGCATATAATTAGTGTTATATAGAGGGTTGCTGGTTTACATGCACATGGTTAATAGTTTATGAAAATAATGCAGGAACCTAGATCTGAGGTAATAGTCCGAGAATTTGGAGGGGCTGAGTCGTGACAAACGGGGTTTGGGGTTGGGGGGGGGTGGTTAGTTGAATAGTTGTTTGTTAGGCCCTGCGAGGCCAACGGTTGGGATACTGTTATGTTAGCAGGACCCAACTTGTGTTGTAACTGTTCTAAAAATTGAAAATTTAATAAACAGAAGTTTAAAAAAAAAAAAAACATACAATTTTTCAGGACAAGCTTTCGGGGTATGTCCCCTTCTTCAAGGTCCAAGCAGTACTGATTTACACATTTTTAAGCAGAATGTAAAAACAAAACAAAAAAAAAAACACCTCTGAGGGAAAGAACCCCCTTTACAACCCCCTCTGTGACTAGCAACCCCCCCCCCCCCCCCTCCATTCCATAGCTCTCCCTCTGTCTTATCTCACTAACTCTTCTGTTATCTTTATTGCAATTGATTTGTATGTGTTTTTTTTGTTGTTTTTTTTTTCTCTCTTCTTTCCCTCAGAGGTGTTTTTTCTTTTTTTCTTTTTTCTTTTTACATTCTGCTTAAAAATTTGTAAATCAGTACTGCTTGGATCTTGAAGAAGGGGACATACCCCGAAAGCTTGTCCTGAAAAATTGTATGTTAGTGCAAATAAAAAAAGTATCACTGACAGTACTCAATTTTCTCAAGAACTCAAGGAAAGGTTCAGAACTTCTGTCAGGTTTTCATTGTTGTACCTCCAGGGAGACTCCTCTCCCTTTCTGCCTGATAGTGATCACAGGCCTAAAATGTAAAGAAAAATCTCTTTAGATCAAATTAAAAACCGGTTGGAAATCCTAACCCTTTCCACCTTATCGAAATCTAAATAAATAAATAATATTTTTGATGGAATTGTAGTGTCTTGTGCTTTAATTGTAACTATTTTAGCTGTAACAGTTGAAATAAGTAATCACTCCATGCTTAAATTTGTTTCCCCCTGCGGTTTCAATGAACATAAAAAAACTAGCTGGAATCTATTGATGATAATTGATAAAGAACAGTATAATTAAGTAAAAACAGATACAAGGAAGGCTTTATCAAAATGAAAAGGAAGGAATGTCTGAATTGTCAAAACAAGGAAGATATGATTAACCACTTGCTTACTGGGCACTTAAACACCCTTCCTGTCCAGACCAATTTTCAGCTTTCGGTGCTCTCACACTTTGAATGACAATTACTCATGCAACACTGTACCCAAATGAATTTTTTGTCTTTTTTTTCCCACAAATAGAGCTTTCTTTTGGTGGTATTTGATCACCTCTGGGGTTTTTATTTTTTGCGCTATAAATGAAAAAAGACCGAAAATTTTGAAAAAAAAACGCATATTTCTTTGTTTCTGTGACAGATTTATGCAAATTATAAATTTTTCTTCATAAATTTTGGCCACAATTTATACTGCTACATATCTTTGGTAAAAATAACCCAAATTAGTGGATATTATTTGGTCTTTGTGAAAGTTAGAGAGTCTACAAGCTGTGGTGCGAATCACACAAAATTGATCACATCTGATGTACTGGTGAACTATCTCGCTTCTTGTGACCCGAACAAGTCAGGAAAGTACAAATACCCCCCAAATGACCCCTTTTTGGAAAGTAGACATTCCAATGTATTTAGTAAGAGGCATGGGGAGCTTTTTGATGTTGTCATTTTTTCCCACAATTCTTTGCAAAATTAAGATTTTTCATTTTTTTTTCTCCACAAAATTGTCATTGTAATAGGTTATTTCTCTCACATGGCATGTGTATACCACAAATGACACCCTCCAAAAAATTCTGCTACTCCTCCTGAGTATTACAATACCACATGTGTGGGACTTTTTCACAGCCTGGCCACATAGAGAGGCCCAACATGCAGGTAGCGCCATCATGTGTTCTAGGAACATAAATTACACATCTAACTTGTTGACTATTTATTACACTTTTGAAGTACCAGGACAATGACACGTGACACGTGACACTGATGACAGATGGCACTGATACGTTGGCAATGATGACACTTATACGTGGCACTGATGACACGTGGCACTGATGAAAGATGACACTAATATGTGGCACTGATGACAGATGGCACTCATACGTGGCACTTATAAGTGGCACTGATGACACGTGGCACTAATACGTGGCACTGATGACAGATGGCACTAATACGTGGCACTAATACGTGCCACCGATGACAGATGGCACTAATACATGGCACCGATGACGCGTGACACTGATGACAGATGGCACTGATAAGTGGCATTGATGACACGTGACACTGACAGGTGGCACTGATGACAAATGGCACTGATACGTGGCACTGATGACAGATGCACTAATACGTGGCACTGATGACACGTGGCACTGATGACAGATGGCACTTATACGTGGCACTGATGACAGATGGCACTGGGGACAAATGGCACTGACAACAGGTGGCACTGGGGGCAGGTGGCACTGGGGGCAGGTGGCACTGGGGGCAGGTAGCACTGGGGGCAGGTAGAACTGGGGTGGATGGCACTGGGGCGGATGGCACTGGGGCAGGATGGCACTGGGACAGGATGGATGGCACTGCTGGGGGAGGCTGGATGGCACTGCTGGGGGAGGATGGATGGCACTGCTGGGGGAGGATGGCACTTTTTTTTTTACTTTTTTTTTTTTTTACTTTTACAAAGGAAAGCAGAACGGCTGCAGCTGCAGCCGTTCATCTCTCCCCTCTCACACGCTGTCTGTGTGAGGAGGGAGAGCGGTGCTGAGAGATGATCTCATATGTTTACATATGAGATCATCTCCCATTGGACACGCCGATCGCGCTGTAAACGGCCGCTGTGATTGGCCGTTTACAGCGATCTGTGTTTGCCTGTCCCCGGGGGACACGGTGAACACAGAACTTCCGCGATGCGCGCCCGCGGCGGCGCGCATTGTGGAAGTAAACATTAGGACGTCCAGGGGCGGCCTCCCGGACGAACGTGCCTGCCCTACGGCCATCATTCGGCTATAGGGCAGGCGCGAGGTGTTTAATGACATCTCATCTGCACCATATTTAACAGTTATTTTCATTAGGACATGTGTTTACCATTTCCAGTATATTAGACCTCTTTGAGTGCTTTATGATCTATAGAGATAAACACATAGTGTAAAGCTGGCCATGGGCAGATCTATTTTTTTTCTTTTCAGCCAGCCGGTTGAGGAAAAAACCCTGAACCGATTCCCCCATCCATACATTCAAAGTAGATGGGGAATCCCCCCACGCCTGCTACCAGAATACACTGATCAGCACTGTAGCTCATTGGCTGAAAGTGCTGATTGAGCGAACATATACCAATAGTCCCATTTAAAAAAAGGCAAAGGTTAGATCAACTTCTCTTGAATGGGAACAGCCATTCTATGTATGTTCAGCTTAAAGTGCAACTTAACCAATAACAACTTGATAAAAAATAATGTTCTTTAGCAAGGAACATAAATTCCATATTAATAACCATGCTACCAAAATTAGTGTGTGCTGTAAATTGCCCTCAGCATTGCTTTTTTTTCTTCCTGCCAGAGGCTGCCACTTTGCTGAAGCCAAGAGCCACTGAGCAGCAGTACATATTTAGCAGATCAGCCTCTAGTGGCTCTGATGTTTGGCACAATGCCAAAAATGAGGAGCAACTGAGCATGCGCAGAGCAGGGTGAGGCAGTGTATTACTGTATTTTAAAAAGTATAGACACTTCTTTTTCCCATTTTACATAGCTACACCTGCAGAAGGAGCCAGCCTGAAGTGATCTAGCAGGATTTCATTTTCTTAACGACTTCAATACCAGGCACTTAAACACCTTCCTGCCCAGACCAATTTTGAGCTTTCAGCGCTGTCGCACTTTGAATGACAATTGCGCGGTCATGCTACACTGTACCCAAATGAAATTTTTATCATTTTTTTCCCACAAATAGAGCTTTCTTTTGGTGGTATTTGATCACCTCTACGGTTTTTATTTTTTGCGCTACAAATAAAAAAATACTGAAAATTTTGAAAAAAAAATGTTTTTTTTTGTTTCAGTTTCAAAACTTTGTAAATAAGTACGTTTTCTCCTTCACTGATGGGCACTGATGGGGCTACACTGATGGGCACTGATAAGGCGGCACTGATGGGCACCAATGTGGCACCAATGAAGTGGCACTGATAGGCGGCACTGATGGGTGACACGGATGGGCGACACGGACGGACACTGATAGGTGGCACAAATTGGCACTGATAGCTGGCACGGATGGGCGGCACGGATGGGCACCGATGGGCATGGATAGGCGGCACAGGTGGGCATGGATAGGCGGCACAGGTGGGCACTCATAGGCGGCACAGGTGGGCACTCATAGGCGGCACAGGTGGGCACTCAGGCGGCACAGGTGGGCACTCATAGGCGGCACAGGTGGGCACTCATAGGCGGCATCGGTGTTATACTATAGTAATGGATACCAATCAGTGCCAAACAATAATGCACTGATTGGCACCCATTGTGCTGACTGGCATCCCTGGTGGTCTAGGGAGGATTATGACCTTTATTACCTTTTCCCTGGTGGTCTGGTGGCGTCCCTGGTGGTCCAGTGTGGGCATCCTCGGAGGGGCTGTGCTGATAATCGATCAGCACAGACCCCCCCAGTCAGAGGAGCAGCCGATCAGCTCTCCTCTACTCGCGTCTGACAGACGCGAGTGAGGGAAAGCCGATCACTGGCTCTTCCCATTTACACTGTGATCAGTCGTGATTGGACACGGCTGATCACATGGTAAAGAGTCTCCGTCGGAGACTCTTTACCGAGATCGTAGTTGCCGGGTGTCAGACTGACACCCCGCAATAACGATCGCCGCGATGCGCGCCCCCGGGGGCGCGCAGCGGCTCATAATCCTGATCACGTCATATGACGTCCGGTCAGGATTATGAAACCACTTTGCCGCCGTCAATTGCCTATAGGGCGGGCGGCAAGTGGTTAATAAATGTCCAGTTTAAGTATAATGTGACTGTAAGAGCAGGCTTACCAGAAACACTCCAATGCACCAAGTTGTTCTTAGTAGAGAGTTTTAGATCTTAGTGAACAAGACATCATTTTAATTGAGTAAAACTGTATAATATTTTTTATCAGTTTTAAAATTCACTTTTAAAACACATTAGACTTACCGTATATACTCGAGTATAGGTCGATCCGAATATAAGCCGAGGCCCCTAATTTACCACAAACAAAATGGGAAAATGTATTGACTCGTGTATAAGCCGAGGGTGAGACATGCCTGTCCATCCCTGTGTGTCCATCCATCCCTGTGTGTCCGTCCATCCCTGTGTGTCCGTCCATCCCTGTGTGTCCGTCCATCCCTGTGTGTCCATCCATCCCTGTGTGTCCATCCTACCTGTGTCCTGTGCCTTTGTCCTTCTGCAGCCTGTGTCGATCTGCATGTAAAAACATGCCAGGATCGCCGCACCTCTTCTATTCTGTGACAGACGGCGGCCATTCCACTGTTCAAAAGCCGCGCCTCCATCTGTGATAGGCGGAACACTCAATTTCCCAGCAGTCAGTGTTCCGCCTATCACGGACATCCTCTCATCCTCGTCCGTAGTACGAGGATGAGCGGATGTCCGTGATAGGCGGACCACTGACTGCTGGGAAATTGAGTGTTCCGCCTATCACAGACAGGGAGGCGCGGCTTTTGAATTGTGGAATGGCCGCCGTCTGTCTGCTCGACACGCTGATCGGGTAGACAGACGGCGGTGACTCGAGTATAAGCCGAGGGGGGCACTTTCAGCCTCAAAAAAGGGGCTGAAAATCTCGGCTTATACTCGAATATATACGGTACATATCAGAGAGAATTATGGGTTATTACCTAAACTATATGGTAAAAAAAAAAAAATTACATAAAATTTGACTGGAATATTTTAAATCAGCTTTGAGCAAAAACACACATATACTGTATATACTTTACTTACCATTACCACATGAGCTAACGATATTGCTGAATTAGAGGAGGAAACAAGAGTAGCTGGAAGAAACCAAAACAGGCACAAGAAAAACAATTCCTATAAAAACCTTTCTGCTGCAATTTGGACCAAAGACTTTTTGTATGTCTCAGAATGAATTAAGTCCTAGCCACTTCAGCCACGGAAGATTTGGCTGCTGAATGACCAGGCCATTTTTTCCCCACACAGAGCTTTCGTTTGGTAGTATTTGATTGCCTCTGCGGTTTTTATTTTTTGAGCTATAAACAAAAAAAAGAGTGTCAATTTTGAAAAAAAAACACAATATTATGTACTTTTTGCTATAATAAATATCCTCATTTTTTTTTTTTTAAAGATTTTTTTTTTTCTCAGTTTAGACCGATATGTATTCTTCTACATATTTTTGGTAAAAAATGGCAATAAGCGTATATTGATTGGTTTGTACAAAAGTTATAGCGTCTACAAAATAGGGGATAGATTTATAGTATTTTTATTATTATTTTTTTTTTTTACTATTAATAGTGGCGATCTGTGATTTTTATTGGGACTGCAACATTATGGCGGACACATCGGACACTTTTGACACATTTTTGGGTCCATTGCCATTTATACAGGGATCAGTGCTATAAAAATGCACTGATTATTGTAAAAAATGTCACTGGCAGGGAAGGAGATAAAACTAGGGGGCGATCAAGGGGTTAACTGGGTTCCCTGTGTGTATTTCTAACTGTAGAGGGAGGGGACTGACCTAGAGGAAATGACAGATCGTGGATCCTAGCTATTAGGAACTCACAATCTGTCTCTCCTCACAGAACAGGGATTTGTGTGATTACACACATGTCCCTGTTCTACCTCTTGTGCCTGCAATCGCTTGTGGCCAACGGTCATCACGACCATCGGTCACGAGCATCAGCTCCCCCGCAGTGTAGCGAGTGAGTGTGCACGCCTGCTATCCTGATCCCACGAGCCAATGTATAGCTACGACAGCTCACGGGATTGTGCCGACCTGCCACAGTATAATGACGACGGCTGGTCGGCAAGTGGCTAGAGACCCTATAGTTCTGCAAAATGTATATTTAACAAAAATATGAATACATGTACCTAGAACTGGTAGTTTTGAATTTCATAGAATATGTTGTTATGGACAGTACAAATATTCTGCATCTATTAACCACTTCAGCCCCGGACCAATAAACACCTTAAGGACCAGAGGTCTTTTTCCAATTTCGGACTGCGCTGCTTTAACTGGTAATTGTGCGGTCATGCAATATTGCACCCAAACGAAATTTGCGTCCTTTTCTTCCCACAAATAGAGCTTTCTTTTGATGGTATTTGATTGCCTCTGCGATTTTTTTTTTTTGCGATATAAATGGAAAAAGAGCGAAAATTTTGAAAAAGATATTTTCTTCTTTTTGTTATAAGAAAAATCGAATAAACTAAATTTTAGTCATACATTGAGGGCAAAATTTATTCAGCCACATGTCTTTAGTAAAAAAAATGTCAATAAGCGTATATTTTTTGGTTTGCGCAAAAGTTATAGCGTCTACAAACTAGAGTACATTTTCTGGAATTTACACAGCTTTTAATTTATGACTGCCTATCTCATTTCTTGAGGTGCTAAAATGGCAGGGCAGTACAAACCCCCCCCCCCCAAATTGTCCTAAGGGATTGAATAATGACAAAAAAAAAAAAATTTTTTTTACAAAAAGTTGTCACTAAATGATATATTGCTCACACATGCCATGGTTATATGTGGAATTGCACCCCAACATATATTCTGCTACTTCTCCCGAGTATGGGGATACCACATGTGTGGGACTTTTTGGGAGTCTAGTCGTGCACGGCCCCCCCGAAAACCAATCACCACCTTCAGGATTTCTAAGGGTGCAAATTTTTGATTTAACTCCTCACTACCTATCACAGTTTCGAAGGCCATAAAATGCCAAAATAGCACAAAACCCCCCAAAATGACCCCATTTTGGAAAGAAGACACCCCAAGCTATTTACTGAGAGGCATGTTGAGTCCATGGAATATTTTATATTTTGCCACAAGTTGCGGGAATATTACAAACTTTTTTTTTTTGCACAAAGTTGTCACTAAATTATATATTGCTCACACATGCTGTGGGCATATGTGAAATGACACCCCAAAATACATTCTGCTGCTTCTCCTGAGTACGGGGATACCACATGTGTGGGACTTTTTGGGAGCCTAGCCGCGTACGGGACCCCGAAATCAAAGCACCGCCTTCAGGATTTCTAAGAGCATACATTTTTTATTTTACTCCTCACTACCTATCACAGTTTTGAAGGCCATAAAATGCCAAGATGGCACAAAACCCCCCAAATGACCCCATTTTGGAAAGTAGACACCCCAAGCTATTTTCTGAGGGCCATGTTGAGGCCATTGAATATTTTTTTTTTGTCCCAAGGGATTGAATAATGACAAAAAAAAAAAAAATTTTTTACAAAAAGTTGTCACTAAATGATATATTGCTCACACATGCCATGGTTATATGTGGAATTGCACCCCAAAATATATTCCGCTACTTCTCCCGAGTATGGGGATACCATATGTGTGGGACTTTTTGGGAGTCTAGTCGCGCACGGCACCCCGAAAACCAATCACCACCTTCAGGATTTCTAAGGGTGCAAATTTTTGATTTAACTCCTCACTACCTATCACAGTTTCGAAGGCCATAAAATGCCAAAATAGCACAAAACCCCCCAAAATGACCCCATTTTGGAAAGAAGACACCCCAAGCTATTTACTGAGAGGCATGTTGAGTCCATGTAATATTTTATATTTTGCCAAAAGTTGCGGGAATATTACAAACTTTTTTTTTTTTGCACAAAGTTGTCACTAAATGATATATTGCTCACACATGCTATGGGCAGAAGTCAAATTACACCCCAAAATAAATTCTGCTGCTTCTCCCGAGTACGGGGATACCACATGTGTGGGACTTTTTGGGAGCCTAGCCGCGTACGGGACCCCGAAAACCAAGCACTGCCTTCCGGATTTAAATATAAAATGCTACCAAAAAACTGTTAGCGATCGCAGGGATCAGGCCTGACTCTGCGATCGCTGCAGTTATGTGTTTAGTGTTTTGTAAGTGACAGTGATCGATCAATACTGCACTTGGGTGGGCTGGGCAGAGGGGCAAAACGCAGGTGCTAGCAGGTATCTGGGCTGATCCCGCTAACAATGCGTTTTTTTGGAACCCTGAACTGCTGGGGACGCTAGTATAGATCTGATCAGATCAGATATTGATCTGTTCAGATTCTATACCACTACGGGAGGTGTATGCTTTGCGCGTGGGTGTTAGCGGTACTGGCACTAACCTAACGCTGCCTGGGGCGACGCAGACCCTGACCCTAAAATTGATATCACCCGCCGGGTGATCAGGGGGTTAAACCTTTATTGGGTAATAAATGGTGGGTGCCCTGATGCTATAAAAAGCAAACTAACCAGAGTCACCCGTAACCCGTAACACTTATACGGTGATCAGTGGTGAAAGGGTTAACTAGGGGCAATCAGGGGGTTCAAATTTTTTATTAGGTAGTATATGGGGGTCCCTGACGCTATATAAAAATCTGACGGGGAACCTAAATAACTAACTGGCTAACCAGCGTCACCAGTGACACTTATACTGTGATCGCTGGTGAAAGGGTTAACTAGGGGCAATCATGGGGTTAAAACCATTATTGGGTAGTATATCGGGGTACCTAGCGATATAAAAACCTGGCGGTGAACCTAAAAAAATAACTAGCTACCTAGCGACAGTAGCGACACTGATGCAGCGATCAGAAAAATGATCGCTTAGTGACACTGGCAAAAGGGGGTGAAAGGGTTAACTAGGGGCAATCAGGATGTCAAAACCATTATTGGGTAGTATATCGGGGTACCTAGCGATATAAAAACCTGGCGGTGTACCTATGTGTACCTATGTGTCAGTGTAGTGTTTTGGTGCACTTACTTTTAGTCTTCTCCTCGTAGTCCGGTCAAAAAGACCGCCCCGAGGAGAATGACATCACTTCCTCCTTCCTGTGTAAACAATACACAGTGGGAGGAAGTTCGTCATTGGCCAGGAGCGATCCAGAGGGGGTGGCCAGAAACCAACGGCCATCCCCTCATCACGGATCGCTCCCGGAGGGAAACGGACCGCCGTATCCAGCGGGAGGGGGTCCGATCGGACCCCCCACCTGCTGGAAGGCAGGCACGTACATCTACGTGCTTGTGCCTGCCTGTGCCATTGCGATGACGTATAATGGCAATACGGCGGTCCTTAAGTGGTTAAAAGCTGCTTAAAGGACCATATAAAAATGTACATTTTACTCAGGGAAGCACTGTTGGAATCAACATATTTATGAGCGCAAAGGACTGTAAAGAAAAGAGTCAGGGAATCTGGATATGGCATGAGGTTTAGTAGCATGTTTTACATACTCCTACCTTATATCAGTGTTTTCCAAATGTTGATCAGTTGTGTAATAACACCACAACATTTTTAACTTATAACTAAAAGCAAATTTTGTTTTTACATTTTAGATAATTAGGGTAAGGGAGGGTTTATAATCCCTGTTAAAGGTTGTTTCTGCCATCTGTATCCCATCGGGTAGATTTCCTATCACTTCCTGTCCCATTGCCAAAATAATAAGTAAGAGAAAATCACTCACAAATTAGGGAAGTCATGGCTATCACCAGGCTCACCAGAACCAGTGTCCCCAGTGAAAGATTTCCCCTCTATTCCTACTCTGGTGATGACCAAACATTTGGGATTTCTTTCACTTATACTCTCTGTGATAACAGTAAACAGAACAAATAGAGAGGGTGAATTTTTACTAGTGAGGACAGAGACAACAATAAAAACACCAGACAGGTGTTCTAATGCTTCTTCTCTCAATCCAAAAATAAGAAAAAATGACCTTTGGTTATACTTGAAAGCTGAGCTCCACGCAAAATGGGGAAGCTCCGCTTGTCTGCCTCCATCTCCCCACTGTTGACACATTTGGCACCGTTTGGGGGGAGCGGGTACTTGGTTTTGACAGGTACCTGCTCCCACTTCTGGCTCAGTTCACCCCCCCTCCTTCCCCTGCAGCCTTCTGGGACCTGTGAAGTGTCTATGGGCCATTCACAAAGCGCAGAGTGCAGAGCGCAAACCGCAAGGCTTTACTACTGGTTTCCCTTAGTAAAGATGGCCGATTGAAGAATCAACTCGGGGGAGGGCACTGCTGGATGCCTGGACAGGTAAGTGCCCTATTATTAAAAGTCAGCAGCTACAGTATTTGTAGCTGCTGACTTTTACATTTGGGGGGGGGGGGCTGAAGCTCCTCTTTAAGTGCAATGTTAAAAGTTGCTAAAGAAAATGAGACCAATGACTATACTGCTGCAGCACTGTCCGTTATTGCCATATATGCCATCCCATGATGCCAGTACTTGTGCCCTTCCTCACTGGCTCCTGCTGATGGTTCTCTGTTAAGTGAGGAGAGAAAGAGCCAAGAGAGTCGCTGTTCTCTTGCACATCACTGGATTGAGATTGGGCTCAGGTAAATTTGAGGGGAGTCTGGGGGGAACTCCATAGAATGCATTAGGGTAAAAAAAACCTTCTGTCTTTAGAGACACTTTTAATTTAATTTCTAAACAGAAGTTTTTTATTCATTATAAACAGGATTGTGATGCTTGAGAACAGCAAACACAGTTTATGGAAAGTACAATGCAATGTATTTACATACCATTTTTGTAACAAACTATGCTAGCACTATAATACTTACATTTAATTGGCTGGTAAGATAGGGTAGTCTTGATACTACTTTTCTTAGACCATGTAATAGTAATAAAGAATAAGTATTAACCACTTTGCTGGCTTAAGGAATAAGCCCCGGACAATTTTGCTGGCTTAAAGCGGTTCTGCACTCATAATAATACATTTGCCCATTCTGTTGCCTCTAGACTGTAATAGCCGAAATCACGCGAGATTTCGGCTGTATTAGCCGAAATCTCGCGAGATTTCGGGTGCATTAGCCGCAATGTCTCCTGGGATTACTTGGACGAGATCCCAGGAGACAGTGCGGGCTTCAGCAGGAAGTGATGCTGATCCCCGCAAGAGACCGCCCATCGCCGCAGGGGAGGAAAATAAAAAACTACGAATTACAAAAGGTAGATTAATAAAAAAAAAAAAACATGTGGCATTATCAAATGTACGGTCTAGAGGCAACAGAATGGGCAAATGTATTATTATGAGTGCAGAACCGCTTTAACAACAGACCACTTTTTGTGATTCAGCACTACGTCATTTTAACTGACAATTGCGCGCTACATGGCTCCCAAACAAAATTGACGTCCTTTTTTTCCCAGGGATAGAGCTTTCTTTTGGTGGTATTTGACCACCTCTGTGTTTTTTATTTTTTGCGCTATAAACAAAAAAAGAGCATCAATTTTGAAAAAAACACATTATTTTCTACTTTTTACTATAATAAATATCCCAAAAATATATAAAAACATTTTTTTCCTCAGTTTAGGCCAATACGTATTCTTCTACATATTTTTGGTAAAAAAATCGCAATAAGCGATTATTGATTGGTTGGCGCAAAAATTATAGCGTTTACAAAATAGGGGATAGATTTATGGCATTTTTATTAATAATTTTTTTTTACTAGTAATGGCGGCGATCAGAAATTTTTATTGTGACTGCGACATTATGGTGGACACATCAGACATTTTAGACACATTTTTGGGACCATTGTCATTTATACAGCAATCAGTGCTATTCAAATGCACTGATTCCTGTGTAAATGACACTGGCAGTGAAGGGGTTAACCAGGAGGTGGCAGTGTAGGGGTTAAAGTGGAAGTAAACCCATGGATTTAAACAGTTAAAAAAAAAAGGCATGCCGGGAACGCTAACTGCACATTGGCTGTGCTCTCAGCCAAACTATCGAACCATCCAATGGCTGGTGTCATAACGAATCACATGTGCAGCACCATAGCAGTTAAAGATTAAACAGAGGAAAAGATGGCAGCTTCCTTGGCTGAAAACGATAGGGGAGTTTACTTCCACTTTAAGTGTGACCTAGGGGCGTGTTTCAAACTGTTCCAATCACAGGGAGCAGAGATCAGTGTCACTTGTTACTAGGCAGGACGGGGAGATGCTGTTTACATTGGCATCCCCCCGTTCTTTCTCCCCGTGAGACGAACGCGGGTATCCTCGCTGCAATCGAGGCCGCGGGACCCGCGGTCGGACTCACGGGGGTCCCGACCAGCATGCGTGTGCATCAAAGGGATGTTCCTGTATGCCCATTTGCCTGTCCGTTCCATTCTGCCGACTTACATCGTTGTGCACCAGTCGGAAGCAGTTAAGATTTATTTACATTTATTATGGGGTAAATCAATAATGGTTGGGTTGCAAAGGCCCATACACATGGGCCGAATGTCGGGCAATAAAAAACAGCTGACATTTGGCCCATGTGTAAGGCAGCCAGTTTGACAAAAGCCAGCTGTTTGGATGGTTTCTGTTGGATGAGCATGCTGGAAAACCAGCACACGACCGACTCTCAATCAGCACTCTCAGCCAAATGGGATGTTCTGATGGGGGGGGGGGGGGGGGAGGTGGCATCCCGCTGACTGAACATGACAGCTTAAGGGGGGAGATCGCTGTACTAATGTCAGATCATTAGTACAGCAGCTCCGACCGAAGCTGTCAGGTTTTTTTTCGCTGATCCCAAAAACAGCTATTAGTGTGTACCAGGATTAAGGCTCTGTTCACACCCTGAAGGCACCATCTAGTGCAAGTTATTTTTGAGTGTTTCTGTGCATTCGCACATGTCGCATTTAGGGCAGCCCATTCATTTTCAAGGACCACTCTACATGGAAAAAATTTTGAAAAATAAGTGCCTGACTCATTTTAAAAATTGTGCTGTAATAAAAAAAAAGCATTGTACTGCATAACTCTGTGTGTTAATAAGATGCATGGGGTGCCATTAAGCACAGCTGCACGTCTGCAAAAGGGCAGGGAGTTTTTTGCATTCCAGGAAAATGTGCAATTTTGCATGCATTTCCACAAAGCACAGGTGTGAACTAAGCCTAATCTGAAAGCATGTCTACTCTTTGTTTTGATTCTCTATTTGGAAGAAAATGTTCTATAATATTTTGAGCTTGCAGCAGAAAATTAGGTCTATAGCTGAAAATGTCTTCCAAACAGGAAGCTCAGAAAACCCTGCTTTTCCCTCCTAGAGCATTTGCTTGTTTTTCACATTGTTGGTTTGTGAGCTGGAAGGCTGTCAAGTTATCGCTGGGGGGTGGATCGGGGGGACAAAGTGAGCTAAGCAGCTAGGGGAATGGCTTGAACAACTTCAGTGCTTTTGCTGTGAACTTTGAGAATACATTGCTTCAGAGTTCCTGCAGCTACAGAGGTCAGTGAAGGCTTGTTTAAACCTTATTTACTGTTTGATAGAACTATGTAATGACTACTATTATATTGAATATTTTTTATTAAAGTGAACAATTTTTGAGATGCAGTTATTAGCCATTCTCATACATACCATACAATAGTATTATTTACTACACTGTAGGGATAGTTTGATAACTCAGGTAGTCCTATAGATCAGAAAGTCGAAATTTGAAAAAATTGTGAGAAACTCAGGACTTTCATGATACAACTGAACTCACAAATTATATTATTAAAAACATAATATTTATTGCACTATTGATATTAAATAGTATTTATTGCACTGTTTATATTACTACAAAGAAGTTCATTGCTACCATTAGCTGCTTCTGTATATTTATCCAGGTAATTGGTCCTCCTCAATTGTTTTCCGGGGATTTGAGCTCTTCATTATTGTCACTTACCAACTTGCACCACCCTTTGACCACCCCCTTTGATTATTGTGATATTATCTACGATGCGTATTTGAAGTTAATTTCTGAATGAGCGGACCTGCCCACACAAACTGGACTTTTCCAGCTGACTGTTCCGTGCGGCCCCCCCACCCCAAAGCACATTGTCCCCATGTTGATGAAGACACGGGCCTCTTCTCGACAACCCTGGCTGTGGGTTGTCGGGGTCTGCGGGCGGGGGGCTCATCGGAATCTGGGAGCCCCTTTTAATAAGGGGGCCCCAGATACTGGCCCCCCACCCTATGTGAATGAGTATTGGGGTACAATGTACTCCTACCCATTCACCTGGTGAAAAAAGGAGCCTGGCTTTCTTCTTCATCGCCGCCCAGGGGTCTTCTTCCGACTTCGGGGGTCTTGTCCCCCTCTTTGGGGGTCTTGTCCCCCTTTTTGGTTCTTCTTGCCGGGCCTCCACTTTCTTCCTTTAGCTCTTTTACTAGTGGTGACTCGGTCTTCTGTCGCCGCCGCCTCTTCTTCCGACTTCGGGGGTCTTGTCCCCCTCTTTGGTTCTTCTTGCCGGGCCTCCGCACCTTCTTCCAGCTCTTTTACTAGCGGTGGCCCGGTCTTCTGTCACCGCTACCGCCTTCTCTTCTTGTTCTTTTTCTTCTTGTTCTTCTTCCTTGAGATGTTGACTCGACGCTCTCTCTGGCCGCAATGACAGGGACGTGGTGTGTGGCGACTTATATAGGGACAATGGGCGGGGTCACCGGGTGATGTCCCCGCCCATTATGATGTCACATTCCCCGAGGATGCTGGGACCAAGTCCACCGGATAGTCTGATCGTGTGTATGCGGCATAAGCCTTTAGAACCTTAATATATATATTATATATGTGTGTATATATATATATATATATATATATATATATATATATATATATATATATATATATATATATATATATATATATATATATATATATATATATATATCTCTAACAGGTTTTCTTCTAATGCCGCATACACACAATGGGACTATCCGGAGGACTTAGTCTGGCGGACAATCCGACGGACTTTGCAGCTGAGGTCTGCCGGACTTTCAAGCGAATGGACTTGGCCACACACGATCACTCCAAAAGTCCGGTCCCGTGATTCCATCAAAGCCTGAGTTTTTCAAGGTAGAAGCGCTGACCACTAGCCTTTTTGGCTTAGCACAATCATACATAGAAAATACATTTATTATTTGATGTTTCTTCTCCCCGAGCTGTCTTCTCCCTAAGCCGTCTCTAATGCCGCCGCCAACTTCTCCTGCTGCTGTGTTCTTCCGCGCAGCTGGTTATCCGTGAATAAAAAACAAAGCCGCTCTTCTTCTGTGGCAGTCTTCTGTGGCCATCTGATGATGTCACCTGGAGAGCCCGCCCCATGACTATGTAAGAGACGCCACACAGCGGGTGACAACACAGTGGAGGAAGACCGCCACAGAAGAAGAGCGGCTTTGTTTTTATGAATGGGTAACTGGTGGTGCGGAAGAACACAGCAGATGGAGAAGACGGCAGCAGCAGGAGAGACAGCTTTGGGAGAAGACAGCTCAAGAAGAAGATGGTGGTGGAAGAGACAGAGGCAGGAAAAGACGGCTCAGGGAAGAAGATGGCTCAGAGCTATTTTACAATAAAGGACTTGTCAAAAACCTGCTTTTTTTTAACATTTCACTGCTTTTTTTGGTGAACGGGTAGGAGTAATGGGGGGGAAGGTTCTGGGGTCCCCCTTACAGATTCTGATAAATCCCCACCCACAGACCAACAACCACCGGCCAGGGATGTTGGGAAGAGGCCCTTGTCACCATCTGGTATGGATTTGGGGGGGGGGGGGGGCTCCACGTCAATTATTTTTACATTTTGGTATGGGGTTCCCCTTAAAGGCCATACCAGACCTGATGGGCCTGGTATGTAGTGTTTTTTTCCCCTTGATTTTTGGAAGTCCACGCCATAATATTATTGAATAAGTACATACCATTGCATGGATTTGAAGAGTTAAAATATGGAATAAACCAAACTGATGTGCATTGGCTAATTATTGATTCCCGGTGAAGTCATGTGACGGTGACGACACGCATTGGATAGACGGTACCCGGAAGTGAAGTCTGGTTGCGAGCTCGGCGCTCATTTTACTATGTGCATGCTTGAATTCGTTTTAATGTGAGTACCCCTATGTTTTATATAAAAATAAATAGTCCAAACCTACTACACTAGAGGTTCCCTCCTTTCTGAATTGTTTCCACACATACCCGCTCTATTTCCCTGAGTGAATCCATACTGACTGACCTAGCCCCAGGAGATGGGATGGTAGATGAAGCAGACACCAGGCTACAAATACACCAGAAACTCTGTTTGGAAAGGAATATGGAGAAAACGCTTTTGAGCGATCACCCAGTTTTGACACTCTGACATGCTGATTACCTTACAACAGTGATGTAAGAAGGTAGCATACCTGCAGGTGTTTCTTATACTGAAGATTCCACTCACTGAAGTCACTGAAGATTTCAAAATTCCACTAAAGTCCCCATTATCGATTTTTATGCTATTTAGCACTTTATCATTTGTTTATTGCTCCATTGCTGGCACTATTTGCACTTTATTTATCATATGAACTTTTATGAACTGAATTAACTTCTTTACATATTTTGATGCCAATTTATTGTATTTATTTCTATTACACTGATTACTTTTAAGTGCCCTGATTCATTATATACTGTAATTACTGTATCTTAGCACCCCATATTTATTTGGTTCTGGAGCACAACACCAATTTTTGATTATCATTATATATTACTCTGTGGGCAGTTTTTGACCCATACAGTGGTTGCAGCATCAGAGAAATTGCTACATTCCTTAGTAGCACAGGAATACCTACTTTACCATAGGCTAATTATGCTGCTGTACAATGCACATTTTCAGGAGGTGATACCATGAGTGGGATTTTAAGGCCTCATGCACACGAGACGCAGATGAAACCTCTGTTAAAAAAAAGCTGAAACGCGCGTTTAGAAACGCGCGTTTTGCCGCGTTTGCATGCCGCGTTTAGACGCGTTTAGACGCGTTTGCGTTTAAACGCGTTTATAAAGATAACATCATGTAGACCCTCCCCAAGCTCTCAAAGCATTTTTTTTAACTATTTCTGCTATTTTGATCAGAGTGAGCAGCAGCAGCATAGAGAGCAGTTGTACACTTGCATTTGCCGTGTCACTTGCCACGGCACCTGCCACAAGTTGTGGATTGTCCACTTGCCACATCACTTGCCACAAGTTGGGGATTGTCCACTTGCCACATCACCTGCCACGTCACCTGCCACAAATTGTGGATTGCCCACTTGCCACGTCACTTGCCACATCACCTGCCACGTCACTTGCCACGAGATGTGGATTGTCCACTTTCCACGTCATCTGCCATGCCACCTGCCACAAGCTGTGGATTGTCCACTTGCCACGTCACCAGCCACATCACCTGCCACAAGTTGTGGATTGTCCACTTGCCACGTGACTTGCCACATCACCTGCCACGTCACTTGCCATATCACCTGCCACAAGTTGTGGATTGTCTACTTGCCGCGTCACTTGCCACATCACCTGCCACGTCACTTGCCACGTCACCTGCCACAAGTTGTGGATTGTTCACTTGCCACGTCACCTGCCACGTCACCTGCCACAAGTTGTGGATTGTCCACTTGCCACGTCACTTGCCACAAGCTGTGGATTGTCCACTTGCCACATCACTTGCCACGTCACCTGCCACGTCACTTGCCACGTCACCTGCCACAAGTTTTGGATTGTCCACTTGCCACGTCACTTGCCACGTCAGCTGCCACGTCACTTGCCACATCACCTGCCACATCACCTGCCACAAGTTGTGGATTGTCCACTTGCCACGTCACTTGCCACATCACCTGCCACGTCACTTGCCACGAGATGTGGATTGTCAACTTGCCATGTCACTTGCCACGTCACTTGCCACGTCACTTGCCACGTCACCTGCCACGTCACTTGCCACGTCACCTGCCACGTCACTTGCCACGTCACTTGCCACGTCACCTGCCACGTCACTTGCCACGTCACCTGCCACGTCACTTGCCACAAGATGTGGATTGTCCACTTGTCACATCACCTGCCACATCACTTGCCTGATCACCTGCCACAAGTTGTGGATTGTCCACTTGCCACGTCACTTGCCACATCACCTGCCACGTCACTTGCCACAAGATGTGGATTGTCCACTTTCCACATCACCTGCCATGCCATCTGCCACAAGTTGTGGATTGTCCACTTACCACGTCACCAGCCACATCACCTGCCACAAGTTGTGGATTGTCCACTTGCCACACCACTTTCCACGTCACCTGCCACGTCACCTGCCACAAGATGTGGATTGTCCACTTGCCACGTCACCAGCCACATCACCTGCCACAAGTTGTGGATTGTCCACTTGCCACGTCCCTTGCCACGTCCCCTGCCACGTCACCTGCCACAAGTGGATTGTCCACTTGCCACATCACTTGCCACATCACCTGCCACAAGTTGTGGATTGTCCACTTGCCACGTCACCTGACACAAGTTGTGGATTGTCCACTCGCCACGTCACTTGCCACATCCCCTGCCACAAGTGGATTGTCCACTTGCCACATCACTTGCCCCATCACCTGCCACAAGTTGTGGATTGTCCACTTGCCACGTCACCTGACACAAGTTGTGGATTGTCCACTCGCCACGTCACTTGCCACATCACCTGCCACAAGTGGATTGTCCACTTGCCACGTCACTTGCCACGTCCCCTGCCACAAGTGGATTGTCCACTTGCCACGTCACTTGCCACGTCACCTGCCACAAGTTATGGATTGTCCACTTGCCACGTCACATGCCAGTCACCTGCCACAAGTTGTTGATTTTCCACTTGCCACGTCACCTGCCAGGTCACTTGCCACGTCACCTGCCACAAGTTGTGGATTGTCCACTTTCCACGTCACTTGCCACTTCACCTGCCACGTCACTTGCCACAAGTTGTGGATTGTCCACTTGCCACATCACTTGCCACCTGCCATGTCACTTGCCACAAGTTGTGGATTGTCCACTTGCCACGTCACTTGCCACAAGTTGTGGATTGTCCACTTGCAATTGCAATTGTTTAAAATATTTTTCTAATGGTTTTTCATCATTTGCAATCATTTTTGAGATTTTTAATGTTAAAAAAAAAGGTCACCTTTAAAAACGCATATAAACGCAAACGCGGCTAAACGCGGGTGCCGCGTTTAGCCGCGTTTAGCCGCGTTTAGCCGCGTTTTGCGTCTGAAACGCAGAAATTTTTGTTTCTGAACGCATTGTTTTGCTTCTGGAAAAACGAGATTAAACGCAACTGCCACGTCACTTGCCACGAGATGTGGATTGTCCACTTTCCACGTCATCTGCCATGCCACCTGCCACAAGCTGTGGATTGTCCACTTGCCACGTCACCAGCCACATCACCTGCCACAAGTTGTGGATTGTCCACTTGCCACGTGACTTGCCACATCACCTGCCACGTCACTTGCCATATCACCTGCCACAAGTTGTGGATTGTCTACTTGCTGCGTCACTTGCCACATCACCTGCCACGTCACTTGCCACGTCACCTGCCACAAGTTGTGGATTGTTCACTTGCCACGTCACCTGCCACGTCACCTGCCACAAGTTGTGGATTGTCCACTTGCCACGTCACTTGCCACAAGCTGTGGATTGTCCACTTGCCACATCACTTGCCACGTCACCTGCCACGTCACTTGCCACGTCACCTGCCACAAGTTTTGGATTGTCCACTTGCCACGTCACTTGCCACGTCAGCTGCCACGTCACTTGCCACATCACCTGCCACATCACCTGCCACAAGTTGTGGATTGTCCACTTGCCACGTCACTTGCCACATCACCTGCCACGTCACTTGCCACGAGATGTGGATTGTCAACTTGCCATGTCACTTGCCACGTCACTTGCCACGTCACTTGCCACGTCACCTGCCACGTCACTTGCCACGTTATCTGCCACGTCACTTGCCACAAGATGTGGATTGTCCACTTGTCACATCACCTGCCACATCACTTGCCACATCACCTGCCACAAGTTGTGGATTGTCCACTTGCCACGTCACTTGCCACATCACCTGCCACGTCACTTGCCACAAGATGTGGATTGTCCACTTTCCAAATCACCTGCCATGCCATCTGCCACAAGTTGTGGATTGTCCACTTACCACGTCACCAGCCACATCACCTGCCACAAGTTGTGGATTGTCCACTTGCCACACCACTTTCCACGTCACCTGCCACGTCACCTGCCACAAGATGTGGATTGTCCACTTGCCACGTCACCAGCCACATCACCTGCCACAAGTTGTGGATTGTCCACTTGCCACGTCCCTTGCCACGTCCCCTGCCACGTCACCTGCCACAAGTGGATTGTCCACTTGCCACATCACTTGCCACATCACCTGCCACAAGTTGTGGATTGTCCACTTGCCACGTCACCTGACACAAGTTGTGGATTGTCCACTCGCCACGTCACTTGCCACATCACCTGCCACAAGTGGATTGTCCACTTGCCACGTCACTTGCCACGTCCCCTGCCACAAGTGGATTGTCCACTTGCCACGTCACTTGCCACGTCACCTGCCACAAGTTATGGATTGTCCACTTGCCACGTCACATGCCAGTCACCTGCCACAAGTTGTTGATTTTCCACTTGCCACGTCACCTGCCAAGTCACTTGCCGCATCACCTGCCAGGTCACTTGCCACGTCACCTGCCACAAGTTGTGGATTGTCCACTTTCCACGTCACTTGCCACTTCACCTGCCACGTCACTTGCCACAAGTTGTGGATTGTCCACTTGCCACATCACTTGCTACCTGCCATGTCACTTGCCACAAGTTGTGGATTGTCCACTTGCCACGTCACTTGCCACAAGTTGTGGATTGTCCACTTGCAATTGCAATTGTTTAAAATATTTTTCTAATGGTTTTTCATCATTTGCAATCATTTTTGAGATTTTTAATGTTAAAAAAAAAGGTCACCTTTAAAAACGCATATAAACGCAAACGCGGCTAAACGCGGGTGTCGCGTTTAGCCGCGTTTAGCCGCGTTTAGCCGCGTTTTGCGTCTGAAACGCAGAAATTTTTGTTTCTGAACGCATTGTTTTGCTTCTGGAAAAACGAGATTAAACGCAACTGCATATAAACGGAAAAAAACGAGACTGTGTGCATGGACACATAGGATAACATTGAATGAGTTCAGGTGCAGTTGAAAAAACTGTCCAACTGCATCTGAACGCGCGTTTAACTGCGTCTCGTGTGCATGAGGCCTAACTCTGCACAGGCCAGTCAAGTTCCACCACCCCATATTCACTCATCCATGTCTTTATGGACCTTGCTTTGTGCACTGGTCCAAATCATTTGGTGGAGGGGGGATTATGATGTGGGGTTGTTTTTCATGGGTTGGGCCTAGCCTCTTAGTTCCAGTGAAGGGAACTCTTAAGGCATCAGCATACCAAGACATTTTGGACAATTTCATGATCCCAACTTCGGGGGAATAGTTTGGGGTTGACCCCTTTCTGTTCTAACATGACTGCACACCAGCGCACAAAGCAAGGTCCATAAAGACATGGATGAGGGAGTTTGGGGTGGAGGAACTTGACTGGCCTGCACAGAGTCCTGACCTCAACCTGATAGAACACCTCTTGTCTGAATTAGTGCAGATACTGCAAGCCAGGCCTTCTCATCCAACATCATTGCCTGGACTCACAAATGCGCTTCTGGAAGAATGGTCAAACATTCCCATAGACACACTAAACCATATGGATAGCCTTCCCAGAAGCTCTTCTAGCTGCAAAGGGTGGGCCAAATCTAATTTTACCCCTATGGATTTAAGCCTTGTACACACGGTCAGATTATTGGATGAGTTTTTTGTTGGATGCTAGTCTCAAATCGAAAGCGAAGAGAGTACTCACCATCAGAAAATTTTCGGATGACAGAATTCAATGTCAGAAGTGA
Source organism: Lithobates pipiens (assembly GCF_037356315.1). Taxonomy (NCBI): domain Eukaryota; kingdom Metazoa; phylum Chordata; class Amphibia; order Anura; family Ranidae; genus Lithobates; species Lithobates pipiens. The sequence goes on from NW_027507718.1 coordinate 73,897,854, forward strand.
CGTAATGTGTTGAATTGTTTTGTATGTGTTCTTTCATCCCTGAGCATGCCTAGTATTGCTCTTCATTTTTTTTTGCCAGAAAACCATACTAATGAAAAGAAAATCGGACATTGTGGTCACATCAGACACAAATTTTGGAGCCTGCACATCCAGTTTTTGTCTGATGAAAATTCATAATCGGCTATCAAAAGCAGCATACTAACAATCAGAAAATCAGCAGATTGTTCACCGCACAAAATTTGACAAAAAGTTCTAACCTCTAAGCCACAGGGCCACCACATGTGGAAATCTCCTACACATAAATACACATATATTGCATTTCTTTGGACATATAGGTGGAGGAATGACATTACTCAAGAGTTATTCTTCTTGATTTATTCTGTGATATTTGGTGGGTGAGTGTAGAATAGTGATGTTACCCTCTGATTTTTGGAATTACATTTTGATTTGATTTTGATGTTGGTACACATATCACATTTTTTAGGCTCAAATTATGATTATTTGCAAATAATAAAAAACACACAACATTGTGATACATTTTAAATTTGCATCAATCATGGTCTTGTTTGTGATTTGTAAAGACACCTGTGTGAGTTTGGGTAAAGAGTTTTGTGAGATAAGGAGTAAAAGTGACAGTGAAAAATATATTTTACCAAAACATTCCACATCCTAGCATGCTTAAAAACAAAATATACAAGAAAAAAACAAAAAAGAAGCAGCAACATTGATGCAAGCAACATTTATTTCAGAGAAAGATACACTTCATCTCAACATTAAAAGTATTTATTTGGGGAAGTTACAATTATACCATTAAAATCAATGGCTGAAACTTGCATTACATTATAATAGTGCCAATTTTCATTCTCAAAAACGCATTTTAGCCCAGCGCTAATTTTGGTATTTACTATAGCGCCTTGTAAAAAAGCCATGGGAGCTAAAATGAGAGCTGTTTGCAGGTCTGAGCATGCTCAGTTGTGTTGGCACCTAGTTGTACAGAGACAGGGACTTTATCTCTTTTCAGACTTTTAAAGCTATTTCAGTGTAGAAATCATTTTTTTCACACAGTTTAAAAGCAGATTATCATTAAACAATATACCGCATATTTCAGTACCATTTAGGCAATTATATCATGCTCTAAACATTATTTCCATGTGCAATGCTCCATTTTTTTAGCAGAGTAAGGGTTTGGGCACTATTTGTTTTCTGGGAACTATAGTAAATTCGATTTTGGGAGTATTTTTTTTACCAGCACTATAGAGAATAAAATTTTAGAGCTAATTAGTGTGATTAGCGCTAATATGTGCCACAGCACTATAGTAAATGACCCCCATAGCGTTATTCTTTTAGGCCAAAAAGTGAAATTTTGATCTAATCTGACCAGAGCACCTTCTTCCACATATTGGCTGTGTCCCCCATATGGCTTCTCACAAACTGCAAATGGGACTTCTTATGGCTTCTTTTCAACAATGGCTTTCTTCTTGCCACTCTTCCAAAAGGCCAGATTTGTGCAGTGCATGACTAATAGTTGTCCTGTGGACAGATTCAGATTCTCCCACCTGAGCTGTGGATCTCTGCAGTTTCTCCAGTGTTACCATGGGCCTCTTGGCTGCTTCTCTGATTAATGCTCTAATGTCTGGCCTGTCAGTTTAGGTCAGTGATTACGAACCTTGGCACCCCAGATGTTTTGGAACTACATTTCCCATGATGCTCATGCACTCTGCAGTGTAGTGGAGCATCATGGGAAATGTAGTTCCAAAACATCTGGGGTGCCAAGGTTCGCCATCACTGGTTTAGGTGGATGGCCATGTTTTGGTAGGTTTGCAGTTGTGCCATACTCTTTCCATTTTCGGATGATGGATTGAACAGTGCTCCATGAGATGTTTAAACTTTGGGATAATGTTTAATAATCTAACCCTACTTTAAATGTCTCCACAACTTTATCCCTGACCTATCTGCAGTGGCGCCACTAGGGGGGCAGAGGGAGCCATGGCCCCCCAATATTATACTGTTCCCCCCTATGTGCCCTCCAACTAAAAAAACAGACACTGGGAATGCAGGGGACAGGTATGGACTCATCTGCTGTGTTGCTGGCTCTGGCTCCGCCTCCTCCTCCTGAGTCTACTCCCGGCCATTGTTTGCTATAACCACCTTGCGTCTATCAACCAGTGACGTCAGAGCCGGCATTGATGTCTCTCCCTCCCCGCCTTCCTCTCTCGCACTGAATGGTACACAGCCGATCTGCTCCTTCTCCCCCTCCCCTCTCCTGTGTGTGTACTGCTCCTTAACTTCACACTTGACTTCCCTGGAGCACATACAGTAGAGGGAAGGGGAAAAGGAGCGGATCGCCTGTGTATCATTCAGTGCGAGAGAGGAAGATGGGGAGAGAGCGATATCTCTCGGGCTCTGAGCTGTTCCATGAGAGAGGTGCTCTCAGCTCAGAGCCATGCTGGAAGGCAGACTGCATTCAGCGCTGACAGGAGCCACTAATGGGGTCTGCTGCTACCAGTGACACTCCCACCCCTCAGCCCATCCCTGTGTGTCCAGAGATCGCAAACAGAATGCCAGTTGCAGGGCTAGAGGATCGCATTCATGTGCCCCATGCAGCATAAGGAGGGAGGGATACTGGAAACACCTGCTCAGTATTATCCAATCATGCTGTGCTTCTACTACAACCCCTCCCACTTCCCCTGCCACCTTGTTTTGATTTCAGGCAGCTCCAGAGGTTGAAGAAGCCAGACCCCTCAGTGTTCTAACTCCCATGTGAATATCTTTTTATGTATACCTTAAGGAGTTGAGGAGAAGGTTGTGTAGCAGGCAGCTTGCAGAGTGATAGGTGTGTGGTTTAGTGCAGGCAGTGTTCTCCAGAGGGGTGGCAGGACAAGGGGAAAACATGCTCTTATAAGTTATGTATGTTGTAATTACCAGGCTGTTAGATCCTCAGCATCAGAAGACAGAACACAGACCTCATACATTGATTTATATTAGCAAAAATCATGTTTATTACAGAGACTTCTATGATATGGAGAAAAGAATCCATGAGATCTGTGTGTTCTGTCCCTTTCCTGTCTCTGCCATTTCCATCTTTAACCCTTTTGGCTCCTGCACACTAGTTTTGCCCTCTGAAATGCATTCCACATTTAGATTGCTCTTTAGAAAACATTAGACAGGTGGGGAGAAGATGTTGTATCACCTCTTCCCTGCCTACTTTATCTCCTTGAACCCCACACTAGTACACCACAATTGTGCATTGCAGAGCAGCCCTTTTCACTTGAATGTATTGTGTTCAGTGGTTGGTAGCACCTGCCAAAAGCTGTAGGTTCCCACCATGACAAAAAACGTCAAGACTACAGCATGTGTACACCTCCAACTGTTGCCTATGCAGCTAAAAGGGTAGCAGTTGGGGTGGTAAAAATGTGGCTCAATTAAATAATTTTACAGCCCCCTAACCACTAGTATCTGATAAATATATATGCCACCAATATAAGGGCTCATTTACATTTACAGTAACAAGTAGGAATTTGAGCCATGGTTTTAATGTCACCTGAACCACTGGTCATGATCCCTGCAGAGCCTAGACCAGCTCTGTGACATCAGCTGACAGAGGGTTTTTGCTCCGGGGCAGAGCTGAAACAGTGATATCCAGAGTGGTAGGTACTTTGTGGATTGTCTGTGGTGTAAGCTTATTACTGGTTGGAAGCCTCTGTGGAGGCTCTCAAAATTTAGACTTAGGACTACAGAAAATGGGGTGCCTTGATGGGGCTCTGTAGCTTATGCATGTATTTGCAAATGTATGCTGACTAAACCCCTGTTTTTTAACGCACGCTGTTGGACAGAATAATTTAATTGGTTAGCAGGCTGGTCAGTAAGTTGTTTGTACAATACTTGAACTTTCAAATATTTTTATTATTTATTTTATTCTTGAAATATATAGGCATGGGTATAGAATTTCATTTTTTAGTTGGCCCCCCCTACTCTTGTCCCTGTCCCCCTACGTGCCCCCCCAAATATGAAAGCTGGAGATGCCACTGCCTATCTGGTGTGTTCCTTGGCCTTCATGATGCTGTTTGTTCACTAAGGTTCTCTAACAAACCTCTGAGGGCTTCACAGAACAGCTAATTTTATACTCTATTTACTAATTAGGTGACTTCTGAAGACAATTGGTTCCAGTAGATTTTAGTTAGGGGTTTGCATTTGCTGAATACAAATGCATGCCACACTTTTCTCCTATTTATTTGTAATAATAAAAAAAAAAACATTTATCATTTTCCTTCCACTTCACAATAATGCGCCACTTTACGTTGGTCTATCACATACAATCCCAATAAAATACACTTGGTTGTAACATGACAAAATGTAGAACATTTCAGGGGGTAATGAATACTTTTTCAAGGCACTGTATAAATATATATATATATATATATATATATATATATATATATATATATATATATATATATATATATATATATATATATATATATATATATAATATATATATATATATATATATATATATATATATATATATATATATATATATATATATATATATATATATATATATATATATATATATGTATACAGTGCCCACTATAAATGAGTACAATACTTTAGAACATGAAGATTTTAATCAATATCTCAATGAACACAAACAATTTCCAAAATTTTTACAAAACTGAGTTGTATAGAACATTTGTTTAGCTCAGTTCATGAAAGTAAGGTTTATAATATAATTTAGATTACAAAATCTTCAGTTTTACTCTAATGAGTTGATGGAAAAATAATACACCCCACAACTAGTACATCAACTATTTTGTATGACCTCAATGATTTGCAAGGACGGCACCAAGTCATCTAGGCATGAACAAGTTGGCAACATATTGCAATATCTCTTTTTCCATTCTTCAAGAACAACCTCTTTTTGAGCCTGGATGCTGGATGGAGAGTGATGCTCAACTTGTCTCTTCAGAATTCCCCATACTGTCGGTGTTCGATTGGGTTCAGATCAGGAGACATACTTGGCCACTGAATCACTTTCACCCTGTTCTTCTTCAGAAATGCAGCAGTGGCCTTAGATGTGTGTTTTGGATCATTGTCATATTGTAAAGTGCACAACGACCAAGGGCATGGCGTGATGGTATCACCTTCTCTTTCAATATAGAATAGTACATCTGTAAATTCATGATACTATCAATAAAAATGCAGCTCCCTGACACCAGCAGCACTCATGCAGCCCCACAGAAGGACAGTACCACAACAATGTTTCACTGTAGGCACCATGCATTTTTCTTTGTACTCCTCACCTTTGTGATGCAATATAGTTTTAAAGCCATCAGTTCCAAAAACATTTATCTTGGTCTCATCACTCTAGAGTACAGAGTCCCAGTAGTCTTCTTTTTCAGCGCAGGCCTTTGGAAATTCTAGGCCATTTTTTTTCTGCATGGGCTTGAAGAGTAGCTTTCTTTGTGGACAACACCATTGTATATCATTCCTCTGCAGTGTATGCCATATTGTGTCACAGGAAACAATCACCCTAGTTTGGCTTTCTGCTTCTTTAGTTAACTGCAATGAATTTTCATGGTGATTTTCTTCAACCCTTCTCACTCCTGTCAAGGTGTTAACTTCCCTCGATGGCCTGGATGTCTCTGTGAGATGGTTGCAGTTCCATCTTTGTTAAATTTCTGTATCACTTTTTCTACAGTATTCTGACTGATAAGTAAAGCTTTGCTGATCTTCTTGTAGCCTTCACTTTTCTTATGTAAAGAAATTATTTTCTTTCTCAGACCTTGTGACATTTCTCTTCCATGTGGTGCCATTGCTGACAGCATGAACTGGGAAGGGGTTTTCTTTGTTGAGTAACACCCTTTTATAGTCAACTGTCTGCTGGATACCTCTTGAATAATTTGACTCACCTGTAGTTGAATTCTTGTTAATTAGGATTTTGTTGTGTAAAATTTAGCTTTGCACCTAAGACTTTCATATGTGTGTATTCATTTTTACAACATGGTCTTTGAATTAATTTGTTAGGAAAATTACTTTTTTGTGTATGCAAATGAACAAATCTTGTTTGCAATCAATGGCCCACATTTGTGGGAGTATTTTGTAGTATAGTGTCCCATAAAGTAGTATATAAATATATAGATAAAGTCAGTCAACTAGAAATTAAAAAAAAAAGTCAATGATACATCCATGTTTCCCTTGTGATAGATTTCCTTTAATAACAATTTTAAACTATATATATTGTATCAGCAGTATAGCATATTTAACTTTGGGATGTTTCTTGGCTTCTCGATGCTTAGAGGCTTCACAAGAAAGTGGTTTACCCTGATCTATGGAAGGCAGTTTAGTAAGCAAACAGAATGAGCGCATTTAGAGACTTTTTAATCCACATCAAAGAACCATTGCTGCTCTTATCCATAGCTGAATGATGCACTGCAACATAGTAACTTAAGCAGCCACAAAAGCCACAGGTGTGTACCGTGTGAGTAGGTGAAAATGCAATTCTAGGAAGCAAGATGACAATTCAATGTTTATATCGCATCCATCTTCAATTGTAGTAAAAACATCTGTTCTAAATCAAGTTTGAATATCCTGTTTTACAAGCACAATTTATCCTATGTTTGTCTTCTTTTACCTAGTCTCTGTAAATGCAAAACGTTAGAATACAAACATGTGCCTTTAAACTTTGGAATTAAGTAAATTAGTACAGCATGTTAAGTACAAAGCCATTAAGAGTAGAGATGAGCTGAAGGTACCTAAGTATGTGGGTGAATGGTTTTGAAGTTTGGAACCTGAATCTGAAACCCATTGACATCAATGCAGTGGCCTTTGGAACAAGTACCAAAGTTAAAAAAAAATCTTTAATTATTCAGAAAGGAAAATGTATTTTCAGGCAACTGTAAAGACAACATTAAAAATACATTCAGGCATTCAATTACATTCATAGTATTATTCCTTGGCAGTGGAAGTAGCAGAGACCGTACCTAAATTTCCCTAAAAGGGATATATTAAAAAAAAAAAAGCTAAAGCTATTACCTTTGGCAAAAGTGTCAGACAATGGCAAAACAAGTCATAGTGCTTGTGATTTTCTTTTCAGTACCAAAATGTATTGTGTACAAAACTTCACAAAGTCAAGGCAGAGTGCCAAAACACTTCCAAATCATAAATCCACATTATAGAGATGAGGCAGTTGTTATGGGAAACTACAAAATAACAGTGCCATGTTTGAGAGATAACATCCAAACATATGTCTCAGTGGCTGGAGAGTATGTAGCAGATTGATTTGGACCTGGGGCAGCATTTATAAGAGAGAGGGATTATTGAGTTGTGTTTACTTGAAATAACAACTGTGTTATTTCAAAGACAGCGGCCATTACATTTGTATAGACTCTCTGCACATTATGTACTTTTTTACCTGGTCATCACTATAGTAGAGGAAGAGATGAGGCATTTGTTATTGTGAAAAAAAATCTGTTTATTATATCACAGTCAACTAGAAATATTTTAAGTATGCACTACACACCACGTAAGTGTTTTTATCAGGCCTCAATGGAAAACAGAAAGACTTGGCAGGTGTTGTATGTAACTAAATTATGCCGCGTACACACGATCAAACAATCCGGTGGAAAAGTCCGGCAAACTCAAGTCCGCCAAACAATCCCCCCGTGTGTAGCCTCCGGCATACTTTTTTGACCCGACAGTACGGCGGACTTAGAATTTCGGTTTGCACAAAAATTTGCACGCCGTACTCGCATTTCGGCGGACAATCCAGCCGTGTGTATGCAAGTCCGCCGTACTTTTGAAATGAGCGGACTTTTCCCGCCCGGAGAAAAGTCCGCTCATTTCGAGCGGGTCTCCAGGTAGGCGGGGCCCGCGAGGGAGACGTCGCTGGCCCCGCCGCCTGGTATGGACTTAAAGGGGAACCCCAATGCCGAAAAAATCGGCGTGGGGGTCCCCCCCAAGTCCACAACCGACCCTTGTCCGAGCACGCTACCCGGCCGGCCAGGAAAGGGGGGCGAGCGAGCGCCCCCCCCTCCTGAGCCGTACCAGGCTGCGTGCCCTCAACATGGGGGGTGCCTTGGGGAAGGGGGGGCCACGCCGCCCCCCCCACCCCAAAGCACCTTGTCCCCATGTTGATGAGGACAAGGGCCTCTTCCCGACAACCCTGGCCGTTGGTTGTCGGGGTCTGCGGGCGGGGGGCTTATCGGAATCCGGGAGCCCCCTTTAATAAGGGGGCCCCCGGATACCGGTCCCCCACCCTATGTGAATGAGTATGGGGTACAATGTACCCCTACCCATTCACCTGTAAAAAAAAAGTACAAAAAAAAACACAACACACGAGATAAAATACTTTATTGCACAGCTCCGGGGGTCTTCAGTCTTCGGAGGTCTTCTCGCCGGACTCCTCCGCTATCTTCTTGTAGCTATTTTGCTAGCGGAGGAGTCCGGCTTTCTTCCTCGCCGCCGGCCTCTTCTCCCGACTTCGGGGGTCTTGTCTCCCTCTTCGGTTCTTCTGCCGGGCCACCGCGCCTTCTTATAGCTCTTTTACAGGCGGTGGCCCGGTCTTCTGTCGCCGCTGCCGCCTTCCGTTCTTCTTCTTCTTCTTCTTCTCCAGGAGATGTTGACTCGACGCTCTCTCCGGCCACAATGCCAGGGAAGCGCTGCACGGCCACTTATATAGGGACGGTGTCACATGGCTTTATGTCACATGGGTTGGTCACATGGGTTGATGTCACATGGGGACTGTGACATCGTAAGGGGGCGGGGTCACCATGTGACACCAACCCATGTGACATAAAGCCATGTGACACCACCCCTTGTCCCTATATAAGTGGCCACGCAGCGCGTCCCTGGCATTGTGGCCGGAGAGAGCGTCGAGTCAACATCTCCTAGGGAAGAAGAAGAAGAAGAAGAAGAAGAAGAAGAACGGAAGACGGCAGCGGCGACAGAAGACCGGGCCACCGCCTGTAAAAGAGCTATAAGAAGGCGCGGTGGCCCGGCAGAAGAACCGAAGAGGGGAACAAGACCCCCGAAGTCGGGAGAAGAGGCCGGCGGCGAGGAAGAAAGCCAGACTCCTCCGCTAGCAAAAGAGCTACAAGAAGATAGCGGAGGAGTCCGGCGAGAAGACCCCCGAAGACGGAAGACCCCCGGAGCTGTGCAATAAAGTATTTTATCTCGTGTGTTGTGTTTTTTTTGTACTTTATTTTACAGGTGAATGGGTAGGGGTACATTGTACGCCCGCAGACCCGGACAAACAACGGCCAGGGTTGTCGGGAAGAGGCCCTTGTCCTCATCAACATGGGGACAAGGTGCTTTGGGGTGGGGGGGCCGCGCGGACCCCCCTTCCCCAAGGCACCCCCCATGTTGAGGGCACGCAGCCTGGTACGGCTCAGGAGTGGGGGGGGCGCTTGCTCGCCCCCCTTTCCTGGCCGGCCGGGTAGCGTGCTCGGACAAGGGTCTGTTGTGGACTTGGGGGGAACCCCCACACCGATTTTTTTCGGCGTTGGGGTTCCTCTTCAAGTCCATACCAGGCGGCGGGGCCAGCGACGTCTCCTTCGCGGGCCCCACCTACCTGGAGACGCGCTCGAAATGAGCGGACTTTCCTCCGCGTGTGTGGGCGAGTCCGTTCATTTTGAAAGTACGGCGGATTTAGTACGGCGGACTTAGTACGCCGTATTAGTCCGCTGAAAAAGTGCTGTGTGGGCAAGTAATCCGTTCGAAAATTCCGACGGACAGTTTGGTGGACGTCCGCCAGACTAAGTACGTCGGACAGACGGCTACATGTGTACGCGGCTTCAGAATGTAAATATTCAGAGCCACTAGCAAGAAAAAAAGAAATGATGTGTTTTGTAGTATGTGCTCTTTTTTTCTAAGATGCAATGCCAGAGGGAGCAAGTACACATATTTTATGTTGATTAAATTAATAACAGAGTTTATCTTTTGGAACAGAAGACTGATAAAATGTACATATTTGCAGCAGAATTTTTGAAGCCTTTTGTGATAGTCAGCTATTTCAGAGTGAGAGAGCAGGCAGACTTCAGGTAATGAAAAAAATATTGTCTATTTAGTAAAGAATAAAAATATTTTCATATTTGCTTACCTAATTTCTGAGCGAGAGCAAGTACATTGCATCTATAATTAAAAATTGTATTTTTTAAGAGACTGAAGATAGAAAAATGTTAGGCTTAGCACCACACCACCAAATTAAAAATGAGTGCCTTGAGTCAGGCTGGACAGGCTGCAATTACTTAGTGATTGAGCAGGTTGCATCTGGAAATAAAAACTGTGTTTTGATTCAAATACTCAAGAGGGAATTATTGCACAATTTTGCACCACAGCCATTAAACTTTCTTGGACAGGCTGTAGCTTTTTAGGGGATGAGCAGGTATACAGGTATACTGCATATGAAAAATAAAAACAATTGTGTCTATTTGTTTACAATTTAAAATACATTTTTTTTTTACTTTTGCTGGACTTTTTTGAATTAGCTCAATTTTCAGAGGGAAAGAGTAGGAAGATTGCAGATACAAATTAGAGTCTTGTTTCAGAGACTGAAAATGGAAAAATGTTACAGATTTGCACCATGAGAATTAAGAGTGGATAAGCTACAATTTATGAATTACTGGGCATACTGTATTACATCTGCAAATAGGAAATTAGTGTATTTTTACTTTTTATGTAATAGATTTTCAACACACCTTTGAAAACTTTAATGGACCTGCCATGATTTTATAAGGGACAAAGCAAGTAGCTTGCAAGTAGTAATAAAAAAAATTGTGTCTTGTTTCAGAGACTAAAGATGGAAAAAGGTTATAGATTTGTACCACAGCTAATAAGCATAGATTGACAGGCAGCATTTATTAAAAGATTGAGCAGGCATATTGCATCTGAAAATATAATTTTTACGTCTTGTGGTAAGTTGAAAAAGAGAAAAAAAATTAACAGCAAGCAGTTTGCATGTGGATAAAATTATTCTATGTGTATTTGAAATGTAAAACAGAAAAATGTTAGTGTTTTAAAGTACACATTTTAAATCTTTTTGAATCGATCACTATGTCTGAAAGAAATAGACAGAGAGAACGAAAGAAAGAGAGCGGGCAGATTTTAGCAATAAATATAAAATTAGAATGAAACTTTGAAGAGACATAATGTAAATATGGTACAGATTTTTTGCAGAGAATTTAATCCTTAATAATGGAAGGAAAATGTTGAGGGAGACTTTAGGTGTATTTCAGGATACCTGAACCAGATTTTTTTAAGACACAAGTCTTAGAAATGTACATATTATTCTTTTTAATAGCAGTGAGTTGGCTTTTTTCAGCCAGAAATGTGAATTAAAAAGGTATAGTCTAGAAAAAACAGTATATGAAAACCATATTGATTTGCTGAACAGAATCTCATCCATTTTAATCTGATGGCATTTTGGAGACAGAGAATAGTGCTATTTCAGCATGAAAAATGTAATGTAGTTGTATTTTTTAAAGTCACCACATGCAATTTTTATAGATTTGCTTAACGGAATTCTATCTATTCTATTCTATACTTTTTCAAGGGAGACAATTTGGGCAGCGGTGTGTTGCCATAATTTAGCCATAAATATTAAAGTGGTTGCAAACCTTTGAAATAAAAAATGAACATAATATATCCTTAAGCAGTGTGTATATCACTAATTTCTTTCTGCTATCTACTTCCTCTGCTATATGCACAAGCCCCACCTGTTTTTCCGGACACCAGGCAATATGGCCCCTCCCTCTTTCAGCACACATCAGATGATTGACAACAAGCTCTGGATGAGAGAAGGCCACAGATAAATGGGTACAACCTATGTAGGAGCACTTCATTCATCACTATGTATCTTCTGAGGCTAATCACCTCAGTGGGCTTGTGTAAGGGTTTAATAGCACTTTAAATCAAACTGTATTGCCTCCAAAACATTTTTTTTCTGTATAATCATTTTTTTTTTTTGCTGCTTCGGGCAGAAAGGCAGTACAATATATAAAATATCTATATATACAAATATAACCAAAGCAACCATTAAATCACTCATTTCTTAAACATGTAATTCTGAGATTATCTCTTGATTCAAATTTGATTTAAATATCCACATGTTCTGAGCAAACATATCACTTGCACTATCCTCTGCTCAAAACATAAGCCTCTGCCTCTCTACCTCCCCCCCCTCAAAAGGATAGTAAAGGGAAAGAGTGAGGGGGGAGCAGAGGAAAAAAGAAGAGAGGGAGGAAGAAGGAAAAGGAAAATAGACAAACAGGAATCTGCGACACAGTAAGTAAGAGAAGCTATTAACAAATAAACAACCAATAAGTAGAAACAGTTACTAACAAGCAATACTTTAATTAAGGATCTGAAATGACTTTGTAATACAGTGTGGAGACCTTCAATTTAAACCCATTTGCCCATGTCCTAAAGTATCTTATTTCTACATGTTAATTCATCCATTAAACGAAGATCATCTACCCTTCGTATCCATTCGGATAGAGTTTCTCAACTCCAGTCCTCAAGGTGCCCCAACAGGTCATGTTTTCAGTTCTTCCAATATTTTACACAGGTGATTTGATCAGTTTCACTGCCTTAGTAATTACCACAGCTGTTTCATCTGAGGGAAATCCTGAAAACATGACCTGTTGGGGCGCCTTGAGGACTGGAGTTGAGAAACATAGCGTTAGTAAATAGTAGGTATGGATTGCTTACCCCAATAAAGTGGGATCATGGATTTAACAGCATTTAGTAAATGTGGAGTCACAGACTTCCTGTATTCATCTATTGATTCGTTAAGAATACCCATGAGTAGGGGTGGGGTGAGCGTGGAACACTAATACTCCTACAGAGGCACCATCCCAAGAAAATGTAAAAGAAAAAACCCCCAAAAAAACAGCTTTATACAAAAGTAAACAGGTTTTTATTAAACTAAAAAACAAAATGTAAAATACATTACAGTCTTTAGTGATTCAAATTTTGAAATCAGTTGAAAGCGCTTTCATCTGTGCTATTCTCAAGGCCCCGACGAAGCGGTTTCAACCGTGAAACGCGTAGGCCCCTTTGTATAAACCTGTTGGGAATCAGCACATGCCTGATTTCAAAATTTGACTGTAATTTGACTGTAATGTATTTTAAATTTTGTTTTTTAGTTTAATAAAAACCTGTTTACTTAGGTATAAATCTGTTTTTTTTTTTGTTTTTTTCATACTCCTCTGAGACACAATTAGAGTCTCATTTTGTTCTATAAAAAAACTTTTTTTTCAAAATATATTTAAGAATACACATGGTTCAGGTCTAATTACCTCACCTTGTATCAGAGAAATCAAGTCTGCCACCTCGCCCCAGAATGGTCGAATCTTAGGGCATAACCACCATATATGCCCATGTGTTGCTCGACCTTAACATGGGTGATTTTGACTTAAACATACAGTAGCATGCAATTTGACTGGTCTATTATGCTATTGGATAAAACTTTTAAAATGTACCTCTTCCATTCTGCTAGAGGTGTTGGACATGTAGGAGAGTTGTATAACATTTTCTTTTTGTTTATCTGTAAGTCTAATTTGCAAATCTGAGTCCCACCAATTTATATAATCTGGATTAGGGATGAGCCGAACACCCCCCAATTCGGTTCGCACCAGAACCTGCGAACGGACTGAAAATTTGTGCAAACTTTAGAACCCCCATTAAGTCTATGGGACTCGAATGTTTAAAATCAAGAGTGCTAATTTTAAAGGCTAATATGCAAGTCAAAAAGGGTTTGGGGACTCGGGTCCTGCCCCAGTGGACACGTATCAATGCAAATTTTTTTTTTTTAAATGGCTGTTTTTTAGGGAGCACTGATTTTAATGACGCTTAAAGTGAAAAAAAGTGAAATATTCCTTTAAATATCATGCCTGGGGGGTGTCTATAGTATGCCTGTGAAGTGGCACATGTTTCCAGCGTTTAAAACAGTCCCTGCACAAAGTGACATTTCTAACGGAAAAAAGTCATTTAAAACTGCTTACGGTTTTAATGTAATGGCATGGGTACTCCCCCGCCCATTACCAGCCCCTTTGGGTCTTGTATGGATATTAAGGGGAACCCCGTACCCAAATTAAAAAAAGGAAAGGCGCGTGGCCCCCAGGCCCTATATACTCAGAACAGCAGTATACAGGCAGTGAAAACAAGACAGGGACTGTGTAAGTTTGTTGTTAAGTAGAATCTGTTTCTAATTTTGAACTGGTACATTTTTAAAGTGTAGCTCCAGTCAAAAAATCTATTTTTAAGCTTTATGGAAAACATAGGGAAGGGTTATCACCCCTGTAATATTTTTTTGCTGTCTGTGCACCTCTTCAGAAAATTTCACCTCACTTTCTGTCCCAATGACAAATATTTTTTGATTTTTTTTTAATAAAACAAGGATTGGGATAAAGCATCAGTGGAGAGGAGACACGTTTTTCCCATATCAACTCTTACAGGAGTGAATTTCCCTTCCTAGGGGTATATTTCATCTCACTTCCTGTTGTCTCCTTCTGTTTGCAAGTAGGAGACGTTTGTAAGTTGGATGTTTGAAAGTAGGGGCCTGCCCTATATGCTCTGCAGAAATTTGGGCCTAAGGTGTTGGTGTTGCCCCAACACTGTAAGCTCTCAAAGTAACTCTTGGTGGGCACTGGAATGCCCTGCTGTGAAATATTATATCAAGAATTGTAATTACATGCACCTGTTGAACAGGGGCACAAAAATTGGGCCTTAGGCACTGGTGCCACAACACTGCAACACCTCACAGAAACTCTAGTTGGAGAGCAGGAATGAGCCCTGCTGCAAAGTATTGGATCAAAAAATATAATTACACGCCCCTGTTAAAGAGGGGCTGAAAAATTGGGCCTTAGCCACTGGTGCTGGTGCCACAACACTGCAACCACTCACAAATATTGTAGTTGAGCGCAGCAACAAACCCTCCTGCAAAATATTTAGTCAAAAATTGTAATTACCCGCCCCTGATAAACAGGGGCTGAAAAATTGGGCCTTAGGCCTTAGGCACTGGTGCCACAACACTGCAACCCCTCACAGATACTCTAGTTGGAGCGCAGGAATGAGCCCCGCTGCAAAGTATTGCATGAAAAATTTTAATTACACCCCCCTATTAAACAGAGGTTGAAAAATTGGGCCTTTAGCCTTTAGCAGCACTGAATGTGCGTTCCAAAAGAACGCTGGATGCAGGACAGGCCAGTAGCTCAACTGCATACTGTGCAAGCTCTGGCCAGTGATCCATCCTCAAGACCCAGTAACCCAGAGGATTTTTGGTGGAAAAGGTGTCCAAGTCTGATCTTGCCCCTAGGTATTCCTGTGTAATACCTGTAAATCAGATGCTGGTGATTGTTGCTGGAACCGATCATACCTTGGGGCTGCGGACTAAAAAATTGTCTGAACATATCAGTCAGATGGCCACATTCTCCACCGCTCCTTCTGTGACTGGCCGAAGCCTCAGCAACACGTTGTCCAGGGCCAGGAATTTGTAACTCCCAGTGTCTGGGAATGCATTGCACAGACCTTTCTGCAAGGCCTCCCGAAGATGTTTCATCCTCTGCTCCCTCTGCGACGACAAGATAAGGTCTGCAACCTTACCCTTGTAACGTGGATCAAGGAGGGTTTACAGCCAGTAATGATCCCTCTCCTTGATCCAACGAATATCAGGATCCTTCCGCAGGCTTTTCAGGATCAGGGAGGCCATGCAGCGTAGGTTAGCTGAGGCATTCGGTCCGGAGTCCTCTGGGTCACTAAGGACGACATGATCCGCAGCTACCTCCTCCCAGCCACGTACAAGTCCACGGGTTTCTTGGGACTGTAAACGATCCCTAAAAGCCTGCTGCTGATGCTGAGTGCCAGGCTCCACCTCCATGCTGACACAATCCTCCTCCTCCTCCTCTTCCTGTGTGATCAGCGGGCCAGCAGGAACACTGTCTGGATAAAGGGGGCCTTGAGAGGTAAGGAAGTCCTCCTCTTCCTGCCTCTGTTCTGCCTCAAGTGCCCTGTCCATTATATCACGCAGTGTGTGCTCCAACAGGTGGACAAGAGGGGCAGTGTCACTGATGCATGCACTGTCACTACTCAACATCCTCGTGCCCTCCTCAAATGGTGACAGGACAGTGCATGCATCCCTGATCATGGCCCACTGGCATGGGGAAATAAAAACAAGCTCCCCTGACCCTGCCGTAGTTGCACAGGTACTCATTGATGGCCTTCTGCTGCGTGTGCAGCATGGCCAACGTTGAGTTCCACCTGGTGGGCATGTCACAGATTAGGTGGTTTTGGGCAGGTTAAATTCCTTTTGGAGGTACGCCAGCCAACCATTGGCATTATATTATAAATGCACACAGACTTTCCTGGCCTGCCTCAGGACATCCTGTAAGCCAGGGTACCTGCCCAAGAACCGCTGCACCACCAAGTTAAGGATGTGAGCCACACAGGGCACATGAGTCAGTTGTCCCTGTCGGAGGGCGGAGAGGAGGTTGGTGCCATTGTCATAAACCACCATTCCTGGCTTAAGTTGGCGTGTCCTCAACCACCTCTCAGCCTGCCCCTGCAGAGCTGACAGAATCTCTGCCCCAGTGTGGCTCCTGTCCCCCAAGCACACCTACGCAATCACCACATGGCATCTTTTTGCCTGCGTACTTGTGTAGCCCCTAAAACGCCTACGGAGCACCGCTAGTTCTGAGGACAAAGCACAGGAAGAGGCCATGAAGGAAGAAGAAGAGGAGGGGGTGGAGGAGAGAGGTGTGTTGCAACCAGTAATAGCATTTTGGAGGCGTGGTGGCGGAACAACCTCCAACACTACTGAACCCTGTCCTGCATCCTTCCCAGCTGCCAGAAGAGTCACCCAATGTGCCGTGAAAGATAAGTAATGTCCCTGTCCATGCCTGCTGGAACATGAGTTTCCATGAGAAAAAAGGGTGTTTGGGAACCTGCCACTGAGGAACCGCACATTCCACAAACTCACGGAAGGGGGCAGAGTCTACCAACTGAAAAGGCAGCAGTTGAAGTGCTAGCAATTTAGCCAAGCTATCATTCCACCGCTGGGCATGTGGATGGCTGGGAGTGAACTTCTTTCGATGGTGCAGCAGCTGGGGCAGGGAAATTTGCCTGGTACAATCGGACGTCGGTGTACCGATAGCAGATTCCCTGCAAGTACTTGGCTTTGACACACCTAATTCTACACCTTCATTCCTCTCAGTGCAGGTTTCAGAGAGGACTGAAGGTATAGTGGGGTTGGAGATCCCAGCTGATGAGGAGCAAGGAGAGGTCCGCTTTATTCTTTGGTGTGGGTCTTTTAGGTACGCTTGCCAATGAACTGCATGGCAGGTCGACATATGTCTGGTCAAGCATGTGGTGCCCAAGTAGCTGATGTTTTGGCCACGTGAGCTACACATATGTTGCAAATAGCAGCGGTGCGATCTGATGCACTCGTCTCAAAAAAGGCCCACACCAAAGAACTTTTGGAATAAGTGGCAGCGCCCTGCACATGCAGAGCTCTGTGGTGTGATGCAGTCAGTGTGCTGCCCTTAAGCTGGCCCCTGGAGGGCATCCTGCTTCGTTGGAGATGTGCCTTCTCCTCCTCTTTCCTATCAGGCACCCATGTGGAGTCAGTGACCTCATCATCCCCTTCTTCCTCATCACTGGAGCAAACCTGGCAGTATGCTGCAGCTGGGGGAACATAACTGCCAGATTGCTGTCCTTCTTGGGCATCCCCTCTCTTTGGGCTCACGTTACTGCCTTCCTCTAGCTGGGTATCATCATCAGAGCCTTCAAAACGATGGGCATCCTCATGAAGCATGTAAACAACACTGTGCTCAAACAGTTCGGGGGACTCCTCAGGAGGACATGGTGGGGCTAGAAAAGGAGTGACTGATGCCATTGAGCTGAGGGAAGAGGCCACGTTGGCAACTGCTTTGTCAGTACCCTGAGCCTGGGTGAGAGAGGATGAGGAGGATGAGGACGGCTTGGTCATCCACTCTACCAAGTCTTTGGCATATTGCGGCTCAACGCGTCCAGTTGCCGAAAATAAGGACAAGCGTGCCCCATGGCCAAGTGCTGATGAGGATGCATCGTGTCCATGACCAGCACTGTTGCCCCTAGACACAGAGCCTGCTTGCCCTCTTTTATTGGCTCGTGACTGTCTGCCTCTCCTTGTGTGCCTTCCAGACATACTAATGGCCTACAGGGAGATGTAGCTGCACAAAGCTGGGATGTATATACTGATATAATGCAGCTAGCAGAATCAACTGCCTGCCTGTAGTATTTTTAGTATGCGAACACCAGCAATTGGGGTAGCTTTATGTGCACACTGTGTAGAGTACACAGTACACCAACTGTAATTACTGCTGCTGCCTGCCTGTGGTATAGGATCAGAAGAACACCAGCAATTGTGTTAGCTTTAGGTGCACACTGTGCAGGTGACACAATACACTGACTGTAATTACTGCAGCTGTCTGCCTGTGGTATAGGATCAGAAGAACACCAGCAATTGGTGTAGCTTTAAGTGCACCCTGTGTAGATGACACAGTACACTGACTGTAATTACTGCAGCTGCCTGCGGTATAGGATGAGCAAATCACCAGCAATTGGGGTAGCCGAAAAACAATTCATCGTTTACAGATAAAATATCATAGCTATACACAATATGTCACCAGTAGGTGTTCACAATGAAGCAGTTGATCACAGATATAATTTTCCTCGACTAGTTTTGCGAACATAAGCCGCTTCATCAGGAGGTTATCTGTGATAAGATCAAGAGGGTAAAGTGATAATCTGTACATAGAAAAATAAAAAGTTAACATACAGCATCATATTTAAAAAATCTTTAAAAGTAAAAGTGGGGAGAGAATAAGGCTGCTTACCCATGCTTCAGCAGATATCAAGCGTAAAACGCTCTCACCTAAAAACTGGTCCCCTGCGGCAACTCGGGGGAACTACTAGGTATGATGATCGGAATATGGGTAAAAGGTAAAGATCTATAGGATGTTTATCCTAATTATCAGCTATTAATTATTTATTTATTGATATATAATATAATTTCTACTTCATGTTACCCTATCCTTATTGATATTACAAGGTCTATAATTCTCCTTTTATATATATTATCGAGCTTGCTATTTCCCCTTTTTCCTCCTTCATGACAGGCACTGGCGTGGATTACTCCACTTTTGTCCCTCCGCGGCAACCCAGTGAGCCCCCTGGTGGAGGAGCCAGTCCCTTTATGAGGTGTTTTTCTCCTCTTACACTGGCCCTGGCAGGGACCTGTTCCTTTGGCCATAGGGCCAGTGCGCATGCGTGCGCGCATTTACTTTGCGCGTGCACGATGCGGGAGCCCTGATCTTGCAACGTCACATGCCAGCGTCAGCCGCCGTTGTTTGAGCGGTGCACGGTTGGGTGCTACTTGTAACGGGCATCAGCCTGTTGTGATGGTTTGGACCTGGGATCCCTGGGATTTTATGTTCCAGCTAGCCCCCAGTAAGTGATCAACAAAATTACACCAATTATACCAACTCCCATGCAGTGCCCCTTATCAATGGGCACTAGCACTGGTTTGTTTAACCCTAATTGTATTACCATTTCTTTTTCTATAAACAGGCATGGGTGGTTAAGCCCTATCATGCTTCCACTCCTGGCCCATCGGCCTCTATCACTGGGGTCTCATATGACCATCATTTCCCCTAGTGGGTTTGTCTCTCCCAGGATCCCTTTATTTATTTTATTAACATTATGATCAGGTATATTCTGCGTATCTCTACCAACTTAATTTCACATTAGTCCACTTATTCTCATTTTCTTTACACAGCCACTCTTCCCCTTTCTCTACCTGGTTTCCCACCATTTTCCCGTTATTTTATCACTTTATTTCACTTCCTCTCACCACTCAACCCTTTCTTCACTTCAATTTAATTCATTCTCAACGTTATTTTTCACACAGTTTCACATTATTGCGCATGTGCGCAATTTCCCTTTCTTCTTTTGCTTGCGACTTTCACTCATGGTTTCATTCACCTTAGTTTCACGCAGCTTCACTTTTTTGTCATGACAAGCTCACACTATACCTATTATCATCTTTACCTTTTACCCAGATTCCGATCATCATACCTAGTAGCTCCCCCGAGTTGCTACGGGGGACCAATACCGTGATAGTCCAACTGCCCCCCATTTTCATGGTAGCCTGGTTGGGGATCAGGCTCCCAATTTTTATATTATTGATTCTGGATGATGGTACAAGGCCACATTTATTTTCTACTGTACACCGACTGTAATTACTGCAGCTGCATGCGGTATAGGATCAGCAGAACACCAGCAATTGGGGTAGCTTTAGGTGCACACTGTGCAGATGGCCCAATACACTGACTGTAATTACTGCAGCTGCCTGCGGTATAGGATCAGCAGAACACCAGCAATTGGGGTAGCGTTAGGCGCACACTGTGCAGATGACAAAATACACAGACTGTAATTGCTACAGCTGCCTGTGGATAGGATCAGCAGAACACCAGCAATTGCGGTAGCTTTAGGTGTACACTGTGCAGATGGCACAATACACCGACTGGAATTGCTACAGCTGTCTGCGGATAGGATCAGCAGACCACTAGCAATTGGGGTAGCTTTAGGTGTACACTGTGCTGCATAAAATATTGTTCAATTCATTCAAAGAATGTATAGGCTGTGGAAGACTCAGAATGAACTGAGACAATTGTATGTATCTTCACTGATCCATAAATGTTGGTTGAGTCAATCCACACAAGGACAATAATGGTTTATTTTTGGAGTCCCTCAATATATGTTGTAATAATGGTCTAAATCCTGGGAACCATAATTTGAAACCCTTATCTAGGATGCCTGTGTCACGTGTCTGGTAGAAGAGCCTGATATGCAGAGGAAGGCCTCTCTTACACCCATGACTCCGGGCCAGATGACAGTGGATGTCCTGTGAACTGGAACAGGTTGGTGCTTGAATATAGAAAGCAAAAGAGCAGGCCCCAGTGGCTAATGGGCACATGCTGGCAGCTGGTTAGCTCTGTGAGGACTGAAACACAGACAGGGTCAAACAAGCCAGGTCATACATGTGCAATCAAATCAGTTACAAATTCAGAGGCAGTAGAGGAGTCAAGGTACAAGCTGGGGCCCATGCAGGTGGAGAGCAGGAGTAGTCAGGAGAAGCCGAGTCAATAACTCGGAAACAGAAACAGATCAACAAGGAACAGGATAATCATGGGAACGCTGTAAATGAGACAGCACTGATCCTGGGTGCTGATCCAGCTTAAATAGCCCATTTGGTGTGTCAACTATCAAGATTTAGGGAAGAGCTGGATCAGAATGCCTTAGTACAGGCATAGATGTAAATAACCTTTTGAGCGTCTCAAAGACAGACTGAGCTTCGGAAGTCCAATGGATCTAGCTACTGTGTTTGGTTAGTTGTGTGATGGGCGAAATGACAACTGAGAATCCTTTGATGAATTTCCAATAGAAATGTGCAAATCCCACAAAACACTGTATTACTTTTTTTATCTGTGGGAGCTGGCCAGTCCAGAATGGCAGTAACCTTTTGGGGATCCATCTTAATACCTTCTGTGAAGATCATTAATCACAAGAATTGGATGCGCTGATGCTCAAACTTGCATTTTTCAGGTTTGGCTTATAAACCAAGCAGTTTGAGTTTAGCCAGCACTTTGCTTACGGGGCCACGGTAAGTCTCCAATGAAGATGAAAAGATCAGGATATCGTCTAGGTAGACAATGACAAAAATTATCCAGGTAGTCTCGAAAAATATCATTAACAAAATGCTGAAATGTAGAAGGGGCATTACACAGTCCGAAAGGCATGACCAGGTACTCAAAGTGCCGAAGGATTGAATTACAGTCTTTCATTCATCACCAGCCTGTATATGGAGAAGATTGTATGCCCCTCGAAGATTCAGTATTGTGAAGACAGTTGCTGATCTAAGCCTTTGACACAATTCAGGCACAAAAGGTAAGGGGTACCTATTCTTAACTTTGACTTTATTGATTTCATGATAGTCAATACAGGGTCAAAGGGACTGATCGTTTTTTTTCTACAAAGAAAGTGCCTACCCCAGCCGGAGAGGTGGATGGATGAATGAACTCTTTCCTCAAACTCTCGTCAATGTATTCCTTTAGAGCCACGAGTTCAAGTTCAGTTAGGTGGAAAATTCTTCCAAATGGGACCTCGGCCCCAGGGAGTAATTCAATTGGGCAGTTGTAAGACCTATGGGGAGGAAGAGTCTCTGCCCCTTTTTACTGAAGACGTCCAGAAAGTTCCCAATATGCAACAGGAACTCAGAGTCAGATTCCATGCATAACAGAAATGGTGGACAACATCAAAGTTCTTGTAGGCAGTGCTGTTGGCAATAAGGTGACATAAACTGGATTTCTCTTGTGTCCCAATTTATGCATGGATTATGTGCTTGTAGCCATGGCATGCCCAATATGGTGGGGAAGAGGGGCAAGGCAATGGCATCCAGGTGTAGCAGTTCTTTATGGTTACTGGCCATGGTGGCAGACAGTGTAATGGTCTCTTGGGTGAATACCCCAAACTTGATGATAGATCCATCTGCAAGGTGAACTGAAAGTCTCTGGACCTTAGATTGCAGAGGTATCCGATGTTCAGTGGCAAAAGACAGATCAATGAAGCAGCTGCAGGCCCATGAGTCAATTATAGCTGACACCTGAAAAGTTCTTCCTGGAAGCTGCAACAGGATGGTGAAGAGTGAGATGAGAGGGATCATTTGACAGGACTAAAGTCTTTGCAGAAGAAATAGATAGGCACTTACGTAATTTGGCTGGGCAGGTCCTGGCATAGTGAAATAGTTCCCCACAGTACAAGCACAAATTGTTCTGTCCGTGGCATTGACATTCTTCAACTATGAGAGAAGGACGAAGCAGGCCAAGCTGTTTGGGTTCAGGAGCATCAACAACAGGTTCTGCGGGTTCTGGAGGTGCTAAGCTCGGTGGACTGGTGGTAACATCCATACAGGGCAAAATAATCCGGATAATCTTTCAGATCTACGTTCTCTCAATCTTCGGTCAATCTGGATAAATAGTTTAATGAGAGCATCCAGAGACTGTGGGACACCAACTCTGGCTAATTCATTTTTTAGGGCTTCTGAAAGACCCATGCAGAACTAGTAGTGGAGGGCAGTGTCATTTCAGTTAGTTTAGGAACTCCAGCACCTAAAGTCAGAAACATAACCCTCGGCCACTCTGCCACCCTGCTGGAGTGTGTGTGTAGCACTGCTTGCGCAGTGGCGGTTTGCTGAGGGCCTTCATAGAGCTGGGCAATGTCATCGAAGGTAGCCAAGGTTCATAAAGAAGTAGCCTTTTGTTTCAGTAGACATTGAGCCCATGATTGGGACTCAACCTGCAGCAAAGAGATGACAAACCCACTTTGATGTTTTCCAGAGAAAGGGTGCGGGGCTGTAGGGCAAAGTAAAGTTCACAAGCAGTACAGAAAGCTCTGAATTTTCTGCAGCTACCAGAAAACCTTTCAGGGGTAGGAACTGTGGGCTCTGGTGATAACATCATGACTGAGGGTGCTGTAGGTGCTCCAGCAGAAGATGAAGAGGCAAAACCAGAAACAGCAGAGGGCGATGACAGAGTCTGGATTCGTTCTTCAAGTCGGGTATAGCCCTCCTGTTTGTTCTTGACAGCCTGTGTGAGGCCTATCAAATGTTGGCACAGTTCATTCAGGGGAGAGGCTCCTTGCTCAGGCTCAGACATGGCTACCTCATAATATCATGAGCCTGTTAGAAGAGCCTGATATGCAGAGGAAGGCCCCTCTTACACCTCTGACTCGGGCCCCTGATAGAGTAGACATGTAGCGCAGGAGTGCAGGCAGAGTCACACAATTGCCAGTGGTCTTTCTAGCTGCTGGGCTGTTGGTAGGCTGGTATGCCAGATGGCAGTGGATCCCCTGTGAGTTGGAACAGGCTGGTTCTTGGATGTAGAAAGCAGACGAGCAGGCCCCAGTGGCTAATGGGCAGAAGCTTGCAGCTGGTTAGTTCCATGAGGACTGAAACACAAACAAACCAGGTCATACACGTGCGGTCAGATCAGTTACAGATGCAGTGGCAGTAGAGGAGTCAAGGTACAAGACGGGGTTGATGCAGGTGGAGAGCAGGAGTAGTCGGAACAAGCCAGGTCAATAACTAGACCATAAACTGATCAACAGAGAACAGAATAATCACGGGAATGCTGTAGATGAGACAGCACTGATCCTGGGTGCTGATCCTGCCTAAATAGCCCATTTGGCACCCTTATCTGTAATTTGTGTGCACATGCTCCTGGGTGCTGATCCAGCTTAAATAGTCCATTTGGCGCCCTTATCTGTCATGTGTGTGCACATGCGGTCGCATTCCGGCACATGTGCATATGCGTTAGCACACGTTGACGCGCCTCTTCTTACAGGCATTTGGGGAACAGGGATTTGTCTGCTGCTATTATTCTATCTTCTGACAGAACCTTCCTGACATTGCACCCTCCCAATGGGAAGCCTCCGGCTTCCCAATTGGGCCATTTTTTCTGAATGGGCCTGCTTGAGCGCTTGGATGAGTCTTTTAGCGTGGACATTGTTCTCTGGATCTCATAAATTCTCTTCAAGCTCATAACCTTGCCATTTGATCATGTACTGGGTTTCATTTCTTCTCCTCCTGCAGTCCAGAATTGCCTCAAGTTCGTATTCCTCCTCCCCATCACTTAGTCCCGGCTCTGGTGGACCCATATTCTGTTAAGGGAATGTATCTGGAATTGCAGGTTTCAGTAGGGTTACATGAAAGACAGGATGGATTAGGTGGCTAGTAACTCCAGTTCATAGGTCAACAGGCCTCTTCTTTCAGGAATTTGTATAAACAGGGATTTGTCTGCCACTAATATTCTGTCTTCTGACAGAACCTTTCTGACAGCCTGCAATAAAATATTTATGTCCTAACAGAGGTATTATTGGAGGGTAGATTTAATCACTGGACATGATGTGGGTGCCAACCCCTTCATTGATCGAGGTATCCATGGGGCAACCAGGAGATCCACATCTGCTAGTGCCACTTCAAGTTTAACCCAGAGTTTTGTCTTTCTAGCATATTTCCAATCTATCATTCATGTTAAAGTAAATGCTTGGCAGTATAGTTTAAAAAATTGGTAAAACCAACCCCCCCCCCCCCCGAACCCTTTAGGACGGTGTAAAATATGACATGATACTCTGGTAAGGTGCCCTTTCCAGATATAATGTGCAATAATAGACTGAAGCATTTGAATAAATCATATTGGAATTCCTAGAGGTAGCATTTGAAAAAAATTCTGGGGAGAACATTCATCTTTATAACATTAATCTTACCTAACCATGAATGTCAAAGGGAAGACCATTTATGTAAATCTAGGTTCATTTTATTAACCAATGGAAGATACGTAAATTGAAATAAATTAGCAAGATTAGATGTAAGATGGATACCTACAGTGCCTTGCAAAAGTACTCACCCCCCTTGGAGTTTTTCGTGTTTTGTTGCCTCACAACCTGGAATTAACATGGACTGTTTGAGGATTTGCATAATTTAATGTACAGAACATGCCCACAACTTTGAAGATGTTTTTTTCTTTTATTGTGAAGCAAACAACAAATAAGACAAAATAACAGAAAAAGTCAATGTGCATAACTATTCCCCCCTAAAGTCAACACTTTGTAGAGCCACCTTTTGCGGCTATCACAGCTCCAAGTCACTTTGGATGAGTCTCTATGAGCTTGCCACATCTTACCACAGGGATGTTTGCCCATTCCTCCATGCAAAACTGCTCCAGCTCCTTCAGGTTGGATGGTTTGCGCTTGTGAACAGCATTTTCTATTGGATTGAGGTCTGGGCTTTGACTAGGCCATTCCAACACATTTACATGTTTCCCCCTAAACCACTCAAGTGTTGCTTTAGCAGTGTCTTTGGGTTCATTGTCCTGCTGGAAGATGGACCTCAATCCTAGCCTCAAATCACACACAGAGTGGTACAGGTTTTGCTCAAAAATATCCCTGTATTTAGCACCAACCATCTTTCCCTCAACTCTGACCAGTTTCCCAGTCCCAACTTCTGCAAAACATCCCCACAGCATGATGCTGCCACCACCATGTTTTACTGTGGGGATGGTGTTCTTTGAGCGATTTGATGTGTTGGGTTTGCGTCAGACATAGCATTTTCTTTGATGGCCAAAAAGTTATATTTTAGTCTCATCAGACCAGAGCACCTTCCTCCATATGTTTTGGGAGTCTCCCACATGACTTTTCACAAACTCAGAACGTGACATTTTGTTTTTTGCTGAATGTAATAGCTTTTTTCTGGCCACTTTGTCATAAACTCTATGGAGCGTACGGCTTATTGCCGTCCTATGTACAGATACTCCAGTGTCTGCTGTGGAACTCTGCAGCTCCTCCAGTGTTACCTTAGGTCTCTGTGCTGACTCTCTGATTAATGCTCTCCTTGCCCGGTCCGTGAGTTTTGGTGTACGGCCGTCTCTTGTCAGGTTTGCTGTTGTGCCATGTTTTTTCCATATGATTATGACAGATTTAATGGTGTTCCTAGGAATCATCACAGATTTGGATATTTTTGTATAACTTAACCCTGACTTGTACTTCTCAACAACATTGTCCCTTACTTGTTTGGAGAGTTCCTTGGTCTTCATGGCAGTGTTTGGTTAGTGGTGCCTCTTGCTTAGGTGTTGCAACCTCTGGAGCATTTCAAAAAGGTGTGTATATGTAATGACAGATCATGTGACACTTAGATTGCACCCAGGTGGACATAATTTCACTAATTTGTGACTTCTGAAGGTAATTGGTTGCACCAGAGCTTTTTATGGGCTTCATAACAAAGGGGGTGAATACATATGCACACGCCAATTATCAGTTTTTTATTTCTGAAAAATAGTTTTATATATATATTTTTAAAGTCTCAGTTATAGATATGGGTACTGATATATTTAGTATTTCCGATTTAGTGATATTAATTTTAAAATTAGATATGGATTGAAATTTCCATATTAACATCAACAAATTTGGTAAAGTGATGCTCGGTCTATGCCCATTTAAAAAATAATAATAATAATAAGTAGCTGAACTGAATCACATTCTTTATGATGTAAGGTAGTTTTGGAGGCAGCAAGTAGACATTTTTCTGCCAGAAATATTAAGGGAAACTTTTTTTCTCCAGAGACACAACAAAATATTGTGCACATTTGAGGCACATAATCACATCATTTTTTTATGAGGCACATTTTGAGGCAAAGAGTATTTTATATAAAAACAAAAACTGCTAGTATTTGCTAAAAGGCACTGTAATTATTTTGAGTAGGAAACAGGAAGACCCAATCTGTAATTACAAAAATTGTAATTGTATTCCTTCTGTGTCAAACAAAAAATGTAGTACAACTATAAATGAAAATAATTTTTAAAAACACATAATTCAGAGTTAGAAAGTGAGAAAGAGTGGTTTCTTTTTGATGAATTACTGTTAGGCAGCACTACTTTAGAGAGTGTGTATCTAAAATTATTCTGGATTATACAGTGTGCTCAAGTAGGGTCAAAAGATCACCACAAAAAGCATGCAATAGCTTTCATGAAAGCCAAACAAAAATGTAACTGAGGAGAATTGTATAGAAACGTAAAGTGTTGTTCATCACAATGAAATGAAAACATTAATGACCAACACAGTAGTTAAGTTACATAAAAATTATTTCAAAAATATTTCTCTGGAAAAAATATCTCTGGATATTTCTCTGGTAAACAGCTTTCTAAAAATTAGGTTATGAGTATTATTAGTGCTAGCACATGGTAACCGAACGCAAATATTCATGCAGAGCACTGGAGGAAGCATGTCAACAATTTTACATTCTTAACTATGAAACAGTGGTAAAAATATTGTGTTTTGAGTATTAATGGTTTCTAGAAACACTGTACACTACACTCAGTAAAATAGAAATGATAACATATATTATAACACAGAAAATCAGTGAAGCGTGTATTATATTGTCAACAATCAGTGGTCCCAGTCAATCATTGCACAAAGTGACCAAAGCAGTCCCTTAAATAAAAAAACAGATATGTGAGTCCACAAAGTCCCATATAACACCAATCTTCATGCGGTAAAACAATAGATCACTCAACTAATTATAAGTGCAAGTAAAAATTTACTTTTTCACAGGTTGAATACAAAATTTTTTTACTGAATTGTTGCTAAACCTAGAATCTGTTTGACCAGGCCACTTTTTCTGAGCAAGAGAACAAATAGATTGCAGCTGGAATGAAGTAATTTTCAGATTTTTTTCAAAAATTCATCAAGATGGTACATTTTAACAGGCTTGCACCACAGCTGTTTAAACAGGCAGATAATAGGCCAGCCATAGAAAAGGCAGATTGCATCTTTCAATAAAAAAACAAAAAAATGAGAGAAGAGGAAAAAATATACAGTTTTTCACCCTGCAACAAGTGTAACTAAAGGCAAAACTTTTCTTTTTGTTGTTTGAATAGAGCAGAGAGGGATTTGAACTCCTTTCAGTTTTTACTGATGTCTGAGCCCCTATTAAAAAGATTCTCCCTCTCTTTTTTTCCTGTTTACCATTATCGCTGAAAGTGAAAATAAAAGAAAATCACACATTTTGGGTTGTCCCCAGAAAAGTAATAGAGGGGAAATCTTCCAATGGACACATTAATTCTGGTGACCTAGGGGTCCCCAATGAATACCCTTCATTTTCAGGGATTTCCTCTCACTTCCTGTTTGGCTTTGGTGCAGGAATTGAAGGGAAATATGTGCATGATGAAAAAACTGAAAATTTATATCAAATACTTATCGTAATTTTCCTTTCCTGATAGATTCCATGGCAGCAATGTGTGAGTTAGCTCCGCCTCCATAACTACCCAATAGGACACCTCTCCCATAAATTTTTGCTCTAGGCTGCTATCCATGTTCCGTATCTAGCCTACTCCAGACATTTTGGAGGGAACTCCTGCTGCCATGGAGTCTATCAGCAAAGGAAAATTACGGTAAGTATTTGATATAAATTTTCCCTTTTCCTGACAGACTCCATGGCAGCAATCTGTGGGAAATAATTTGCCATACACACCCAGGTGGGCTAAATTTTGAGCAAAGAAACCAAATTTATTTATCATTGTTAACTGAAAATACTTGTAAACCAAAATTAATGGAGGACAAAGCAGCTGGTTCAACACAGTAGTGAGAAATAAATGTGTTGATAGAAGACCAAGAGGCCGTTTTACAGATGATTTCAGGCGCAACATGCCGAGAAGCTGCCCAAGAGGTCGAGATACTTTGAGTCGAATGAGCCGTCACTGCCTCGGAAGAAGCAAAGCCCTTTGCCTTGTGCGCCCTTTGAATGGTCTGCACAATCCAGGAAGAAATTGATCTGACCGAAGCCCACATTCCTTTGTTTTTACCATGGAGAAAAACAAAGAAATTCTGATTGTCTGAACAGAGCCGTGATCTCTAAGTATTGTTTCAGAGTGTGGCCTACATCCAGAGGGTGAACATCCTGGTTATCTTTTAACCTAAAAGTAGGAAGCACAATCTCCTGGTTTTCATGGAAGACTGAGGTCACTTTAGGGTTGGGAACGATTGAGTGGCAATTGCGCAGATTTTTCCCTTGATGCCACCAAAGGAGGGATGCTCTCATGGTTGGAGTAAGGTGTATGCACTGGACTGTGGCATTGTTGAAGGAAACCTTTTTGGAAGGGTCGTGTATTCCATTAAGCCCATTTCACCATAGGAATGGTGGCTGTCATCTTGCCGATCATTTTCAGGCATTGGAGAGCAGAGAGGTGAGACGATGCGAGGGCTGCGAGTATTCTGTCTCAAATCCCTCCAATCTTCTATTCTGGAAGAGAGCTAGTGCCTTCCAAAGTATTGAAGGGAGCTCCTAGAAACACAAGGGATTGTGTTGGCTCTAGATGGCTCTTCTCTAAATTCAGGAGCCACCCAAATTCTGGCAGGGTGGAAGTGACTAAATTCCTGTGCACTAACAGTTGGTCTTTGTTTTGAGCTAGGAGAAGTAGGTCATCCAGATAGTGGTGGAGATGAACCCCCTTGACCCGGAGAAGAGCAATAACAGATAATAGGACCTTGGAGAAGACTCGAGGTGACGTTGTTTGACTGAAAGGAAGACACGTGAATTGCAGATTCTGATCGCCTACCATAAAGCGGAGGAATTGTTGGAAGTCCTTTGCCACTGGAACATGAAAGTAAGCGTCTTTTAGATCAATCAAAATCAGTCTCCCAGATGTACTGACTGTTGAATTGTAAGCAAGGCTTCCGTTTTGAATTTTTCCTTCCGGATAAAGAAGTTGAGATGGGTTAAGTCTACGACTGGTCCCCATGTGCCGTTTTTCTTCTGTATCATGAACAGAGGAGAATACATGCCTTTGCCTCTTTTGTCTTCTGGAACGGGAACAACTGCACCCTGATCCAATAAACAATTCATGTAGGCTAAGAGGACCAGCCTTTTCTCTTCTGAACCTGGAAGAGTTGTAGGAATAAATCAGAGGAGACCATCTTGACGGTCCAGTAATCCCAGATTGAGGCTGCCCTGACATGGCGGGAGAGGAGAAAACGAGCCCCCACCTGGCATACCAGAGCGGGCCCAATCTCAAAAGGACTTAGTAGAATCCTGGTTGCCAGAGGAACCACCTTTTGTGGACTGCCTGGATTTCCAGGACCTTGAAAACTCCAGACCAGGTCTGTAACTGTGTGCTTCCCTAATGGAATCAGAATTTTGTCTTCTTGGGAATGAGCATTTCTGATTCTGTAGGTGTCGATCTTGAGGGTGGAAACCAGACTTACCACCTGTGGCCTGGGTTATGGCACTATCAAGCTTGTTGTCAAAGAGAGAAGTCCCCTCAGAGGGAATTCAGCACCAAGCTTGTTTGGAAGCCAGATCCATGGACAGAGCCATAAGGCACGACGTGCTGAAACATCCGCCAACATAACCCGGACATCAGGCGGATGACATCAATAGAAGCCTCCCCAAGAAAGGTGGACGCCTGCCTGATCTTCTGGATAGGAGGATATTTAGCCGTTTCACTGGAGATGCCTCTTATGAAACCATCAACATTGTCAGACCAAGACTCCATGGCTTTGGATACTGCGGTTATAGCAAGTATTGGCTTCCATGCCATTCCTGTTGTCAGGTAAATCCTTTTTAAATCGGAATCAATCCGTCTTTCCAAGGGATCTTTAAAAAAGACAATGGGGGTTATTTAAGAAAGGCAAATCCACTTTGCACTACAAGTGCAAACTACAAGTGCAAAGTGCACTTGAAATTGCACTGAAAGTGTACTTGGAAGTGCAGTCGCTGTAAATCGGAGGGGTAGATCTGAAATGAGGAGAAGCTCTGCTGATTTTATCATCCAATCATGTGCAAGCTAAAATTCTGTTTTTTTTTGTCCTTGCATGTCCCCCTCAGATCTACAGAGACTGCACTTTCAAGTGCACTTGTAGTGCAAACTGCAAAGTGGATTTGCCTTTCGGAAATAACCCCCACAGAGTTTTTGATTTCAGAAATATGTTTTACAGTTAGAACTCAACTAGAGTTCGTTGTAAAATTCGATTCAAATAATTTTGGAAATTCTGAGGAATTTCAGTTAGTTACTCGGAGCATTTGGTAAATTTTGTTTGTACTGTAATTCAGGTATTCGGATATAACCAAAAATGTCTAATCTGCAATGGGACACAGATGGTGAAAAAAAAAATCTGACAGGGATTATAATCTTCTCTTACTCTATCCTAATTTAAAAAAAAAGTTTTGGATATAGTTCTACTTATAGGTATTTCATAAATTCTCTAAATAAAAACTTTAAACACTTATGTACAGTAAAAAAGGGGGAAAAAGGGGATAATGCCTCATTCAGTATCATATTCCTATTTTCTTTTATTAACCCCTTCAGAAACACACATCCTCATTCAAAAATGGGAAAGAGACAACCCAGAACAGAACACCATTTTGTACTTTGCTCACTCTTTAGTATGCTCAATCTCTAACAAAATCCAAGAATCTGGGTTCAAACTTATGACCAGAGTGCCCACATAAATTCTGCTGTCAAGTATCAAACCTATGTTGGTGGTGAAAACAGTAAAAAGAGAGTCGTTTGCATATTTTTGGTCCTGCCCTAAATTGAAACCTTTCTGGAGCCAAGTAAGTAAGACCACACATAAACTGACCTATACTGACCTTGTGGACAGCTCAGTCGCTTTTTGCCTTATCTGAACCACCTATCTGGGAAACATTTCAAACAATCTCTACTGAGCCACCTGGTAAATGCAGCCAAAGCATGTGTTCCGCTGATCTGGAGACAGTAACCCTCATATTATCTATACACATATATTCAAGAGAAGTTTTCAA
This sequence comes from Lithobates pipiens, assembly GCF_037356315.1. Taxonomy (NCBI): domain Eukaryota; kingdom Metazoa; phylum Chordata; class Amphibia; order Anura; family Ranidae; genus Lithobates; species Lithobates pipiens. The sequence continues at coordinate 73,930,259 of NW_027507718.1, forward strand.
CATTTAAACTTGGTAGGTGTTAATATTACCACATAGAGACAGAACTCTAATGTTTATATATAATGGCATTGACCTCATCCTATAGGTATACCTGCTATGGTCATTTACATACTTTTTATGATTTACAGTAAAGGTTAATTTTTAGTTAAGCGGCCTTTTGGTGCATAGAGAAGTGTATCCTCTTCTAGTTATAGTCAAATTTTGCCATAGTTATAGTTATCACCAGCTTTTGTATATATTTAATGATGATGCTATTAAAGCACAGCCTCCCTATTAAGCATCAGCTGTATTTTACTGGATGCATGGTAAACCAATATGCAAACCTAAACATATTTATAAAACTATATTCGTAAGCCCATAGCTCATGTTGGCAACTGCAATATATTTGTTTCTCTAAATTTCTGTATGTAATATTATTCTTAAATCCAAAAGTAAAAGTGCTAAATAACAGATTTGGTAAGAAAATGTTTATACTGCCTTTTTGGAAGAAACCATTTAAAAGACCGCCGAATCATCTGACCTTTTTAATAAACTATAGATGTTAGTGAGTAAACCTTTTCTAATACAGCTTAATTGTCTCTCTTTGCAATCAAATTCCTATCACTCTTTCCACTTGTATATTTACACTTTGACCTCTATGAGAAAACTATACCCTGCCATGACCAATGGATTACCCTTGACCTTTAGGAGGTGATCTATTCATCCGTTGCTCTGTTACCAAGGCACAAAATAGCACAATATTAGCCATACTGGGTAATGCTCACTTTGCTTTTTCAATCTGCTAGCTCTACTTAGGTGCTGCCTGTATTTGTAGTGTATTCTGCAGCAAGACAACCCATCAACACTTCTTTGACTGGGAGATGTTGAATAGATTCCCTTTATAAACTGAAATACTGAGTAAATTTCTATATTTACTTATGATTTGAATATCTATCATTGTTATTTATCTTGTTTTTTTTTTTTTTTTTTTTTTTTTTTAATATGTTTAGGTACATTTAATTACAATGTTTACCTTCTTTATAGTTACCTGTGCTTCGTAATTTAGCTTTACCTTTATGCTATCCCATACAAATTTACTATGTGCTACATTACTTCAATTTATGAATATTAACATTAACATATTCTTTTTTACTCTGTTGCATACTTATATTTATAATGATATTATTTTATTATTTTTCGATTATGTAAAACATGGTTGAGTCTCTATTATAATTCACTAACTGAAATAACCCCAAAATTAGCTTTTACAAAGAAAAGAAAATACAATGTATTACTTGCTGCAGAAGAAACCATGCAGCATTGATAATCTGTATAATCTATACAATGATCACCAACAAGGGCTGCTCCAAGAAGTTTGACAAAATTTGGACCAAATGGCTGGAAGACAGAAACACTGCATAACTCTTGTTGACTTGGGTTTGGGCTGGAGGGTGGGGGGAGGGATTTCCGTATTGTCGTTTTGAATATATCCTAACAAGATGGGGAACTTTAAACTTTTGCACTATTTTCTCTGATTTTGACTGGAGCAAGAGGCAGCATGAACCTATGTACTACTCAGCACATCCTCCTGGTTTCTGGTATCCATCCTACTGCGAGCCGGGCCACCTGAAACTGTTCTGTTTGACTTAAGCAATAAAAAAGAATTAAAAAAAACAAAAATGTATACAATGGTCTGAATGCTATATTGCATAATATTATTAGGGCAGACTTAAGAGGGGTTTTAATCATAATAAGGAAGTTAAAACTTCACTTTGTTGTTCCTTTTGTATTTTCATACCTAATACAACTCATGGCAACATATATACTGTATAATATAGGTAGGGTCATAGCTTAAAAAAATACAGCTTTGAGTTATTCTCAACATATTGTATGAAGTTATGGCTAAGGAAATCTGAACCCTACAGATATCACCAACAAAAGATGCCAGTGGTTTTTACTAATAGATTCCTATGACCAAAAAAAATGTGAGCAATGCATGTGGATATTAACAATAAAATAACAAAATTTTGGACATAAGTGTTGTACATATTTACAAAGAAATAAAAACATACAGTATATCTATTGTGTTCAGCCTTAACTATAATGATGTGAATGTACACTGTATACGTAAAGCGCTGCATAAATTGACGGCGCTATACAAGTACCTGAAATAAATAAAAATAATAATTGATTTGGAGTTGTTGTTTTATACCTTATCTAACTACATAGTATATACACTGTACATTATATTACCAAAATTACTTTAATGGCATCCCAGCCTTAGTCCGTAAGGGTTCAATATTGAGTTGACCCACTCTTTGTTGCTATAACAGCTTCTGAGCCCTACGGAATAAGACTGGGATGCCATTAAAGTCCAAGTGCGTGTAAAGGCAGGTGTCTCAATACTTATGGTAATATAGTGTATATACAGTCTCTGTTTTACCAATAAAGATTTAATACAAGACAAAAACAATACATGAACATTTTAACAAAACAGCACAGCAGTAGCTGCCTGCCATAAGAGCCCTTTCACACTGTGCCGCCTAGGGCATCAGCGGTAAAGTGGCGCTATTTTTAGCGCCGCTTTACCGTTATTTTAGTGCCGCTATTCAGCCACTAGTGGGGCGGTTTTAACCTCCCGCTAGCGTTCGAAAAAGGGTTTAATCTGCCCGCAAAACGCAGCTGGAGTAGTGTTTTGCTGGTGGTGTCGCAGCAGTGCCCCATTCATTTCAGTGGGGAGCAGCGGTGGAGGAGCGGTGGAGGAGCGGTGGAGCAGCGATGAGTTCACCACTCCAAAGACGCTTCTGGCAGGACTTTTTGTGATGCCCTGCAAGCACACCGCTCCATTGTGAAAGCCAGAGGGCTTTCACACTGGAATGAATGGAGCTGCTTTTTTCAGGCGCTATGCAGGTGCTATTTTTAGCGCTGTAGCACCTGAAAAACAGCGGCAGTGTGAAACGGGTCTAAAGCTCATGGTGACTGACTGAAACTTTGATCCTAGCTGGCAGAATGGGGTACTCGGATGTTTTATTCACTTTAGTATGTAAATTGCAACATTAGTTATTTAATCCCTTTACACTATTCTGCAGGAGCAGACTTTATGTGGACTTTAACAAAGGGAAGTTTTCAAAGTGAAGACATAATCAGGAGTCTGCTGTGATCAAAAGATGTGGGACATAGTTTGGCCAACGTACTGGAAGCATACAGTGATAGCGCTCTCGGCACACCACCTCAGACTGCCATTGACACATACTGTATGTATGGGTGGCCAGGGGCTAAGGTCCACTTTCCTTGCAGCCTTATATATGTGCTGTGCTGTCTGGAACAGGTTAAGTCTGAAGTTACAGACATGCCACTAAAAGCCTGTAAACAAGAAAAAGTGGGCCTGAAGGTCCACCTTCTGGCTCAAAACTAGAATGCAAATTATACATATACAATATTTCATATTTACATGATTAACATTATTTTATTACATTTTTCTAGACCATATTGAATAAAATTTACAGAACCACTAAGCATTTGATTTAAAACACAATCTAGTTGTTTCTAGAGACACACTCATTTTTATTATTACTATTATTGTTATTACTATTACACTATTTGAATTGCCCAAGCCACGCTCCCAGGGCTATCATGAATTGAAGTGGTCCTGAACTGTCCACACTTTTGTTTATTTTTTTCTTCAAGCTCCTTTCTGAAGGTTTTTGGCTAAGACCCATCTAATTTTAGGAAGAGTTTTGTGACTCCATGTTAAGTGCACAGTGCTGTGATAGCGACAGTGGTGCATTCAGCAAAATGAAGCAAAATGAAGCTTCATTTTGCTATATGCTTAGCCTGCACCTGGTGCTTCAATTCCGAGGGAAGTCTCACATCCATATATCCACCTAGAGCGGTGATCCCCTTCCTTTTCCCTGCTGTTTCTGAGTGGTGCATTCAACACAGGAAGTCAGCAAAAGTTAGAAGAAGTGGGTAGTAGTCCACCAGTGTTCACCTATAACTGGGATATTCCTTTTTGGGTGTATGGACTCTTTATACTGTGTTTATGATGCCAGATTTATATTAAATGTATTCAAAAATTAAAGATTTCAGCCATCGTCACATTAATGATTACAGCAATAACAAAGCCACTGGTTTTGTAAAATATTAGGCATATTTTGAACAATGGGATAAACAATATTTTGAAATCTAATTCCAGAAAAACACATAACAAGTTACATAGTTACATAGTTAGTCAGGTTGAAAAAAGACACATGTCCATCAAGTTCAGCCACAAAAAATAAATAAATAAATAAATAATAATATCATACAATCCCATATACCCAATTCTATACCCACAGTTGATCCAGAGGAAGGCAAAAAACCCCAGCATAGCATGATCCGATTTGCTAAAGCAGGGGAAAAAAATTCCTTCCTGTATTCCTTTTCACCTCTTTTATACCCCTTTTCCATGTCAAAATAACAGACAACTCTTGTGCCAGCATTAAATGGAGCTGTAATTTTCTTACTGTAATGACATCATCTGTGCTTGCAAACTCTCTCAGATGGAATTGTGGGTGGCAGAAAGTACCAGGGCTGAATACAAATTAGCCTGTGAAAAATGGCATCAAGTTAGGTAAAGAACAAAAGCAAACGTACTTCAAAGGGCCAGAACCAAGAAGAGTCTCAGTTTATTTTCCGCATAAGGATTTTAACAGGATTGGGTAAACAGGTGACAGTGCACACAGTTATTGGGTTCCCCTTTTCTTCTCCATCTGCATCACACAGAAGACGCTTTTGGAAAAAAAAAAAAATCCTGATCAAAAACCTCTATTTCTTTGATACTGGGTTGTGCCATGACTGCTGCTCACAGCACATTGTTTCTGCTTATATTTCTCAGCAGTTCATTGAGGCGTGAGAGTTCCCTGTGCCCTCTGTCTGGCGCAGCTTACTACAAAACACACACTGCTAAATAAAAAGAATAAAGAATTAGGGGGCGAAAAAAAAAATCACTTTGAGCAAAACTCTGCTGGGTTGTTATACATAAATTTAAACCATTCCTCAAAGATTAGAAACCCACTCTGGTTTCCTCATTGCTTATTATATTTCACACTGTTTCTGTTTGGTCACTCATGTGTGGCTGTCCTGTGAAGGGCTCGTGAACTAGCAAGCAGGCACTCTTTTCTAGCATAATCTTATAAATGTACATAAAAGAAAGGGAAGGCTAACAAGATTTTTTTTTTCTTTTTCACACTGTGATACCACCTATTTATAGTTAATTGCACCATACAGAGAGAGAGTTAATGAAGAGCCACGACGGGGAATAGGTGATAGCCGTGTGGTGCAAAAGAGAGGGTGTTTTCTGGGGAGAGAAATTTGACAGGACAAACTATGTAGTGAAATATATGATCTGCGTTTAAATATCCCTAATGCCGCGTACACACGACCGGACTTTCAGGCAGAAAAGGTCAGATAGAATCATTTCATTGGATATTCCGATCGTGTGTGGGCTTCATCTGACTTTTTCTTCAAAAATTCTGACGGACCTAGAAATAGAACATGTTTTAAATCTTTCCGACGGAATCAGGAAAACCGTTCATCCGTATGCTATTCCGACGGACCAAATACGATGCAAGGGCAGCTATTGGCTACTGGCTATTGAACTTCCTTTACTAGTCCTGTCGTACGTCATCGCGTTAGAAACGAACAGGCTTTGGGGTGATCGTGTGTAGGCAAGTGCGTTTGGTCGGAAACTCTCTCGGAAAGACCGTCAGAGTTTATTCTGATGGAAAGTCCGGTCGTGTGTACAGTGTGCGGCATAAGAGTTTTGATGTGGAGCAGAATGGGTAAAATGTTACATTTTAATGTCAACATTATCAGAGTCTGGATTAATTAGCATGCCATGCATTAAAAAGAGTATTTTCTCAAGAGATAAAACTATAGTTCAACCACTTTACAAAACTCTGGTTTCGGCCACATCTTGAGTAATCTATCCAGATCTGTTCACCAACCCTCAGGAAGAATGTGATTGAACTGGAAAGAGTCCAGGGAATAACAACAAAGCTAATAAGGAGGACCTCAGTTATGAGGTACGACTACAAACATTAAACTTATCCTCCCTGAAGAAGAGGCACATAAAAGAGGATATGATAGGGATATACACATATTTGAATGGTGACGCTAGCATTGGGCGGAAACTATTTAACCGCTTCAGCTCCAGAAGATTGTACCCTCTTCCTGACCAGAGCACTTTCTGCGATTCGGCACTGCGTCGCTGGAAGCTGGAGGACCTCAATTATGAGGAACGACTACTGGGAGCTGGAGGACCTCTGTTATGAGGAACGACTACAAACATTAAACTTATCCTCCCTAAAGAAGAGGCACATAAAATAGGATATGATAGCAATATACACATCTTTGAATGGTGACGCTAGCATTGTGAGGAAGCAATTTAACCGTTTCAGCCACAGAAGATTGTACACTCTTTCTGACCAGAGCACTTTTTGCGATTTGGCACTGCATCGCTTTAACTGACAATTGCGCAGTCATGTATCATTGCTCCCAAACAAAATTGATGTCCTTTTTTTCCCCACAAATAGAGCTTTCTTTTGGTGGTATTTGATCACCTCTGTGGTTTTTATTTTTTGTGCCATAAACAAGAAAATGTGCGCCAATTTTGAAAAAAACTCATTCTTTTTTACTTTTTGCCATAATAAATATCCCCCAAAAAATATATTAAAAAAAAATATTTTTTTCCTCAAGGATGTGGATCTCCCTTCCACAGTTAGTGGTGACAGTGTGGAGTGTTTTCAATTTTTTTTTTAAATGTATTTCTTAGTGAACACAATGTACAAAGATATATAGTAAAGAATAGTAGACACACACACACACACATTGAACTGGATGGACTGGTGTCTTTATTCAACCTTACCAGTTAAATAGAAAATTGGTATATTGAGGGTGAAAGTAAACATTTTGCATAGTTATCTTCAATGTCCAGCAGCAGAATGGTGCCAATCACTGTGCAGATTTCTGCAGCAGTTGTAGAAGGTGAATGTGCTGATTTTCAAATATTGTAAATATATATATATATATTTGTTTTACATTTTTCAGGGTAGGAAAAGATGCAAGTGCACTTGGAAGTGCAGTTGTTGTAAATCTGAGGGGTAGATCTGAAATGAGGGGAAGCTCTGCTGATTTTATCATCCAATCATGTGCAAGCTAAAATGCTGTTTTTTTTAATTTTCCTTGCATGTCCCCCTCGGATTTACAACGACAGCATTTCCAAGTGCAAAGTGGAGTTGCCTTTCGTAAATAACCCCCACTGTCAGTACATAATCAGTACTTCCATGGTAGCACAATATGCAGTTGCTGCATCAAGTTGTTGTACAATGCAGCATGCTATTTTAATCATGGCTTATAAATACAGGCTGGTATGTGTTATATGTCACTTAGACCTTTTTCTCCCACCAAGAATTTGCATGAAACAGCCATTATCCTGATAAATACAGTGGGGGTTATTTACAAAAGGCAAATACACTTGGAAGTGCAGTCGCTCTAAATCTAAGGGGGAGATCTGAGATGAGGGGAAGATCTGCTGATTTTATCATCCAATCATGTGCAAGCTAAAATGCTGTTTTTTATTTTCCTTTCATGTCCCCCTCGGATCTGCAGCGACTTTACTTCCAAATGCACTTTCGGTGCAAAGAGGATTTTCCTTTAGTAAATAATCCCCAGTATGTGTGTCTTATTGTTTAATTAAATTAACAGACCATATTTTATACAGAGCATGCTCACCGCCATTTAGGACCATTGCCAGCAATTGCAATGTGCATTACATACATGGCTGTAAATGCATAGGGGATTATTTACTAAAGGAAAATCCACTTTGCACTACAAGTGCAAACTACAAGTGCAAAGTGCACTTGGAAGTGCAGTCGCTGTAGATCCGAGGGGGACATGCAAGGAAAATAAAAAACAGCATTTTAGCTTGAACATGATTGGATAATAAAATCAGCAGAGCTTCCCCTCTTTTCAGATCTACCCCTTAGATTTACAGCGACTGCACTGCCAAGTTCACTTTCAGTGCAAAGTGGATTTGCCTTTCGTAAATAAGCCCCAATGTGTTAATTGTTATAGCTCATTCATTGAAGGTGATGAAAGCTAGGGGCAGGATATACATTTGACCCAGTGGTCATTTTTTTAGATCCCGTCGTTTTAATGGGACATATTTCAGTTTTAAATGGCTGGTCTGAATATATTGGTGAGCAGGATACTACAATACACAGATTTACTAATTGGAATAATAGATATAGCAATAGAACCACACATGTTATAGTTAAAAATGTGCCTGTGGTTGTCTTGCAGCATTTGAACTTCTACAAATTGATAGGAGACAACCCCTGAACTCAGTATAAAAGGTGAGTTCAGTTCATACATGAAGCAGTTAAAAAAAGAGAGCAGCAGAATTGTATAGAAAAAGTCTCCTCTGATGGCTGCAGCCCTACAAGTTACTTGTTAACACCTTGGGATCCAAAGAAGCAAATGAAAGCAGCAAGAAGGGCATATGTGTACTACAATGTCCTCTCTCATGTGTCCAGCCAAGGGTAGAAAATAAGTCAGCTCTCATAAAAAGGTTGCTTTTCATAGCTATTGGGAGCCTGCTAATGCTAAATCTTAGTAGCTTGTTAAACTGTACAGAGTACAGAAAAAAAAGATTAAAGAAAGAATACAATCCATGTGAAGAAATGGCTGTGACTCCAAAGAAATAGATGATCTAAAGGAAGGAAGAGATTCCCTTTAATCTACAGACTCTCCATGCAATGCAAATGATCCCACATGCAGCTGGCATTGGCAGCCAGCCATCCTTCTGCCTATGAATAAAGTCAAAAGAACAAACCCTTAAGCATAGACCTTAACGGAGGGAGAAAAAAAAAAAAAAAACAGAAAAGGCATTTTGGTTAACATTTTCTATTAGTAAAGCTAATGATATCTATGTTTCTTCAATATACTGGTCAATTTAAAAATAACAAAAATGCTTTAAAGTAAACCTGTCATAAATCAGGGCTGTTCATCAAGATGGAAAAATGCATATATTTACAATGTAGGCATCTGAACTGTTGTGCACATTTCTGCTTTTCCTGTAAAAGAAGAACATTGGGGTTTATTTACTAAAGGCAAATCCAGTCTGCAGTACAAGTGCACTTGGAAGTGCAGTCACTGTAAATCCGAAGGGAAGATCTGAAATGAGGGGAAGCTCTGCTGATTTTATCATCCAATCATGTACAAGCAAAAATGCTGGTTTTTATTTTCCTTGCATGTCCCCCTTGGATCTACAGTGAATGCACTTTCAAGTGCACTTGTAGTGCAAAGTGGATTCTCCTTTAGTAAATAAACCCTATAGTCCAAACTTCTCCAACCTCTCAAACCTCCCTATTGATCAGATGGCTGCACATCCCGTTAAAGAACCAATAAAGAGGCTTGGGAGATGGGTAGGACTGGTAACAAGCTTGACTTTAACAGGCATTAAGTTTATTAGCTGCTGACTGCAAGGGGTAAATATAAAATCATATGTAACTTGCAATATTTACCTCTTTGACAAGAAATAAAATTGATTTTCTAAATGTAATGTGTTAGTATTTAGAGCAAAGAAACAGTAGCAAAGACGCACTACATATGCTTCTGGGCAGGGGAGGGCTGGGCCAGGGGGCAGGGATGCAATTGCCCCCTGGGCTGCTCTGATATGCGATGGCAAAGGCTGCTGTGTCGTCAGCTCAAAACCGCAACATGCACAGTTCTTGAGCTGGCCGAGTCCAGTACTGTGAGCCAGCGATGTCTTCATGTCAGGGCTGACAGCCTGTGTTACACAGCACAGCCCTGCCCAGCCCCTCCCTACTCCACACCATTGGCTGGCAGAGGCTGGACCTGCTCTCTGCTCAATCTGAGCAGTTGGCTGGAATCCAGTGAGGCTCCTGGGAGGCTGGGACCATCCAAGTAAGTGAGCTCCTCCTCTCTGCAGCCAAAGAGTTTTTTTCTAGCAGCCTGTGCCAGTACCTTGCCCTCCTAGGGCTAGGTGGTATGATGTGGGCTCTCACTGACATGCTGCAGTTTGGTTGCAGTGCTGGTGTACTAGCAGTCATCCTGCATGTTGCCCCTGGACATAGAGGATGCACATTTTTACTGCATGTTCTGAAAGTGCACAAAACGTCCTGCATGCTGCATGTTTGGTGCACTTTCAGAACATGCAGCAACAATGAGTAACCTAAAAGAAGTCTGAGGGGGTGTGACACCTGCCAGTACACCCGCACTGCAGCCAAACCGCAGCACACCAGTGTGAGCCTAAATTCTTGTATTCACTTGCAGCAGCCACTGCCACTCCTCTGAAAAGTGATCTATGCTCAGTTCACTTTCAGAGGCATTTGACAGGCAGTGAATAGTTGATATCGCATTTCATCCCTGCCTGCTTTAACCCCCCTAAATGCCAATCCCTGCAGGTAATGACACAGTTCACTTTGAACTCCACCTTATTTCCATTACTCTCTGTAGGTATTAGATGTGGTCTCACCTTTTTGTTTGCACATCTAATACCAAAGGGTACTTTCACACTGGGGCGATGTGGGCGGTAGTGGTACAGCGCTACTCGTTTTAGTGGCGCTTTACCATTGTTTTAGTGGCGCTAGCGGGGCACTTTTAACCCCCACTAGTGGCCAAAGAAAGTGTTAAAAACGGCCGTGTTGCATTCATTTTAATGGGCTGGGCACCTCTCCCAAACCGCCCCAATAATGCTGCTTGCTGGACTTTTCAGAAAGTCCTTCAAGCGCACCGCCCCAGTGGGAAACCTGGGGTGGCATAAGAAGCGCTTTACAGGTGCTATTTTTTTAGCACTAAAACGCCTGTACAGTGCCTTCGGTGTTAAAGGACCCTAAAGAGAGTTCTGGAAATAAGGTGGAGTTCAAAGTGAATTTCTACACCTAAGTGGAGCCCCCCTTTCAGAAGATTTGAGGATATTATTAAACCCAGAGACTGGTGGACTTAGGCCACAATAGACAGATTGAATTTCTGCCGGTTCAGCAGACATTTCAATCTATTTCTGTGCAGACTGGTTGTACAGAATTTGACTCCATCAACTGACAGTACAACCAGCGTGTCTTTATGCTTTTTAGCGATCAGTGCTGGCTGCTATAGCTGCCAGCAGTGATCACTATATTCTGATGGCTTGGAAAAACTTTCCCCTCAGAGCACACACCGACACACGGCTCTTACAGAAGCTTGGTAATTCAAGTTCTGGGCTTCCCTAACATTACAGCCCTGTGGGGCTGTGACCAAGTCTGGGCAAGAGCTGGGATATGACATTACTTACCTCATATCCCTGCCACTCCTAAACCTGCTCCACTGCAGCACCAGGCCCACAATGCCCTTAATCTGGCCTGTGCTACAGCATGCGCCTTCATGTGCATTTCTTATTATCCCCAATTGAGACAGGAGGAACCTGCACCCTGGTGAATCTGGTGTTCATGCCGGGGAGACAGCAGGACTTGCGTGTTTAGCCTGCTGCGCTCACTGTGACTCTCAGCTACTCTGCTTGCTTGGCTTGCCCAGTGGTGTGGTGCTCACTGACCAGAGAAGCTCCGGACTCCACAGGTAGTGCTTAGTGTGGTGGCAGTGACAGAACAGTCTTTAGTCTTCATCTTCCTGCAGTCTCATTGGTCTGTGTACTGGGTGTGGGGAAGGGGCAAGCTCTTTTTCTCAGTCTCTCTGGGGGCAATCATGCAGTCTCTTTCTGAGAGACTGCTCCATTCTCTGAGAGACTGCTCCACTTCACACTGCCTGTACAGAGACTGACTGCTTCACAGTGCCTGCACAGAAAGTGACTGCTCTCTCTGTGCAGGCAGTGTGAAGCGGGGTCTCTCTCTGTGGAGGCAGTGTGAAGCGGGGTCTCTCTCTGTGGAGGCAGTGTGAAGCGGGGTCTCTCTCTGTGCAGGCAGTGTGAAGCGGGGTCTCTCTCTGTGCAGGCAGTGTGAAGCGGGGTCTCTCTCTGTGGAGACAGTGTGAAGCAGTCTCTCTCTCTTTGCAGGCAGTGTCAAGCAGTCTCTCTCTCTTTGGGGCAATGTGGAGCAGTCTCCCCCTCTCTCTGTATGGGGAATATGGTGTAGATGGGTGGTGAGCTGATTCAGTGATTCAATGGGCCACTTAACTGGACTTGCCCCCCAGGCCTAAGGCTGCCAGCCCTCCCCTGCTTCTGGGCCAAATCATGAAGAGGAACATTGATTGTCAATATGAAAATAAAGACTAAAGCCCCATAGACGCTATCAGATTCTCTGCTGATTTTTTTCCTTTAGATTTACCAAAACCATATACAGACATACCCTACTTTTAAGTGCACAATGGGTTTTATTTACTAAAGCTGGAAAGTGCAAAATCAGGCTCACTTCTGCATAGAACCAATGAGCTTCCAGGTTTTATTACCAAAGCTTAATTGAACAAGCTGGGATTAGAAGCTCATTGGTTTCTATGCAGAAGTGAGCCTGATTTTACACTTTCCAGCTTTAGTAAATAAACCCCATTGTGTTCTTAAAAGTGGGGTATGCCTGTAATATGAGGTCCGACCTTAGGAGTTTCAATTTGTATGCAATCAGGCAGGCCCTTGTACTACATGGTTTTGGTAAATCTGAAGACAAAAATCTGCAGAAAATCTGATAGTGTGTATGGGAATTTAAGTGTATTATTATGAATGCCGAGATTGTATAATGACTTGTCTGTATACAAACATGTTATCTCTAATGATGGTGATCCTAGTTCTGGACTGAGGCTGCTTACTTACTGAATCCATCACTCCGGCAGCTCACTTCTGGTACTGTAGGGATGAGAGCGGCAGCTGTGAAAACAAAGTGATGCTGTCATCTGCTCTTCCTTTCCTCTCCCCTTGTCTATTCACAAGATTCCTTGTATTGTTTCCACAGAATTCTGTGAATTGGACTATGGGAGATCCTGTCATTTACCCCCACCTCCTCTCCCCCTCGTCCACTCGCCCATTAACAGAACAATGGGGGTTATTTACGAAAGGCAAATCCACTTTGCACTACAAGTGCAAGCTACAAGTGCAAAGTGCACCTGAAATTGCACTGAAAGTGCACTTGGAAGTGCAGTCGCCGTAAATCTGAGGGGTTGATCTGAAATGAGGGGACGCTCTACTGATTTTATTATCCAATCTTGTGCAAGCTAAAATGCTGTTTTTTATTTTCTTGCATGTCCCCCTCAGATCTACAGTGACTGCACTTTCAGTGCAATTTCAAGTGTACGTTGCACTTGTAGTTTGCACTTGTAGTACAAAGTGGATTTGCCTTTAGTAAATAACCCCCACTGTGTTCTGTGAAACAAATACAAGGCATTTTGGGAATGGACAAGGAAAAAGACAGGATCACTTCACTGTCACAGCTGCAGCGCTCATCCCCACAGTGTCAGAAGTATAGCGCTACCTGCACATTCTGGCATGAGTGAGACTAAAGCCCCATACACGCTATCAAATTTTCTGCTGATTTTTTGTCTTCAGATTTACCAAAACCATGTAGTGCAAGGGCCTGTCTGATTGTATACAAATTGAAACTCCTAAGGTTTGCCCTCATATTATATGGTTTTGGCAAATCTGAAGGAAAAGATCAGCAGAAATTGGAGTTTGGGCGTTTTCTTTAAAAGCCCATAAACTCCACTCTATGTTAGCCCACATGGAAGTTTTTTAGCTTTAATGAGCAGTAGAGTTTATGGGCTTTTTTCTGAACCCCAGAAATTCACGTTCAAAGTGCAGTTTTTCACCGCCAAAAAACGACAAACGCCGAAAAACGCTCATAAACGCTTATAAAAGCTCATAAACACACGTTAATTAGTGTTTGGCATTCTATATTTCCAATGCATTGTGGGAGTTTGGAATGCACTGTGGGATTTTTGGAGTGTCCTCTGTGTATTTTTATTGAAAACGCCCATAAACGCTAACGCTAATAAACGTTCATAAACGCTCATAAACGCTAGTACAAAACGCTGTTAAAAGCACGTTTTTCAACCAGCGTTTTCTGCCAGCAATCTGGCGTCCAGAAAAAGCTTTTTTGAGCTTCAGTGTGCTTGGAGGCCTAGAGATACCTTGCTTGTATATAGCCCAATAATAAAAATAAAAAAAAATGCTACAGATTCCGTTTAGGCAACAGTACCTTTTGAAAACAAGACTTAAATTGTTTGTGTGTTACAATTAGATGACAATTTCCTAAAAAGAACCTCCCCCTGGTCCTTGTATGCTATCATGGCTTTTACTTTATTTAAATTACCGTAGCTGTCTGTGTGGGCCACAGATCATTTGATGCTAGTCTCATCTGATTACACAGATTCAATTAGAAACCTGTCTTAAAGTCTGGCATATTTCCTACAGCTTGATAACACAGCTAAAACTTTCCTGCCAATAAGTTGGATAATAATCACCGCCTCATTAATACTCATGAATATTAATACTTGGCTGGAAAATAGGTACCTTCATGTCCTAAAGAAAAATTGCCTTCATTTTTTTTTTTACTTTATTTTGGACATCTGTTACATTTTAAAAGTGATAGAGAAGCAAATCATATTGCATACAGTATCTTCAATTCTGAAATAATTGTTTTATATAAGTACTGTACATTGTATTGCACTCTCTAGAGTTCAAAGAAAACTATAAATTACAAATTTTGTCAACTATTCATTTTGTTGAATATTGTGCTTTCGCTGTTTTGTAATGTAAAAGGGCATTAAGATGAACCAACGGTGCTTCTAATAAATGAATCCTCAGCACTTCCTATTGTGTCTTCCAGAAGGAGGTATAGAATGCTAAAAACCCATAGCGGAATCATAGTCAGAAGGTCATCTCATATAGCTTAAATACATTACTAGGCACTACAGTAATGATAGGAAGCTCTCAAAGATGGAATGTCTTTTCCCTAGCACCTAACTCCTAGTAACTAAGCTTATTGTCTGCTGCTCCTAGGCCATACCATGCTATGTTAACTGTAAAGCTTGGAAAAGCTGGCCTTTCATAAGATCTTTTCAAATGAAGAGAAAGATTCATGGAAAGAAAAAAAATAATGCCAAGATAATTTCATGGCACACACAGATCTGACATTGCTCCCTTTTTTCCAGGGAGCTGTCAGTTTTCACCGTGCAAAAAATTTCTACAGTTGGTCTTACAGAAGGGATTAGTTCATCAAGAGGTGGTGGAGCTTAGCACTGTCTGCTACCCCAGGAAGTTTCATTTCATTGCTATGACGACTTGTTCCCCACTGAGATGTTTAGTTCATAAGGCTGCTAATTTACTCAGAAGAAGACATCTTAATAGGAACCTCTAGAAAACCATCCTCCATTGTCATTGTACATGTTTTTTTTTGTAAGTGTATTTACTCCATTTCCTCAATGCATATGTGTAGATTACTGAGGGCTAAACATCAGGATATAGAGAAGAATTGCCACATAAAGATAAACTTCACATTTCGTAACATTTTTAAACACTAAAAAAAAATTAAATAGTCATGATTCAAATAGCCCAAAGAGTCGTCAGTTTTTTCATTCAATCAGTGGGTTGAATGAAAAAAATGAACCCAATTCCACCATCCACACACTCAAAGTGGATGAGGGAATCCTCCCTGCTGAGCTATTGTATTTTGACAGAGGCAAGGACTGCCGTACAATCACAATGCCCATAAAAGGATTTAATCTTTTTCTTCCCCTGGGACGTCATATGACGTCTTTGGATTGAAGTGGTGATATCTGAATGATGCCTGTAGCGGCAGGCATCATTCAGCTATCTGTGTTTTCAGCTGGCAATTCCCTCTAATGTAAAAACGAACCGATTGGGAAGCCGGATTAACAATCTGGTGCCAACATCGGATTACCATAAAGCTGACCGTGGTCCGCATGGTCCTTGACCATCTCTATGACCCTGGGAGTCTGAAAGTTCCGTCATGACATCAAATCTGCCACTGGCAGATGTAAACATTGCCGTTTTTTCTCTATCTGGAAAGCAGAGATCAATGTTTTTATTTTGATCTCACATTTTCCAGGGTTAAGGAGATATCTGGGGTCTTATTGACCCCAGATGCCTCCATAAAGAGTACCTGTTGTAAATATCCCTTTTAATAGGATTTAGGCACATTTCTTGTAATAGGAATAAAAATAATACAACAAAAATTTAAAAGGACAGTGTAAAAAAAAACCTTAAAAAAAACTAAAAATAAAAAAAATGTAAAGTGCCTCATCCCCTCGTGCTCACACACAGAAGCGAACGCATACATAGGTTGCTCCCGTATATGTATGGCGCTAGAACCACACATGTGAGGTATCAATGTGAACGTTAGAGTGAAAGCAATAATTCTAGCACAAGACCCCCTTTGTACAACTCTAGAAAGGATAAAGGTATGGTTGATCTATGAGATGGGTCCACATCCCAAATATAAATCAAAAAGGAAAGAACCCCGTTGACGGGACGTTACTGACCCAAATAAATAGCAGACGGTAGTTGTGAAAAGAGTGGTGTCATAAACCAGATGTGACCAGAACTGTGCGACTGCGACAGAGTGAACCAGACATAAATAGGTGAAGGTAAGTTTATTAAAGTAAATGCATATAAATGTGAACACAACACCAATACAGAGTGAACAAACTAAAAAGCCAAACAGTGATAATAAACCAACCAGCATATATAGCAAAAGGGAGTACCAGAATCGTAGTCAAGCCAGGCCAGTGTCATAAACAGGAGATCAGCAGATGGGGGGCCAGGAGTAAACAGACAGGAAAACAAGATGGAAGGAATCAGGCTGCAGGGCAAGGATCCAGGGATACAGGAACAGCTACAAACAGGTTCAGGATACAGGATACAGGATTCAGGGTTCAGGTTCGGGATCAGGATCACAGATAAACAGGCTGCAGGTCAGGGCACAAGGACAATACCAGGGCAAGGTGTGTGTGCACTTGGGTATTTATACACATCTCAATCAGAGGCTCAGGTGATGCCTGATTGCAAGAGGTAATGTCGGCCCCGCACTGCCAGGAACCACCCGCTCGCTGGTCGACGCCAGTACTGCGCCCCCAAAAATCACATAATACAACCAGGGAAAGGCTCTCCTGACAGTTCCAAATTGCCAGGAGACACCTGCTGGTGGACCTCAGTACTGCACGGCAGAAGATAGATATTACCAGCAGAGGGAACCTTTCCTGACAAGTAGATACTGAAAAGAGATATGTAAAAGAATAACATGTTTCATGTTATTCTTTTGCATATCTCTTTTGAGTATATACTTTTTTCACAACTACTGTCTGCTATTTATTTGGGCTGGTAAAGACCCGTCAAACGGGTTCTTTCCCTTTTCCTCTGTAACTCTAAACTGGTAACCTGTAAAATCTTTTAAAGCATAGCCTATGGAGATTTTTAAGTACTGGATTTTGGCGCCATTCCACGAATGTGTGCAATTTTAAAGTGTGACATGTTAGGTATCTGTTTACTTGGCGTAACATCATCTTTTACATTATTCAAGAAATTGTGGTAAATATTGTGTTTTTTTTATTTCTATTCATTAAAGTGTTTTTTTTTTTCGTCAAAAATTGTGTTTGAAAAGGGCTGTGAAGATACCGTGTGACAACACATAACAATGATTGACATTTTATTCCCTAGGGTCTCTGCTAAAAAAATATATATAAATATAAAATGTTTGGGGGTTCTGAGTAATTTTCTAGCAAAAAATTATGATTTGTACATGTAGGAGAAGAATGGCAGAATTGGCCCCTTAAGGGACTGGGTTAAATTCAGTCAGTCCCTGCTGAACTAGCCAAATTTGGATCCATGTATGGTCAGTTTAAAGTGTAACTAAAGGCAATTTTTTTTCATTTTGGATAGAGTAAGGGAGGGTTTTAACCCCTGTCAGGTTTTTTTTGCCATATGTGTCCCATAGCAGAGATATCCCTTAATTTCCTGTCCCATTGCCAAAACAGGAGGTGAGCAGAAATCAATCCCTACAAAGTAAGAAAAAACATGACTTGTCACCAGGGTCACCAGAACTACTGTCCTAATTGGGAGAATTTCTCTCCATTAGTCGTCTGATGTCAGCCAAAAATTTGGGATTTTCTTTTACTTTCAGTCTCTATGATAAAGGTAAACAGGACAAATAGAGTGTGACAGAGATAAAAACTGACAAGTCTTCTAATACCTCTCCATTCTATACAAAAAAAGTTTTGATTTTAGTTACACTTTAAAGTGGTTGTAAAGGCACTGTAAAGGCATTCTACACATTAAAATAAAAAATAAAAAAACCCATGTGCAGCAGCCCCCCCTCAGCCCCCTAATACTTACCTGAGGTCCATCTATATCCAGCAATGTTGCACGAGAGACTTGGCTGTCTGGGATTTCCATCCTCATTGGCTGAGACAGCAGAGCGATGACATTGGCTCCCGTCACTGTCACTCAAAGTCAGTGAGCCAATGTGGAGAGAGAGGGGGCGGAGCCGAACCACGGCTCCATATCTGAATGGACACAAGAGCTGAGGCTGGGGTGACCCTATTGCAAGCTGCTTGCTGTGGGGCCACTCAACAGGAGGGAGGGGCCAGGAGTAGTGAAGAAGGACCCAAGAAGAGGAGGATCTGGGCTGCTCTGTGCAAAACCACTGCAACAGAGCAGGTAAGTATAACATGTTTGTAATTTTTAACTAAAAAAAAACAAAACTTTAGTATCACTTTAAGTGTACCCTTCCAACCTTACTTAAAGCGGTTGTTAACCCAATTGCCCCCAATTAATCAGGCACACAGTATGTGGTCCTCTAAGCATTGCAGCATCTTCTTCTTATAATTTTTTTGTGTAAATACCTTTTATTAGCATTTTTTAGCTCAATAGTCCTATTTCATATCCATATCCAGGGAGCTGAGTAGGAGGGACACAGATTCCTGCTGATGTATGCAAGATACGTTAGAAGAGGAATCTCTTATCTTCCTCCCTTTGGCCATCAATGCAGTGTGTATGGGGGGAGGGGGAGGGGAGAGGAGAGCGACGGAGAGGGGCGTGGCTGGAAGTGTAGGAGATCGTCCTTTCTCACTCCAGACTACACATTGACAGGCAGAGGGAAGAGGCCTGCGGATGATGCAGACACGCATTTAGACGCCAGTATCTTGGCTCAGCAGCCATGATAATCATGGTATGTTCTCAGGGGAGAAGACAGGAGCTGGCAAGGTCAAACAGGTATTGTAAGAGATACAGAGAAATAAGGCAAAAAGCAAAAGCACCAAGCTGCAGCTTTCACAATAAAGGGACAAAAGCAGCATATTTTTTTTTAACGCTTTAAAGGAAAAAAATGTGTTTTGTATATATACTTATTTCCTAAGTTATTAGTTACAGGGCTAACAAAGTCTATCTTCTTTTTTATTACAATGTCCTGTCCACCAGGGGACAAATTATATGTATTTTCCATCCTGCAACTTGCCGTGGAACTTTAACTATAGTTATGCACATACACATAATCGGACTTTCCGCCAAGAAAACCGTGGATTTTTGTTCGAAGGTTGTTGGCTCAAACTTGTCTTGCATACACACAGTCACACAAATGTTGGCGAACAATTCCAAACATAGTGACATACTAGACATACTACGTGGTTTTCCAGCTCTTTAGCACCACCCTTTGGGCTCCTTCTGCTAATTTCGTGTTAGTAGAAGTTTGGTGAGTGTTGATCTGCGCTTTTCTTTTTGAGTTTTTTATTTTGTGCTATTATTATTATTATTATTAATATCACTCAAAAAACATCTCAAAAAAGCCTTTGCAAATTTGTTTGCAATATCTCCATTAGTATCACCAGCAAAGCAGCTTCATTATTATCCCATTAACCACGAATTATGGCTACAGGGAGGTTGCTTAACTCTGAGAGGCCGTTATATAACGTCCTCCCAGAATTCCGCTCTCGCGCGCCCCCTGGGGTGGGCACTCGAGAGCATCACGGATCACGGTCGGTCATCGCGACTGTTTACCACATGATCGCTTCGTCAAATGACGGAGTGATCACTTGTAAACAAACCGGCATCATGTTATGACGCCGGTTCCTTCCTCCCCTCTCTGTACCGATTGGTACAGCAGAGGGGGAAGAGATCGGTGTCAGCAGCGCTGTGGGCTGCCTCAGCAGTGCCCACAGTGCTGCTCACCAAAAATTAACCCCTCAATCCCCTGCCAATACCCTGCAATACCCTGCAATACTCTGCAATACCTGCCAATACTCTGCAATACCCGCCAATACTCTGCAATACCAACCAATGCTCTGCAATACCTGCCAATACTCTGCAATACCCGCCAATACTCTGCAATACTCTACAATACCCGCCAATACTCTGGAATGCCCGTCAATACTCTGTCCACCAATACACTGCAATACCCGCCAATACTCTGCAATACCCTGCCAATACTCTGCAATACCCTGCCAATACTCTGCAATACTCTGCCAATACTCTGCAATACCCTGCCAATACTCTGCCATAAATTGCCATACCCAGCCAGACTCGGAGATACCCTGCAATACCCAGCCATACTCGGAGATATCCAGCCATACTCGGAGATACCCTGCAATACCCAGTAATACTCTGCAATACCCAGCCATAGTCGGTGATATCCTGCAATACCCAGCCATACTCGGTGATACCTTGCAATACCCAGCCATACACAGTGATACCCTGCAATACCCAACCATATTCAGTGATATCCTGCAATACCCAGCCAGCCGTCATACGATGTCCTTGACTTTGTGCGGGGATATCTGAATGATGGGTGTAGCTACAGGCTACACATACACATATCTGCTTTTTCAGCCGACGATTTCCTACACCATAAGAACAATCATAGTGGCTGTTCCGCTGCTTGATCGTTCTTACAGGAGGCGAGAGGGGACTCCCCCCTCCTGCCACATTCCGGTGCTTCTACCGACTCGCCAATACGATCAAAGCCAGAATTTTTTATTTTTATTTTTTATTTCAGGCTTCCCAGCCTATAGGTGAGATGTGGGGTCTTATTGACCCCATATCTGACTGTAAAGAGTACCTTTCATGCCATATCCCTATTACAAGGGATGTTTAAATTCCTTGTAATAGGAATAAAAGTGATCAAAAAAATTATTTTTGGGGAAAAAAATGTCAAACTAAAATAAATAAAGTAAAATAAAAAAATAAAATAATTTAAAGCGCCCCTGTCCCCATGTGCTCGCATGCATAAGCGGACACATACGTAAGTCCCGCCCACATATGAAAATGGTGTTCAAACCATACATGTGAGGTATCACTGCGAACGTTAGAGCGAGAGCAATAATTCTAGCCCTGGATCTCCTCTGTAACTCAAAAATGTAACCAGTAAACAAATGTAAAGCGTTGCCTATGGGGATTTTTAAGTAGCAAAGTTTAGCGCCATTCCACGAGCGTGTGCAATTTTGAAGGGTGACATCTTAGGTATCTATTTACTCGCCGTAACTTCATCTTTCACATTATGTAAAAACATTGGGCTAACTTTACTGTTTTGTTTTTTTAAAGCACAAAACAGTTTTTTTTTCCCCAAAAAAAAGTGTTCGAAAAATTGCTGCGCAAATACTGTGTGAGGTAAAAAGTTGCAACGACCACCATTGTATTCTCTAGGGTCTTTACTAAAAAAACATATATAATGTTTTGGGGTTCTATGTAATTTTCTAGCAAATAAATAATGATTTTTACATGTAGGAGAGAAAATTCAGAATTGGCCTGGGTGCTCCAGAAGGCCTGATGGTGGTCCCTGCATGTTGGGCCTGTGTATGTGGTCACGCTGTGTAAAAGTCTCACACATGTGGTATTGCCATACTCGGGAGTAATAGCAGAATGTGTTTTGGGGTGTAATTTGGGGTATGCGTATGCTGCGTGTGAGAAATAAACTGATATTATAACAATTTTGTGGAAAAAAAATGGAAAAAAATCTTGATTTTGCAAAGAATTGTGGGAAAAAATTACAACTTCAAAAAACTCATCATGCCTCTTACTAAATACCTTGGAATGTCTTCTTTCCAGAAAGGGGTCATTTGGGGGGTATTTGTACTTTTATGGCATGTCAGGGTCTCAAGAATTGAAATAGGCCATCAGTCCTTCAGGTATGATCAATTTTCAGACACTGGCACGTGGACTCTATAACGTTCACAAAGACCAAATAATATCCACCAATTTGTACTTATTTTTACCAAAGATATGCAGTAGTATACATTTTGGACAAAATTTATGAAGAAAAATTACTAATCTGCTAAATTGTATTACAGAAACAAAGAAAAATTCATTCTTTTACAGAATTTTCGGGCTTTTTTCTTTTATAGCACAAAAAATAAAAAACCCGGCGGTGATTAAATACCACCAAAAGAAAGCTCTATTTGTGTGAAAAAAAGGCCAAAATTTCATATGGGTACAGTGTTGCATGACTGAGTAATTGTCAATCAAAATATGAGAGCACCGAAAGCTGAAAATCGGTCTAGTTATTAAGGGTGTTTAAGTGCCCAGTGGTCAATGGTTAAAGAAGAAGAGAATTGTGCGCTGCATTTGGAGATTTCTTCCTAATTTGCCACGTCACGAATGTTAATTCTCCATTACGAACGCTAGTTTACAAGACCAGCTGCTTCTGCTTCTGAGCATGTGTGTACTTTTGTGCGACGGACATGTGTACACACGATCGGACTTTCCGCCAACAAAGTTTTGTTGGTGGAAAATTTGAGAACCTGCTAGCAAGCATTTGTTGGCGGAAAGTCCGACAGCAAATGTTCAATTGAGCATACACATGGTCGGACTTTCCGACAACAAGCTCACATCCAACATTTCCCGCCGGAAAATCCGGCATTAGTCTAGTTACAGAATGCTCCCCCTTCCCTGACAGACAATAGACATGGGCGCCGTCAAAAAATGTGTTTAGTTCCGTTCCGTTTAATTCCATACGAAAAAAAAATCGTATTTTGTAATTCGTGTACGAAATTCAATTCGGATTCGTACGAAATATGAATTTTCGTTAGATTCGTAAACAGTTTGTTAAAATAACGAAAGTTCGTTATGATGAATTTATCAATACGAGGGGCTCCCACCATCCCTGTGCTGTGCTGAGTTCCTGGGTTTTTAACTTTTAGGTTTGTTAACTTTTCGTAACAATTACGAATGTTCGTTATGATGAATTTATCATTATGAGAGATTCCCTCCATCCTTGTACTGTGCTGACTTCATCTGATTGGTGAACAAAACACCAGTCATGTTTCTGTTAATTTGGATCCGAAATTCGTTAACGAAATTTCGTATTTTGTATGAAATTCGTAAGCATAGAAATTCCCATAGGGTTCTCACCATCCCTGTGCTGAGTTTCCAGGTCTGTACATCTGCTGTGTGTCCGTTATGAGGGGTTCCCACCATCCCTGTGCGGAGTTCCCGGGTCTGAGTGTACACCCTCTGTGCCCATTGTGAGGGGTTCCCACCATCCCTGTGCTGTGCTGACTTCCTCTGATTGGTGAACAAAACACCAGTCACAAATCTGTTCATTTGGATCCAAAATTCCAAAATTCGTTTTGCGTATGAAATTTCGTATTGCTTATGAAATACGCAAGCATAGAAATTCCCATAGGGTTCCCACCATCCCTGTGCTGACTTCCTGGGGTTTTAACTTTTAGGCTTATTAACGTTTTGTAACAATTACAAATTTTCGTTATGATGAATTTATCATTATGAGGGGTTCCCACCATCCCTGTGCTGTGCTGACTTCCTGGGTTTTTAACTTTTAGGTTCGTTAACTTTTCGTTTATTACAATTTTTTGTTATGAATTTGGATCCGAAATTCGTAAACGAAATTTTGTACGGAATCCGTATGCATAAAAATTTTGTTTCGTACGAAACGAATTGCACATTTCTAACAGACATCCAACAATGCAGCTAACAAGGAAGAAGGGTGCAGGAAATGTCAGTCCTAGAAGCTATTCTCCAACATTTCTGCTATGTTATGAAGAGCCTAAAGAGCTAGTGTAATATAATATCCTGCTACTTGCAACACAAATACAACTTTGCTCACACAGCTGATTGTAGGCACTCATTTTTTTTTTGCAAGCTCGTGTCTGCTAATGTGGATTTTGTGCTAGAAACAGGCAGTTAGCAAGTGATCAAGAAGTGTTATGCCGCGTACACACGGTCGGAGAATCCGTCGGAATGCGTCTTATCGGACCGTGTCGTCAGATAATCCGACTGTGTGTGGTATGCATCGGCCTGATTCCGTCCGAATCTCCGTCGGACCCAATTTTCCAACATGTTGGAAATATTTCCCGACCAACTGGGCCAGTCGGACCTAATCCGATCATGTGTAGCGAATTTTGATCGGACCAAGTGCCACGCATGCTCAGATCAAATTCCTACATCAAAGCTATTGGCTACTAGCCTGAATGTAGTCCCATCGTAACGAAATTACGTCACCACGTTCTTGGCAACCGCTAAATCAGACAACTTGGCCCGACCGTGTGTATGCAACAGTTTCGGACAAAATCTCCGACCGTGTGTACGTGGGCTTAGGCATGCTAAAAAAGACTAGTGTGCATTGCAAACAATTCATAAAATATATTTGTTATAATAAAGAGTTTATACAAGCAATGAAAATAACAACTTTTAAATATTATTGGGTAAATATATAAAAAAATACAAATCACATATATGCATCATGTTTTAATTCTAAATTGTTTCAACCTGAAGATTCTGTATATATAGTCCTCTTAAATCATTCCAGAGATTCCCATCTTCATTTATTTCCTTTATACATCTGTCTACAATTCATGCTGGGAAAAGATATACTTGTGCTCAATTCCCAATAGATTGTACATGCATTTAACCACTTCAGCCCTGGAAGGTTTTACCCCCTTAATTACCAGGCCATTTTATGCGATATGGCACTGCATTATTTTAACTGACAATTGTGCGGTCGTGTAACGATGTACCCAAACAAAATTGATGTTCTTTTTTTTCCCACAAATAGAGCGTTATTTTGGTGGTATTTGATCACCTCTGCGGTTTTTATTTTTTGCGCTTTAAACAAAAAAAGGAGCGACAATTTTGAAAAAAAATAAAAAATTATCTTTTTTACTTTCTACTATAATACATATCCTAATTTCTTAATCAATTTAGGCTAATATGTATTCTTTTAAATATTTTTGGTAAAAAAAATCCCAATAAGCGTATATTGATTGGTTTGCGTCTACAAACTATGGGATAGATTCATGGACTTTTTTTTTTTACTGTTTTTACTAGTAACGGCAGTAATCAGCGATATTTAGCCGGACTGCAACATTGGGGACCAGTGACACCAATACAGTGGTCAGTGCTAAAAATATGCACTGCTAATGTATAAATGACACTGGCAGGGATGGGATTAACATCGGGGGTGACCAAAGGGTTAAGTATGTTCCCTGGGAGTGTTTTCTAACTGTGTGGTGGATAGACTGATAGGAAGAACACAAAGATCCATGTTCCTGCTTACAAGGAACAGAAGAATGTTTACATAGGCCAGGGATATGCAATTAGCGGACCTTCAGCTGTTGCAAAGGCCCATCATGCCTCTGGGTGTCATGCTTGTGGCTGTCAGAGTCTTACTATGCCTCATGGGACTAGTAGTTCTGCAACAGCTGGAGGTCCACTAATTGCATATCCCTGACATAGGCAGATCTCCATTCTGCCTCTCTTTGGAGCGATCGCGGGTGGCCGGTGGACATCAGATCCACCGGACCCACTGATTGGCCGATGCTCCGTGCAGCAAGTGTGTGCGCACCCTCAGTGTCCATTGCATGAAATGATGTACTGGTACATTGTTTCGCACAATATAACTGCCCTGCCGCAGTATATAAGTGGTTAAACTATCAGGTGCTAAAGAGGTGTTAACACAAATACTGGATAGAGCCTATGCACACTGCTATATACGCTTTCCAGCAAACTATGCAATAAAAATCAGGGATTTTTTTGGTTCACACATATTGCAATACATGTTTAAGCTGGCCAACTGCGTCAAAGTAATCGATCGAAAATTTGTACAATTCCTTCTGCTCTCTCAGTAACTTTGTTTGTAGTCACATTCATGCCGCGTACACATGACCAGACTTTCTCTCAGAATAGGTCAGACGGAATAATTTCATCGGATATTTCGATCGTGTGTGGGCTTCATCTGACTTTTTTTTTTCAAAAATTCTGATGGACCTAGAAAGAGAACATGGTTTAAATCTTTCCGACGGAATCAATTTCTATCGGGAAAACTATTCATCTGTATGCTATTCCGACAGGCCTAAAACGATGCAAGGGCAGCTATTGGCTACTGGCTATTGAACTTCCTTTTTCTAGTCCCGTCGTACGAACGGACTTTGGTGTGTGGTGTGATCGTGTGTAGGCAAGTCCGTTTCAGCGGAACTCCGTCGGAAATACCGTCAGCATTTATTCTGATAGAAAAAACAGTCGTGTGTACGCGGCATTAGATGCACAGTGCAAACCGACCGATGACGAGTCTGAATGGAAGAGCTCATCACTGGATGGTGCAGACTTTAGCTTTGCTGTGCTAATCAGTAAAGCCTCATACCTATGATTGGATTTTCCGTAGAGAAAACTGCGGACTTTTGTCCGAAGGGCGTTGGCCAGGAACTTGTCTTGCATACAAACGGCACACAATTGTTGGCCAATAAACATGAATGTAGTGACATACTACCTGTTTTTTCAGCTCTTTAGCGCCACCCTTCGGGCTCCTTCTGCTAGTTTTGTGTTAGTAGAAGTTTGGTGAGTGTTGATTCATGCTTTTCATTTTGCGCTTTTCAGTTAGTTTCTGAACGGCCGTACGTCAACCAACCATGTTGCGGAATCAGAGGAGATAACGTATTAATTATTATTTATTGGCCTTGGAGCTATTGCTTTGACCCAAGTCCAGTCCAGGAACAGGAGAAGTTCTTGGACCAAAAATTGGTTGCTTTATTAATGGTGACCAATTATGTCATATGTCTTTGCTGTGGGAGCTCCAGCAGAATAATCCAGATGATTTTTGGAATTATCTCCGGATGACGGACCCCTGCTTTCACCAACTCATGACACTGTTGACCCCCTATATTATGAAGTAGGACATATGCATGAGGATGTTATGTTATTTTTTGGTTGAATAATGATTTGATTTGGTATATTTTCTATATTTTTGGATGCATAGAAATCACTTTTTGGTTAAGTTCTATTGGCAGATAGCATGTCTAATTTTCTTTTTTTTTTCTTTTTTTTATGCACAATTAAAAAAATTGTGGAGAATAATACTTGGCTATGTGTTTTACTTCAAAGGACAGTTTAAAAGTAGGCAATTACATTTAAAAAAATACAATGTAAAATTAACAAGGGACACCAACATAATTGTATCTTTGATCTTAAAAACTATGGGATAATGGTTTTGTGGTAACTTGCACCAAAAAAAAATAATAACAAGCATAATAATATTATTCTTGATATCACTAGAAAAAAAAAACGCCTTTGCAAATTCGTTCACCATAACTCCATTAGTATCACTAGCAAAGCAGCTTCATTATTATCCCATTAAAGAAGAAGAGAATGTGTGCTGCATTTCGAGATTTCATAATTTGCCACATCACAAATGTTAATTCTCCATTACGAACATTAGTTTACAAGACCGACCACTTCCGGCTCTTCCTTGCTTCCGAGCATGCATGTTTGAATTTTGGACTTTTGTCTGACGGACTTGTGTACACACGCTTGGAAAATTTGACAACAGACATTTGTCCATGGAAAATTTTAAAGCCTGCTATCCAACATTTTTCCGCTGAAAATCTGACAATTGTCCAATGGAGCGTACAGACGGTTGGATTTTCCGCCAGCAGCCTATCATAACACAATTCCCGTCGGAAAATCCGATCGTGTGTACGAGGCTTTACTTGATCGCTGTCCCTAAAGCAGGTCTGAGAGTGTAAAAAAGCAACTGATGGGCAGACTGCATAAGTAAAGTCTATACCATGCAATGTCCAGCTCTTTCCTTGGAACATACATGTTTACAGGATGCCCATGGATATGTTTTTCAATGGTTTTGCACAGAGCAGCCAAGATCCTTTTTTTTTGGGGTCTCCTGCCGAACACTCCAGGCCCCACCTCTTCATTAGATGACCCCACGGAAAGTCGTGTTCAATGGGGGCACCTGTGCAGGCTCACTCCTAAGTGCTGCATCCATAGACACAGAAAGTGGGACTCTGCCCGCTCCCATGTCACAGGATTTGATTGGCAGCAGTGGGAGTGGTCTCATCTATGCATATCAATGCGGTCTCATCTATGCCCACCAGTGCAGTCTCATCAGTGCGGTCTCATCTATGCCCATCAGTGCGATCTCATCAGTGTAACTTATCAGTGTCCACCAGTGCGGTCTCATCAGTGCCCACCAGTGTAGCTTATCAGTGTTCACCAGTGCGGTCTCATCAGTGCCCACCAGTGCAGCTTATCAGTGTCCACCAGTGCAGTCTCACTAGTGCCCACCAGTGCGGCTTATCAGTATCCACCAGTGCAGCTTATCAGTGCACATCAGTGCGGTCTCATCAGTGCCCACCAGTGTGGTCTCATCAGTGCACACAAGTGCAGTCTCATCAGTGCAGCTTATCAGTGACCATAAGTGCAGTGCGGGGCTCATTGCCAGAAATCATACAGATGACAGAGAGGAGATCTCAGGCTGTGACAGGTCTTTTATGTGAAAACACAGATTACAGATTAATGTCCCACCTCCTGGACTGGCATTGTGATAGACAGCGCACTGTTCCTATGCCCGGATGTTACGACGATTGGCAGCTCACATACAAAATCTGTCACAGCCCAAGATCTCCGCTCTGTCATTCAAATTATTTCTGGTAATGATGCCCGCTCTACACATACGGTCACTGATAAGTTGCACTGATGAGACCACACTGGTGGGCACCGAGGAGACCGCACTGATGAACACTGATAAGCTGCAGTGGTGGATACTAGGGATAGGTGAACAGTTCGGCCGGAGCATAAATTTTGGCCGAACTTTGGTTGTTCAGATGTTCTGCGAACACCGAACAATATGCGGTGTTGGGGGGCAAATGTGAAAGCCGCTTAAAGTCTATAGGACAATAACATGAAATATGAAAATTGCTCATTTGAAAGGCTTACATGCAAGTTATTGTCATAAAAAGTGTTTGGGGACCTGGGTCCTGCCCCAGGGGACATGAATCAATGCAAAAGATTTTTTTTTTAAAAGGCAGTTTTTTTAAGGAGCAGTGATTTTTTTAATACTCAAAGTGGTTGTAAATCCTTACAAACCACTTTGACCTACAGGTAAGCCTAGATTAAGGCTTACCTTTAGGTCCAAGAAATATCTCCTAAACCTATATGGTTTAGGAGATATTTACCTGAAGACAGCCACCACTGTCTACGGCACATGCGCCGTAGACAGCGGCGCGCAGTCGCACTGGGCAAGCCGCAGATCGCGACGTCATCGCGGCTCCGGCGAATCACAGCACCGGAGCAGCGAGACCCACCAAGAAGATGGACGCTCGGAACTAGAGGGGACAGCGGTGACTTCACTGGCTCCTGTGTCACATAATGTGACACATAATGGACTACTATGTGGTGCAGGGAATCAAAGAGGAAGTAAACCCATCAGGGTTTACTTCCTCTTTAAAGTGAAACAATACAAATTAAATATTCCTTTAAATATTGTGCCTGGGGCCTGTAAAGTGGCACATTTTTCCCGTATTTAGAACTGTACCCCAGCAAAATTACATTTCTAAAGGAAAAATTGTCATTTAAAACTGATCACGGTTGTAATGAATTGTCGGGTCTTGGCAATATAGATACAACTCTGGTATGACTATTAAAGAACCAACATTTTTTTTTAAATTGCGTGGGGGTCCCCCTAAAATCCATACCAGGCCCTTCGGGTCTGATATGGAAATTAAGGGGAACCCTGCACCAAAATTTAAAAAGAAATGGTGTAGGGGTCCCCCAAAATCCATACCAGACCCTTATCCAGGCACGCAACCTGGCAGGCTGCAGGAAAAGAGGGGGGGGGGTGAGAGAGCGTCCCCCTGCTGAACCTTGTTGATGGGGACAAGGGCCTCATCCTCACAGCCCTTGCCCAGTGGTTATGGGGGTCTGCAGGTGGGTGGCTTATCAGAATCTGGAAGCCCTCTTTAACAAGGGGACCCCCAGATCCCGGCCTCCTCCCTGTATGAAATAGTAATGGGGTACAAGTACCCCTACCATTTCACAAAAAAAGTGTCAAAATGTTTAAAATGGCAAAACACAGCTTGGGACAAATCCTTTATTTAAAAATAAAAAATAAAAATGTCCCACAATGTCCATTCATCTTCTTCTATCATACCGCCTGGACCAAAAAAATTTAAAAAATCTGTGACCGACCCGCCTCCATGGGAGGCTCCTGACATGTGAAGCTTCTTCACCTTTGACAGTTCTCATATAACTGTGGGAGGGCCACCCAGTAACGTACCCAGGTCACCCCACCCCCTCTGACACCACGGGACTTCCCCATGGCTTCCCGAGGCGTTTTTAACATTTTGACACTTTTTTTGTGAAATGGTAGGGGTACTTGTACCCTGTTACCATTTCACACAGGGGGGGGGCCTGGATCTGGGGGTCCCCTTGCCACCTTGCCACTGGGCAAGGGTTGTGGGGATGAGGCCCTTGTCCCCATCAACATGGAGACAAGGTTCTTTGGGGAGCTACCCCATAGCACCCTCCCCATGTTGAGGGCATGTGGCCTGGTACGGTTTCCTGTGGCCTGCCAGGTTTACGTGCTCGGATAAGGGTCTGTTAGGGATTTTGGGGGGACCCCTATGCCATTTTTTTTCACTTTGGCACAGGGTTACCCTTAAAATCCATACCAGGATTTTGGGGATTACCCCTACGCCATTTTAATAAAAAAAATTGGTGCAGGGTTCCCCTTAATTTCCCTATCAGGCCCTTCCGGTCTGGATTTTAGGGGGACCCCCACGCAATTTTGTTTTACATTTTGGTTCAGGGTTCCCCTTGATATTAATTCCAGACCCAAAGGGCCTGGGAATGGACTGGGGGATCCCATGCTCTTTTTTTCAATGAGTTTTATCTATAGTGCCGAGACCCGACAATTCATTACATCTGCGATCAGTTTTAAATGACAATTTTTCCTAGAAATGTCATTTTGCCGTTGTACTGTCCTAAACATGTGAAAAATGTGCCACTTTACACACCCCCAAAGCACAATATTTAAAGGAATATTTAATTTTTATTGTTTCACATTAAGCATTAAAAAATCACTGCTCCTGAAAAAAATGAAGTTTTTAAAAAAAAATGTTTGCATTGGTACATGTTCCCTGGGCCAGGTCCCCAAACACTTTTTATGACAATAACTTGCATATAAGCCTTTAAAATTAGCATTTTTGATTATTTATGTTTGTGTCCCATGGACTTTAACAGTGTTCGTGTGTTCTGCCAAATTCTTTGCTTGTTCGCGTGTACTGCTGCGAACTGAACAGGAAGGTGTTCAGCTCATCCCTAGTGGATACTAATAAGCTGCACTGGTGGCCACTGATGAGTCTGCACTGAGATGGCGGGCGACGGCAGAAGGGGGGGATGGGGGCGGAGTGGGGGCTGTGTGGGCAGGGACCGGAGGATGAAGTAGGGAAGAGAAGGAGGACACTACCTCCATGGGCGGCACAGACCGGGGGCTGTGAGACCCCTCTGCCCACTACAGTGAGCAGGGAGGAAATAGAAATCCCTGCTCGCTTTAGAGAACTACAACTGGGAAGTGACAAGACTGCTGGCTGAGAATACAGGAGGAATAGCAGCCAGTGGTCTTACAAACAGGATATCATGGGGCAATAACGGTTTTTCAGCAAGATCCCCAGGCTATTGCAGAGGAACTACAGAGCTCAGAAGAAGATGGATGGCATAGTTGGTGAAGGTAGGAGATCAGCAAAAAGGACACGTAAATAGTTCTGCTTTAAAGAGCACTTTCCACAGTTTGAGCTACAGGATGTCTTCAGGTTACATAAATTTCAATAAATATATTGCCTAACGCTGTTCATGTCAGCTCTACCCTCCTGGATTACCTTAGGACAATCCCTAGCTAGAGAATAAAAAAGAGATTGCCACTAAATAATCTTTGTGTTCTTCATTCATTCTTGCTCCTGGCAATAATTGCTAGGTTCAGCCATTCCTAGGGGATGAGTCCTCTGTTTTAGTAATAAATCTTCTATATGGTGGGTTCCCCAGGTGCTGGACTACATGTTAATGCAGCATAACTTGCTGTCCTATAATGGTGGTGGGTTCAAATATTTTGGTTGTGTTTGTTGTCTCACATGTTCTACATGCTTTATCATAGAGGTGTGTTGGAGGCCATACTATTGTTAGGTGACAGAGATGCTTGGTTTTGTCTCTGTGGTTGTTTCCCATTCTTTGGTGTCTGATGTCAGGGCCGGCTCTCCTCTTTTTGGATGGGGGAACATGGCTAGTGGGCAGATACGAGGCTGTTGTGAAGAACATCTGGTGGCTAAGCGGGGGGCTCTTTGACCATTTCATTGGGTACTGGCTGACAGGGAAGGGAACTTTAAACCATCCAACTACCAGCCAAACTTCCAATCTTGATGTTTTTTCAATCTGGATGTGCTGTTAATATTACCCTTTTGTGTATTTATATGTCTAAACCGTGAACTAAGCCTGCCTGCAGAAAAAAAGAGCTACTAAAGCTGTAAATAGAAGTATCTTTAATATATAAAACCTAGAGCTTGTTTAAGATGGTGTATTAACATTTCAGTGGGAAAAATTCAGAATGGAAGTTATCAGACAAGTCAGCTGGTCATAAGTCACACAAGCATCATCACTCTATGAACTCACCATAAGAAGCATAAACAGAGTAGTATGATCTCAGAGCCCTGTATCTACTCCAACATAACACTTGCCAAGCAGTAGTTGGGCCTGTGGGGTGCCCAGCCTGATTGGAAAACTGAAGGAGAAGGGATCTCACCGCTCCAGGAGCGCACATGCAGGCTGTAAACTGTTCTCTCGGCTGGGAAGCCCCAGGTGCTGGCTATTACCACTAGCAACAGACGAAAAACAAGCTCTGGACTGCCGCACTCTTCAGAAAACCACTTTCTTTTATTGAAGAATCACATCACAGCTCAACAAACACAGCGAACAAGGAAAAATTGCTGATGTTTCGCACTAGCTGTAGTGCATAATCACTGATTAAGCACTACAGCTAGTGTGAAAAGTCAGCAATTTTTCCTTGTCCGCTGTGTTTGTTGAGCTGTTATGTGATTCTTCAATAAAATAAAGTGGTTTTCTGAAGAGTGTGGCAGTCCAGAGCTTGTTTTTCGTCTGTTGCTGATTGGAAAACTGGTCTGTTGTGGATGCCCTAAAAAGGTATCACACGACAAAGAAGGGAAGGCACGTGATCTTTTATCATTTATTTGACAAGCTGTGGCAAAATGTACATATGTTTTTTCTCTTACACTAGGCCTTCGCTATCCAGAAAGAGAAGTTTGTGTTCCCTGAAGGAGGGTGTTGGCTCAAGATTCATCAGGAGTAAGTTTGCATGATAGAATTCTTACCATTCTGGCCAAGAGGACTGTGAGCTTCCTTTTCTGTGGCACATAAAACTAGCTTCTCCAATCCCAAGGAAGATATGTTAACACAGGGGGAGTGCCTGCTTCTGAAACCGAGATGCCTGAGCCTCATGGCCTGGATGTTGAGCAGCATCATACAAGTGTTGGAGAAGGTTATTCAGAGTATTTTAAAAGCTAAAAAAAATGTCAGTGAATTCAGTCTGCACTTGGTTCCACAGAATATTTATAGGCTTTTGAAGTACAAATGATTTGCATTTGCATTTGTAAGGTTCTGAAGTTTTTACAGCAAAGTGTTGAGACTTAGACTTAAGTTATAGTACATTGAGAGTCCATCTGTCCACCTTAGTCAAAGTCAAAATGGGTAGTCTATCCCCAGGTGTTACAATTTATGAAGGTGATAGCAAAAATATATCCACCAAGAAGACCACTTTTTCTTAAAGTGGAACAATACGCACCTTAGCTTCAGCGATGTAGCGCCCTCAAGCTCCCTGCCTGGTGTCTGACATCTTTGGGCGGGTGGCTTCTGGTTCTTTTTTTTTTTTTTTATTCTTTATTTTAAAGATGTGACACAGATACAAACAATAAGACAACTTCACATTGCATATAGACACTGCATATAGGCTATGGTAAGCTTATCCAGCAAATCAACTATACAAAATAAAAGCACGTAAGTGAATGAGGCCATGCAGTCTGGCCCATATCACTAGTTGAAGTCTAATACAGGGTGGATAGAAGCTTCTGTGCCCATCACTTTTTGTGTTTTAATTGAAAAAGGAGAGATGGAAACGAGAGAGAAAGATAAGAAAGAAAGAGAGAGAGGAAAAAAAAAAATCTAAAAAGAGGGGGGGGGGAGACAGACAGCTTGGGGGTCACCCCTGGGGAGTCAAGATCAATAGTACTGGACAGGCGGTGGGCATTCTAGGTAGTGGGTCCTAGAGCGTATTGGTGGAACTCATCAGAGAAGCGAAAGAGATCCCAGTAGAACCATCTGGACTTATGTTCCTCTGACTTATCCCGCAAGGCAGAGGTCAAATCTTCCATTTGCTCAATATCCTTCACTCTCGCGAACCATTGGGTCACCGTTGGCGCAGACTGTTGTTTCCATAGGGGTGGGATGCTTGCCCATGCAGCATTAAGGAGATGTTTGAGCAGGGATTTTATGATAACGTTTCCTTGATAGGGGGGGTAAGGTTGGGGAGGACCGCAGCTGGGTTATCATGTAGGGAGATGTCTGTGAGTTTCTGTATGAGCTTGAGCACTGGCTGCCAGAAAGTTTGGAGCACAGGGCAATCCCAGAAAATATGTAAGAGGGTGCCTGAGTGTAGGCCACACCGCCAGCAACGGTCAGTTTGCAGAGGGAATATCTTAGCCAGCACAGAAGGGGTTCTATACCAACGCGTCACTATTTTATACGTAGTCTCTTGGTATTTGCTGCATAGAGAAGATTTCTGTGCGAAAAAGAGAATACGATTCTTTTGGGTTCTGTGAAGGTGACTTGCAAGTCCCTCTCCCATTTTGCTAAGAATGGGGGGTCTTCAGTGGCGTGAAGGTCTAGTAAGGATTTGTAGGAGGTTGACAAGGACCTCCGAATCGGTCCCTCACCCAAACATAATTCCCTTAAAAGGGTGGAGCTTTCTGCCAAAATGGGTTGGTTTAGGCAGAGAACCGAGGAAGTGAGATAGTTGATTAATCTTCCAGCGATCTAATGAGGAAAGGGCCAGACCACTGAGCAAATTCTCCGCAGTGAGACATCCGGAAGAACCCAATAGCGAAGAGGCTCTCATGAGTCCCTGCGGGGCCCCGCGAGAGAAAAAATGGGTCAGTGAGGCCAGGTATAAAGTCCGGGTGCCCAACAAGTGGCGTCATTGGGGATGGAAAATTTCTTAGTGAAGATAAACGGAAGAACCTTTTCAGTTCCATAAGAGTTGGTCCAATCAGTGGGTGAGTAGTAAAGTGGGTGTCAGAAGTTTTCCCTACCCAAGGTAGACCTGCGAGTGGGGCTCAAGCCGCCTCTCATTCCAGCGACACCCAAAGTTTCGAGTTGCTGTGCCGACACCAGTCCACCACCCTGGTCATATGTGCTGCCGTGTAGTATAGAGCAGGACCTGGAAATCCGAGTCCGCCCTTGGTCTTTGGTCGTAGTAGCAATGCTCTGCCAAGACGTGGGCGTTTACCGCGCCAGATGAATCTAATAAATATTGAGCGCACAGCGTGAAAGAACGTCTGAGGTATCTTGATGGGCAGAGCCTGCAATAAGTACAGAAGTCTGGGCACTGTATTCATTTTCAGTACATTACAACGGCCGAACCAGGAAAGGGCCAGCGAGTCCCAATTTTTAAGGTCAGCAGTGAGCGTAGACAAGAGGGGCTTGTAGTTGAGGGTAAAAACATCATGCAAATTTGCAGGAATTTTTGTACCCAGGTATTTAATTGAGTGAGTAGCCCATTTGAACGGGAAAAAGGGGCGTAGATTGGAGATGGTAGAGTCTGCTATGGAAATATTCAGGGCTTCTGATTTTTGTAGATTAACTTTAAAGTTAGAGAGGGTGCCGTAGCGCCTCAGCTCCTGTAACAGGGAGGGTAGGGAGGTAAGGGGCTCAGAAATGTAAAATAAAAGGTCATCAGCATATGCAGCAACTTTGTATTGAGATTTTCCTGATTGAATGCCTCTAATGGACTGATTGCCTCGGATATGGTGTAAAAAAGGTTCCAGGGAAAGGACGAATAGCATTGGGGAAAGGGGGCAGCCCTGTCTGGTGCCATTCGAGATAGGAATAGGGCAGGAATCATATCCATTTACCCGAACTGTTGCTGTGGGATTATCATAGATGGCCGATATCCATGACAGGATGGGATCTGGCATTCCTATGAATTTAAGTGTCTCCTGGAGAAAAGACCAGTCCACCCTGTCAAAGGCCTTCTCAGCGTCTGTGGATAGAAGCAGCAGGGGCACCTGGGATTGTTTTGCTTTTTCTATAATATTTAGTGTCCGAATGGTGTTATCTCTAGCCTCTCTAGTCTTGATAAAACCGACTTGATCTGGTACAATGAGGCGCGGTAATTCAGGCATTCATCCTAGAGGCAAGGATTTTAGGCTTCTGGTTCTTGATCATTGCCTGCTCTCATTGTCCAGAGGGAATGATGTCACGCACATGTACATGCAGCTCACTGTACAAGGGCAGAAAGGCAGGTAGGTAGCTTTAATGCAAAAAAAGGCAAAGCTTGTGTCTTCTGCATGAAAAATCCTGCCTGTCCAGCAATTTTAGTTTTAATACAAAGCCTAAAGTTTCACTTCAAGTGGGAATGAAATATTGTATTTAACACCTTTTGAAACTCTGTTTGATCTGATCCCATCTTGTTCACCTTACACTAAGGGCTGTATTCATAGTAGCAATCACTTGTGATAAATGAAATTCACTACTGCATTCTCTGCCAACTAGAGAACCATTTTGTTTGAGGCATCTGAATAGGGTAGATCTGAGACAAGTTCCCACCTATCTAGGTCTCTATTTAAAGTCTCATCTGAGTTCCCTGACTTCCACATTATCTGAGAGTTTCTATTTGTGACTTAATTGAAGCTGCCTGAGAAAAAGTGAGAATATCCTAACTGGATCTGGTGCACAGATTATCATAGAACCTGGAAAGTTCCTCACAGTTCAGGAAGGATAAAAAAACTTTTAATCCTCCCCTCAAAGTCAAAGAAGGCCACAGCAGCTCCATCTAGAATCTCGCCATCTTAAATAGGTAAAAGCCATCCAGCTGACCCCTCCCCCCCCCTTTTGAAGTTAGGGGCTCACTTTATGGAAGAAATGGTGTCAAGTGTAGGTAAGTTCTGTCAAGGTACCTGTCGAGATGATTGATAAGACTGCCAATTGGAGCACACCCAACACTTTTCTGCACCACTATAGGTGGGATGTCACTGAGATCTGAGGGTTTTTCTGTAACCTCTGCTTCTTTGCCTAATAAATTACTTTCTGTCAGGGCTGGGCTCAGCTCTTCCTTCTCTGAGATGGTCGCTCAGCTGTGGGCTAATTGCCAGCTCCTATCTCTCCACAGTGACTCACCAGTTGATGATATCCTGCTCGTCAGTCCTTCTTACTTAAGCCTTCCAGCCCAGGTGATCTCTGCCTTTGCCTTGGTCAACATCACAGAGACTTTCTCTTGCTCTCCTGTTAAAGACTTGCTTGGCTGACATTTCTTCTAGCTCCAGATACTGCTTTCTGTTCCACTACGCTGAATTCTGGCTTCCTGACTTTCTGGCTTGTCTGACTATCCGTTCCAGTTGCCAAACTTTGGCTATGTTTTGACTACATTTGTTCTATTTACATTTATTATTAAACAAGTGTGATTTACCTGTACTTCTGTCTTGGTCTGATACATGGTTTCTGACACTTTCCTCATGGCACCCCCCCCCCCCCCCCCCCCATGTCATTGCTATTATGTCCCAGAATAGGAAGACAGGAAGAGGGACAGAAATACGCAAAATGTTATATTTGTTGTAATTTTCCTTTTTTGGTTCTTCCTTTAGTCAGTCATGTGGTCTCTCCCTATTGCAGGGTCTTCGTAATAGAGCACTGGGATTAGCCATCTTTTTATTCTATAGTTAGGGGTTGTTCTAAGAGGGTCGGGAGGACGAAGATGACTCAATGGCCCATAGTAGGCTGACACGAGGAAGAGTCAAGAAATTTAATTTATGATAAATAGAAATGAATGATTTTCCATTAAATATAAATACAGTATATATATATATATATATATATATATATATATATATATATAGATAGATAGATAGATAGATAGATAGATAGATAGATAGATAGATAGATAGATAGATAGATAGATAGAAAAAATAACATAGATTTTTGTTAGAATTTTTTTTTTACTACCACTATGTTACCTAATAACAGCATATGTAGCTAGTATTTGTGGACTGCTAGAATGTTTGTGTTTTAAGTGGAAAAATGATACATACCTATCAAAATATAACAGATCTCTACAGCATCTGCAGAGATAACTTTCATTTAACTTTGAACTAAACATATTTTCTGATTTTACAGCTAAATGTTAACAGGCTGCTCAAATTCCGTGCAGAAAGATAAGGAGCAGAATTCTTCTCAGATGTATGTGTAGATGAAAGTAATGGCCTGCTAGTACCAGCTGCTTCATTTCAGCTGAAATCCAAATAAAGCACTTTGATTGTCACCTAGTGATGGACACAGCATGTTGTTTAAATGTCTGT
Source organism: Lithobates pipiens (assembly GCF_037356315.1). Lineage (NCBI taxonomy): Eukaryota > Metazoa > Chordata > Amphibia > Anura > Ranidae > Lithobates > Lithobates pipiens. The sequence continues at coordinate 73,969,091 of NW_027507718.1, forward strand.
GTTTTTTGTTTAAATTTGTTTGAATTACTGGGAGAAAATGCTTCTTATATAGTTATAAATGTGTTTCAAACAAGAGAAATTGGTGACCTTTGTAAACCATCAGAAAGATAAAGAACTATTGCAGGCGTGGCTTTGCCTAGGTCTATGTTGTATTTATTTTATCTTGACATGATGGTTGTTATTTTAGTGTGGAAACACAATGAATATGATTAACATACACCCTTTACTCCTAATTCACTTACCAAGGTGATTTATAACCAGAGAAATATACAAACATAAAGCACATGTCATTCTGAACAATGTGAAAATTTGTCAATGCTCAAATCACACCTACTCTTTTAGAGACCATCATAGTGCAAACATTTGTTAGAAGTTAATTGCAGCGCTACAGCTGACCCCTATAGTGTTGTTTCATTCCAGAGAGCATTGGTGGAAGGTGACACTGCCCTAGACCATTGTGAACCAGACCAGCATCATGGGAGGTTAAAAAGCTGCAGTAATTCCACAGAACAATGTTTATGTTGTCCCTTTCATATAACTTTTTTTTATCATGTCTTAAATAGTATGGTGCCCATCTACGTACTTTAAGTTTTGGGTGTAATTGATTGTTACTTGAGCGCTGCTGCTTTAAATTTTTTTGTTTAAAGTGATTGTAAAGGCAGATGTTTTTTTTTTATCTTAATACATTCTATGCATTAAAAAAAAGCTTTCTCTGTGCAGAAGCTCCCCTCAGCCCCCCTAATACTTACTTGAGACTCCTCTAGATCCAGAGATGTTGAAGGAATGTTTTGGCTGCATGGAACTCTCCCTCCTCATTGGCTGAGGCAGCAGCACAACTGGCTCCAGCCACTGTCAATAAAAGTCAGTCGGACAATGGAAAGAGAAAGGGGGCAAGGCTGTGACTCAGTTTGGGTGCCACCATAGCAAGCTGCTTTCTGTGGGGGTACTCAACAGGGAGGAGGGGCCAGGAGAGCCGAATAGGGACCAGAGAAGAGGAGAATCCGGGCTGTTCTGTGCAAATCCACTGCATGGAGCAGGTAACTATAACATAATTATTATTTTTACCTAAAAAAATACGATAGTTTACTATCCCTTTAACCTTACTCACTATCTCTTTGTGAAAAAGGAAAATAATATTGCTAATAGGAAAGGAGGCAATCTGCCACAAAAGAGGGAGGGAGATTTTCTGTCTCCTCATCTCCCCCCCCCCCAGTCTCCTGCATACTTGCTCTGTGTGTCCCGCTGAACTCCTGAATCACCCCTCCTCTATCTTCAGTGCCATATGATGAGAGAACCCAGAGGAGGAGCACAGCTATTCTGCTCACAGGACATGCAGGAAGAGAGGTGAGCTGAGGGAGGAACATTAGTTTGGGTTGGTAAGCTGAGCACAATATCTGACAAAGTTTAAGGCCAGGAGGGAAGTTTATGTGGAAATATGTGAAGGGTTGGAATAGCAGCGAGTGTGTGTTGGAGCCCTGCAGAGTTTGCAGCCCCCCAAGCTAACATACATCTCCTAAGCAGGAACACATCACTATCACCCCAAGCATTCTGTCCAGATAATGTGCAGTTCATTTATGACCTTTCCGTTTAACCCTGTGTTATCCAAACTCTGTTCAATGAAAAGTGTAAACTCACCACATAAACACTCTATATACAAAATAACTTTCCCCAATAAATATCAGAACATGATGTTCACATTTGCATGGAAGCACAATTGAATGAATGCTGATTATTCTGAGAATTACCGTATTTATGTTTATTGCTTGAGAAGGAGGACCCTTTCACAATTTTATGTGGAAATGCCTGGACGATAGTTTTGTATGTACTAGCAATTTTAAAATGCACCAACAAACTGAAGCCAAACTCCAGCTAATGAGAGGAAGCCAAAAAAAAAATAATATGGGTTGTTTCCAGGATGGGAGCTATACACTCACCAGCCACTTTATTAGGTACATCTTGCTAGTACCAGATAATTCTTCATGGAATAGATTCAACAAGGTGTTGAAACAGAGATTTACTGATACTGCCATTATAGCATCACACAGTTGCTGCAGATTTGTCTGCTGCACATCAATGATGCAAATCTCCTGTTCCACCACATCCCAAAGAAATCAATTTGAGATGATTTGAGCTTTTTGCATTATCCTGCTGGAAGAAGCCATCAAGAGATGAGTCCACTGTAATCATAAAGGGATAGACATGGTCAGCAACAATACTCAGGTAGGCCGTGTCCTTTAAACAATGCTTAACCACTTCAGCCCCGGAAGGATTTACCCCCTTCCTGACCAAGCCCCTTTTTGCAATACGGTGAGTGACGTTGTACCCAATTGAAATTGACATCTGTTTTTTCCCACAAATAGAGCTTTTTTTTTGATCACCTTTAGCTTTTGCGCTACAAACAAAAAAAGAGCGACAATTTTTAAAGAAAATCAATATTTTTGTACATTTTGCTATAATAAATATCCTCAAAAAAAAAACAAAAAACACATTTCTTACTCAGTTTAGGCCGATCAGTGCTATAAAAATGCACTGATTACTGTGTAAATGTCACTGGCAGGGAAGGGGTTAAACACTAGGGGGCGATCAAGGGGTTAAGTGTGTTCCCTCAGCGTGTTCTAACTGTAGGGGGGATGGGCTCACTAGAACATGACAGAGATCACTCGGAGCAGTAGATCCCTGTCATGTTGCTAGGTAGAACAGGGAAATGCCTTGTTTGCATCTCCCCATTCTGCCTGATCATGGGCTACCTGAGGACATCGAGTCCCCAAGACATGCGGGCGTGCGCTTGTTAGCCACCGAGTGACGTACAGGTATGACGTTTTGCGCACCCGTGCCACTTTACCAATGTATATCGGCGTGTGCAGGTCAACACGTGGTTAACTGTACTAAGGGGCCCAAAGTGTACCAAGAAAATATCCCCCACACCATTATATCACCACCATCAGCCTGAACCATTGATACAAGGCAGAATGGATCCATGCTTTCATGCTGTTTACGACAAATTCTGACCCTACCATCTGAAATTCGCAGCTGAAATTGAGACTCATCAGACTAGGCAACATTTTTTCCAATTCTATTGTCCAATTTTGGTGAGCCTGAGCGAATTGTAGCCTCAATTTCCTTTCCCAGTTCTTAGCTGACAGGAGTGGCACCTGGTCTGGTCTTCTGCTTCTGTAGCCCATCTACCTCAAGGTTCAATGTGTTGTGCATTCATAGATGGTATTCTGCATATCTTGGTTGTAATGAGTGGTTATTTGAGTTACTGTTGCATTTCTATCATCTCAGGCCATTCTCCTCTGACCTCTCACATCAACAAGGCATATTTGTCTACACAACTGCCGCTCACTAGATATTTTCTCTTTTTCGGACCATTCTCTGTAGACCCTTGACTTGGTTGTGCATGAAAATCCCGGTGGATCAGCAGTTTTTGAAATACGCAGACTAGATCGTCAGGCACCAACAACCATGCCACGTTCACAGTCACTGAAATACCCTTTTTTCGCATACTGATGGGTTGAACTTCAGCAAGTTGTCTTCACCATGTCTAGATGCCTAAATGCATTGAGATGCTGCCATGTGATTGGCTGATTAGCAATTTTTATTACCAATCAATTGAACAGGTATACCTAATAAAGTGGCTGGTGAGTGTATTTGTCCCATATTCATGTTGTATTTTACGCTGTGCAGTAAGTCTGTTTGGATCACTGAGGGGTTAACAAGCTCAGCTGTAGCAGGTTGAGTACTCTGGGGTCCTATAAAACTCTCAGGCTGCTTAAGGTCGGTTCACACAGGGGCAACAAGACTTTCAACACGACTTTTGGAGGCAACTTGGACACAACTTGAACACGACTTACAACACGACTTTAAGTCGCCCCAGGCCAGGCGACTTTTGCCATGGCCAATTAGAGAATGAGCTCTCAAGGGGGAACTCCACGCCAATTTTAAAACAAAAACGGCATGGGTTCCCCCTCCGAGAGCATACCAGGCCCTTAGGTCTGGTATGGATTTTAAGGGGAACCCCCTACGCCAAAACAAAATGGCGTGGGGGCCCCCCCAGATCCATACCAGACCCTTATCCGAGCACGCTACCCAGCCGGCCAGGAAAGGGGGTGGGGACGAGCGACTGCCCCCCCTCCTGAGCCGTCCCAGGCCGTGTGCCCCAACATGGGGGTGCCTTGCCAAAGCACCTTGTCCCCATGTTGATGAGGACAAGGGCCTCTTCCCGACAACCCTGGCCGTTGGTTGTCAGGGTCTGCGGGCATGGGGCTTATCGGAATCTGGGAGCCCCCTTTAATAAGGGGGCCACGGGATCCCGGTCCCCCACCTTATGTGAATGAGTATGGGGTACAATGTGCCCCTACCCATTCACCTGCAGAAAAAATGTAAAAAAAACACAACACACAAGGGTTGAAATAGTTTATTGCACAGCTTCAGGGGTCTTCGGGGTCTTCTAGCCAGACTCCTCCGCTATCTTCTGCTAGCTCTCTTCTTCTGACTTCGGGGGTCTTGTCCCCTCTCTTCGGTTCTTCTTGCCGGGCCACCGCGCCTTCTTCTAGCTCTTTTACAAGCGGTGGCCCGGTCTTCTGTCGCCACTGACGCTGCCGCTGTCGCCGTCTTCTGTTCTTCTTTTCTTCTCTTCTGGAGATGTTGCCTCGTCGCTGTCTCTGCTCACAATGACAGGGATGTGGCATGTGGCGACTTATATAGGGACACCCCGGATGATGTCCCCGCCCATTATGATGTCATAGTCCCAGAGGATGCTGGGACTGTGACATCATAATGGGCGTGGACATCATCCGGCGATGTCCCTATATAAGTCGCCGCACGCCGCGTGTCCTGTCATTGGGACCGGAGACAGCAACGAGGCAACATCTCCAGAAGAGAAGAACAGAAGAGAAGAACAGAAGACAGCGGTGACAGAAGACCGGACCACCGCTTGTAAAAGAGCAAGAAGAAGGCGCAGTGGCCCAGCAAGAAGAACCGAAGAGGGGGACAAGACCCCCGAAGAGGGGGACAAGACCCCCGAAGTTGGAAGAAGAGGGCGGCAGCGAAGAAGAAAGCCGGGCTCCTCCGCTAGTGAAAGAGCTAGCAAAAGAGCAGAACATAGCGGAGGAGTCCCCCGAAGACGGAAGAAGACCCCCGGAGCTGTGCAATAAACTATTTTAACCCTTGTGTGTTGTGTTTTTTTGTAAAAAATTTTCACAGGTGAATGGGTAGGGGGTAAATTGTACCCCATACTCATTCATATAGGGTGGGGGGCCGGGATCTGGGGGCCCCCTTATTAAAGGGGGCTCACGGATTCCGATAAGCCCCCCGCCCACAGACCCCGACAACCAATGGCCAGGGTTGTCGGGAAGAGGCCCTTGTCCTCATCAACATGGGGACAAGGTGCTTTGGGGTGGGTGGCCGCGCCCCCCCTTCCCCAAGGCACCCCCCCATGCTGAGGGCACGTGGCCTGGTACGGCTCAGGAGGGGGGGCGCTCGCTCGTCCCCACTCCCTTTCCTGGCCGGCTGGGTAGCATGCTCGGATAAGGGTCTGGTATGGATCTGGGGGGGACCCCGCGCCATTTTTTCGGCGTAGGTGGTTCTCCTTAAAATCCATACCAGACTTAAGGGCCTGGTATGCTCTCGGCGGGGTTCCCCCTTGAGAGCTGATAATTTTGTGAGAGTCGCCTCCGTATAGACGGAGATCCGACTTGGAGGCGACCTCCATTGAAATCAAGTCGGATAGAAGTAGTACAGGAACCTTTTCTGAAGTCGGAGCGACTTCATTAGTGTGCATTAAGATGGCTCTCATTCACTTACATTGATTTTTACATGTTGTCCGACCTGATTCGACTAGGGGCGACCTGAAGTCGGATCTGAGTCGCCCCTGTGTGAACCGACTCTTAGGGAGGATGCTCCACCCGTGAACCAGATTTTTTTTTTTTTTTTTGTATAGGACAGACTAGGGAGCATCAACTTTCTGTGTGGTGAGAATAAGTCTGTGTGACTAAAGACTGTTTCATTCTGTGTGACAGTCAGATGTCTGGGCAGCAGTAGGATTCTGTGTCTGTAGCTAGGTGTCCAAGGTGTCAAGGGTTTATTTTTAGTTTATTTTTTTTGCTATTTTGATACATGTGCATTTCATTGTGCTGCGACTCATCCAGGGGGTCATGCACAACCCGCTACCAAGCTAATTCTTTACAGCAGTTACAGCAAGAAGTTTTTTCCTTTTATGGGATATAGGTTTTACATCAATAAAGAAAAGCTGATTACTGTAATCACCAGTGCTAGTATGCTCCACCCCCTCCCTCCTGTCAGTCATCTGGGACACGTGACAGGTCCCAGATGACTGCGGCACGGCATGCAGCGCCGCTCACGCGTGAAGCCACGGCCGGGTGCCCACAGTTGCAATGCCGTCGCTGCCGAGAGGAGGAGGGGATGAGCAGGGCTTCGTTCCCCCGCATCGCTGGACCCAGGGACAGGTAAGAATCTGATTATTAAACGTCAGCAGCTGCAGTATTTGTAGCTGCTGACTTTTAAAAAAAAAATTTTTTATAAGGGAAACTCCTCTTTAAGTTGTACTCTGAAGCAGATGGTGCATTTCAATAGTTAAAAGCCACAGTATGTGAAGATCCAATCTTAGTTGCTCCAACTTTAAGAGAGAATTTGTGGTTCAGACACATCTAGTGTGGGTTTAGGCACAATCCTCTCACAGATGTAAAACGGGAAAGAGCACTGTGTGGTTTTCCTTTCCACTTGGGATTGACATTCCTCCTGATTACAGACCACTCACTTAACCACTTTCAGACCGGACCATTTTGCTGGTAAATGACCAGAGGTCTTTTTACACTTTGGCACTGCGCTGCTTTAACTGGTAATTGCGCGGTCATGCAATGTTGTACCCAAACAAAATTTGCGTCCTTTTCTTCCCACAAATAGAGCTTTCTTTTGATGGTATTTGATTGCCTCTGCGATTTTTATTTTTTGCGATATAAACGTAAAAAGACCGCAAATTTTGAAAAAAAATGATATTTTCTACTTTTTGTTATTAGAAAAATCCAATAAACTCAATTTTAGTCATACATTTAGGCCAAAATGTATTCAGCCACATGTCTTTGGTAAAAAAAAAGTCAATAATTGTATATTTATTGGTTTGCGCAAAAGTTGTCACATCTACAAACTAAGGTACGTTTTCTGGAATTTACGCAGCTTTTAGTTTACGACTGCCTATCTCATTTCTTGAGGTGCTAAAATGACAGGGCAGTACAAAACCCCCCCAAATGACCCCATTTTGGAAAGTAGACCCCCTAAGGAAATTGATAAGAGGCATGTTGAGCCCATTGAATATTTTATTTTTTTGCCTCAAGCGATTGAATAATGACAAAAAAAAAATTTTTTTTTTTTTTTACACAAAGTTGTCACTAAATGATATATTGCTCACACATGCTATGGGCGTATGTGAAATGACACCCCAAAATAAATTCTGCTGCTTCTCCTGAGTACGGGGATACCACATATGTGGGACTTTTTGGGAGCCTAGCCGCGTACAGGGCCCCGAAAACCAAGCACCGCCTTCAGGCTTTCTAAGGGCGTAAATTTTTGATTTCACGCCTCACTACCTATTACAGTTTTGAAGGCCATAAAATGCCAAGATGGCACAAAACCCCCACAAATGACCCCATTTTAGAAAGTAGACACCCCAAGCTATTTGCTGAGAGGCATGTTGAGTCCATGGAATATTTTATATTTTGCCACAAGTTGCGGGAAAATTACAAACTTTTTTTTTTTTTCACAAAGTTGTCACTAAATGATATATTGCTCACGCATGCCATGGGCATATGTGAAATGACACCCCAAAATAAATTCTGCTGCTTCTCCTGAGTACGGGGATACCACATATGTGGGACTTTTTGGGAGCCTAGCCGCGTACGGGGCCCCAAAAACCAAGCACCGCCTTCAGGCTTTCTAAGGGCGTTACAGTTTTGAAGGCCATAAAATGCCAAGATGGCACAAACCCCCCCCCCCAAATGACCCCATTTTAGAAAGTAGACACCCCTAAATTTAGGGGTACACTAGTGAGACTAGGTAATAAATGGCGGGTGCCCTGAAACTATAAAAAAATAACTAACCAACCAGCGTCACCTGTAACAGTTATATGGTGATCACTGGTGAAAGGGTTAACTAGGGGGCAATCAGGGGGCTTTATGCGGTAGTATATGGGGGTCCCTGGCGCTATAAAAAGCTGCGGCGAACCTAAATACCTACCTGCCTAACTAGCGTCACCTGTGACACTAATACAGCGATCAGAAAAACGATCGCTTATTAGGCTGGGTTCACACTGGAGCGATGCGGGAACGCCACGAATGCGCGGCGGGTTCCCGCATCGCATGCCTCCCGGCGGCAGTTCACACTGCCCTATGCGAACTGCTGGGAGTGTCAGTGAAATGTTAATGACACCCCCAGATCAGTTCGCATATCGCAGTGCGATCTGCAAACTTGGATCGCATGGTGTGAACACCCATGCGATCCGATTCTGCTGCGGACCAAAAAAAGGGTCCCGTGCGAGTTTGCGGCGGGTGCGGCGGGTGCGACACGAATTCAGCCATACTATCTGTATAGCTGAACTCGAATCGCACAGAGATCGGATGTGATTTGCACTGCAGTGCGGTGCGAATCACATCCGTTCTCATAAACCGCTGCAATGTGAACCCAGCCTTAGTGACACTGGCGACGGGGGGTGATCACGGGGTTAAACCTTTATTGGGGGGGTTAGGGGGGTACCTTAGAACTAAAGGGGGCTAACCCTAACTGCCCTAACAGTTATTAGTCACAAATGACACCTGCCGGGTGATCAGGGGGTTAAACCTTTATTAGGTAATAAATGGCGGGTGCCCTGAAACTTTAAAAAAATAACTAACCAACCAGCGTCACCTGTAACAGTTATATGGTGATCACTGGTGAAAGGGTTAACTAGGGGGCAATCAGGGGGCTTTATGCGGTAGTATATGGGGGTCCCTAGCGCTATAAAAAGCTGCGGCGAACCTAAATACCTACCTGCCTAACTAGCGTCACCTGTGACACTAATACGGCGATCAGAAAAATGATCGCTTATTAGGCTGGGTTCACACTGGAGCGATGCGGAAACGCCGCGAATCCGCGGCGGGTTCCCGCATCGCATGCCTCCCGGCGGCAGTTCACACTGCCCTATGCGAACTGCTGGGAGTGTCAGTGAAATGTTACTGACACCCCCAGATCAGTTCGCATATCGCAGTGCGATCTGCAAACTCGGATCGCATGGTGTGAACACCCATGCGATCCGATTCTGCTGCGGGCCAAAAAAAGGGTCCCGTGCGAATTTGCGGCGGGTGCGGCGGGTGCGGCGGGTGCGGCGAATGGCTGAACTCGAATCGCACAGAGATCGGATGTGATTTGCACTGCAGTGCGGTGCGAATCACATTCGTTCTCATAAACCGCTGCAATGTGAACCCAGCCTTAGTGACACTGGCGACGGGGGGTGATCACGGGGTTAAACCTTTATTGGGGGGGTTAGGGGGGTACATTAGAACTAAAGGGGGCTAACCCTAACTGCCCTAACAGTTATTACAGTCACAAATGACACCAATGCAAAAAAAAAAAAAAAAAAAAAAAAAATGACATTGGTGTCACTGTGACTGGGGGGCAGGGGTAATTGGGGGGGTGATCGGGGGGTAAAGGGGGGGTGTGAGTGTGCCTGGCATGTTCTACTGTGTGTGGGATGTGTTGGTGCAACTCACTGATCCGCTCTCCTCCGTGTCGGAACGAAAAATACCGACACGGAGGAGAGAATACATCACTTCCTCTCCTGTGTTTACATTACAGGAGAGGAAGTGATGTCACCGGGGATTTCCATTCGTCGGGAGCGATCGCGAGGGGGTGGCCATGAATGAATGGCCGTCCCCTCGTCCGGGATCGCTCCCGAACGAAAACCGACCGCCGCAGGCACCGGGCGGGGGCCCGATCGGGCCCCCGACCCGCGGGAGGCAAATCACGTACATGTATGTGCTTATGCCTGCCCGTGCCATTCTGCCGACGTACATCGGCGTGCGGCGGTCGGCAAGTGGTTAAAAGGGTGTGCCAGGCGAAAGAGAAAAATTCCTTGGTAACGCAATGGTTTTCTGGGGTACAACATGTCTCTTCTATTGTAGAGTACAGAGCTGAGAAACTTTACGGTAATGCAGAAAGAATATGGGCTAAAACAGCAGATAAGGTGGTGGATGGGAGATATTACTTGGCCAGAAGGTGGGCTGGGACGGTCATGGTCCCCCGGGAAGCGTGGTTAGAAACACAGGTCTGTTTCTCTTTTAAGAGGTCAATCATAAAATTTCTCTTTTGGGCCTGGAGTTTGGGCTACAGAGGACATTGGGTGGGTCCACGGCCTGTCCCAGAATTACTCTAATGCCCCGTACACATGGTCGGATTTTCAGAAGGAAAATGTTCGATGGCAGCCTTTTGTCAGAAATTCCAACCGTGTGTGGGCTCCATTGGACATTTTCCATCGGAATTTCAAAATTCAAATATTCGAGATCTGGATCTCAAATTTTCCGATAACAAAATCTGCTGTCGGAAATTCTGATCGTGTGTACATAATTCTGACGCACAAAGTTCCACGCATGCTCGGAATCAAGCAGAAGAGCTGCACTGGCTATTGAACTTTATTTTTCTCGGCTCATCGTACGTGTTGTACGTCACCGCATTCTTGACGTTCGCAATTTCCGACCAACTTTGTGTGACCATGTGCATGCAAGACAAGTTTGAGCCAATAACCGTCAGAAAAAATCCATGGATTTTGTTGTCAGAATGTCCGATCGTGTCTACAGGGCATTAGAGTACAACAACTATTCATTCAGGAGGTCATAAAAGAACCCAGAACAACATCTAAAGAACTGCAGGCCTCACTTGCCCCAGTTAAGGTCAGTGTTCATGATTCAACAATAAGAAAGAGACTGGGCAAAAATGGCATCCATGGGAGAGTCCCAAGGCAAAAGCCAATGCTGTTCAAAAAGAACACAAAGCCTCATCTCACATTTGCCAAAAAACATCTTGATTATCCCCAAGACTTTATCATCAAATCATCATTTAAAAACTGCATTTTGCATTTACTCGGGTTATGTAACATTAACATTATTTGATGGTCTGAATTGTTTAGGTGTGACAAATATGCAAAAAAAATAAAAAATCAGGAAGGAATACATTTCACAGCGTGCATGTATGTGTATATACTGTGTGTGTGTGTATGTATGTGTGTGTGTGTGTGTATATATATAAATATACAGTACCTCACAAAATTTGCTGTCCCCTCAAAATAACTCAACATGGCCATTAATGTCTAAAATGCTGGCAACACAAGTGAGTACACCCCTAAGTGAAATTGTCCAAATTGGTCCCAAAATGCCATTATTTTCCAGCACTGTCTTAACCCTCTTAAGCATGGAGTTCACAAGAGCTTCACAGTTTACCACTGGAGTCCTCTTCTACTCCTTCATGATGACATCACAGAGCTGGTGGATGTTAGAGCCCTTGTGCTCCTCCACATTCCATTTTAGGATGCCCAACAGATGTTCAATAGGATTTAGGTCTGGAGACATGCTTGGCCAGTCCCTCACCTTTATCCTCAGCTTCTTTAACAAGGCAGTGGTTGTCTTGGAGGTGTGTTTGGGGTCGTTATCATGTTGGAATACTGCCCTGTGGTCCAGTCTCCGAAGGGAGGGGATCATGCTCTGTTTCAGTATGTCACAGTACATGTTGGCATTCATGATTTCCTCAATGAACTGTAGCTCCCCAGTGCAGCACTCATGCCCAGACCATGACACTCCCGCCACCATGTTTGACTGTAGGCAAGACACATTTGTCTTTGTACTGCTCACCTAGTTGCCGCCATAAATGCTTGACACCATCTGCTTGGACACCATCCGGTTGGAATGAGGCCTGTTCTGAGTGGAACTTGTCCTGTTAAACCGCTGTATGGTCTTGGCCACCGTGCTGCAGCTCAGTTTCAGGGTTTTGGCAATCTTCCTTTAGCCTAGGCCATCTTTATGTAAAGCAACTATTTTTTTTTTCAGATCCTCAGAGAGTTCTGTGCCATGAGGTGCCATGTTGAACTTCCAGTGACCAGTATGAGAGAGTGAGAGTGACAACACCAAATTTAACACACCTGCTTCCCATTCACACCTCAGACCATGTAACACTAATGAGTCACATGACACCGGGGACGGCCCAATTTGGACATTTTCACTTAGGGTTGAAAATGTGAGGGGTGTACTCACTTCTGTGAGATATTCTGTATATATATATATATATATATATATATATATATATATATATATATATATATATATACACACATTTACACACATTTTTTCTAGATAACAGTTTCCTTGTGTGTCTTTTTTTCTCCAGGAGGTCATATAATGCCAGAGTTTTGTTTGCCAGAAGTTGGCAATGTGAGCATGTGTTGTTAAATTTGGTGTCTTTAGTGTGGGAAAGGCTTAATATACCGTGCATCTTTTCTTTCAATTATATCACTCATGGTAAGTATGAGGGAGGTCAAAGTGAAACACGATCCAGAGTGCATGTTATTGACACTAGGGCATGTATTTGTACATCCTGTCACTAACTCTGTAAGGATACAGAACAGCCTGAGAAGCTTAGTGAGAATCACAGATAAGTAATGAGGCGGTAGAAATTGAGGGGTTTTATTAAGAACGTAGTGTGAAAGTGTTATTTCAGGCTGTCACAGTACAATGAATGAAGCAAAGATACAGGGCAAAGAGATCAGCATATAAGCTAAGTAGCTGGTATTTTAAATACATTGGAATGTGAAAAGACCGCAGAAGGCTGTAAATTGTTTTCCATTTCATTAAAGCAAGCCTAATATAACTTTAAATAGAATAAAATGTTCCTATTTAAAAGGATTGAAGTTCCCGATCAATCTGCTGGAGCTGGAATCACAACTGAGCTTGTTTAAAGAAATTTCTGTATGTCAGTAGTTATTCATATTGTAATAAATTTGTTAGCGTAAGCGGAAATCTCTCAATCAATGGATTTAAAGGACATTGAAAATTCTAGGAATGATGGTAATTCAATTTCCAATTTTTTTTCTCCGTACATACTCTGATATTGTAATCAGAATATCACTCTAAAACATTCCCAGTTACTATGGTATTTCCAGTGACAAAGCTGGATATTGACCACTATAACTTTGCATTGTGAAAGATATCACATCATCGCTATATGCCTAATGTTCACATTTGTTTTTTGTTAAACATTTGTTGAAACTAACCACTTTCCTAGGTTTTGTAAATGTTTAATCTTTTTAGCAAAGGGAAAAATTTGAAATTTAATGTACCATTACCCATCAAGAGCCATGTGAAAATCAATCTCTACAAAACTATTGCTATAGTTAGCAGGGGTTTTAAATCAAATGTGTCCATTGCATTCATTTTAATCTTTAGGATTAAAGGATACAAAAGCCCTTATGAAAAAGCTGACATTGTTGGTGAAACCTGTGAGGGAAAAAACAAAATAATCTCTTGTGAATGTTGTATGCATAGGCCTATGTATATATAGAAAAAATGACTGTGCAGGTGATAGGGAAATATGCAAAAAATGACAAATAATAAATAATGGAAATAAAGCCTTTAAGAACGTATCCAAGAGGAAATGAAAGTCCATTCACCCGAGCACACAACCTTTACCGTAATTGAGTAGGATGTGCGCTTACCAGAACTCTAGACTCCACATTATAAGAGTCCAGATAAGCATGAAATCACAAATCATGGCAAATTCATCCATTTGAAAGAGGTGGAGATAATGTTATGGCAGACCTTGCTGGTTCCTAATCGCTCTCGTGGATGTGCCGTAGAAGAAGAGAAGAGTATCCACATACTGTAGTGTAAAACCGTATGATGGTTTATTAAAAATAAGCTTTCCTAGAAACTTACACAGATCCAGTAAAAATCAAGCAATGAATGTAAAGATTCCCAGGTAAGGATCTAATGGTACACAGATCAAACAAGCATGGTGTTGACAGATGTAGACTCTGCCCTACATGTTTCGTCAGCTGTGACTGCCCCGGTGACATCACATCTGACGAAACGTCTAGGACGGAGTCTACGTCTGTCAATACCACGCTTGTTTGATCTCTGTACCATTGGGTCCTTACATGGGAATCTTTACATTTATTGCTTGATTTTTACTGGATCTTTTTAGCAATGCTTATTTTTTAATAAACTTCATACAGTTTTACACTATGTGGATACTCTTCTCTTCTTCATGGGGTATCCATGAGAGCAATTAGGAACCAGTAAGGTCAAATTTGCTATGATTTGTAATTTCATGCTTTTCTAGACTCTTATAATGTGGAGTCTAGTGGTCTGGTAAGCACACACCTTACTTAATTACAGTGAAGGTGCACTCTAATGAATGGTCATTTGTTTGCTCTTGGACACTTTCTTAAAGGCTTTATTTCCATACATTGCATTTACTATTTATCCTCACATGGAAACATGTCACTGACTGTTGTTTGACATTTTATATGTTTTCATTATTTTTTGACCATATAGCATGACAATTCAGATTTTATAGGATTTGTATGGAGGGAAGAACTTACTGCATACTGCAAAATATCTTGTCTTGATACTTGCTACCTTAAGATCCTGAATAAACTTAGGAACTTGTACTACTACAGGAAACACCTAGAGGCTATAATGTACAAGCACCTAGAGGTGCCTACACTTAACTACAAAAGCTGTCACTAATCTATGCTGTGGCTAAGTACTGGACCATTCTGAAGAGCCAAGATCTGACAATTCCTGGTAGTGAAAGAGCTTGTCTCCCCCTCGTGCCTTATACACATTCCTATTGGCTGAGGTAACCTATCATAGTGAATGGGGGGGGGGGGGGGTGGGAGCAACAAGTAAACTCCGATACTAACCAGATGTTTTGGAGCATTGCCTATTTGTCTCATCTCCCAGATCTCAAGAACCTGGCCAAATATTGGGCCATTAGACTTAATCTAGGAATCTTCTCCATTTTAACGAATCCTAAATTTTAGACATGTGCATCACAAAAAAAATTGTTTCATTTGCATTCGTTATTTACATAAATTAAATTATTTTTTAGAATTTTCAGAATTTGGTCGAATTGAACTCTATTCCATTCAAAATCAAATTTATTCTATTAAAAATTTGAACTTTGGAAGATGGTTATATTCTTTCTATTCTATTCTCCTTTTATTATTTTTTCTATTATATTCTTGTATTTTCTATTCTTCTCTATTATATTCTATTTGAATTCAAATTTATTCTGTTTGAATTTCAGAAAATGGTTAAATTCATTCTATTCTGTTATTTTTTTTCTATTCTAATCTTTTCTATTTTCTTTTCTATTTATTCTTTTTTTCTATTCATATTTATATTATTCGAAATGTGATTTTTGGAAAATGGTTATATTTATTCTATTCTGAAGTATTTTTAATTCTATTATTTTTTATTCTATTCTTTTCTATTTTATTTTCTATTATTTTCTATTCTATTCTATTCAAAATCCAGCTTATGGAAGATGGATATATTTTTTCTATTCTATTGTTTTTCGTCTATTGTTTTTTTTTTCTAGTTTTTCATTGACTACATTTGAGTTCTGTTTTTCCAGAGATGGGCTTTGCCTTCAATAGTGATTTCTCCTCCTTCCTCTTCAACTATCCACCTCTTCCACTCTATGGACCAATTAGACTATGACTCATGTACAATGCATTCCTCTGATCAGTGCCCCCTTCTGATCCACTGGTATTCAAAGTGTTTGCCCTCTTTCCTCTGTCCCCATGCAACACAGGACAACACAACATACTAGATTCTATCACTCGCCTTACCAAAGTGCCTGTTGAAAGTGGTGGAGGGATGTATGAAGCCGGATTAGGTGGCAGTCTCTTGGTAGTCCCCTAGTTGTCATTGCCTGGAGACAGGAGGAGGCAGTTGAGCACTGGGGTGATTCCAGGCTTGGCCAGCATGGTGGACGGCTTATCCAGTCTTTATGACACCAACTCCCTCTTCCAGCTCTGCAATGGTGTGTGTACAGGGCACAAAGTGATGTGCTGACTGCCTGGTACCCCCTGACTGTGCTTCATTGCTGGCTGGGCAGCCAAAAGTTCACAAACATGCCAGGGGGCATTAGTTTGATACAACTTGGTGTTCATGAGACTGGGACCCTGTGAAAGTGGGCAGACTTAGGTACATCACTCTATTAGCACCTGACACCAGAACAGACTGCAGATATAACCAATCACCATGGCTGTGTCCCCCATCCCCAGCCACCCACCATGCTTGCGCCCTCTCCCTAACCAGCCATGTTCCTGTGCAGCCCCATTCCTCTTCATCCACCCCCTTCTTGAGACTCAAGACCCTGAAAAGTATTTCTCTTTCACTATGAACACCAAGTCCGCAATCCGCCAATGCTCTCACCACTCCAATATCTGCAACCCCCCCACCTAATGCTCTCACTACTCTAACCTTGACTGTTAGTCATAAAAGCACGATATATTGGGAAAATATTATAGGCCACTGACTGGACAAATTCTAAAAAATCCATACGTGGACAGAAAGATGATTTTAAGAAAATTGGATTTTTTTATTATTTTATCGGTATATACAGTATCTCACAAAAGTAAGTACACTCCTAAAATTTTTGTAAATATTTTATTATACCTTTTCATGTGACAACACTGAATAAATGACACTTTGCTACAATGTAAAGTAGTGAGTGTACAGCTTATATAACAGTGTAAATTTGTTGTCCCCTCAAAATAATTCAACACACAGCTATTAATGTCTAAACCGCTGGCAACAAAAGTGAGTACACCGCTAAGAGAAAATGTCCAAATTGGGCTCAATTAGCAATCCCCCCCCCCCCCCGTGTCATGTGACTTGTTAGTGTTACAAGGTCTCAGGTGTGGTCTCATACTGGTCACTGGAAGTTCAACATGGCACCTCATGGCAAAGAACTCTCTGAGGACCTGAAAAAAAGAATTTTTGCTCTCCATAAAGATGGATTCGGCTATAAGAAGATTGCCAAGACCCTGAAACTGAGCTTCAGCACGGTTGCCAAGACCATACAGTGGTTTAATGGGACAGGTTCCACTCAGAACAGGCCTCGCTCTAACCAAAGAAGTTGAGTGCACGTGCTCAGCATCATATCCAGAGGTTGTCTTTGGGAAATAGACATAAGATTGCTGCCAGCATTGCTGCAGAGGTTGAAGGGATGGGGGGGTCAGCCTGTCAGTGCTCAGACCATACACCGCACACTACATCAAATTGATCTGCATGGCTGTCGTCCCAGAAGGAAGTCTCTGCTAACGATGATGCACAAGAAAGCAGTTTTCTGAAGACAAGCAGACTAAGGATATGGATTACTGGAACCATGTCCTGTGGTCTGATGAGACCAAGATAAACTTATTTGGTTCAGACGGTGTCAAGCGTGTGTGGCAGTAACCAGGTGAGGAGTACAAAAACAAGTGTGTCTTGCCTACAGTCAAGCATGGTGGTGGGAGTGTCATGGTCATGAGTGCTACCGGCACTGGGGAGATTCAAGTGGCAACCTGTGAAGCTCTTGTGAACTTTATGCCCAGGAGGGTTAAGGCTGTGCTGGAAAATAATGGTAGCCACAGAAAATATTGACACTTTGGGCCCAATTTGGACATTTGCACTTAGAGGTGTACTCACTTTTGTTGCCAGCGGTTTAGACATTAATGGCTGTGTGTTGAGTTATTTTGAGGGCACAGCAAATTTATGCTGTTATACAAGCTGTACACTCGCTACTTTACATTGTAGCAAAGTGTAATTTCTTCAGTGTTGTCACATGAAAAGATATAATAAAATATGTACAAAGATGTGAGGGGTGTACATACTTTCATGAGATACTGTATATATAACACACTGCCAGTGTCATATCAGAAGACACTGGCAAAAAATATCAGTTCTCCTCTAACTTATTTACTTATATTACCTCTAACTTATTTCACCATTGCTCCTTCATATAACTGCTGGGTAAATCCATGCCAAACATTAAGAAATACACTTAAATCCAAAAAGCTGGATCAGTGCATGCCAAGTATAGTTCTTTACAACTTTATTCAGTCCATTAAGAGCAGGTTACAGCATAAATTGTAGATTGAACAGAGTTTCTATACAATTGCATGACAGACTGAATACTTTTAATAAAATTTGATACACTTGGGTCCAGCAGTTTGAAACAGTTTGCACTTTTACTTAATCTCAGTCCGCCTCTCTCATTTTGGATGATAGGGACAATTTTCATTTGCATCTAGAAGACTATCTCTAAGGTTTTATTGAAAATGTATCTGGTGGGGCTGTAACACCTTCCTCCTATCTACAGGAAGGGTGGTGGGAGGTGGTGGTGTATTAATAGCCAAAACAGCTGGGAAAAGACTTTAGATGTTAATCATAATTCCTTACATGAACTTATGTGCAAATTGCATACATTGCACAGAGGTTCATTTAATAATTTCTGATGAACATGTCAAGTCCATTCCCCTACCATTATGGCTATTACAATTCTTTTTTTTTCAAATATACATTTTTATTGTGTTTTTCAAAAGAATTTCAGGGAAGGTACAGCTCAATAACAACCATATCAGAAAACAATCATGGATAATCACTAACCGCATGCTATATGTCTCGCAGTTGATACACATATCTGTAACTTTTTAAAAAACTTCATTGTCAGACAAACAATGCTAGTATTATAGGTTATTGGATGAGAAGTGTCACAGTATCCACATATTGAGAAACACAATTGAACTGCCCTGAACAATATAAAATAGAAAAAAGAAGAAAGAGGAAACCAAACAGTTCCACAGAAAAATAGAAAGAAAGGAAAAGCAGTACGTAAGTAGATGGAGAATAAAGGACATGGGAGTAGTTGGTTGGGAAGGGGAAGGGGAGGGTAAAGAAAAGGGTGTAGACCTGGAAGCAGTGGATGTGTAGCCGCTACAAATAGTAAATTGTGCCCGTATTGATTCTCTGTTCATGACCCAAGTAGGCACACACCTTGCACCCAACGCGTTTCGGAGTGGGTATACAATTCTCCTTCTTCAGGTGTTAGCCCAAAACTACTAGTCCAGATCTCCCACACAACCAAAATGGACTCGAGAGGCAGGTACCAGGGGACCCAATGGGGACAAAATATAGGAGAGGGCCCTAAAAGCATAAAATAAATCAATGAATGTACAATTTTCAAAAGATACTTTCAAAAATTCTGAAATTCTTTAAATTCCCCAAAAGATGGGGAAAAATTTTCTTAATCAATATGCAAATATTGAAAATTATTACACTGACAGCAGACAGGCCACATGACACAGACAACAGGCGAGCAGTATAACACAGACAACGGGTGGGTGGACAAGGGAGCAGAGAGATGCAGTTCCGCCCTGCATCACCACATTTCCTGCCTCGCACTGTGAAGGCATGGGCAGCAGCGGGATTACATCACCTCTCACTGCTTGCCCTCACACACTCACTGGAAAGCTGATAAAAAGTGAAAATGCTGCGCCTATAGCCTCTGTGCTGTAGGTATTAAACCATTAACATAGAAACATTATACCATAACTTGCATAAAGTATCATTAAAATGCTTTTCCTCCAAACAAAATTTTCAGTGCAAAACAAATAAAGTATAGTCCTTAAAACAAGCCCTTAACCTTTTAAAACCATATAGTGCAGTTCATTTAGTGTTTCTCAACAAAGTCATCCAGATGATAGGTGCTAGTGTTTGCATTAATTAAGTGACTCCACAGCAATAGGATCCAAATAAAAAGTGCTGGTGCTTCAGTGATTCCCAACCCCCTTCCAAACTATGCATTTACCTTGACGTATGTGCTGTATGTGTTAAACCATCAACATAATCCCTCCAGAGGTGGTTCTGGCAAGCTTAGTCGATTGCTTTAAAAAAAAAAAAGCCTGGATTCTTTCCTAAATGTACACAATAGAACTGGGTATTAACATTTATAGGTATGGTTGATCCAGAAAAAATCTGATTGCCTCTCAGGGGAGGGATCAGGAAGGATTTTTTTCCCCTGCTGTAGCAAATTGGAGCATTCTTTGCTGGGGTTTTTTCGCCTTCCTCTGGATCAACTGTGGGTGTAGATCTGTGTATATGGGATTGTTTTTTTTTTTGGTTGAACTTGATGGACTTGTGTCTTTTTTCAACCTGACTAACTATGTAACTATATATAAGCTTTATAACATAACATCAACGTCCCCTATGATGGGGTGAGCAATCTTAGACACCTCTGTCTTCCTCCACCTCTTTCTCTCTCTCTCTACTGACATTCTGATCCTCTGTTGACAATCTTTTTTTGGCTTTTTTGGCTCATGCAAGAAAAGGTATCCTCATAGAGCAGTATTTCATGAAAAAAATGTTTATCAAAACATAGTAACTTACATTGCTCCACTCACTCCACATGTATTGTCATGGTCACGTGACTTCCTCAAGAATATGTGGCCAGGTGTACTATCAGGAAACATATAGTGGCGACGATCAGGCTGCCTTGGGAACACAACAAACAACCCCCCCTCCCCCCCCATACATTATGTTTTCTTAAAATGCACCAAAGGAGGTCCTTCTTAGCATCAATTCATTACCTTGAGACAAGCAAGGTTTCTAATATACTACTTTATAACTTTTAAAACAATTAGTGTTTCATTACTTAAAACAGTGGATGTATAGTGGTTTCCCCTGCTCCATTTAATGGTCAAAGAAATAAATGACTACCCAAACGGGCATTTTACTTTTCCTGAAAGCTGGGGAGAGAAGCCTCCTTCTGTTGCTGTCACTGTTGCCTGCCACCAAATTGCCTTTATATTTAAAAAGTGACAAGCTGCCTCTGTTTTTTTTTGGTGGCAGGCAACAGTGGGAAGCTTCAGCTAGTGGCAGGATAGTAACAATTTGCATCTGGTGGCAGGCAATGTGGCAAGTGACAATCCGCATTTGGTGGCAGGGACATGACAATCCACGTCTGGTGGCAGGCGACGTGGCAACTGACAATCTGCATCTGGTGGCAAGCGAAGTGGCAAGTAAAAATCTGCATTTAGTGTCAGGCGACATGGCAAGTGACAATCCACATCTGTTGGCAGGTGACGTGGTGAATGACAATCCGCATCTGAAGGCAGGTGATGTGACAAGTGACAAGCTGCATCTGGTGACAGGCGACATGGCAAGTTGCATATGGTGGCAGCTGACATGGCAAGTCATAAGCTGCAACTGGTGGCAATTCATAAGCTGCAACTGGTGGCAGGTGACGTGGCAAGTGGCAAGCTGCATCTGAAGGAAGGTGACGTAACAAGTGACAAACTGTATCTGGTTTCAGGTGACATGGCAAGTGACAAGCTGTATCTGGTGGCAGGTGATGTGACAAGCTTCATCTGGTGACAGGTGATGTGGCAAGTGACAAGCTGCAACTGTTGGCTGGTGATGTGGCAAGTTGCATCTGATGGCAGGTGATGTGGCAAGTGACAAGCTGTATCTGGCAGCAGGTGATGTGACAAGTTGCATCTGGTGTCAGGTGACGTGGCAAGTGACAAGCTGCATCTGGTGGCAGGCGACATGGCAAGTGGAAAGCTGCATCTGAAGGAAGGTGATGTGACAAGTGACAAGCTGTATCTGGTGGCAGGTGACGTGGCAAGTCACAAGCTGCATCTTGTGACAGGCAACATGGCAAGTGGCATCTGGTGGTAGGTGACATGGCAAGTGACAAGCTGCAACTGGTGGTAGGCGATGTGGCAAGTGGCAAGCTGCATCTGAAGGAAGGTGATGTGGCAAGTGACAAGCTGTATTTGTTGGCAGGCGACGTGGCAAGTGACAAGCTGCATCTGAATGCAGGCACATGGCAAGTGATGAGCTGCATCAGAAGGAAGGTGACGTGACAAGCTGTATCTGGTGGCAGGTGACATGGCAAGTGACAAGCTGCATCTGAAGGTAGGTGATGTGACAATTGACAATCTGCATTTGGTGGCAAGTGATATGCTGCATCTGGTGGCAGGTGACGGTGGTAAGTGACACTCTCAGGGCTCCCACTGATTCTGCATTACGGTGAGTGGAACTATTTCATTTTATATTACAATGTGATAATAGAAACAATGCGCTTCAATCATCCTAACATCATATAAACTATGGTGCCATGATTGCCCCGAAAAATTGCAGTGAAAAACCACATCGACCCCCCTGGGCCTTGGCATAATTTTCTTACATGCAGCCGGTCCCCAATGCCAAAAAGGTTGGTGACCGCTGCACTAGTACATTCAGACTGTGTCTTTGTTGACCCTGCCTTGGAGCTGCTTGGCCCAAGTGTACACCACCTGTCCTGCAGAACAAGTTCCTGTTGGAATATACTCATCTTGAGCTCCCTGTTTGTTTGTCTGGATTCCTTTCAGAAAGACGGTCTGCATGAAGGGCTGCTAATATTTCCAATTAGAGGCTATTTATGGAGGTCGGTGTATTACTTACATGGTTCATGTGCTATTAGATTTTTTGCGCTTGTCAGTATCATGTGATAACCTTGGTCATGGTAATTATCTCATTTAAACTTTAATTGAAACCAGTTATCCCCCCCCCCCCCCCCCCACAAAAATAAAGAACACAGATGTGGTAAAATCATTGGTGATTATTAAAATAAGCTTGCCCGGTCTAATATCAGCTGATAACTGGTATATTGTTAGGCTATGCAGAAAATTCCTTTCCTATATTTTTGTAGACTGGCATAGAAAAACAGTAAATTAAGATTGTATGCGTGATATTCTGTATCAATACTTTAATATTGATAATAGATAAAACATGAAAGGCCCTCACATATAATTATTTTTACATAAATACAGGTTTTAAAGTATAGATAACTATTTTCTTTTAAACAATACCCTTTGTAAAAAAAAAAATAATGAATAAATGCTAAATATATATGTAAATACATGCATATACTTTTGTAATTAATGTTGTTGTTAAGTGCTGGTTAGCATTGTTATTAAATTAAATAATTAACAACAGTTCGGAGAAACTTTCACCTACATTATTCAATAAAAACTTTGTGTGGTAAAAACTAGTTGAAATAGTAAGGGTTTGAAGCAGACTTACGTGCAAACAGAAAAAAGTGATAGCAAATAGATAAAAACCAGCAACAGGATTTTGCATGTCACAGCTACTTCTCTTAACATACAAGTCAATGGTAAGGAAATCAATTTTAAGCAGAATGATCCAACCTAGGAGGTGAACTTGGCCAAATGTGCCTGCCACAGAATTGTAAAGGATCTCAGAAGTGTCTCAAACTGCTCTCTATTGCAAGCAGAATGACAGGTCCTTGCAATGTGCGGGGCCGACATGGGGCAGCCTAAGGGGAATGTGAGCTGTTTTATTTTACAGGATTGCCACTGGTTACAGCCAGGGCAACAATGGCAGCAGCTGATTGGATGTGATTCGGTGGGAGCACAAGCCCGCGAAGCAGGAGGTGATAAAAAGGCTCGTCCGGCCATTAACTGCAGACCGTACCTCAGGACCGGGACTCCGCAGGACCGTCGGGAAAAATGCAACGTGCACCTGAGGGAAAGGAGAGCCTTCTGCGCCTGAGAGCTCCGGCGGAGAGGAGTGGCTCCGTCAATGCCTGGGGAATGGTCAGTTAGAGGCTCCGCCTGGTCCTTCCCCTCTCACTAGAGCTGAAGAAATGGAGGAGCCAGCTGAGAGCATGTGCAGTCCACGTCAACAGCCAAAGAGGGGAAAGAAGAGAGCAAAGTCAGCAGCTTCTCCCAGCTCACAGAGTGTGGAGAGAGCCCGCAGCGTTCCTGCTACTGACACAATTTCTTATGAAGCAGCTGCCAGCAGTGTGCCTAATAGGAGTTTGCCTAGTGGTGAGACATGTCATAGCTTCTCTGTACCTGACTTAAAGCGGAGCTCCACCCTAAAGTGGAGCTTCCGCTCACTGGAACCCTCCCCCCCTCCGGCACCACAATTGGCACCTTTCAGGGGGGGGGGGGGGTGCAGGTACCTGTACAGTACAGGTATCTGCACCCACTTCCGGCATAGATATCTGCAGAATATACACCCCTTTACGCAGAATCTACGTCCCTTTGCGAAGGTCCCCCGCTGTCTGCTGGGAAACACACGGATCCCAGAGACAGCGGGGACCATCCTTATTGCGCAGCGCGACTCGTGCATGCGCAGTAAGGAACCGGGAAATGAAGCCGCAAGGCTCCACTTCCTGATTCCCATACCCAAGATGGCAGCGGCAGCACCCGAGAGACGATCGAGATCGGCTTCGGGTGCCGACATCGCGGGTGCGCTGGGCGGGTAAGTGTCCTTATTTTAAAAGTCAGCAGCTGCAGTATTTGTAGCTGCTGGCTTTTAAAAAAAAACGGTGGAACTTCTGCTTTAAATGCTTTTCTCACATCCTTGTCTAGCATTGTAAATGACCTTAAAGGGGTACACACTGTTAGTGCTAATGTTAATAGAGCTGAGGGAGCACATTACTCTGGTGCATCACATAGCTTGAGTGAATTTAATATGAATGAAGGATCACATTACTCTGGTGCTTTACATGATAGTCACATTATGACAAATTCAGGGGCACATCTATCTGGTGCTATTTTGCAACATGGTTCAAGTGGTGGTTTAAAAGAAACTGACGCTGCACAGTATTCTGGTATTTTGCAAGATGCTAGTAGTAATACTGCTAAGGGGGCAGTTAAGAGGGCACGTTTACATGGTGCAATTCCGCCAGTTAATGATAATATGGCACAGAAAAATGTAAATTATGTCAGCCCAATATGGCGAGATATATCAGAGGTACCCATTGCTACAAATTTCACGGACAGTCGTTTCTTGCTGTCAAATAAACCTTTGCACCAAAAACCTGCTATCTCTACAGTGGCGGAGTCCTCATTTAAGGTACTTATGCCGTGCGATATTTCGCCATTGGGTTTCCACTTAACTGACTTAGTCAAAGAAAAGATTTGGAAGGGTGAATTTATTGAGATACTGTCGTTATTGCCTTCTTCCAAAGATTGCATTACTAAATCTGATAAGAGAACAGATGATCGCTCTGATGACGATAGGCAAAGGTCTGTTCCGAAAACTTTTCAAAATTGGCTGCAGGCTTTCTGCATTTATGCACCAGTTTTGGGGGAACGTTTTCCTGAAAGATTTGGTTTATTTCAGCACATAGACATAATTGCTGAAGCTTTTCGCCATTTTGGTGGCACAGCATGATTCACTTATGACGAGAACTTTAGACAAAAATTTGCGGTCCACCCAACCTTACAATGGGGTTGCAAGGATGTGGGTTTGTGGCTGAAGCTCATGCTGCCACAAAAAACACAGTTTGTTGCCCGACCAGTACCTTCACAGTCTGCCTTTCGTAAAGGCTTCTGTTTCGCCTTTAATGAATGGCAATGCAAATTCTTTTCGAACTGCAGGTTAAGGCACGAATGCTCTTACTGCAAAGGAACCCACCCTGCAAGCAGGTGTTTTCAGAAGTCAACAACGTCTTCCACCACTTCATTACCTCGAGATGCGAGTGGGAAAAGCCATGACACCAGTGAGCTTGCCAAGCATGCTACCATGGTTAGATCTCTACCCAGACTGTACGATGGCCCGGTTGCTAACTGATGGCTTTAAGGAAGGTTTTTTTGGTTCCTTTCTTTACAAGGACAGGTTGTGTGCTGGTTAAGAATTTACGTTCTGCCAGGATACATTCTAATATTGTTCAAGAAAAAATAAATAAAGAGGTCACAGAAGGCAGGGGAGCTGGGCCTTTTGATCATTCACCCTTTGTTACTTTTAGGCTCTCCCCTTTGGGCATTGTCCCCAAGAAGGAGCAGGGTAGTTTCAGACTCATCCACCACCTGTCATATCCATCACTTAACGATGAAGTCTCGGGAGTAATAGCTCCGGTTTCTTATTCATCTTTTGATGAGGCGTTAGTGCTTTTAAGACATTTTGGGCAGGGAGCATTGTTAGCGAAGGCAGATATCAAATCTGCTTTTCGCCTGCTTCCCATGAATCCACAAGGGTTTAATTCCCTGGGTTTCCATTTCCAGGACAAATTTTATTTTGACAAATGTCTTGCCCATGGGCTTTTCTTTATCGTGCTATTATTTTGAGGCTTTTTTAAAATTTTTGCATTGGGTTTTGTCCCAATGTTTCCCTGCGGGGGGTTTCCTGCATTATTTAGATGATTTTTTATTCATAGGCCCAATGGACTCCCCAATTTGCCTTAAAGCAATGGATACATTTTTTATGGTTTGTGATTCATTTGGTATTCCTATTGTCCATGAGAAGACATTTTTTCCATCATCCACTATTGAATTCCTGGGCATTATTATTGACTCCTCATTGATGGAATTTAGACTGCCCAGAGAGAAATTGCATCGTATGAGATGGATGATCACTTTGTTCCAATCCAAGCGTAAGGTATGGTTAAAGGAGGCGCAATCTTTGTTGGGACTATTTGCTTTTGCAGCCAGGTTTATCCCGATAGCTAGAGTTTTTTCTAGGCATTTTGCTTTGGCTACCAAAGGTTTGAAGAACCCATACTTGCATGTTCGTATTTCTGCGAGTATCAAAGAGGATTTAAAGATTTGGGATGCTTTTCTTGCTAATTTAAATGGATCCACTGTGTGGCAATATGAATTTACGGACGATTTGCAGCTGAATTTCCTTACTGATGCCTCAGGTTCATCAGGCTTTGGAGCCGTTCTGGATGGCCGTTGGTGCGCTTCTGAGTGGCACTCAAGCTGGCTTCACCACGATATTTTGAAAAATATAGTCCTCCTAGTCCTCCTTGAGTTATTCCCAGTAATAGTCTCAATTGTAATATGGAAAGAT
Source organism: Lithobates pipiens (assembly GCF_037356315.1). Taxonomy (NCBI): domain Eukaryota; kingdom Metazoa; phylum Chordata; class Amphibia; order Anura; family Ranidae; genus Lithobates; species Lithobates pipiens. The sequence goes on from NW_027507718.1 coordinate 73,995,988, forward strand.
TATTTTATAAACCGTAGGGTTATAGTGCATACTGATAACAAAGGTGTACTCTTTGCTATCAATATGCTATCATCCAAGTCAGAGCTAGTTATTAAGCTTTTACGTTTCTTAGTTTTACATTGTTTCAATATTTGGCTAAGAGCACGTCACAGAGCTTTATCTCGTTTGCAGTTCGAGAGATTCCGGGTATTGGCTCCATCGGCGGATCAACACGGCACTCCCTGCCCAGATTTCCTCTGGGGCTTGATCTGGGACTGATATCAACTTGCCTCCGGAATTTTGTAGCGCAGAAGACATGGCAAGAATATGAGTTGGCCTGGTCCAAATGGTGTTCCTTTTGTGATAGCATGAATGTTGATGTATTGGAAGTGGATGCCTATGTCTCGTTAGCCTTTGTCTCCTTTCTGATTAAATCGCAGTTGCGTCCTGCTTCGTTTAGCAAAATTTTGGCTGGGGTATAATTTTTTCTAACATTTTCGGGCCGGCCAGCTTTGACATCCTTCTTTCAAGTATGCCAAATCCTCAAAGGTTTTTGGAAATCCTCCCCTGCTAAAGAGGATTGCCAGCCTATTTCGGTGGATCTGTTAATTAAACTATTATCAGTATTGGAAAATGTTGGTAGTTCTTGTTTTGAAATTTTGCTGTTTGAGCGGTTTTCTCAGTCATCTTTTTTGGTGCTCTAAGAATAGGAGAAGTTTCAGCTCAAAACAAGGCATCTTCTTCTTTTCTTTTGTTTAATCACATATCCCTGGACTCCGACTGTTTAAAACTGTTGTTTTGTAGATCTAAGACCTTTGATTTGGGTAAAGGTCAGTGGGTGTCGCTGGCCAGGTCTCCTAACCCGCTGATATGCCCGGTATCCAATGTTACCAATTTTATGGTGGTTAGGCCCTCTTTTGAAGGTTCCTTTTTTATCCACCAAGACCGGTCCCCTTTGACCAGATACCAATTTTCTGCTGTTTTAGTCTCTTGCTTTAAACGCCTTAACCTTTCCGGTTTTAAATTCTCATCCCATTAATTTAGGATCGGGGCTGCCACAACTGCCCATCTCCTGGGTTTTCCTCCCTAAGGCCAAAAAAGGGTTGGTAGGTGGGCTAGTAGCAGGTACAAGATTTATGTTCACCCGAATTGCTAACTTTATCATTTCTTTTTCAGATCCAGCTAAATGTACAATATGGATTGTAGGCCACTCCTACATCTTCTGGGCTAGTAAGCAGGCTTCATCCAGGAGTTATTCCAGTAATTTAGGTCTGGATCTTAATGAATGTACAGTTTTTTGGTCAGGTATTCGGGGCCTTCGATGGCGTAATCTTAGAGGCCATTTAATTAATTTGTCTTCCAATTGGCCCTCTCCTACCATTCTAGTTTTTCAGTTGGCTTGGGGGCCAACGACATCAGCAAGGTTAGGACCTGGGAACCGCTTTGTGAAATAAAGAAGGATATTTATGCCATCAAACTTTCATTTCCTGGTACTACCTTGGCTTTTTCAGAGATGGTCCCTCAACTTCTTTGGTCCCCCTGTGGAAACTTATTCTACGTTCTACGTTGATAGAATTAGGAGGCGTCTAAATAGAACCATCCATAACTTTATGGTTTCCCTGGGCGGTTTATCATTCCGCCATATGGAGCTGGAAGGTTTTATACCTGGTTTATTTAGAAGGGATTTGGTCCACTTGTCGGACATTGGTATAGACATATTTAATATGGGTCTGCAAAACTTAATTGAGAGTGCCATGGTGTTGGGGGGACCTCAGCCAGTAGATCCTCTCCTGACCTCGGTCAGTGGGGAATAGTTGTCCAGCATTGGCTGGATTGACAACGTATAAATACATTTTTATTGTTGTGTTATAGCCAAGGTGGCTTCATTTATTTGAATTTATAAATCATTTTGAGGTTACCCTTTGATCAACACCAGGGCCAAGAAAAAATTTACCAAAATAAATAAATTATGTTAAAATAAGAAATGTTGTCAGTGTGTTATTGTGTTTGTTGTTAATGACTCCTTTGTGATGGCCCATGCACCTTAAAGCAATCTATATTTATATATCAGGGGAGAGAAGGTCGGGATAACGTACTAAAGACCATTATGCTAAGCCAGGAAACCATAAGACAGAAGACCCCCTCGATACTCATGTCTATAGATGCTGAAAAGGCATTTGACAGGGTTAGTTGGGGGTTCTTATTCGAAGTGTTGGAGCGATATGGATTGGGACAGAGGATGAGAGGGTGGATAGAAGCTTTGTATACTAAGCCTAAAGCTAAAATAAGAATAAACGGGGCCCTGTCCTGCCCCCTTGAACTGTGCAACGGGACAAGACAGGGCTGCCCGCTCTCCCCAATACTATTCATTCTGGCACTAGAACCCCTCCTGACTGCTATTAGGAAGAATCAAAACATCCAGGGAATACGGGTAGATGAGAGGGATTATCGGGTTGCTGCTTTTGCAGACGATCTTCTGCTCTATATCTCTAGCCCGGAGACCTCTATACCGGCGATTATGGAAGAACTAAAAAAATATGGGAAAGTCTCCAATTTTAAGGTTAACGCAACTAAATCCGAAATTCTAAACTTAAACATACCAGTAGAAGAACAGAGAATCCTACAAACTAAATACCCTTTTAGATGGAGTGGGAGGGAACTGGCCTACTTAGGAATAAAGCTTACAGCAGGGATGGGGGACTTGTTTGAGGCTAATTATATCCCCCTACTGAACAAAATTAAACAGCATTTAGATAGGATCCAATACAAAGCTTTATCTTGGATAGGGAGAATAAATACAGTTAAAATGTTCATTTTACCAATGTTTACTTACATATGTCAAATGGTCCCCATATTATTACCCCAGGGATATCTTAATAAATTAAAAACGATGATTAAAAGATTCATATGGAAAAAAAAAGCGGCGAGGGTGGCCCTTAATACTTTGATAAGAAGTAAAGTCAGAGGAGGATTAGCAACGCCCGATTTCAAAAAGTACTACGAGGCCATAGCAATCTCACGAATCACAGACTGGACACACAATAAAAAGGGGAAGGATTGGGTGGAATTAGAAATGAAGTTAAGCAGAAGGGAATTAGGGGAGATAATATGGATACCCGCAAAATATAGAGAATTAGGGATTAGCACAAATTTATTGACAAAAGGGTCACTGCGAATATGGGACACAATAAATGAGAGACACAAGTGGGAACACAACTCACCATTTATGCCATTACTAGACACTAAATTTTTCTTACCAGGGCAAGAGGAATATGTATATTATAGCAGATGGGCTAAGAAAGATAAAATTAAATTACAAGAGGTTATGGAAGGGAATAGGGTATGCACATATGAGGAATTAATAGAAAAGTGGGGGCACAAGCCTTTAGATAAGTGGAGATATTCACAATTATATTATTTTATTCAGTCTTTAACACAACCACTACGAGGACAGGAGCAACTTAGACCTCTGGAGAAGCTGATAGGGAACCCTCAATGCGTTGTAAAAAGGATCTCAAAAATATATGACATCTTAATAGAGGTAGAAGAGCAAAAATACCCCCCCTATATGGAGAAGTGGGAAAATGAACTGGGACCGCTGAATAATGATCTCCAAAGAAACAGGATTATTAGACGAACGTACTCGGTGGCCAAAGACCTTCAAACTAGAGAGATGTCATATAAACTTTTAACAAGGTGGTATATAACTCCACAGCAAGGAAATAAAATTAGTAGCGAGACCCCCGCAACATGCTGGAGAGGCTGCTCAGCGGTGGGGACCTTCGCCCATATATGGTGGGAGTGCCCTAAGATACAGATATTTTGGGAGAAAATTATAAAAGCTATCTTTGAAATAACAGGGGAAGGGATTAGAAGAGACCCATGGGTTTGCTTATTCCACGACTCGGAAAAAGGAGAGAGAGAGTATGGGTACTCCCTGGTTCCTGGTCTATTGAACTCCGCTAAGGCTCTGATCCCGCGGAGATGGAGGAAACCCGACCCTCCCTCGATGAAGGAGTGGGTAGAAAGGTTAGAAAGGACACGAAATATTGAAGAGACAATCTATAAACTGGATAACCTAGAAGGGAGATATCAATATAAATGGCGACCGTGGATACAATTTGGAAAAACTGAAGGTTATTTAAAGCTGCTTGATTGTTAGTAAAGAAGAAGGGAAAAAGCAGAAAGAGGGAAAAACAAGACAGAGAGGGAAAAAATGGAAAAGGCCCGGGGAAGGGACCGAGTGAGAGGGGTGGGGAGGGAGGGATAAGGGAGATCATTCTTAAAGAAATGTTGTTGTACTTATTATTACGTTGAATAGTTTATGTTTGTATACTTTGAAAAATCTGAAAATAAAGAATAAATAAAAAAAAGCAATCTATATTTGCATATTGACACAGACCATAAGCTGTTAGACTCCATGCGTTGCCCTTCTGTCACTGTCTAGAACAGCCTTTCTTAGCCTTTCTACACCTGAGTAACTGTTGAAAAAAAATTCAGGTTTCTAAAATATTATTTAACTCTTGGGACATACACTGTAAATACTAACAGTGTTAAGGCTAAGGACAAAACTGAATACACCTGGCCACAGAGTGCGCGTTCACAGACAATCTCCTTTTTTCAGAGCAGGGGAAGTCTAAAGCACATGAGCGCATTTATTTTTGTTTTGTTTTGAGAATATATTCAGATTTGTAAACAGGAGTCGACTTTTCTCTTAGATAATTTGAAATTGCTGGAGAAAGTTGAGTGAACATTGACAGCATTATGGTGTTACCTTGGCTGCCTGCAAAGGCACAGATTTTTTAAATACTGTTAAAAAGATCAGGCTGCAAAGGTGGAGGTGGTGTAACCCCTGAGTTCTGAGAAAACCTGGTATGCCCTGTACACACGAGCGGATTTTCCATCGGAAAAAACTTGGATGGTTTTTCAGACGGAATTCTGCTCAAGCTTGGCTTGCATGCACATGGTCACACAAAAGTTCCATGAACTTTCGACCGTCAAGAACTCAGTGACGTACAACACTACGACAAGCCAAGAAAATTAAGTTCAATGCTTCCGAGCATGCATCGAATTGTTTCCGAGCATGCGTAGGAATTTTGCACGTCGGAATTTGTACAAACAATTGGAATTTCTGACCAAAAGATAGAGAACCTGCTCTCAATCTTTTGCTGCCTGGAATTCTGCCAGCAAAAGTCAGATGGAGCATACACATGGTGAAAAAAGCCTTCGCGCTGCTATTTTACAGGTAAAGATAATCAGCAGGGTGAATATACCTCTTCATAAAAAATCAATATAGAAAAATGCATATAGTAAATCAAATACAAACGTGCACGTGCAAATATTATAATAAGGTGCTAGAAACTGCAGCTGAACCTGATAGCATTACACAAACTATCAAACGAAAAATAAAAGTGAACAATAGGTCCTGCACAAATCTATCAGAAATCCTATATAAAGTGCTAAGTGCTTAATGACAAATAAATATATAAAAATAAACCCAGAACTTAAAATATATAGAAAGCAGGCAAAATACAAAAGTCCATATGGTGGATGTCAGCGTCTAATTCACTGGAACCAATTGGGAAATTGCAGATAAAAACAGTACTTAGAAAATCAAGGGTCTGAAGGCTCCCAGAACTCTCACCTCCAAGTGTAGAAAGATAGGCACATCAAACAAAGCAGACCACCTCCATTCTCGTTCTCAGCCACCAGGGGGTCCTCAGCTACAGCCAACTAGGAAACAATGATCTCCGCACTGGGCCACAAGGGGGCCATATAATACACTGTAGACTGTACTGTTGCTACGAGGAAGGTATCCACAGGAGTGGGCAGCTCAAAAAATAATAAACATGGAGAGAGAGGGAAGGCTCTGATAGTGTAGTAATTTCTCAAAATGGTAAAGTTTAATTAAAAAAGCATAAAAAATCGGACTCTCACATTTAAACAAACGAACAGCACATAAAGCAAAATGGTGTTTTGGTGTTTTCCGCCAGTCCTACTTCACTTCCGGTACGACAAGGGAGTGGCCGCACGTCGTACCGGAAGTGAAGTAGAGCTGGCGGATAACGCCAAAACAGTCTGTCAGACTTTTGCAAATCAAAAGTCCGCTGCAGCCCACACACGATCGAATGGTCTGCCGGAATTGTTCCGTCTGACTTTTGATGTTGAAAAGTCTGGTCGTGTGTACGCGGCATTAGAGTCTGCTTTCAACAAAACGTTATTTCATGGATTATCAGGTGATCCGTGCAGCCTGGTGGTGGTGGTTAGCTGCCTTTTGGTTCTGAAAGATTAGAGCACTGGTAAATGTGATTTGCTAGCATGTATGTAACAAGCAGGATGTTACCACCTATCCTAATCTTTTTCCCTAGAAAAAAAGTATGTTATTACTGCCATCCCAATATTACAGTTTTCTGCAGTAGATAAGCCTTTTTGATTCATTTCTTACTTAAACACTTGCACATCAATTTTGTAGCAAATGTTTCTGGCAACATGTACGTAAAATATCATATTTCCAGTTATTTTTGTTGCCATGATCTACTCATGTCGGGTAAGCAACCTAGTTCATAGAATGTAATAATCATATTGGAGTTTAGCGATGCTTATACAAAATAACAGGCAGTAACAATGACAATAACAGTGCACTGTTGTAGATAGCAAAATAAAGTAATGCACTAAGCATGTACATGGGAGAAAATGGATCAAGGTGGACGGAAGGCGGCGACAGCGGCGACAGAAGACCGGGACACCGCTAGTAAAAGAGCTGGAAGAAGAAGCGGTGGCCTGGCAAGAAGAACCGAAGAGGGGGACAAGACCCCCGAAGTCGGAAGAAGAGGGCGGCGGCGAAGAAGAAAGTCGGGCTCCTCCACTAGCAAAAGAGCTAGCAAAAGAGCAGAAGATAGCGGAGGAGTCCGGCAAGAAGACCCCTGAAGATGGAAGACCCCCAGAGCTGTGCAATAAACTATTTTAACCCTGTGTTGTGTTTTATTTTAACTTTTTTACACAGGTGAATGGGTAGGGGTACATTGTACCCCATACTCATTCACATAGGGTGGGGGGCCGGTATCCGGGGGCTCCCTTATTAAAGGGGGCTCCCGGATTCCGATAAGCCCCCCGCCCGCAGACCCCGACAACCAACGGCCAGGGTTGTCGGGAAGAGGCCCTTGTCCTCATCAACATGGGGACAAGGTGCTTTGGGGTGAGGGGGCAGCATGGCCCCCCCTTTCCCAAGGCACCCCCCCATGTTGAGGGCACGCGGCCTGGTACGGCTCAGGAGGGGGGGTCACTCGCTCGTCCCCACCCCTTTCCTGGCCGGCCAGGTAGCGTGCTCGGATAAGGGTCTGGTATGGATCTGGGGGGACCCCACGCCATTTTTTCGGCGTAGGTGGTTCCCCTTTAGAATCCATACCAGACCTAAGGGCCTGGTATGCTCTCGGAGGGGGAACCCACGACAATTTTTTTTCATAAATTTGGCGTGGAGTTCCCTCTTGAGAGCTGATAATTCTGTCAGAGTCGCCTCCGTATAGACGGAGATCCGACTTGGAGGCGACCTCCATTGAAATCAATGGGTACCAGTCGCCTACAAGTCGGATTGAAGTAGTACAGGAACCTTTTCTGAAGTCGGAGCGACTTCAGTAGCATGCATTAAGACGGCTCTCATTCACTTACATTGATTTTTAAATGTTGCCTGCTCTCTCTGTTGTCCTGGCACCAACTGCACAGAAGGCAGTTGGCCAGGCTGTTGTCCAGGCAATCTGCTAAGAATCCCTATGCTCCTCCTTCTTTTACTATTGCTTCCTGGGAACTATGGTCTCTCTCTGATCCAAAATAATATCACTGCCCCCTCCATGGAATTAGATCTCCCACAATGCCATTGGTGGCTGTGCTTTTTCTCTTCCTTGAGTCCTGAACAGCCCAATGGGAGAGCAAAAAATGGGGAGGGGATAAGGGGAAATGGTGAGTAAGAGCATTGAAACTTGCGGCTCTCATTTTGCTAATAGTTCCAAAGCATTTAATAAGAACAACCTGCCAGCACCTGGCTACAATGATCTTTAAGTATAACCTTTTCCACAATGCTGATGGTTCATTTTACTATCACACCAAAAATGTATTGAGTTGAAACAAATGACAAATGCCATGAATTATCAAAAAAATATATTTTCCTGGGATAATTGCAAGAACATTTTTTAAATGTATAATTTGACATCAGATGTTTTTTTGTATGTTTTATTTGCTATTGCTAATAGAACATTTCTACAGGCAAAGAAACCAGTTCTAACCGCAGGCATTTTTGTTTTTGTTAGGGAGTAGACAGGGAATACATAAAATTTGATGTGATTCTATCATGCTAGATCCTTTAACAGGAGACAAAGGTAAGAAGGTCAAGTGCTGCAACAAGTTTGTCTGCTGTTTAAACTGCATGAAGTTTCATAAGAATAATGGCTTTTTCAGGAGGCTCATCAACTTGATTTTACTTTGCCCTTTTATTATCTACATGTTTTCATCTGTGTGATCCACATTAAATATAAGAAGGGATTCCCTTGGGAAAGTAAGGTCACATGTCTTCTATTTGACATTTTTTTTCTTCTTCAGACTAGATTTCATGTTACGCATGATTAACCTGTCGTCCAGATACGTTCTCTCTGGATATTATGTGAGTCATTCGAATTTTGCTACTTTGCAGTGGTGAAATAAATCATCCAAAAAGAGTTGAGATTTTTATGCCACAGTAAAAGCAAGTGCAGTCACAAAAAATGACACCAGGCCTCAGCATATCTTTCAGTTTTATTTCTTGCAGTCATCATATCTACAGAATATATCAGTAGTACACATTTAATTATCAATATAAAGAAGAAAGTCATAGTCAGCTTCAAAAACCATCCATAGACATCACATGAGAGTTGCTTGATCTAGTGACAGTCCTAGTCTATGGGACTCAGAACCAAAGAACTAAAGCCTGTGTTTTGTGATGGCTGATAATTATAAGTATGCTTCTTAGGCCAAATAAAACTAGGCAAAACTAGGTAACCTGTGACCACCTAAATTGTGTTCGTTATCCCAAGAACAATAGGGAGCAGACCTTCTGCTGGGTCACATGAACTTTGGATCTGTGTTAAAAAAAAAGCCATACAGAGCTAAAAAACAAAAGAATCCCCAGGCTAAATGCACAAAGTAGTCTAAAACTGCTTCAATAAGGCATGAGACAGCCAATGCATTTTGGGGGGCAAAATACAACCCTCTTATCAGATCTTTTGCCCCTGAAATGTATTTGCTGTCTTGTAAATTATTAAAGCTCTTTTGGACTCTTTTATGAATTTGGTGTGGCACTCTTTTTGTTTTAATCTCTGAATGATGTTCCTGGGTACACATTTGAGGGTAGTTATGGTTGCATATGAGCTTCCTAACCAGAGCCAGTGGCTTTTCAATGTATTGTTTGTCTTCCCTTTACTACTCTATATAAATAAACATTGAAGCCCCAAAGACACTTGAATGTATCCACTTTGAATCTTCATATATAAAAAGCCAAGAAAAGGGCCATTAACCAGAATTGCCTGTGGGCTCTCTGATTTAACATAGGTAAATGGTGGTGGCTTTACTTCCACAAGTCAGAGCCTCCAGCGTGTACAGTATAAAAATTAGGGATGAGCTTCGTGTTCGAGTCGAACGCATGTTCGACTCGAACATCGGTCGTTCGTGCGTTCGCCGAATTCCGAACGTTTGGGCCGTTCGCGGCAAAATTCGTGTGGCCCACAATGCACTGCGATGGCGCAATGCATTGCTGTCTCACGATTGGCCAAGCATGCACTGTGACCCCGCATGCTTGGCCAATCGCAGCGCCAGTAGCGGGAAGAGCAATGGTTGGCCACAGGCATCCTGCCTGTGGCCAATCATAGCTCAGACTGTGTAGTGCACGCCCCACACTATATAAAGCTGCCTTTCAGGCGGCCTCGTGTAGTGTTTGTTAGCATCTGAAGCAGTGGGTGTTCTGTGTACCTTCAACACAGTTACACACCAATCGTTTTTGGCTGATTTACTATTTTGCTCTTGTGTAGTGGTTACTGTCTGTGCCCTGACCGCAGTATACACCACTATATTCACCTCACCTATATAGCTAGTGATCTAGCTTTAATAATAGAGCTTGCAGTCAGTAGTGTTAGTGCGTGCTGTCTGCGTGCTCTGTACCCAGTACATACCACTATATACACCTACATAGCTGTTCTCTATTTGAGCCCGATTGTCATTTGCTGGAGTTATTGGAAGTTGTGTGTGCCTCCAGCACAGCACAGTATACATCTGTATATACCCCTTTAACTCTGCTGTTTTCTTGTTATTGTCTGCGTGCCCTGACCGCAGTATACACCGTGATATTCACCTCACCTATATAGCTAGTGGTCCATCTTTAACAATAGAGCTTGCAGTCAGCAGTGTCACTCAGGAGATAGTGCGTGCTGTGTGCCTGCTCTGTACCCAGTACATACCGCTATTATCCACCTACATAGCTGTTCTCTATTTGGGCCCGATTGGCATCTGCTGGAGTTATTGGAAGTTGTGTGTGCTTCCAGCACAGCACAGTATACATCTGTATATACCCCTTTAACTCTGCTGTTTTCTGGTTATTGTCTGCGTGCCCTGACCGCAGTATACACCGTGATATTCACCTCACCTATATAGCTAGTGGTCCATCTTTAACAATAGAGCTTGCAGTCAGCAGTGTCACTCAGGAGATAGTGCGTGCTGTGTGCCTGCTCTGTACCCAGTACATACCGCTATTATCCACCTACATAGCTGTTCTCTATTTGGGCCCGATTGACATCTGCTGGAGTTATTGGAAGTTGTGTGTGCTTCCAGCACAGCACAGTATACATCTGTATATACCCCTTTAACTCTGCTGTTTTCTGGTTATTGTCTGCGTGCCCTGACCGCAGTATACACCGTGATATTCACCTCACCTATATAGCTAGTGGTCCATCTTTAACAATAGAGCTTGCAGTCAGCAGTGTCACTCAGGAGATAGTGCGTGCTGTGTGCCTGCTCTGTACCCAGTACATACCGCTATTATCCACCTACATAGCTGTTCTCTATTTGGGCCCGATTGACATCTGCTGGAGTTATTGGAAGTTGTGTGTGCTTCCAGCACAGCACAGTATACATCTGTATATACCCCTTTAACTCTGCTGTTCTATAAAAAAGGCATCTGCAGGAGTTAGTGGGTGTTGTGTGCCTCCAGCACAATATAAACTACCCAACTACTGTTTTACCCAACTCCCTTCAGGCCATTACCATGTCTGGAAGGCCAGCAAGGAGAGGCAGACAGGCGCGAGCCGATAAAAGAGGGCAAGCAGGCTCTGTGTCTAGAGACAACAGTGCTGGTCGGGGACGCGGTGCATTGTCATCAGCACGTGGCCATGGGACATGCTTGTCCTTCTTTTCTGCAGCTGGACATGTTGAACCGCAACATGCCAACGACTTGGTAGAGTGGATGACCAAGCCCTCTTCATCCTCCTCATCCTCTCTCACCCAGTCTCAGGGTAGTAGAAAAGCAGCTGCTAACACATCGTCGTCCCTCCTCTCAATGTCATCATCAGTGACTCCTTCCCTAGACCCACCACGTCCTCCTGAGGAGTCTCCTGAACTCTTTGAGCACAGTGTTGGGTACATGCTCCAGGAGGATGCCCAGTGTTTGGTGGGCTCTGATGATGACACTCAGCTAGAGGAAGGCAGTAGCGTGAGCAAAGAGAGAGGGGATGCTCAAGAAGGACAGCAATCTGGCAGTCATGTTCCACAAGCTGCAGCATACTGCCAGGTTTGCTACAGCGATGAAGAGGGAGGGGATGATGAGGGCACTGACTCCACGTGGGTGCCTGGAAGGAGGGAGGAGGAGGAGGAGGAGGAGGAGGCACATGTCCAACGAGGCAGGATGCCCTCCGGGGGCCAGCTTAGGGGCAGCACACCGACTGAATCACACCGCAGAGCTCCGCCTGCGCAGATCGCTTCCTCTGCGCGTTATTCTAAAAGTTCTTTGGTGTGGGCCTTTTTTGAGACGAGTGCATCAGATCGCACCGCTGCTATTTGCAACATATGTCTCAAGCGTATCTCACGTGGCCAAAACATCAGCCGCTTGGGCACCACATGCTTGACCAGACATATGTTGACCTGCCATGCAGCTCGTTGGCAAGCATACCTCAAAGACCCACACCAAAGAACAAAGCGGACCTCTCCTTGCTCCTCATCAGCTGGCATCTCCAACCCCACTAGACCTTCAGTCCTCTCTGAAACCTGCTCTGAGAGGAATGAAGGTGTAGAATTAGGTGTGTCACAGCCAAGTGCTTCCGGGAACTCTGCTAGTGGTACATCCACGTCCGATTATAGCAGACAAATGTCCCTGCCCCAGCTGCTGGACCGGCGGAAGAAATTTACTCCCAGCCATCCACATGCCCAGCGGTTGAATGCTAGCTTGGCTAAATTGCTAGCACTTCAACTGCTGCCTTTTCAGTTGGTAGACTCGGCCCCCTTCCGTGAGTTTGTACAATGTGCGGTTCCTCAGTGGCAGGTCCCCAAACGCCACTTTTTCTCACGGAAGGCAATTCCGGCTCTCTACCGGCATGTGGAAGGCAATGTCCTTGCCTCGCTGGACAGGGCGGTCAGCGGTAAGGTGCATATTACCGCTGACTCATGGTCCAGCAGGCATGGACAGGGACGTTACCTGTCTTTCACGGCCCATTGGGTCACTCTTCTGGCTGCTGGGAAGGATGCAGGACAAGGTGCAGTAGTATTGGAGGTTGTTCCGCCACCACGCCTCCAAAATGCTACTATTGGTTGTGACACACCTCTCTCCTCCACCCCCTCCTCTTCTTCTTCCTCCATGGCCTCTTCCAGTGCTCTGTCCTCAGAACCAGCGGTGCTCCGTAGGCGTTGCAGGGGCTATGCAAGTACGCAGGCAAAACGATGCCATGCCGTGCTTGCGCTGGTTTGTTTGGGGGACAGGAGCCACACTGGGGCGGATGTTTTGTCAGCTATGCAGGGGCAGGCCGAGAGGTGGTTGACGCCACGCCAGCTTAAGCCAGGAATGGTGGTTTGCGACAATGGCACCAACCTCCTCTCCGCCCTCCGACAGGGACAACTGACCCATGTGCCCTGTGTAGCTCACGTCCTTAACCTGGTGGTGCAGCGGTTCTTGGGCAGGTACCCCGGCTTACAGGATGTCCTGAAACAGGCCAGGAGAGTCTGTGTGCATTTCCGCCGATCATTTAATGCCTGTGCTCGGCTGGCTGAGCTCCAAAAGGAGTTGAACCTGCCCAAGAACCGCCTTATATGTGACATGCCCACCAGATGGAACTCAACATTGGCCATGCTGCAGCGGCTGCACACGCAGCAGAGGGCCATCAATGAGTACCTGTGCGACTACGGCACCAGGACAGGGTCAGGAGAGCTTGGTTTTTTCTCACCACGCCAGTGGGGCATGATCAGGGATGCATGCACTGTCCTGTCACCGTTTGAGGAGGCCACAAGGATGGTGAGCAGTGACAGTGCATGCATCAGTGACACTATACCTCTTGTCCACCTCTTGGAGCATACGCTGCGTGGAATAATGGACAGGGCACTTGAGGCAGAACAGAGGCAGGAAGAGGAGGACTTCCTTGCCTCTCAAGGCCCCCTTTATCCAGACAGTGTTCCTGCTGTGCCACCCATCACACAGGAAGAGGGTGAGGAGGAGGAAGAGGAGGAGGAGGATGATTGTGTCAGCATGGAGGTGGAGGCTGGCACTCAGCATCAGCAGCAGCAGTCTTATAGGGATGATTTACAGTCCCAAGAAACACGTGGACTTGTACGTGGCTGGGAGGAGGTAGCTGCGGATCATGTTGTCCTTAGTGACCCAGAGGACTCCGGACCGAATGCCTCAGCTAACCTACGCTGCATGGCCTCCCTGATCCTGCAAAGCCTGCGGAAGGATCCTCGTATTCTTCGGATCAAGGAGAGGGACCATTACTGGCTGGCCACTCTCCTTGATCCACGGTACAAGGGTAAGGTTGCCGACCTTATCTTGCCATCGCAGAGGGAGCAGAGGATGAGACATCTCCGGGAGGCCTTGCAGAAAGCTCTGTGCAACGCGTTCCCAGAGACTGGGAGGTCACAAACTCCTGGTCCTGGACAACGTGTTGCTGAGGCATCAGTCAGAAGGAGCGGTGGAGAAGGTGGCCGTCTGACTGATGCTTTCAGACAATTTTTTAGTCCGCAGCCCCAAGGTATGATTGGTTCCAGCACCCATCGCCAGCGTCTAATTTACATGGTGCAGGAATACCTAGGGGCAAGGTCAGACTTGGACACCTTTCCCACTGAAAATCCTCTGGCTTACTGGGTCTTGAGGATGGATCACTGGCCAGAGCTTGCACAGTATGCAATTGAGCTACTGGCCTGTCCTGCATCCAGCGTTCTTTCGGAACGCACCTTCAGTGCTGCTGGTGGCTTCGTTACCGATCACAGGGTGCGCCTGTCCACCGAATCAGTTGATCGACTGACCTTCATCAAGATGAATCAGTCTTGGATCACCCACAGCTACCAAGCACCTGAAGCTGATGTAACCGAATAATTTTTTTTGAAATACCACATCCCTTCAAGACTGCCTATGCTGATGCTGAGTGACTGTCCTGTTATGTTGATTGTCTATCCTCTTCCTCCTCCGCTGATATGTTGGAAGAACATTTTTGGTTCTGGGTGATGCCAGCAGCCCAATTTTTCTGCCCCTGTTTAACAGGGGCGTTTAAGTACAATTTTTGATGCAATGCTTTGCAGCAGGGCTAATTCCTGCAAAAAAACTAGAGTATATGGCAGAGGTTGCAGTGTGATGGCACCAGTGCCTAAGGCCCAATTTTTCTGCCCCTGTTTAACAGGGGCGTTTAAGTAAAATTTTTGATGCAATGCTTTGCAGCAGGGCTAATTCCTGCAATAAAACTAGAGTGTATGGCAGAGGTTGCAGTGTGATGGCACCAGTGCCTAAGGCCCAATTTTTCTGCCCCTGTTTAACAGGGGCGTTTAAGTACAATTTTTGATGCAATGCTTTGCAGCAGGGCTAATTCCTGCAATAAAACTAGAGTGTATGGCAGAGGTTGCAGTGTGATGGCACCAGTGCCTAAGGCCCAATTTTTCTGCCCCTGTTTAACAGGGGCGTTTAAGTAAAATTTTTGATGCAATGCTTTGCAGCAGGGCTAATTCCTGCAATAAAACTAGAGTGTATGGCAGAGGTTGCAGTGTGATGGCACCAGTGCCTAAGGCCCAATTTTTCTGCCCCTGTTTAACAGGGGCGTTTAAGTAAAATTTTTGATGCAATGCTTTGCAGCAGGGCTAATTCCTGCAAAAAAACTAGAGTGTATGGCAGAGGTTGCAGTGTGATGGCACCAGTGCCTAAGGCCCAATTTTTCTGCCCCTGTTTAACAGGGGCGTTTAAGTAAAATTTTTGATGCAATGCTTTGCAGCAGGGCTAATTCCTGCAAAAAAACTAGAGTGTATGGCAGAGGTTGCAGTGTGATGGCACCAGTGCCTAAGGCCCAATTTTTCTGCCCCTGTTTAACAGGGACATGTAATTACAATTCTTGATATAATATTTCACAGGAGGGCCCCTTCCTGTGCCCACCCAGAGTAACTGTGAGGACTTATAGTGTTGTGGCACCAGCACCACAACCACCAAAGGTCAATTTTTCTACCACTGTTCAACAATGGCATGTAATTACAATTCTTGATATAATCGTTCACAGCAGGGCGCTCCAGCGGCCACCAAGAGTCACTTTGAGGGCTTACAATGTTGTTGCAAAACCAACACCTTGTTCCGCCATTTCTGCAGAGCATATAGGGCAGGCCCCTACTTTCAAACATCCAATTTACAAACATCTCCTACTTGCAAACGGAAGGAGACAACAGCAAGTGAGATGAAAAAAGATGGACGACAAAACAAATTATACAGGGGTGATAACCCTTCCCTATGTTTTCCAAAAAGCTTAAAGATATTTTTTTTGACTGGAGCTACACTTTAAAAATGTACCGGTTGAAAATGACAAACAGATTCAACTTAACACAACAAACCTACACAGTCCCTGTCTTGTTTGCACCGCCTGTATACTGCTGTTCTGAGTATATAGGGCCTGGGGGCCACACGCATTTCCTTTTTTTTAATATGGGTACAGGGTTCCCCTTAATGTGCGTACAAGACCCAAATAGGCTGGTAATGGGCAGGGAGGGCTACCCATGCCATTTTTCTGAATGATTTTCAACCATATTGCAGGAACCAGATATAACATTAAAACCGCAAGCAGTTTTAAATGGTGTTATTTCCGTTTAATGTCATTTTGTGCAGGGACTGTTCTAAACATGGGAAACACGTGGCACTTCACAGGCATACTATATAGACACCCCCCAGGCACCATATTTAAAGGAATATTTCACTTTTTTTTTCACTTTAATCGTCATTAAAATCAGTGCTCCCGCCAAAACGGTAGTTTTTAAAACTTTTTTTTGCAGTGACCCATGTCCCCTGAGGCAGGAGGCAGATCGCCAAACCCTTTTTAGCATACTATCTTGCATATTAGCCGTTAAAATTAGCACTTTCCAATTCGAACGTTCGAGTCCCATAGACTTCAATGGGGTTCTAACGTTCGTGCCGAACGCGGGGGTCGTTCGCAAGTTCTGGTGCGAACCGAACCGGGGGGTGTTCGGCTCATCCCTAATAAAAATGAGCAGACTAGTAGTAACATTACCAAATGCCCCTCCAAGAGATATTCAAGACAAATGACAAAATTTGCAGGGTACTGCTTAGGCAAATTTATTTTCCAGATGTTCACTTTAACACTGCAAATCTTCAAAGTTTAAATAAAAGTGGGTTCCGAGCAAATAAAGTAAACCCAAAATATAGCAGCTGTGTATTCATTAATACATTGTTAACTTGCTTGTAATAGAAACAATGTAAGTACATAAATTTGACCTGGTACAGCAGAATGTGGACTGGTAGAGGGAGAAGCAGCACAAGGAGCCATTCTGTCGTGCTGGAGTGCTCTTGTGATAACTGATAGGGAGAGACAGTAAAGTGATAGATAGATGTGCTAATCAGTCAGCTGCTTATGCTTTTTCTATCCAGTTACAGGTTGGGGTGAAAAAGACCTGTGTTAGGCCAGCAATAGATGGATTGCAATTCGGCAGGTTTAGCAGGGACCAGGCCAATTTTGATGCATTTATGGCTGGCCTTTCGATGCATCTATAGGCAGGCTGGTTGTACTGAAGTTCACAATCAATTTCAGTACAACCAGCCTGTTGAATTTTTCAATCACCCTCAGAGGGTATAGCCGCCAACAGTGATCATTGTATTCTCATGACTGGGAAACCTACCGCTATAAGAATACAATAGCACAATGGGAGGGATTCCCGCATCAACACTGACTGTGTTGATGGGGGAATCAAACAATTTTCTTTCCTTCAACCTGTGGTTGAGGAAAAGAAAATTGTATAATGTATGGCTTGCTTTACTCTACTGCCGCAAAGAGAAATCAGGTTTCCTGCCCTACCAGACAGTTGTGCTGTGTGACAAAGCTGTCAGAATTAGATAGATAAAAATACAAATCCCTTTGGCAGATACAATGGCTACTTTATGTGTATCTAATGTTTTTGCCTTGAGTTCACATTTAAACCTTAAATGACATATTACTGGCTATTAATTTAACTACAGTAGGTTCATAAAGACTTATACAAAATCAAGAAAATAATCAAATTTTTGCAGTCTACACTGATCCACTGTGGAATATTTTAACAGCAGCTGTTTGACCGTAACCAGGCCCATTTTTGAGTCATAGTTCAGGTCACGGAAAACCACACATTAGAAATATATAAACACTGTAAAACCACAGTAATTGTACACTTTAGTGTGGAAGAAAGCATCTATCTTGGCAAATACACTAAATAGTTGGCTTTGTATGTTCGCATACATATAGAAAATTTTACAAGTTCGTTAGGAAATATAATTTGGCTTTGCACATATTGGCTTAAGTGTGAAAAAGTTCTGATGTAGTTCTTATTTTGTAATCCAAGATAATACAGCTTAGTATTCAGTTTATTTTTTACCTCTACAGCCAAATATTTTTTTTCGTGAAAATATTTTTTAAACCCCACCCATTTATATGCCAAACCAGAATACCTTGGCATACCTTAACTTATAGAATACAGAGTAAACTTCATAAAACAATTTTAAAGCCCAAC
This sequence comes from Lithobates pipiens, assembly GCF_037356315.1. NCBI lineage: Eukaryota > Metazoa > Chordata > Amphibia > Anura > Ranidae > Lithobates > Lithobates pipiens. The sequence continues at coordinate 74,014,198 of NW_027507718.1, forward strand.
TTCAACAAAAACTGAAGACATGTTTTTCTGTAGTCTGCATCCCCACTGGAGAGATTTCCCCTGCCTCGAAAGGAAGTGAAAGGAATTCTACGCAGTTCTGGCTAAAGTTGGGTATTAAATTGGTTGTAAACTTATACATAAACTTAGTAAAGTGACTTCATGATACATGGAGATGAGCAAATACACCTACACTAGTTGTACCTGTTTATTTCCAACCAGACCCTCCAAAAACACAAATTTTTACACAGCAGTTATGAACTCTAGCAGGCAGGGATAGGGATTCAGTGTCACACACACTGCACAGCTAGAGCACAGAGCTCAGTGAAACCTGAAACCTGGATGGAGAGAATGGACATCCTCCTCCCCGCACACTGTAATAGGGAAATATACACGGTTCAATCTGTCAATCTATACATAAACTTAGTAAAGTGACTTCATGATACATGGAGATGAGCAAATGCACCTACACTAGTTGTACCTGTTTATTTCCAACCAGACCCTCCAAAAACACACATTTTTACACAGCAGTTATGAACTCTAGCAGGCAGGGATAGGGATTCAGTGTCACGCACACTGCACAGCTAGAGCACAGAGCTCAGTGAAACCTGAAACCTGGATGGAGAGAATGGACATCCTCCTCCCCGCACACTGTAATAGGGAAATATACACGGTTCAATCTGTCAGCTGCTGTGTGCTGGAGGGGAGGACGGGCCGTCACCCAGGAGGCTGTGGAATCAGCATAAATTATTATCAGTGACTCAGGCTGGGGGAAGAGAGATCAGAGAGAACTGCCACTCTGTGCTTTGGATTAGAGCTAGTACACACTACAAAGTTATATGTTTTGTTTATTTTTCATGTCAGAGGTTTGCAATTAAAAAATGTAGTCAGATTAGCTACTATACTGAACAAAGTTATTCAAACCATCATACATTCAGATCAGTCTGGCTTTATACCAAACAGATTGAGCAGTTTAAATATCAGACAAGTATATCTGAACTTACTGAAAGTCCCAACCCTTAATATGGGGTTGAGAGCAATACTTTCTATTAATGCTGCCAAAGTATTTGACAACATCGAATGGCCTTATATTTGCCAGTTAATCTGGGCCTTCCAGTATGGTCCATCCTTCATAAACCGGGTAAGACTATTGTATGCAGCCCCTAGAGCACAAGTGTGGCTTAATAATGAATGTTCAGATATTTTTGCCTTGGCAGAAGGGAAAAGACAGGGGTGTCAATTGTTACCCCTGCTTTTTGCCCTCATGATGCAACTCTTGGTCATAGCCATTAGAAATTCATCAGATGTCCAGGGTTTTCACAGGGACACCTGGTAAGAGAAAATAGCATTTTATTCTGATGATGTTCTTTTATATTTGGAGGATACTCAATCTTCACTAGCAGCTGTCATGAATGCAATTACGGACTTTGGCTTATTTTTTGGCCTATCAATTGGGACAAGTCTACCCTCTTGCCAGTAGACCCTCTTATGGAACCTCTATCCCATGTGTACACCATCTGCAGGTGGTTGAAAGTTTTAGTTATCTGGGTGTATGTATCATGGTAGACCTGAGGCAGTATTTACCCCATATTTTAGTCCTTCTACTAGATGGCTTTAAACTCGAGTAGCACATGGTGCCACCTCCCTTTGTCAGTGGTGGGCCTTCCAATTTAATCAAAATTATCTGGATGCCCCAGCTTTATATATATACTACATAGTTCCCCAGTTTGGATCCCTAGAATGTGGTTTAGAAAGATAGATGTCCTTTTTAGAGACTTAGAGTGGAAGAAGGGCAGACTAGGATATGCCATTGTACACTACAGTTATGATATGGGGGATTAGCTCATCCCTGAAGCTACTTCTTGCAGCATTTAATGAACTGTGCCTCAGGCCGCGTACACACGGGCGGACTGTTCGCTCAACTTTGTCCGCTGAACAGTGTTTCAGCGGACAGTCCGCTCGTGTGTGGGGCTTCAGCGGACAGTTTCAGCGGACAGTTTAACGAACAAAGTTTTTCGGAAATTCCGAAAAACTGTCCGCTGAAACTTGGTTTGAGCGGACAGTCCGCCCGTGTGTAGGCCACTTTCGAAATGAGCAAACTGTTCCCGCTCGGAGGAAAGTCTGCTCATTTCGAGCGCGTCTCCAGGTAGGCGGGGCCCGCGAAGGAGACGTCGCGGGCCCCGCCGCCTGGTATGGACTTAAAGGGGAACCCCAACGCCGAAAAAAATCGGCGTGGGGGTCCCCCCAAAGTCCACAACAGACCCTTGTCCGAGCACGCTACCCGGCCGGCCAGGAAAGGGGGGCGAGCGAGCGCGCCCCCCCTCCCGAGCCGTACCAGGCCGTGTGCCCTCAACATGGGGGGTGCCTTGGGGAAGGGGGGGCCGCCCGGCCCCCCCCACCCCAAAGCACCTTGTCCCCATGTTGATGAGGACAAGGGCCTCTTCCCGACAACCCTGGCCGTTGGTTGTCGGGGTCTGCGGGCGGGGGGCTTATCGGAATCCGGGAGCCCCCTTTAATAAGGGGGCCCCCGGATACCGGCCCCCCACCCTATGTGAATGAGTATGGGGTACAATGTACCCCTACCCATTCACCTGTAAAATAAAAGTACCCAAAAAAAAAACACAACACACGAGATAAAATATTTTATTGCACAGCTCCGGGGGTCTTCCGTCTTCGGGGGTCTTCTCGCCGGACTCCTCCGCTATCTTCTTGTAGCTCTTTTGCTAGCGGAGGAGTCCGGCTTTCTTCCTCCCCGCCGCCGGCCTCTTCTCCCGACTTCGGGGGTCTTGTCCCCCTCTTCGGTTCTTCTGCCGGGCCACCGCGCCTTCTTATAGCTCTTTTACAGGCGGTGGCCCGGTCTTCTGTCGCCGCTGCCTTCCGTTCTTCTGCCGGGCCACCGCGCCTTCTTATAGCTCTTTTAGAGGCGGTGGCCCGGTCTTCTGTCGCCACTGTCGCCTTCCGGTCGCCTTCCGTTCTCCTTCTTGTTCTTCTTCTTCTTCTTCTCCAGGAGATGTTGACACGTCGCTCTCTCCGGCCGGAATGCCAGAGCCGCGCTGCGCGGCCACTTATATAGTGACAATGGGGCGGTGTCACATGGTATATGTCACATGGGTTGGTCACATGGGTTGATGTCACATGGGGACTATGACATCGTAAGGAGAAGTGACCAACCCATGTGACATATACCATGTGACACCGCCCCATTGTCACTATATAAGTGGCCGCACAGCGCGGCTCTGGCATTCCGGCCGGAGAGAGCGACGTGTCAACATCTCCTGGAGAAGAAGAAGAAGAAGAACAAGAAGAAGAGCGGACGGCGACCGGAAGGCGACAGCGGCGACAGAAGACCGGGCCACCGCCTCTAAAAGAGCTATAAGAAGGCACGGTGGCCCGGCAGAAGAACGGAAGGCGGCGGCGACAGAAGACCGGGCCACCGCCTGTAAAAGAGCTATAAGAAGGCGCGGTGGCCCGGCAGAAGAACCGAAGAGGGGGACAAGACCCCCAAAGTCGGGAGAAGAGGCCGGCGGCGGGGAGGAAGAAAGCCGGACTCCTCCGCTAGCAAAAGAGCTACAAGAAGATAGCGGAGGAGTCCGGCGAGAAGACCCCCCGAAGACGGAAGACCCCCGGAGCTGTGCAATAAAATATTTTATCTCGTGTGTTGTGTTTTTTTTTTGGGTACTTTTATTTTACAGGTGAATGGGTAGGGGTACATTGTACCCCATACTCATTCACATAGGGTGGGGGGCCGGTGTCCGGGGGCCCCCTTATTAAAGGGGGCTCCCGGATTCCGATAAGCCCCCCGCCCGCAGACCCCGACAACCAACGGCCAGGGTTGTCGGGAAGAGGCCCTTGTCCTCATCAACATGGGGACAAGGTGCTTTGGGGTGGGGGGGCCGCGCGGCCCCCCCTTCCCCAAGGCACCCCCCATGTTGAGGGCACGCGGCCTGGTACGGCTCGGGAGGAGGGGCGCGCTCGCTCGCCCCCCTTTCCTGGCCGGCCGGGTAGCGTGCTCGGACAAGGGTCTGTTGTGGACTTTGGGGGGACCCCCACGCCGAGTTTTTTCGGCGTTGGGGTTCCCCTTTAAGTCCATTCCAGGCGGCGGAGCCCGCGACGTCTCCGTCGCGGGCCCCGCCTACCTGCACACGCGCTCGAAATGAGCGGACTGTTGCCTCGTGTGTGGGCGAGTCCGTTCATTTCAAAAGTTGCGCGGACTTAGTACGACGAACAAAGTTTGCCGTATTTGTCCGCTCAAAAAGTGCCGTGTGTGGGCGTGTTCGTTCATTCAAAAGTTTGAGCGGACTGTTTGACGAACTTAGTTTCGGCAGACAGTCCCCGCGTGTGTACGCGGCCTCACTAGCTGGCATTTATTCTAGTATAGCCATGCTGCTGACATGCACCTCACATACCCCACTGCTTGAGGCCCTGGAAGCAGGCTTCCTTAAATCAACTCCACAGTACCCTATGCTATTCTTATTACTGAAATGATGGAATACAATCCTATCTTTACTACACTATAATGGATTTACAGTATTCTCCCCTCTTTGGGATAATGAACATGTAAGGCCGCGTACACACGCGGGGACTGTTCCCTGAAACTGTCCGCTGAAACCAAGTTTCAGCGGACAGTCCGCTCGTGTGTGGGCTTTCAGCGGACAATTTCAGCGAACAGTCCGCTGAACAAGGTTTTTCGGAAATTCCGAAAAACTGTCCGCTGAAACCTTGTTTCAGCGGACAGTCCCCGCGTGTGTAGGCTTGTTCGTCAAACAAAGTTGCGCGCATGCTCAGAAAGGATTTTCACGCCGAAAGTTATAATGCAGTGTATAGGACGTCGTATTTTTCGTCCCGTCGTACGTGCCGTTCACGTCATCGCGCACGGTTTCAGCAAACTGTTCGTACGTCGTGTGTGGCCATGTCCGTCCATGCTAATTTTGAGCGGACTGTTTTCCGAAACTGTTTGACGGACAAAGTTGGGCGAACAGTCCCCGCGTGTGTACGCGGCCTAACACCCCCCAGCGTTGCTGAAGTGCTAGCAATAGGATTTTTGTTATGTTAGTGTTCAGGCTTAGTTGGCAGCCAAGCCTGTGTGTTTTTCTGGGCCGGGTAAGTGACCCAGTTAGGCTGGATGACTCATCAGCAACTTCTCTGGTGACTCGCCCACAAAGGGCATTTACAAGGATCTGACTGAGTTAGTGTTGGATCAAAACCAGTGCTAGCTGATCCTGGAAATAGTAGTTCTCTAAGCAAGTGTGTGTTGGAGGTAGAAGAAAGGAGTGTGTATATACCGGATGTATATAGGTTGAGTCCCTGAAGAGTTCTGTTGATCAATTGGGAATCCCATATTAACCCTTCCCCATTCAAGTTCAAATCCCCTAAATAAATAAAAATTGAAAACAAAGCTGCAAGGACTGCGTATTTTAAATGAAAAGAAAATTCATGCACCTGGCTGTGCAGGGTGGGAGATAACCAACATTCACCAGTGGCTCCTACGGGGGTAGCACTGCAAACATTTACAGGAACTTAAAAGGTTTGGTACTTTCAGCAATTGGAAGAGATGTGAGATTACACAGCTCTTCCAATTATACACCTCCGTGACGGTGAAGTCCTTCCAAGAAATGAAGGATAAATACTCACTCCCCGAATCAATGCTTCTATAATTATTTGCAAATGTCCCGACTGCCGGCCGACAAATGACGGCCAGACGGTGCACCTAATGTGGCGGGTGGGCGTCATATGATGTCCTCCCGTTTAAACAGGGAATTGTGCGCGCGCATCCCTATTTCTTTTGTGGCGGCGTGTCACGGAGACACCGCTCGCCACCGAAGGGGGTGAACAGCCATTGGGTATGGCTGTTTACCAGGTGATCGGCCATGATGAATTCACGGCCGATCACAGATGGTCACACCCCCACTGTGCATGGAGCGTGATTGCGAGCACGCTGCGCATGCACGTCGGTGGCAGCGTGTTCCCGGGAACACTGCTCCTCACCGACGCTGGTAAACAGCCATTGGCTGGCTGTTTACCCACGTGATCGGCTGTGATCATTTCACAGCCGATCACTAAAATGTCCCTAAAATGTAAATAAACCGCGGTAACTAGATGTTACCGGGTTTTCCTCCTCACACACACGCCCATCAGAGTACCCGAGTACCTGTTACAGTCCATCAGAGTACCCGAGTACCTGTCACAGTCCATCAGAGTACCCGAGTACCTGTTACAGCGCATCAGAGTACCAGAGTAACTGTCACAGACCATCTGAGTACCCGAGTACCTGTCACAGACCATCTGAGTACCCAAGTACCTGTCTCAGTCCATCAGAGTACCCGAGTACCTGTCACAGTCCATCCGAGTACTCGAGTATCTGTCACAGCCCATCAAAGTACCCGAGTACCTGTCACGGCCCATCAGAGTACCCGAGTACCTGTCACGGCCCATCAGAGTACCAAAGTATCTGTCATAGCCCATCCAAGTACCCGAGTACCTGTCACAGCCCATCAGAGTACCTGAGCACCTGTCACAGCCCATCAGAGTAAACAAGTACCTGTCACAGCCCATCAGAGTACCCGAGTACCTGTCCCAGTCCATCTTAGTACCCGAGTACCTGTCACAGTTCATCTGAGTACCTGAGTACCTGTCCCAGTCCATCTCAGTACCCGAGTACCTGACACAGTTCATCTGAGTACCTGTCACAGTTCATCTGAGCACCTGAATACCTGTCAGAGTTCATCTGAGTACCTGAGTACCTGTCACAGTTCAACTGAGTACCCGAGTACCTGTCTCAGTCCATATGAGTACCTGAGTACCTATCACTGCCCCTTCAGAATACCCAAATACCAGTCACCAAGCCATAAGAGAAACTGTCCCCAGGCCATCAGAGTAACCGTGTACCTGTCAACAGGCCATCAGAGTACCCGAGTACCTGTCACCAGGCCATCAGAGTACTCAAGTACCTGTCACCAGCCCATCAGAATGCCAGAGTACCTATCTGCAGCCCATAGGTGGCTGTGAAATGAGATGTGTCATTTTTGCTCGTAGAACGTCTGAAGGTACTACTTCAATGTTGGTGCTCTGTATGTGGCCAGGCTGTGTAAAAGTCTCACACATGTGGGAAGAGAAGTAGAATGTATTTTGGGGTGTAATTTGTTGTATGCATATGCTGTGTGTGAGAAATAACCTGATAATATGACAATTTTGTAAAAAAAAAAATTATAATAAAAAAAATTCATTCATTTTGCAAAGAATTGTGGGAAAAAATGACAACTTTAAAAAACTCACCATGCTACTTAATACCTTGGAATGTCTACTTTCTAAAAAGGGGTCATTTGGGGGGTATTTGTACTTTCCTGACTTGTTAGTGTCTCAAGAAATGAGATACACCTAATGTACTGAAGGCCTGATCAGATGTGATCAATTTTCAGTGATTGGCACCATAGTTTGTAGACTCTATAACTTTCACAAAGACCAAATAATATACACTAATGTGGGTTATTTTTATCAAAGATATGTAGCAGTATAAATTTTAGCCAAAATGTATGAAGAAAAATTACTAATTAGCAAAAATGTATGACAGAAACAAAGAAAAAGGCATTTTTTTTCACAAAATTTACATTTTATTTTATTTATAGCAAAAAAATAAAACACCCACTAGTGATTAAATACCACTAAAAGAAAGCTCTATTTGTGTGGAAAAAAGGACACAAGTTTCATATGGGTACAGTGTTGCATGACTGAGTAATTGTCATTCAAACTGTGAGAGTGCTGAAAGCTGAAAATAGGTTTGGTCAGGAAGAGGGTGTAAGTGCACTATATTGAAATGGTTAAAGAGACCCCCACCTTGAATGAAGTAAAGCATAACCACGCTACTCTGTAATGGGTGCCACTTCTACTAATGGCTAATCTCGTATTTTTACTCCAAAATACACCTAGCTGCACTGGATGGTTACTGCTGACCCTTCCCTGTAGAGGGCATTGGGAAATGATGTAGGTACTTTAACGGGGGAGCAATCAAAAATATGTTTTAGAATTAGTTCTTCTAGCCTCCTTGTGGTTGATTTACTAAAACTGGATGCTGCAAAATCTGATGCAGCTCTGCATAGAAACAAATCAGTTTTTTTTGTCAAAGCTTAATTGCACAAGCTAAAGTTAGAAGCTGATCATGCACAGCTGCACCAGATTTTGCACTCTCCTGTTTTAGTAAATCAAAACCTTTGTCCCCATCACAAAAATTATTACAGTTATTTCTGTTGCATAAATCATATCATACTCCTCAAAAACTGTTTAAATTTCAAAGTCACCCTGTTGATTCATGTACAAGGTGTGGGGGCTCTCCTGGCACCATCATTCATATGTTATGGAGGTGTTCCCAAACTGCATAGATATTAGTTGGCTATCTTCCATACATGAACCGCTGTCTTTGAATTATCTTTTTCATTGGACCCTGTACTTTGTTTGTTAGGCTTTATCAATGGAGAAGTTATACCATGCATTATACAAACACCAGTGCTTTGATGTCTTTTCTAGGCTCGTAAACGTATTGCTTATATGTGGTTAGCACCCTTACTACCTACCAACTCAAACTGTCTGAAGGCCAAGTGGGGATGTCCTAGGAAATTTGATAAATTATGGGAGCTCCAGTTGTACACTCTAACAATAGCAATTAGATATCTTATGTTGGATAGGATACTAGCATAATATATGGAGTTTGAATATTTTTCCTCACCCAAGAGCTGTATGTGATATCACACTCCTCAGAGCTCTATTCCTCTATGTCCCCTTGAAAAAGGACAATGGTGCCTAATAGGGAATATTTGCAGGGGAGATTTTGTAATTTCTCTCTTTTGAGGTATACTATTAAATGAAACGACTTTAGTGAACTGGTTGCATTTCAAATTGATTATCAAATGTCAATACTATACAACAAAATTGCATTTTTTTTTCCTTTTTGTAACACATGATGCAATGTACTGCAGTACACCAGCATTTATTTTATATTTTGTATATTTGTTGACTGTTTTGTCCTTGACATGGGATTTCTACTGTTTGAGGAACCTGGGGAGGGTGGTTTGACTACACTGAATTTCATAAAGGGTATTTGTTCCTATATAACAGTAGTATTTATTTATATGGTATCATCAATACAGACTATTGGAGATTGGAAACCTGCAAAGAAATATAACTTGTTCTATTAAAACTTTCATATTTGTAGTTTCATCTCTGGTGTAGTAGGCTTCCATAAACACAAATGAAGATTCACATTGGGGTGATTTTCTTAAAGAAATATATTTTTCTCTTAGACAGCACCTTCACATTGCGGTACCATGTGGTGAAATGCATATTTTGCTGTGCCTTACCACAATGTGCATTAACACATAGCAGTTTGTGCAATGCACCAAAACTCACATGCAGGGCCTTGTGGTGTGTTATGTATTTATCTACCATTAAGTTTGCAGTAATCCATTGTAACTGACTGCATAGGTGTGAAAGGAGCTTTAGTATAAAAACCTTATTGTTATTTCCCTGCCTTAAGTACGTTACTATCCTACAAGGCATACTTTAAAGTGAAATGAAAATAACATTCATAACTTAACAAAATAGTTGTGTTTCATAAAAGCTTTCACTAAAAAGAAATTAGAATCTATAAATCCAAATATATATTTGATTTGGGAAATGCTGTATTTTTCCACCTGCGTGGCTCTTTCTTTAATGTTCCATGTGCTTGTATGGAGTAAGAGACTTTTTAATAATTGTACTTAGTTGCTGTAATTAATACACTACTCAAAGCACCATGGGCTAATTATAGAAAATTTTACATCATCCACTGAGCCAAACCTCTTTTATATCAGTGTTTTTACTTCCATTTCTTACTTGTTAAAACTTTTTTAGTATTTATTACATTTTGTTCATTTTTCCAGAAAAGGGATTTCAAACACCTTTTGGAAAACTCAGGGCACTGGTGTTCTACAAAGTAAAACAAATACTCGTCCTGTTATACTGTAAATGTTCACTAGCAAACCAAGCTTTCTGCATTTCCTAGGTCACCAAGAATAGTACACATAGTAAAAGAATTTTAAGAAAAGTGAATGTGAATGTCGTATTTCAGCCTACTTGGCCATATGCCAAACTAAAGCGTGAAGCTGAAGCAATATGGCACAATTGGTTTGCCAGTAAACTGTGGTTTTAACAGATTTATAAATGGAAAATTATTACAGGGGATTTACTTTTCAACAAATCTATGTGAAAGTATGTTCTTTAATGCTTTGGATCATATTCACAGAATGATTCCCAGAATTCACCTTTAAATACTGCAGATTTAGGAAATACCTGATTAATGTGCATTTGTGCTTGATTGTTACATGCTCTATAATGTATTTGAGTATGTGCTTTTAATAGTGTCTTCAGTAGTAATACTCAATTAACTTCTGAAAGGTTAGCCTTCAAACAACAAATCAAGTGACTTATAGGGAATCTGTCACTGGTAAAGTAGGGTCTGTACAATACATGGAGCAAATTGCTAATTAGTTAAAGTAGCATGTTTCAGCCAAGTCTGTCAGTGACTAGATTAATATTTTAGGGTAATTCAATCTGGTCAAGTCCATGCTGAAATTTTTTTCGCACAGTCCAATCACAGAGCACTGTGAAGAATGTTGAAATTATGTAGTTTCTTTGCAGAAATGTTGGAAACCTAAATTAAAAGTGCTAAAATCAGCACATTTTCCACCATTGATTACTTGGCAATGGCAGAAGTTATTTAAAGAGTAAACATGAATCCTGCATCGACTTAGTTCAGTTTACAACACAATGGGGGTTATTTACGAAAGGCAAATCCACGTTGTACTGAAAGTGCACTTGGAAGTGCAGTTGCTCTAAATCTAAGGGGTAGAAATGAGTGGAAGCTCTGCTGATTTTATTATCCAAGCATGTGCAAGCTAAAATGCTGTTTTTTTATTTTCCTTGCATGTCCCCCTCTACATACTTTCAAGTGCACTTGCAGTGCAATGTGGATTTTTCTTTAGTAGATAACCCCCAATGATCTTACCTCCCTTGTGATAAATTATGTAAAGTTAACCAATGCTTTGTCCATACATGGCAAATCAACATTTGATTCTCAGAAGCATAGAATTGCCTTTGTTTTGCTCAGCTGAGCTTCAAGGAGCAAGGGAAAACAGCACTTGTAAGACAAATTTCCACTCAGAACTGTGGCGGGTCAATTAGCATGCATTAGCACTGTCTTACGGGGTGCATCACATGCTCTTCCATGCCCACAGATACTGAATATTTAAATCACTGCTATCTGATGAATGGATTCACTAGCAAGCAAAGGAAAAGTGAGTATATGCTACTAGAAGACTGGACTTTAGCATTAACCTATTGATTTGTCCTGTGTGTAGGCAAAACATAGGTTTGCTTTAGTGAGATTTATTGACAATCAACAAATACTTTCTTGTCTTTGCTTTCTGCATGTATTAATTGATAAGTTCACCTTTGCAAAAAAATAAATAAATAAATGCAGATGTTTTTGCTGGTAAAAAAAAATGTGCATTTATTTATTTATATTATTAGATCAGCAGATCACAGGTGCAATCTCAAGCAGGGCCAGCTCTAGCAATAGGCTGGTCAGGCAATAGGCTGGTCAGGCGCCAGGGTAGGGGAGGCGGCAAAATCTGGATCCCCAGCCACTCGCAGGACCAGCATTTTTAAAATACCTGCCTTATGGTGTCAGGCTAGGGGGCGGTTGTGCCTGTGAAGACATCCCGGACCACTTTATCCCCAGCCTGCAGTGCAGCCCTAGCAGCGGTAGTGAGAAGAGGAGTAGAGAGAGCCGGGACAAAGAGCAGCCGGCCGGAAGTGCTGCATGGTCAATGGAACTGACTGGGGCAGATGAGATGGAAGCCCTGCATGTAACTCTGGGCTTGCGGCAATATCCAGTCCCCCCACCTCCTGGATGGTCGGGGATCTGTTGTACGAGGACAGGCAGCAGCGCTGCTCTCCTGGAGGTGAAGCCACCACAACCACTGGTTCAGGTATAGTGTAAGCACAGGTGACACAATCAGTGCTGTACCCAGTAACATGAAATAAAAAAATATAAAAAATACCCTGCTGTCAAGTTTATAGTGCAATGCACTGTGTAAAGAGGGGGACAGATGTGCAGGGGGGGATCAGAGAGGAACTGAAATATGTGTGTGTGTGGGGGGGCAGATGTGTAGGGGGTACAGAGAGGAACTGATATGTGTGGGTGGGGGGAACAGATTAGTAGGAGGGACAGAGAGGAACTGATATGTGTGTGTGTGGGGGGGGGGGACAGATGTGTATGGGGGGACAGAGAGGAACTGATATGTGTGTGTGGGGGGGACAGATGTGCATGGGGGGGACAGAGAGGAACTGATATGTTTGTCTAGGGGGGGCAGATATGTAGGGGGGTACAGAGAGGAACTGATATGTGCATGTGTGTGTGTGGGGGGGGGGGGCAGATGTGCAGGGGGTACAGAAAGGAACTGATATGTGCGCACGGGGGGGGGGGTTGAGGGAACAGAGGGGAACAGATGTGTGGGTGGGATATAGTGTGGATTAGAGGTGCAGGGAGTGCAGAGGGGAACAGGCATTCAGGGTGGTCTGAGGTGTGAAGGTGCAAGAATTGGGGTGATCTGAGACCTGCAAATACAGGAATTGGGGTGATTTGAGGTGTAGAGGTTCAAGTCCACCTTTGTAAAAAAATAATAAACACAGATCTTTTTGCAGGTAAAAACATTTGCATGTATTATTATTTTTACTAGGAGCCTGTAAAGCATTGTCAGTGTATCTGTCTGCTCATAGAGACACGCAGTTACACAGTTAGCCTGTCTATATACTGCGCTAGACTGTCTGTATACTGCCCTAGCCTGTCCATATACCTGTGGACCACGGCTGGCGTGAGGAAGCAAGCCGGTGCCACCACTATTTGTCTTTTTTTCTAGGATGTCAAAAATCCTTGCTGCAGCCCTGATCTCAAGCTCCTGCACACTGTAAGTTAGCTTTCTGCCTGTACCTCATATGGGCAGGCAGTTATTGAATGACAGGAAGTGTCAATGATCTACCTAGAGCGCTTATTAGAGCCCTGGTAGTTCATTGAAAACTACAAGCTGTCAGCCGCAATGACTGATGTTAGTTGTAGTTTTCCCATTCACGGAACTCTGTGAATAAATGTTGTGGCCAGGTGGGTAAAATTGTGATAACAGGTGCAGGTTAAAGCTACACTATCCACTGTCACAATGGGGGTGCGGGGCTGCTGCATCACTAACTTGTTACATGTTACCCCATGAATACGGGTGTAACATGTAGCATGTTAGGAAAGGTGAACTTATCTTTTAAGCACTCCGCAAGGTTACCCCCCTTCATGACCAGGTCATTTTTTTTAATATGGCACTGTGTTACTTTAACTGACAATTGCGCAGCCATGCAACACTGTACCTAAAAAAAAATGTATGTCCTTTTTTGCCCTTTCTGTTAGAGGTATTTGATCACCTCTGCGGTTTTTATTTTTTGCACTATAATCAAAAAAACAACGTCAATTTTGAGAAAAAAAACATATTTTTTACTTTCTGCTATAAAACTTATCAAATAAAAAATTTGTAAAAAATCTAAATTCTTCATCAATTGACAGTTTTTGGGGACCAGTGACACTAATGCAGTGATCAGTGCTAAAAAAAATTATGCACGGTCACTGTACTAATGACACTGACAGGGAAGGAGTAACATCACTAACATCAGGGGCGATCAAAAGGTTAAATTTGTGCCTGACCAGGGCTTTACTACTGTGGTGGAGGTGCTTGTACTAGGAGAAGGCATGGATCTATACCCCTGCTTAGCAGAAGCACAGGATCCATGTCTTCTTTAGTGACAGAATGGCAATCTGCCTTGTTTACATAGACTGTTTAAATTCAATACACCATTTGTTTAAATATGAGCTCTGGTATGCATAACCTCAACTTATAACACATGATGCCCTTGTACAATGGCAGGTAGCAATTTTTGCATAGTAATTTTCAACTTAATAGTCTTGCCCAAAGAACCCCAATGCAAAAGTCCAAGTCTTCCTTAGAGGGATGAGGACATCTACATTTTAAGACATATAATTTTAGAGCATTTACATAAGAATGATATACTGTATCATACTATAAATTGTTCATCGACCATGGAGAATCATACCTTGAAATAAAGAGGTTAAAAATCAAGGTTGTTTCCAGGCTGTCAACCGACTGAGAGTTGCAGAGGAACCCACTCAAACCTACCAGAAGCCACACACGTAGGACGGGAGGGGCATAAAGCACAGCCTGGAAACAACCTTTTTTTCTAAACTTTGCTGTGGTCAATTAAACCTCTTTATTTCAAGGTATGATTCCCCATGGTTGCTGAACAAATTATAGTATGATTTACTGTTCTTTTGTGAATGCTCATACATGATGTGTCTTAAAATTTAGATGTCCTCATCCCCCTGAGGAAGATTTGGACTTTTGCAATCAAAACGCGTTGAAGTCCTTTGGGCAGGAATATTAAGTTGAAGATTTTAATGCAAAAATTGCTACCTGTCATTGTACAAGGACATAATTTGTTATAAGTTGAGGTTATGCATACCAGAACTCATATTTTAAACAATTTGTGTACCAAATGTTAAAACAATTTTATATCAATAAAAGTCTTTTTCTACATATTATTTGAAGTATCTGATTTTTTGTTGCCAAAAAGCCTTTGGGAGCACCCTTTGTCTTGTTATAAGTAAAGAGGCTATTTCTTTTTTCTTGCAATTGACCTTTATAGCAGGACAGTTAACAACTCTAAACACCACAGTAAACCTATATTTAAACAGACACAGTTTATAATTAAATCTGTGTTCTTGATATTTGTTTATTACAGCCATGCAGATTAATTAGTAGTCATCCTTTTACATGTCATGCACAACTAAGCAGATACATATTCTTGAATATTTAACAGAATGTTCACACCCTGATTAAATCCTTATGGTCATGTATACCCCAATTGTTGTAATTATCATAGTATTTCTTGCATAGTAGAGGATTCATTTATAGAACTGAACTAGGACATTTGGCTTACATTTACATGAATTAAACTGTGCAAATTAACTTTTACTAAGGACAGAGATTTTTAATTTTTGTATGAGAGGATTTCCACTCACTCACGCAATTGAAAATGACACATTTCATTGGAATGTATTTAAAATTCTAAATTCACAACATAAACACTCTTCTTCTGTGATGCCCTTGGCTGTCTCTTTCATCTGCCTTCTGTTTATTTTAGAATTTAGTCCAGAGACAAGAAGAGACACCATTTTTTGTAATACACAGGAAACTTCCATCACTGGGGTTGATTAACTAAGTGAACAATGCATTTTTACTTAGCAGAGTGAAGCTGTGCCCATTTTAAATAGTCATTTGTGAGCAGGGGAATTAAAACGAGGCCTGTACCTTGACTGAATGATTATAGTGAACATTTGCTGTGAGAACCACAGTACCATGTGATCAGGTGCAGTGCATTTTTGAAAAGTAGTGCATGCTGGTGCAATCCAGTGTGATTTCAGCCCATATAAATGTATGGGCTGAACATTGCTCGGCACTGAGCCCCATGGGAATCGCACAGTAACGCAGACAGCATTCCTGCAAGATTCAGGTGTGAACCGGCTCTTGGAAATGTTTTCAAACACTTCAGAGAGATTTCCTCTCTGAAATTTCCTTGGCACCTTTCAGGGGGAGTGGATACCTGTCAAATCCAGGTATTTTCTCCCACTTTGCTCCCAGGCGGAACGCTTTAACCTCAGTCAGATATTTGCTTTTTTACTATTAATAAGTAATCTACTGCTTTCCTATGGAAAAGCTAACATCTACTGTGTTTCCCCGAAAATTAATATAATATCATAAATTGCAAGGGGTGCTGCTGCAATAGAATTGTGCAAACCGTATATATCGCTGCTCGGCACTTCCATGGCCTGCCCCGAGCTGTCTTCTCCGTTCTGAACACTGCAGGGAGGGGGACGTGATGCTCTGCCAACAGCCAGGAGATCATAGAGACACACACACACAGCACACTGCACACCAACATTACAGAGATGATTATAGGAGTACACAAGCACTTCAAACTAGGACTTGTTTTTGGGGTAGGGCTTATATTGTAGCCCTCCTGGAAAATAGCGCTAGGTCTTATTTTCTGGGAAACACAGTATAGCCATTACTGACTAATACTATATACATTTTATGAGACTTTTTCACATTTGAGCACATATATATATATATATATATATATATATATATATATATATATATATATATTTATATAAATCTTCTGTTCAGTATATTTAGAATCTGATGGCAATGCCTGAGTGAAGGCTTGGAATGAGGCAGGTAAGGCAATGAATCAACACTATTACAGAATAGTACACTTCAACTTATGTTGCCAGGAAAAACAAGAAAAATAAACAGGTTATTTTCATGACTGGGCTAGTACATTAGGTTTGATTATTACTGCGTAATTTACTATGGTGTACCTATGCTCAGAAATTAAATAAAAGGTCATTTTTTTTATTTTTACTGAAGTTGTTTAGTTGTTTAAATATACCAAATGAACAGTTCCCCTAGATGTCTTCAATATGCATTCTTGCACATGCTATTCTAAGTGCTCCTTAGTTATTCTCTTGGTGCCCTTTGCTCTGTTACGTTGTCATACCTTAAATAGGTGTGAAAAGTTTTTTTAGCATCCATTTGTCCTAGTGACACTAAAGTTTTGTTTTTTAGTTAAAAATAACAAACATGTTATACTTACCTGCTCTTTTGCAGTGGATTTGCACATAGGAGCCCAGATCCTCCTCTTCTCAGGTCCCTCTTTGGTGCTCCTGGCCCCTCCCTCCTGTTGAGTGCCCCCACAGCAAGCAGCTTGCTATGGGGGCACCCGAGCCGAGTCACAACTCCCTGTGTCCATTCAGACACGGTACTGCAGCCTGACTTTGCCCCACCCCCTTTCGCTCCTCATTAGCTGTCTAACTTTGATAGACAGCAGCGGGAGCCAATGGCGACACGCTGCTGTCTCAGCCAATGAGGAGGGGAGTCCCAGGCAGCCGAGACACTCCTACAATATCACTGGATCTAGATGGACCTCAGGTAAATATTAGGGGGGCTGAGGGGGTCTGCTACAGACAGAGCTTTCTTTTGGTGATATTTAATCACCACTGCCTTTTTATTTCTTGCTATATAAACAAAAAAAAGACCAAATATTTTGAAAAAGAAAACACATTTCTTTTAGTTTCTGTTATAAATTTTGCAAATAAATAATTATCCTTTTTTATAAATGTAGGCCAAAATGTATTATGCTACAGTAGGTGCTGCCGATACTGTGTTTCCAGCGCGATCCCGTCGCACTGGTTCTTGGCAATAGGCTTCTCTAACCTGGTTCTCATGCTGGCTACAATAGGAAAATGTCACATTTTCCTATAGCAGCGAGCACGAAAAATAAGCAACAATGTCACCTCTCTAATAAGACTTGCATGCCTTCAGGGGCATACCAGGCTCTTAGGTCTGGTAGGGATTTTAAGGGGAACCCCCTACGCCAAAAAAACGCTGTGGGAGTCCCTCCAAAATCCATACCAGACCCTTATCCGAGCAGGCAGCCCAGCCGGTCAGGAAAGGGGGTGGGGACGGGTGAGCGGCCCCGCACTCCTGAGCCATGGCAGGCACGTGCCTTCAACATGGGGGGTGGGTGCTTAGGGGAAGGGGCGCCCTGGAAGAAGATAGCGGAGGAGCCCAGAAGAAGATTCCGGAGAGCGGGAGAAGACTCCAGAGAGCGGGAGAAGATGCCGGAGAGCAGGAGAAGAGGACAGAGAGCGCAAAGGAGTCGGAAGAAGACCCCTGGTCGGCGGCGACGACGAAGGAGAAAGCCGGTGTTGTAAAATTTCCTGCGACCTATGAAAGCTGCTCACCCCGTCACTTCCGGTGCGGCTCCATCACTGAAACAGCTGACGGCGGGCCTGTACCGCGCATGCGCCAATCCCCTGACATTAACAGCGCATGCGCAGTATATTTATTTTCACGGTGGAGACAAATTCTAGCCTCAAGTGGGTGGAGACTTGCGGGTGGGCGGGCGGAGCTGAACAGATGGTTAGAACGTCAGCAGCAGCCCTGCCCACCCCACGATTTTCTTCACTGGTCAAGAAAAATTATGGCTTCAAGCTGTATTAGCGCATGCGCGCGATATTTGTTCAGCGGTCGACCAAAATTATGGACTCAAGCGGGCGGAGACTTGCTGGGAGGGAGAGATAGAGCGGAGCTTAGAGAGGGGGCGCCCAGAAATCGCCACCTCACTGCGCCCAAAAAATGCCGCCTCACTGCGACCAGAAATCGATGCCTCACTGCGACCAGAAATCGCCGCCTCACTGCGCCCAGAAATCGCTACCTCACTGCGCCAAGCAAACGCCACCTCACTGCGCCCAGAAATCGCCATCTCACTGCGCCCAAAAAATGCCGCCTCACTGCGACCAGAAATCGCTGCTTCACTGCGACCAGAAATCGCCGCCTCACTGCGCCCAGCAAACACCACCTCACTGTGCCCAGAAATCCCCGCCTCACTGTGCCCAGCAAACGCCACCTCCCTGCGCCCAGCAAACGCCTCACTGTGCCCAAAAAATTCCGCCTCACTGTGCCCAGCAAATGCTTCACTGTGCCCAAAAAATGCCCCTCACTGTGCCCAGCAAACACCACCTCACTGTGCCCAACAAACGCCACCTCACCATGCCCAGAAGACGCCTCACTGTGCCCAGCAAACGCCTCACTGCGCCCAAAAAATACCGCCTCACTGTGCCCAGCAAACGCCTCACTGTGCCCAGCAAACACCGCCTCACCATGCCCAGCAAACGCTGGCTCACTGTGCCCATCAAACGCAACCACTGTGCCCATAAATTGCCGCCACTGTGCTATCAAACACAGCCACTGTACCCATCAATTGCTGCCAGATTGTCAAGCCGTAGCTGTGCTCCCTGGGGATATGCTGATCACCCATCTGTGCTGCTGGAGGGAGCCCAGACGGGCATAAATGAGGGACCTGCATGTCATGGTAAGTGAGACCATCCCATATCCCACTCCATCTTTCCAGAGAACTGGGGATCAGGACCCCACCTCCCCTAAGAACAGGAACCTGATCACCCTGTGTGTGCCAACCTCACTGCCCTGCCGGCCATGTGTCCTGTGTGAGGGCCCTCCTGTGACAGCTCTTATAAGGACTTCACCCCACTGTATGATCCCCCTACATGACTGATCCCTCTGTGTCCAAAACTTACACGGGGAACCCCTCTGTTTGCTCCCCCTACATGTCTGCATACTCTGACCACCACCTGTACCATTTCCACATCCACTGACTGCCTCCTGTATCCTGTGCACATGTTCCGACCACCTCTTGTACCATGTCTGTAGCCTCTAGCCACCTCCTGTGTCCTGTCTGCAATCTCTGACTATCTCTTGTCTTTTAACGTGTCTGCAGTCTCTTAGGGGGAGTCTGGAGAGGAATCAAAAGTGAGAGCACCGCCAGGATTGGGATTACGGGAGGAGTCAGATGTGTATGGACTGTGGAGAAGAGACTATAGAATAAAAACCAGAACCACCAACCTGGAGCCGTCTAACTGAGCCCTGCACGCTGCACCGGAGAGGAGGTCAGTGACAAGAGGGCATTGATATAAAGGTTTCCCATCATCTCAGTAACACCCCCCTAGTGTATTCACTCTGCGGAAGGTGGTCTCTGGTCACCAGAGTTTCCCCCCCCCCCCACATAACATTTCCCGGCATTCCCCTTTACGTCAGAGTCCGCAGGATTCTTCCCCAAGGCAAAGGAAAATGCTACAGAGCAGGATCTAAGGAGGAACTCTGATGTAAGGGGTGCTCTGGTCACCAGAGACCACCTTATATCAGAGTCCACTGCATTCCCATTTACATCAGAGTTCCCACTTACATCAGGGTCTGCAGCATTGCCCTTTGCATCGGGGTTCGCAGAGTCCCCCCTGTTAGATTAGAAGGTATGGAGGCCCAGAGACATGTCCAGAGTACACAGAGGATACATGGGATAGATTAGAAGGGATGGAGACCTACAGACATGTCCAGAGTACACAGAGGATACATGGGTTAGATTAGAATGGATGGAGACCTACAGACATGTCCAGAGTACACAGAGGATACATGGGTTAGATTAGAAGGGATGGAGACCCAGAGACATGTCCAGAGAACACAGAGGATACATGGGATAGATTAGAAGGGATGAAGGCCCAGAGACATGTCCAGAGTACACAGAAGATACATGGGTTAGATTAGAAGGGATGGAGGCCCAAAGAAAACAGAGGAGGCCTCCATTCCTTCTAATCTATTCCATGGACCTCTGTGTACTCTGGACATGTCTCTGGGCCTCCATCCCTTCTAATCTATCCCATGTATCCTCTGTGTACTCTGGACATGTCCCTGGGCCTTCATCCCTTCTAATCTATCCCATGTATCCTCAGTGTACTCTGGACATGTCCCTGGGTCTCCATCCCTTCTAATCTATCCCATGTATCCTCTGTGTACTCTGGTCATGTCCCTGGGCCTCCATTCCTTCTAATCTATCCCATGTATCCTCTGTGTTCTCTGGACATGTCTCTGGGCCCTCATCCCTTCTAATCTATCCCATGTATCCTCTGTGTACTCTGGACATGTCTCTGGGCCTCCATCCCTTCTAATCTATCCCATGTATCCTCTGTGTACTCTGGACATGTCTCTAGGCCTCCATCCCTTCTAATCTATCCCATGCATCCTCTGTGTACTCTGGACATGTCCCTGGGCCTCCATCCCTTCTAATCTATCCCATGTATCCTCTGTGTACTCTGGACATGTCTGTAGGTCTCCATCCCTTCTAATCTATCCCATGTATCCTCTGTGTACTCTGGACATGTCTCTGGGCCTTCATCCCTTCTAATCTATCCCATGTATCCTCTGTGTACTCTGGACATGTCTATAGGTCTCATCCCTTCTAATCTATCCCATGTATCCTCTGTGTACTCTGGACATGTCTCTGGGCCTCCATCCCTTCTAATCTAACAGGGGGAACTCTGCGAACCCTGATGCAAAGGGCAATGCTGCAGACCCTGATGTAAGTGGGAACTCTGATGTAAATGGGAATGCAGTGGACTCTGATATAAGGTGGTCTCTGGTGTCCAGAGCACCCCTTAAATCAGAGTTCCTCCTTAGATCATGCTCTGCAGCATTTTCCTTTGCCTTGGGGAAGAATCCTGCGGACTCTGATGTAAAGGGGAATTCCGGGAAATGTTATGTGGGGGGAGGGGGGGGGAACTCTGGTGACCAGAGACCACCTTCCGCAGAGTGAATACACTAGGGGGGGTGTTACTGAGATGATGGGAAACCTTTATATCAATGCCCTCTTGTCACTGACAACCAACGGCCAGGGTTGTCGGGAAGAGGCCCTTGTCCTCATCAACATGGGGGCAAGGTGCTTTGGGGTGGGGGAGATGTAGGGCGCCCCCCTTCCCCAAAGCATCCACCCCCATGTTGAGGGCACGCGGCCTGGTACGGCTCAGGAGGGGGGATGCTCGCCCATCCCCACCCCCTTTCCTGACCGGCTGGGCTGTGTGCTCGAATAGGGGTCTGGTATGGATTTTGGGGGGCCCCCACGCTGTTTTTTGGTGTAGGGGGTTCCCCTTAAAATCCTTACCAGACCTAAGGGCATGGTATGCCTCTGGAGGGGGGACCCATGCCGTTTTTTTATTTCAAATTTGGCATGGAGTTCTCCCTTAAGATTCATACCAAATACAGTGCCTGGCATTGGCGGGAATCCAATTCGGATCCCCGCACCAGTGTGAGACTGGCCTCAATGTCAGCGATGCATGCCGCTTATCGGGAAAGGAAAATAAACATTTTTCCTTTCCCGATGCAAGCCGACTCGGCACTGGCTCCTGCTACTGGGCTCGCAGGGTGTCAATCTCGCCGATAAAAGTGGCGAGATTGACACAATATCGCGGGCACCTACTGTACATTCATTTGGTAAAAATAACCCATATCAGTGTATGTTATTTAGTTTATGTGAATGTTATAGAGTCTGAAAAGTATGGTATATATATATATATATATATATATATATATATATATATATATATATATATATATATATATATATATATATACATATATATATATATATATATTTGCAAATTGATTAGTCATGATGTACTGACTCATTTCTCATATATATATATATATATATATATATATTCATATATATACAGTATAGACATATATATATTCCCAAAACCCAACTGATTCGGGTAAATAGGTTTGCTATCAGCGACTTAATGAAATGGAAGACTCACACAGAGGGGTTGCCCTTCAGAGGTGGTACATAAAGAATCGGGGAGATGATTTCATAAGGGGTCAAACCCAAAATTATTAGACAAAGTAGGATTTCTTTTGTGGGTGAATTTCATCCCTTTTCCTTCAGGATATTTAGTATTATCAGGAAACACTGGTCTATATTGGATGAAAATTATCCTAATATTTCTGAATTTAACACACCGCCGCTTCCATTTTATAGATGGGGCAGAACATTGCAAGACAGACTAGTGAGGACTGATCAATACTATATCCCTACCTCTCCTGTAACATTTTTGGAACCTAAAAACAATGGCTCCTTCCCCATTCTGAGCTGCATTCAATGCAACTCAATGACTAGGGGCAAATTTTTGTCTCATCTACATAGAGGTCATATGATTGAAATAAAAGGATATTACACCTGTCAGTCTCCATATGTGATTAAATGCCCCTGCAGACTGCTCTATATTGGTGAGACAACTGAAAAAGTGAAGGATCTCATTGCCCGCCACAAATATTCTATAAGAGACAAACTCACTCAACTTAGATTAGCTAGGCATTTTGTTGAAAACGGCCATACGATTTCTCAACTGAATTGTATGGTTATAGATGGAGTAAGTCGCCGTAGGACAGGTGGTAATCGTGAGTTAATTTTGAAAAGGAAAGAAGTACGGTAGATTCATTCTCTAGATACTATGCACCCCAAAGGGTTAAACTCAGTAATTGATCTGTATCTGATCGTATGAGTGACTCATGAAGTATAGGTTGCTGAACATAGGACCAGTTCTAAATTATATTGTATTTACTGAATATGAAGATAAAAAGGCATATGCTCTCAATTTTTTCCTTTTTCTATTTTATATTATAGGTTGTCATCAGGGATACATGTTAGAGTGAATAGGAATTTGTATCCATCTTTGTGCCTTTTCATCTTGCTATTTTTGATTAAAGAGATCTTTGACACATGTGATGCTGGATAATGATCTTGTTAATGCGGTTGACTCCAATTATGCTTTCTTATAAATGATGTGAAAAGAACACTCAATATGCTCCAGTGCAAGGAAGGGCGCTAGCAATACAGCCCAAAACTATAACTCTATAATGGAACATTTTTGATAAATTTTTTGTATGTTTTTTGTATGCTTTTCATTTTTTTTTAAATGGTGTGCAGCAATCCATTTGAACGTTCTATATATATATATAATTTTTTCTGTGCTATTATTCCTTTCTACTAAGTTTAAAGTGGTTGTGTCGCCTCAATGTGTTCTCTTAAAATTATTATCTATTATAGCTTCCATGCCGCAAGGCATGTTCATTTCTAGTCTGATTTAGAGCCAGGATTTCTAGAAATAATATTTCCATTCAAGCTCAAGCCACATGGTCTGAACAATAATTCTCCTAACCGGTTTTAGGAATTCCTTCCAAAGCTAAATGAATGCCCCTTTCCTCTCTACTGCCTTTTGCTTTTGCAGTTGACTTAATGCCATAAAACCCAGATGGTCAGTCTGGGAAGCAGACTTTGGCTAGTTTCCTGCAACAAGACTTGATTTTCTCTAAACCTCTATTGATTTTTTTTTTGTGCATCTATACAATCTTCAGCTAGGAAAAAAAATATTCATATGGAGGTGCTTGAAGACAGACTGAGTCAGCCTAGGATGTAGCAAACTGGGTGAATAAAACCAGTGAGGATACTGGCACAGAGACCCACTAGGCTTCATGCCTTTTGGTTGCAGACAGCTGTCCCCACTATGCTTCACTGAGAATTACACAAAAGAGGATGAATGCTTTAGGAGAAAGATAGGGAGAATGAATTGGGTTTTATTTTTAAACAGGAAATACTGTATATTCAAACTGTATTATGCTATGCTATCTCTATTGTCATCATGAGTAAAATCTGATAAATACCTGTGTAGCACCCTCCTAGGTGCTACAGTTAGTATATAATTATTTTTGGTTTCTCTGCTTAACAGAGACACAGCTAGGTACATTTAATTGCTGTTTGCTTAACAGAGAGCAGTGATTGGCTAATTTAGTCTGCTTAGTGTACTCTGGTGATGCTCATGTTGTCTTGAAGTTTTACTGTATCCTAGCACCTATGAAAAGTGCTGGATAATAGGCAGAAACCATGCAGATGGGAGCATGAATATTCATACAGCCCTGGCCAATAACAAGGGGAGGTGCCCCTATGCATGCTGGGTGCCTGTATTTATATATTAGGGGCACATGGGCTCTGCACCAGCTGGGGGAGAGTCGCTGCCTCCCCTAGCATTTATTGCCATGTGGCCTCAAGTGGATGACCTCAGAGTCTGGATTGAGAGAGATTGTGCTGTCATGCAGCCTTAGGTGGGAGTCCTGAGGGCCTGAGGTTAGTGACAGAGACCCTAATTCTACAGAGAGCTGGCTGAAGGGACTGACTATTCAAAACCTGGTCTATTATCATTGGTATAGAGTGTCGCTTGTAAGTTGGAAGGATATCCAGCTATCCCAGGACATTCTGTGAGTACAAACAACCTAAAGGATCTATAGACTTGTGCTTTCAACCCCTTCTCATGTGCTATAAAGTCAGCTGAGGGTCTGAACAAAGGGAACACTGGATAGTGTTCTTAACAGCTTGTCCTACTGTTTGCTACTGCATAGGACTTGCAAACAGTCTTCCGTAACTGGCTGGTACTTAACCACCTCAATACAGTGCACTTACACCCCCTTCCTGCCCAGACTAATTTTCAGCTTTCCGCGCTCTCACTGTTTTTTTTTTTTTTTTCACAAATAGAGCTTTCTTTTGGTGGTATTAAATCACTAGTGGATTTTTTATTTGTTGTGCTATAAATAAAAAAAGACTACATTTTGTGAAAAAATGCCTTTTTCTTTGTGTCTGTCATAAAATGTTGCTAATTAGTAATTTTTCTTCATAATTTTTGGGCAAAATTTATGCTGCTCTTTGGTAAAAATAACCCAAATTAGTGTATATTATTTGATTTTTGGCACCATAGTTTGCAAAATCTATAACTGTCACAATCACTGAAAATTGATCACATCTGATCAGGCCTTCAGTACGTCAGGTGAATCTCATTTCTTGAGACACTAACAGGTAAGAAAAGTACAAATACCTACCAAATGACCCCTTTTTAGAAAGTAGACATTCCACGGTATTAATAGCATGGTGAGTTTTTTTAAGTTGTATTTTTTCCCACAATCCTTTGCAAAATTAAGATTTTTTTTATTTTTTTTACAAGTGTCATATTATCAGGTTATTTCTCACACACAGCATATGCATACAACAAATTACACCCCAAAGTACATTCTGATACTCTTTCCGAGTATGGTGATACCACATGCTTGAGACTTTTACACAGCCTGGCCACATAGAAAGGACCAACATTGAAGTAGCACCTTCAGGTGTTCTACGGGCATAAATGACATCTAATCTCTCAAACACCTGTTACACTTTTGAAGGCTCTGGAGCACCGGGACAATGGAATTGCCAACCAAATGACCCCATTTTGGAAAACAAACACCCCAACGTATAATCTATGAGGCATAATGAGTCTTTTGAACAGTAGAAGTTGGAAAATTTGGAAAAAAAGTGAAAACGCATTTTTTTTACACAAAGTTGTCAATTTATAAGATATTTCTAAAACATAGCATGTATATAGCAAACATTACACCCCAAAATACATTCTGCTACTCTTCCTGAGTATGGCAATACCACATGTGTGAGAATTTTATACAAACTGGTCACATATAGAGGCCGAACATTGAAGTAGTACCTTCAGGCGTTCTAAGAGCATAAATTACACATCTCATTTTTCATTCCTACCTATCACACTTTTGAAGGTCCTTGAGCACCAACCCAGTGGAATTACCCACAAAATGACCCCATTTTGGAAAGCAAACACCCCAATGTATATTCTATGAGGCATGGGCTGCAAATAGGTACTCGGGTACTCTGATGGGCTGCAGATAGCTACTCAGGTACTCTGATGGGCTGGAGACAGGTACTCAGGTAACTGTCAGGGCTGGCTTAGCCCTTCCTCCTCTGGGCTGGCCGCTCAGCTGTCGGCTAATTGCCAGCTCTCTTCTCTTTCCACAGTTACCAGCTGTTTCCGATGATGCTCATCTGACCTGCCTATTTAAAGCCTTCCAGCTCACTTTTCCGTTTGCCTTCACGTTAGTCACATCCCAAGGAACCATCTCCTACTGTTTGTTTCAAGACTGGCTTGCTGACATCCCACCTGGCTTCTTATCCTGCTTGCGGTTGCTCTCCTTGGATCTCTGACTTCTGGCCTGACTGATTACCCGATTTGGTTTATGAACTTTGGACTGGCTGACTACCCGATCTGGCTACTGGACTCTGGCTATGCTTGACTACGCTTTTTTCTATTTACCTTTTTATTTTTATTAATAAACAAGTGTGATTTGATTGTACTTCTGACTCAGTCTGTTTCATGGTTCCTGACAGTAACTTGATGGGCTGGTGACAGGTACTTGGTTACTCTGATGGGCTTGTGACAGGTACTCGGGTACTCTGATGGGCTGGTGACAGGTACTCAGGTACTCTGATGGCCTGGTGACAGGTACTTGAACAAGAAGAAGGGTATGGCAGAGCTGCGTGAATTTGTTGTGCCACATCCAAAAACACTAAATACTAGAAGGGAAATCCCCTGGGGGTGGATTTTTAAGGCACGTACAAAATAGAACGGTACAAAAATTATTTTATTACATAAAACAAACAAAAAGGGTATAGTATACAGTATACATCTAAAATATACATCTAAGGGTGTACATATACAACCAGTATTAATGATGTTATACAACACTTGATTATGCCATATAATCCATGTGGAAAAAATCCCACTATGCATTTCGGAGCTTAACAAAGCATGTCCTTCTTCAGGGGTGTGAATACAGTGTTTACATAGAATATGATAAATAACAAGGGACAAGGTGTCAAAATTGGATAATAACCAGGCAGGAAATAGGACATAGATACAGCAATTGGTTACAAGAAAAAAACATTTTTTACAAATACTTACAATATTGGTAATGAAGATGATAATAACCCAAAGGTGTTGTTTGATAAAAAACGAGTAATTACAGATGACCATGCATATATGAATGGCTCCGCCAGTGTTCAAGCCACATCCCAAAACTTGTCTGCATGGAGGCAAGTAGTATAAATGTCGTACAGGTATGGTACCGACAAGAAAAATTATGCAGACCAAGGAAAAAGTCCAAGTGGACTGAAGCTTGAATAGTGCTTCACCCATAAATGCTCCTGAAAAAAAAAAAAAAAAATATATATATATATATATATCAAAAAACTAAAGGTATATTTTTTTGCCGGCCTATCGTATACCTCTCAGCGCCAAACTGGGACCTTCACACACCTCCAAAATTATATATATATATATATATATATGCACACACCTATATGGTACAAGTACACACGTACATACAAAAGGTTCTTCTATATGAAGATCACTGCATGTATAACAATAATAATAGAACTAATCACAAATACAAATAAAATGAAATTAAATGATAACTGCTGAGTGTATTAACAGCCAGCAATGTGGACAAAAATAGCAGCCGTTAAGAGCAATAAAAATATATTAAAAAAGTAATACTAGCAATTCATCAATGTATATCTGAGAATAATCGTATTACAACAGCGCTTTATAAAGAGTCCTTAACAGAAGCAGCAATGTACGAGAGATCACTAGAAAGTTCTTATTGTGCAGATAGGGTGTTTATAGTGATCTACTCAGCGTTGTAAGGTGATCAAAGTGCTGTCAACCTTCCTTCCACCACAAACCGGGAGTGCTTCACCACATGCGATGCATACCCCCTAAGGGGTTAAACTCACCAGAAACTGCTGGTATAATAGGCCTTTAAGGAGTAATCTCTTTTGGTATAGATAACTTCCTATATATCGCCTCAGCGTTGCAGTCCCAAGCAGTCCTCCCAGTTTATCATAAAAGAAAAACAAAGTGTGCCCATAGCATAATACTGTTTTATTTTTGAAAGGTTCACAAACAAACACTAAAATCCCATTTAAATAACTGCGTACATTGTATAGAGATTTGTCAGCATTTTTAAAGTATGTACTTCACCGAAATTTTCAGATCTCCCAGTCATCCACCAGTGTTCCGCTGTGTACACTGGGCATAACTTCCTGGTCTGTGGTCAGCGGTGGAGCGCACACCTCACTTCCGGTAGCGTCGTGTAGGCCACGCCCTGACGCGTTTCGTCACTTCCGACTTCAACCGAGGGCGTGGCTACACGACGCCATCGGTAAATATATATACGGCCATCCCCCACCCCATCAACCAATCGCGCAACAGTGCACAGTCAAGCCCCATGACGCTGCACATCGCCATGGCAACAGGACGCACACAGCCCGATTCTCATTACAGGGGAGAGATGCCTATACAGACACAGTCAGTGGCCGGAATAAGAGCAACTTAATACAGATGCAATAAGCATTCTACTAAAAACAATACATAAAAGATAAAAAGCTGCATTTAGAATTAAAAGATACTAATCAATAGTCTAAATACATAAGCAAATAAAGGTCTAAATAAACATATATGAACATATATGAATACAAATATAAATAACACAGGAAGATGGTAAAAACACTGCTTTCTCATATAATCCCTATATGTATATTTGATCTATAAGCAAGAGCATATATGTGCATGAGAGCTCTCCGCACCATCTCTCTAAAAAGTATATATATATATATATATATATATATATATATATATATATATATATATATATATATATATATATCACACCCAAATCAATATTAAAAAAATGCACACTAAAATTCATCACGTAACTCTTGAAATTAACGTCACAGGGAATAGGTACAATAATTATAATATGTATATCCACCAACTCCCAGGTTTTCTCTTTTCTATGAAATGCCATTCTAATTAGGAAAAGTATTAAATACTTCTTACTACTTGGCCTATTTTCAAAAACCATCTCGGACGGGAAAGACAGACAGATCAATAAAAAATATTGCAAGTATTAAAAATAAAGCTATTAAAAATATTAAAAATCCATAACTATTTGGAGCTGATCATCTTCTAATGGCCATAAAGATCCTACTACTCCGCCAATATCAAGAAATAATCAATAATATATCAGCCATAGAGCAGTTATGGTTACCAGGCAACAAAAGGTGTCGGTGACCTTTATGCACATAAACTCTTTGTGTATAAAAATGGATATAGGTATAACTAAACCTTCATAAGAGTAATATAGTGGTGCACACATACACCTCTATATCGTGGATCACCTCGCAAAGGTCATATATCACAAATTTAATAATCACTAATGAAACAATTAATGTCTAGGTCCACATTTAACCCCTTTGGGGTCAAAGTGTCGACCAGATATATCCATTCAGTTTCACGTTTAGACAACTCCCGTACCAAGTTAGACCCCCCTCCAGGCGGGTTTCATGTGATCTACACCCCAAAATCTAAGTCCAGACGGATCCCGATTATGAAAAATCTTAAAATGTAGGGAGACATTATGATCCTTAAAACCCAGTTTAATATTAGCCACGTGTTCGACTATTCTTATCCTTAAAAGTCTTTTAGTCCGGCCTATATATATCAGCCCACATGGACATTGTAGAGCGTACACAACATATGATGTATTGCAAGTGATAAACCCTTTGATTGTAAATTCTTTATTATTCCCAGATGCTGTAAATCGTTCCATTGCTCTTATTGGTGTATTTACTTCTTTACAAGCCCTACATCGTCTACAGGTAAAAAACCCTTCTCTTTCCCAAAAAGTGGGAGGATGGGTAGGAGGGTCTATCACTTTTTTAACTATCTTATCAGCATAGTTAGGAGCTCTTCTATATATAAAACCAGGTTTTATAGGTAACACTGGTTGTAATGTTTTGTCCATCAAAAGGATATGCCAGTGTGATAGAAATATATTCTCCACTTCTCTGTATTGTGAATGGTACCCTGATATAAAATTCCATTCGTGATTATTGGCAGTGTAGTTAGCGTTGTTATTAGTCAAAAGATTATCTCTTGATGTGGATGCTACTCCCTCAATCACTTTATCGAGTTGTTTATCACAATAACCCTTTTCTAGAAATTTTTTCTTAATAATATTCGCCTGGGAGTAGAAGTCATTGTCATCAGAACAGTTTCTTCTGATCCTGGTCACTTGCCCTTTAGGGATATTCTTTAGCCAGACCGGGTGATGTCCACTCTGTATCGGTAGATAACTATTTGCGTCTGTGGGTTTGAAATAAGCTTTGGTGCCCAATCTTTCTCCATGTCTGTAGATATTAACATCCAAAAAATTAATACTTTCAGTACTTATTTCACTAGTCAGTTCAATATGGCTAGTATTATCATTCAATTCCGCAAGGAAGTTCATAAGAGACAATCTTGTTCCTGCCCAAATGAAGATCAGGTCATCTATATACCGTCTGTATATCAGTAATTCTTGTCTCTTGACAGAAAAAATCTTCTTATCTTCCCACTCTCCCATGAAAAGGTTCGCTATGCTAGGTGCGAACTTGGCGCCCATTGCGACGCCATGTTTTTGGGAGTAAAATTTTCCACCGTACCAGAAATAGTTATGACCTAAACAGAAATCAAGGGCATTTCTTAGAAAGACTTTTTTGTTATGTGTTAAATCGTCTCTCTGACTCAGTGCCCAATTAAGAGCCAAAATAGCATCATCATGTTGGATGATGGTATATAAAGACGCAACATCCGCAGTGACTAAATATACCTCATCTTTACCCGCTAGATTCACCTCTTCCAATATTTGTAGAAGATTTTTAGTATCCTGCAAATATGCTTTTGTCTGTACTACACTCTTTTGTAGATACAGATCAAGATACTGGCCCATTCTAGATGTGATGGACCCTATTCCATTAATAATTGGTCTGCCAGGTGGACATTGTATGTTCTTATGGATTTTCGGCAAAGTATAGATAGTAGGAATTCTACTACTACTAGGGGTTAGATACTTCATCTCTTTGCTAGTTAAGACCCCAGTTGAAAAGCCGAAATTCACTAATGCCTTCAACTCATACTCATATTGTTTAGTGGGGTCTTTATCAAGTCTCTTGTACGTATCTTCTTCCAACAACATTTCTGTTAGTTGGTTGTGGTAAAATTATTTTGTCAATAACACAACCCTGCCCCCTTTATCAGCGGGTCTTATGATCAGCTCCTTTCTTTTTTCCAGACTCTTGATGCCTTCATGGATGTATCGTGGATTGATGTTCTTTTGGGGTATTAGGGTTTCCAGATCCCGTAATACTAAATTTTTGAAGACATCCACTTGTTGATTAGCACTATTAGCAGGATTGAATAGTGACTTATTCCGTAAACCACTATCAGTCTGCACTGATGAGGTCGCAGTGACAGGTTGGGAATTTTTATTCAAAAAGTATTTTTTCATATTAATTTTCCTCATAAATTTATGAACATCTATAAATACATTAAATTTGTTCAATGGTCTCTTCAGGCCACATTTTAATCCCAAATTCAATATATTAATTTCTTTATGTGTCAGGGAAGCTCCTGCTATATTAAAAATCCCTTAGTCCTTTTCGCGTCTTCTTTTTCTGGACCCTTCGTCCTGCTCTGCAGCCTCTCGTTCGTTTCTCCTGTGGTCTGGGGAGTATGTTTGATTCCTTTCCCATTGCGTCTGTTCCCTCCAATGGGGGTCCTGAGATGGATGGGTCTGCATCGGGGGCCTCCCCCTCCTGGGGTACCCACGCCCCCGTCCTCTCTTCTGCCATCCCCGCCCTCTCCCTAAAAAAGGACGTGGTGACTGTTGATATTCATTATTTTCATATTGTAATGGATGAAACCTGTTATGTGTAGGAACCTGATAGTGATTACTCTGCATTGATAGTCTTTGAGAGTTAGGGAGTTTTCCTCTTGTGCTCTGACCTCTCACATTATTATTGTTATTCCCCTTCCTAACTGGCGTAGAGTGGTATACCGGTTGATACGCCGATCCACCATTAGTCGGGAGAGTTCTAATAGTGTGGTTATTACTATCCACCTGTTGAAATTCCATATGTGGTTCTTCATCATGTCTAATTATTTCTTTGTCTGTTGCCATACGTAGATGGAATTCGTTTGAAAGTCCCCCAAATCTCTGTGAAATTTCTTTGTTTTCTTTCTTTGTGTATCTTTATCTACTTTCTCCAATTTCTTTTTAATTCGTGTATTGAAGTCTATTAATTGTTGTGAATCTTTGATAGGGTCTAATTGTATTTTTAACTCATTAATTCTTGACTCAAGTTTAACCATCTTCCTATGTTTCCTTTTTAAAACTAAATCCTGCAATTTAAAACCCACCCCATTAAAAAATTCAAGCCATTCCTTCATAGAATCTGGGTCATCTAACCCATCTTGGGGCGTCACTTCCCATCATAGGCTTCTAACTATAATTTTTTCTTTCATGTACTGTTCCAAAGTGCAAATATCCCACCATGTTCTAACTTGTTTTACCACAACCAACTAACAGAAATGTTGTTGGAAGAAGATACGTACAAGAGACTTGATAAAGACCCCACTAAACAATATGAGTATGAGTTGAAGGCATTCGTGAATTTTGGCGTTTCAACTGGGGTCTTAACTAGCAAAGAGATGAAGTATCTAACCCCTAGTAGTAGTAAAATTCCTACTATCTATACTTTGCCGAAAATCCATAAGAACATGCAATGTCCACCTGGCAGACCAACTGCTCCTAACTATGCTGATAAGATAGTTAAAAAAGTGATAGACCCTCCTACCCATCCTCCCACTTTTTGGGAAAGAGAAGGGTTTTTTGCCTGTAGACGATGTAGGGCTTGTAAAGAAGTAAATACACCAATAAGAGCAATGGAACGATTTACAGCATCTGGGAATAATAAAGAATTTACAATCAAAGGATTTATCACTTGCAATACATCATATGTTGTGTACGATCTACAATGTCCATGTGGGCTGATATATATAGGTCGGGCTAAAAGACTTTTAAGGATAAGAATAGCGGAACACGTGGCTAATATTAAACTGGGTTTTAAGGATCATAATGTCTCCCTACATTTTAAGATTTTTCATAATCGGGATCCGTCTGGACTTAGATTTTGGGGTGTAGATCACATGAAACCCACCTGGAGGGGGTCTAACTTGGTACGGGAGTTGTCTAAACGTGAAACAGAATGGATATATCTGGTCGACACTTTGACCCCAAAGGGGTTAAATGTGGACCTAGACATTAATTGTTTCATTAGTGATTATTAAATTTGTGATATATGACCTTTGCGAGGTGATCCACGATATAGAGGTGTATGTGTGCACCACTATATTACTCTTATGAAGGTTTAGTTATACCTATATCCATTTTTATACACAAAGAGTTTATGTGCATAAAGGTCACCGACACCTTTTGTTGCCTGGTAACCATAACTGCTCTATGGCTGATATATTATTGATTATTTCTTGATATTGGCGGAGTAGTAGGATCTTTATGGCCATTAGAAGATGATCAGCTCCAAATAGTTATGGATTTTTAATATTTTTAATAGCTTTATTTTTAATACTTGCAGTATTTTTTATTGATCTGTCTGTCTTTCCCGTCCGAGATGGTTTTTGAAAATAGGCCAAGTAGTAAGAAGTATTTAATACTTTTCCTAATTAGAATGGCATTTCATAGAAAAGAGAAAACCTGGGAGTTGGTGGATATACATATTATAATTATTGTACCTGTTCCCTGTGACGTTAATTTCAAGAGTTACGTGATGAATTTTAGTGTGCATTTTTTTAATATTGATTTGGGTGTGATATATATATATATATATATATATATATATATATATATATATATATATATATATCTTGGATGATGCACATATTAGCTTCCTTTAAATAGCGTTTACTTTTTAGAGAGATGGTGCGGAGAGCTCTCATGCACATATATGCTCTTGCTTATAGATCAAATATACATATAGGGATTATATGAGAAAGCAGTGTTTTTACCATCTTCCTGTGTTATTTATATTTGTATTCATATATGTTCATATATGTTTATTTAGACCTTTATTTGCTTATGTATTTAGACTATTGATTAGTATCTTTTAATTCTAAATGCAGCTTTTTATCTTTTATGTATTGTTTTTAGTAGAATGCTTATTGCATCTGTATTAAGTTGCTCTTATTCCGGCCACTGACTGTGTCTGTATAGGCATCTCTCCCCTGTAATGAGAATCGGGCTGTGTGCGTCCTGTTGCCATGGCGATGTGCAGCGTCATGGGGCTTGACTGTGCACTGTTGCGCGATTGGTTGATGGGGTGGGGGATGGCCGTATATATATTTACCGATGGCGTCGTGTAGCCACGCCCTCGGTTGAAGTCGGAAGTGACGAAACGCGTCAGGGCGTGGCCTACACGACGCTACCGGAAGTGAGGTGTGCGCTCCACCGCTGACCACAGACCAGGAAGTTATGCCCAGTGTACACAGCGGAACACTGGTGGATGACTGGGAGATCTGAAAATTTCGGTGAAGTACATACTTTAAAAATGCTGACAAATCTCTATACAATGTACGCAGTTATTTAAATGGGATTTTAGTGTTTGTTTGTGAACCTTTCAAAAATAAAACAGTATTATGCTATGGGCACACTTTGTTTTTCTTTTATGATAAACTGGGAGGACTGCTTGGGACTGCAACGCTGAGGCGATATATAGGAAGTTATCTATACCAAAAGAGATTACTCCTTAAAGGCCTATTATACCAGCAGTTTCTGGTGAGTTTAACCCCTTAGGGGGTATGCATCGCATGTGGTGAAGCACTCCCGGTTTGTGGTGGAAGGAAGGTTGACAGCACTTTGATCACCTTACAACGCTGAGTAGATCACTATAAACACCCTATCTGCACAATAAGAACTTTCTAGTGATCTCTCGTACATTGCTGCTTCTGTTAAGGACTCTTTATAAAGCGCTGTTGTAATACGATTATTCTCAGATATACATTGATGAATTGCTAGTATTACTTTTTATATATATATATATATATATATATATATATATAAAATGATTGTCCTCCAGTAAATCAGAAGCCAAATAAACGGGGAAACACTGGGACTGACAATAAAATGCTAGACAGAGAGAGCAGAGAAATGAGTAGAATAAAGGAAATTAAGCGTTACAGAATATATATAAAAAACTGAAGCCCTTGACCAACTAGTAACTCTTTTAGAAGAAAACAATCCAGTTGACCTTATTGATCAACTGGATTTGACCCTACTGTTAACAGACCCAGGTAATGCCCAAGATACCTCTGTCAAACCGGTTAAATCTTCCATTAAGAAGAAATCTGACTTCTGCCCTCCCCCAAGTACCTGCCCTAATGCTGCGGCATTTTTGAAACTGATTCATAATGATTTAGAAGCACTCAAAATCAGGACACAAACGCCATCTAATTTGAGCAAACAGGAACACATAGCCCTTCAACAGCTTTCCCGTAATAAAAATATTACAATTAAAACATCTGATAAGGGGGGCAATATTGTCCTTATGGACAATATAACATAAATTGATATGCGTAATAAAATACTCAGCAATACCGACTGGTACCGTCGGGTCTCAGACGATATTGTAAAAAAATATACTCTTGACTTTTATGCCATTATCGATTAGCTTTTTCTAATCAAATCATTACTCAACAAACTCGGGATTTTGTCAAAAACAAATTCCCATGTGTCCCTGTTTTTTATGCTCTACCAAAAATTCACAAAAATGCAATCAACCCCCCTGGCAGGCCAATCATTTCAGGGGTTGGCTCACTTAGTGATAACGCTAGCAAATTAGTGGACACATTTTTAAAACCATTTGTCTTTTCTCTGCCCTCTTTTGTCAAGGATACTCTGCATTTCCTTCAAATTATTGACTCTTTAACCATCCCAGATCATGCGATCTTTGTTACGGTAGATGCAGAATCTCTATATAATTCCATCCCCCATGACAAAGGGATATCTGTTATCCAACATTTCCTATCCAGGAATTCTGGAATCGACCCTACATACGGAAAATTTATTGTTTTGATTTTAGACTTCATCTTACAACACAATGTATTTACTTTTAATGGCTCCCACTTCCTCCAGATACAGGGGGTAGCAATGGGGACTTGTTGTGCCCCATCCTACGCCAACCTGTATCTGGGGGAGTGGGAGGCAATGGTCCTGGATGATGAAGACTTGTCGAAGTACTCAGACCACATCACTTGTTGGTCCCGGTACATCGACGACATCTTCATCATCTGGGACGGCCCCCAAGATTTACTGGAACAATGGCTCTTGAGAATTAATAAAAATAACTTTAATTTACAGTTCACTATGAATTTTGACCCTGACCAGATCACTTTTCTCGATGTGGAGATTTATAGGGGTGAGTCAGGCACTGTGTTCAGTAAACTATTTAGGAAGCCAACTGCAGGCAATTCGATTTTATATGGATCAAGCTTTCACCCAAAACCGCTATTTAATTCCATCCCATACAGCCAGTATCTTCGGGTTAGGCGCAACTGCTCTGATGAGGCCGTGTTTCCGGAAGGAGGCTAATCAGCTCCGCGGGAGATTGCTCCTGCGTGGCTATTCTCATACTTCCCTAAAGCGTGCCTTTAAACAAGCTAACTCGCATACGAGAGCTGCAAAAAAACAAAAAAGGAAATTGACAATGTCAGAATAATCACTAAATTCAGTACTCAACAGCAGGTTAGGAAAATAATTGCCAAATATTGGCACCTACTTACGTGTGACCCGATTCTAGGGAAAATTGAGACACCTCAACCTTCATACGCTTTTAAACGGGCTGCATCTCTTGGAGATATCCTCATGAAAAGTGAATTCCGCGATACTACTTACCCCCACATTGCAAATACAAAGGTACCTACATGTGCGGCAAATGTCACTATTGCAGGTATATGCTGACACAAAAAAATCCACTTCTACCTAATGGCAACATTTTCCACCCCAAACATTTCGCCAACTGCCGCACTTTTGGAGTAATATATCTGCTCCTGTGTAAGTGTGGTTGTTTTTATGTGAGTAAAACTAAACAAGAGTTCTGGAAACGTGCATATAGGCACATTAACAGCATGCGTACCTGTGACCCAGATCTCCCCCTAGGTCACCACACTAGCCTAGTTCATGGGGGCAAGTTTCCAAAAATCGAATTTCTTATTCTAGACAGGGTCCACCCCAATCCCAGAGGAGGTGACTGTAACAAAAATCTTTTGCAGATTGAATCTAGATGGATCTAATGGTCTAAATGACGCTATCTGGTTCAAACCATTCTTGGAAGGTTTTGTTTCAGGGGGTAGAGAACAATAGTGAAAGAGCCACTGAATATCATTTGGGAGATATATTTTTTGATTTATTGACTATCTAGTTTTGAATTCTCTGTTTTGTCATTTTACTCTAATTTAGTTCTCAGACTTTGATTATTTATATCCAATTCAATAACAGTGTTGGTTACCTATGGTGTATTATTTTTGTGCTTGACTCCGCTTGTGCTCCCGGCCCCCTCTCTCCCTTTTTTGTTCCCCTATTTATTTTAATATTAGCATTAATTTTAGATTTTTTTTGTTTTTGCCTTTCATTGTTCATGTCTTTCATCTTTCTGCAGGCGGCCGGAAGATTGTTACATTGACAGGCATTTTTTTGGCCGTCTGTCACTTATCTTGTTCCTCTGGCAGACATGCGCTGTCCGCTGGAGCTTCTGTGCCGGTGGGGGGAGTGGGCAGGGCCTTGTTCCAGCGACGCTGGCCTCTGACGCGGACGCCGTGGGCGTGCGTTCTGCACGCCGGTGCCATCTTGCTACTCCGGGGGACAAGCTCTGTCACCCGGGGGGGCTGATTGATGGCGTCGGGTGCAGTGACAGATTCGACTTGCGTGACGCCAGTCAGACGGGCTGCTTTTTACTCTTATGTACTGTGCTGTTTAAAGTAAGTAACTAACTTAGTCCATTGCTCCCCATATAATTTTCTTTTCTATTACGGTGTGGCATCTCTTCCCCCCCACCTGTATCTATCATTACTAGTATCATATCAATACCATTTACTATGGAATACCCAGGGGTCAAGTCCTGGGGAAAAAAGTGTGGGAACTCCCACCCAAGATCCACTCGCCCACCAAAAAAAAAAAATGATACGCTCATTTGCAGGAACGCTTCAAAAGTGGTATTTTTCATGCAATTTTCGTATTGTGTGTATGAAGCTTAACTGTTAGTACATTAAGAAAAACAATCCTCAATAAGCATAAATATGGCAATTCTCTGAATAATCAGCATTCATTCAATTGTGCTTCCTTGCAAATGTGAACATCATGTTCTGATCTTTATTGGGGAATGTTATTTTGTATACAGAGTGTTTATGTGGTGAGTTTACACTTTTCATTGAACAGAGTTTGGATAACACAGGGTTAAACAGAAAGGTCATAAATTAACTACACATTATCTGGACAGAATGCTTGGGGAGATTGTGATGTGTTCCTGCTTAGGAGATGTATGTTAGCTTGGGGGGCTGCAAACTCTGCAGGGTTCCAACACACACTTGCTGCTATTCCAACCCTTCACATATTTCCACATAAACTTCCCTCCTGCCATTAAACTTTGCCAGGTATTGTGCTCAGCTTACCACCCCAAATTGATGTTCCTCCCTCAGCTCACCTCTCCCCCTGCATGTCCTGTTAGCAGAATAGCTGTGCTCCTCCTCTGGGTTCTCTCATCATATGGCACTGAAGATAGAGGAAGGGGGGACACACAGAGCAGGTAGGCAGGAGACTGGAGGAGGGGGAAGATGAATGGTCAGGTGTGCGGCACTTACTATTGCGAGTTGTGTCGGCAGCTGCTGGTGTATCACCTGCCACACAGCTCTCATACTTCAAAGTCTTGCAGGACATGGCTGCTAACGGAAACTGAGTTCCTGTTGTGGAAAAAGTACAGGAACTCCGTTCCCGCAGGACTTGAGCCCTGGGAATACCTCTATACTTGCGGTACTGAGATGAAATACTTTAGTTCCCTGTATCTCTCTTTACATTGAGCTGTCTATTTGAATATATATAACTTATAGGTGCACCTTTCTGATATACTATTTGCACTAGATATACAATACTACACTACAAGATGCAACCCCTCTTTATCAATTATACAGCCTTTTCCCATATATATCTTCCAGTTTTTTATATAAATTCTGTAACGTTGCATTTCCTTTATTCTACTCTTTTCTCTGCTCTCTCTGTCTAGCATTTTATTGTCAGCCCCAGTGTTTCCCCTTTTATTTGGCGTCTGATTTACTGGAGGATAGTGATGAACGAACTTCCGACGGGACGTTTCGCAAACGCGGCCGATAGTTCACGAACCGGAACGTTTGCGGCGGGCCCCATTGACTTCAATGGGAGGCGAACTTTGCAAACCTACAGGTCAAATTTACAGCCACAAAATAATTAATAGCTGTGCAAACATAGTCCCACCACATGGCCAATGACATAACACATGTATGAGGTGAATCTGGGATCGACAACTACAAGCATTCTTTTTTTATATGGGAAATTGTTGTGACAATTCAGGACTGTGGAGCGCATGAAGGCAATGGAGGAGAGGGAAGGTCAGGGACCAGGGTAGGCAAAGAAGAGGGTGCAGGAGATGATCACCAGCAGCGTGACATACAGCAATGACACCTGCACCGTGATAGAGTCATTTGACACCAGCACCGTGATAGAGAGCACTGACATCTGCAGCGTGACATACAGCAATGACACCTGCACTGTGATAGAGTGATCTGACAACAGCACCATGATAGAGAGCACTGACATCAGCAGCGTGACATAAAGCACTAACACCAGCACTGTGATATACAGCACTGACAGCAGCACCATGATAGAGAGTACTGACATCAGCAGCGTGACATACAGCAATGACACCTGCACCGTGATAGAGTCATCTGACACCAGCACCGTGATAGAGAGCGCTGACATCAGCAGCGTGACATGCAGCAATGACACCTGCACCGTGATAGAGTGATCTGACAACATCACCGTGATAGAGAGCACTGACATCAGCAGCGTGACATAAAGCACTAACACCAGCACCGTGATATACAGCACTGACAGCAGCACCGTGATAGAGAGTACTGACATCAGCAGCGTGCCATACAGCAATGACACCTGCACCGTGATAGAGTCATCTGACACCAGCACCGTGATAGAGAACACTGACATCAGCAGCGTGACATGCAAGAATGACACCTGCACCGTGATAGAGTGATCTGACAACAGCACCGTGATAGAGAGCACTGATATCAGCAGCGTGACATAAAGCACTAACACCAGCACCGTGATATACAGCACTGACAGCAGCACCGTGATAGAGAGTACTGACATCAGCAGCGTGACATACAGCAATGACACCTGCACCGTGATAGAGTCATCTGACACCAGCACCGTGATAGAGAGCACTGACATCAGCAGCGTGACATAAAGCACTAACACCAGCACCGTGAAATACAGCACTGACAGCAGCACCGTGATAGAGAGCACTGACATCAGCAGCGTGACATACAGCAATGACACCTGCACCGTGATAGAGTCATCTGACAACAGCACCGTGATAGAGAGCACTGACATCAGCAGCATGACATAAAGCACTAACACCAGCACCGTGATATACAGCACTGACAGCAGCACCGTGATAGAGAGTACTGACATCAGCACCGTTATATACAGCACTGACACCTGCACCGTAAGCAGCCCCAGGAGGAAGTCAGAAATAGCACAGGGATGGTGGGAGCCCCTCATAATGAGCATAGCACAGGGATGGTGGGAGCCCCTCATAATGAGCATAGCACAGGGATGGTGGGAGCCCCTCATAATGAGCATAGCACAGGGATGGTGTGAGCCCCTCATAATAAGCAGCCCCAGGAGGATGTCAGCATAGCACAGGGATGGTGGGAGCCCCTCATAATAAGCAGCCCCAGGAGGATGTCAGCATAGCACAGGGATGGTGGGAGCCCCTCATAATAAGCAGCCCCAGGAGGAAGTCAGCACAGCACAGGGATGGTGGGAGCCCCTCATAATAAGCAGCCCCAGGAGGAAGTCAGCAAAGCACAAGGATGGTGGGAGCCCCTCATAATAAGCAGCCCCAGGAGGAAGTCAGCACAGCACAGGGATGGTGGGAGCCCCTCATAATGAGAATAGCACAGGGATGGTGGAAGCCCCTCATAATATGCACAGCAGAGGTACAGCCCCAGGAGGATGTCAGCACAGCACAGGGATGGTGGCAGCCCCTCATAATAAGCAGCCCCAGTAGAAATATGACACCACTCAACCTCTTCAAAGAGGAGGGTACGGGCATATAGTACGGTGTGCTTTTTTTGGACAAGGAAGTGAGCCAAATGAAGAAAGAAGGTCTCTGTGCTCGATTCAAAAAATTGTTTATAGACATATACATGGTCTACTGGTCACATGTGTTGAATTCCTCCGAGATCCATGCCTCATTCATTTTTAGAAATGTGAGGTAGTTAACACTGTCGTGAGCTAGGCGAGTACGCTTATCGGTCACGATCCCCCCTGCTGCGCTGAACGTCCTTTCGGACAGGACACTGGATGAGGGGCAAGCCAACAGTTCCATTGCAAATTGGGCAAGCTCTGGCCAGAGGTCAAGCCTGCCCACCCAGTAGTCCAGGGGTTCATCACTCCTCAGAGCGTCCACATCGGCCGTTAACCCGATGTAGTCGGACACCTGATGGTCTAGGCGTTCCCTGATGCTGGATCCGGATGACACCTGTCGATGGGTCGGCTGAAAGAATGACCTCATATCCGAAGTCACCAACACATCTTCAAACCGGCCTCTTCTTGCAGGCGCTGTTGGATTGGTACCTGCAACTCCTTCTCTGGGATTGGGAATTGCTCCTCTGCCAGCGCACGCAAAGGCAGAATGCAGCATTTCTCGAAGCAAGGCCTGGAAGTGCTCCATTCTGCCAGCCCTCTGTGACGGCGGTAACATTTCCGCCATTTTGTGTTTGTACCGGGGGTCTAAGTACGTTGCCACCCAGTACTGGTCCTTGACCCTTATGCTTTTTATGCGGGGGTCCCTATTAAAACACTGGAGCATGAAGGCCCCCATTTGCACTAAAGTGGAAGCGGTGTGGTGGCCTGGCTCCTGCTCATCATCCAGGATAATGTCGTCCTCTTCATTCTCCTCTCCCCATCCACGCACAACAACAGGGGTCCCAGAAAGGTTTAAAGCATGCTCTTCTTGCTCCTCCTCATCCGCCCCGGCACCATCCTCCTCTGACTCCTCTTCAGACTCCTGTTGTTGACTTGTCTCAGATAGAGTAGCCCCCCCTGGGAATTCATCCAGCATTGCGACTTCCTCATCTTCCCGCTCCTGCTCCTCCACAGCTTGATCAATGACACGACGCAATGCACACTCCATAAAGAAGGCATAAGGTACCATGTCACTGATGGCGCCATGGCTGCGACTGACCAGTTTGGTGATCTCCTCAAATGGGCCCAGATGTCTGCATGCATCGCGCATGAGCAGCCACTGGCGCGGTGAAAAAAAACCCAGCTCCCCAGAACCTGTGCTGCCGCAGAGTTCATTCAGGTAGATGTTAACTGCACGTTTCTGCTGGAGCAGCCTATCAAGCATATAGAAGGTTGAGTTCCATCGCGTCGGGCAATCGCAAATAAGATGTCTGACCGGCAGATTGTGTCGCCGCTGAATGTCAGCAAGGCGAGCCATGGCCGTGTAAGATCTTCTGAAATGGGCCGAGATTTTCCTTGCCTGCCGCAAGATGTCCTGGACCCCAGGGTATTTGACAAGGAATCGCTGCACGACCAAGTTTAAGACGTGTGCCATGCATGGCACGTGCGTAATTTTGCCCTGTTTCAATGCGCTAAGCAGATTGGCACCGTTGTCACACACCACTTTACCAACTGTCAAATTGAGCGGTGTTAGCCACTGATCTGCCTGTGAACGCAAAGCTGAAAGGAGTGCCGGGCCAGTGTGGCTCTTGGCTTCCAGGCACAACAGACGCAGCACGGCATGGCAACGTCTCACCTGGCATGTTGAATAGGTTCTGGGGAGCTTGGGCGGCACAGCGGAAGAGACGCTAGCAGCGGAAAAGGAGGAGTCAGCCGAGGAGGAGAGGGAGGAGGATGGAGTAGGAGGAGGAGGAGAAGAAGAGTCAGGCCTGCATGCAATCCGTGGCGGTAAAACCAAATCTACACGGGTGCCACGGGTTACATGCTTGACAGCCGTCAGAAGGTTCACCCAGTGGGCAGTAAAAGTGATATGCCTTCCCTGCCCGTGTTTGCTAGACCACGTGTCTGTGGTCAGATGTATCTTGGCACCGACACTATGTGCCAGAGATACATTCACTTGCCGCTGAACATGGCCATATAGCTCTGGGATGCCCTTCTGTGAGAAATACTTCCTTCCTGGGACCTTCCATTGTGGTGTTCCAATGGCCACAAATTTGCGAAAGGCCTCTGAGTCCACCAGTTTATATGGCAGTAGTTGGCGGGCTATGAGTTCTGACAAGCCAGCCGTCAACCGTTGGGCAAGAGGGTTATCCGGCGTCATCATTTTTTTACGCTCGAACATTAGGCCCACGGAAGTCTGCCTTTTTGCAGAAAAACGTGAGCTTGGCGTGATGGAAGGTGGAGTGGAGGACAATTGTGAGGAGAAGGAGAAGTAGAAGACGAGGCTGGACGGTGAGAGCCTGGAGTGTGGCTTTGTGTGTTCCGTTGCTCCCACTCGGCTCGGTGATGGCTGCTCATGTGCCTTCTTAAGGCGGTCGTCCCTAGGTGAGTGTTGGGCTTACCGCGACTAATGCGTTGACTGCAAAGATTGCAGATGGCAACGTTATTGTCAGCAGCGGACACGTAAAAAAAGCTCACACTGCGGAGCCATGTGCCGGTGTCCTGGGAGCGCCAGATGTGACCGTACATGGTCGATGACTCGCTCCTGATACATTTGCAGTCTGCTTTGTCCCTCCTGTGCAATGTAAGTTATTCCTGCTTCTCTTCCCTATCTGCTGGTCCATATCTCCCTCTGAACTCCCCTCCTCTTCCTCTCTTGTGGGCACCCACGTGACATCACTAGACACGTCATCATCGACGTCACCTTCCCCACCGCTATAAGTAGAGATCTCGGAGTAGGCAGCAACACCAGGGACCAACCTCCTCCTTGGGCTGATCTGGGTACTGTAGTCAGACTGCTGAGTGGCGCATGTTGCTACCTCCTCTTCCTGATCCAATACCAAGAGTGGCTGC
The DNA here is from genome assembly GCF_037356315.1 of Lithobates pipiens. Lineage (NCBI taxonomy): Eukaryota > Metazoa > Chordata > Amphibia > Anura > Ranidae > Lithobates > Lithobates pipiens. The sequence continues at coordinate 74,058,894 of NW_027507718.1, forward strand.
GCATCAGAAATGTCTTGATATGGATCGAAAAATAATTCCTGTGACTCAAGCGGAAGGTATGTGGTGGTGGTGGTGTTGTTGGTGGTAGTGTCTTTGGGGGTGCACATAGCAGAGAGTGAAGAAGAGGGTGCAGATCGAGAGGATGAGGAGGGTGCAGAAGAGTAAGGCTGAGTGAGCCACTCAACCAAGTCTGGTGCGTCCTTTAAAGTAATTGAACGCACCTTCTGCAACTTCCCACTTTGGCTCAAGCCTGTTGCTCCTGCCCTACCCCTACCACCCCTGCGGAAGGGCCTGCCTCTTCCTCTGCCTGTCATTTTTTAAATGATCCTGTGACAAAACTCTCAGTCCCTATACCGATGAAGGACTGCTGCAGTATAGGGCAGCGGTCAGCAGTAGTGCACCTCAACCCTATGTATTGTGGACCTATACCAGTCCTTATAGAATAGCAGACTGTACCTCACTCAACCCTATGTACTGTAGTACCCTATACCTTACCAGTCCTTATAAGGACCTTTGTGGAACAAGTAAGTTGTGACTGATTAGCAGACTGTACGTCAGTCCCTATACCGATGAAGGACTGCTGCAGTATAGGGCAGCGGTCAGCAGTAGTGCACCTCAACCCTATGTATTGTGGACCTATACCAGTCAGTCCTTATAGAATGGCAGACTGTACCTCACTCAACCCTATGTACTGTAGTACCCTATACCTTACCAGTCCTTATAAGGACCTTTGTGGAACAAGTAGGTTGTGACTGATTAGCAGACTGTACGTCAGCCCCTATACCGATGAAGGACTGCTGCAGTATAGGGCAGCAGTCAGCAGTAGTGCACCTCAACCCTATGTATTGTGGACCTATACCAGTCCTTATAGAATAGCAGACTGTACCTCACTCAACCCTATATACTGTAGTACCCTATACCTTACCAGTCCTTATAAGGACCTTTGTGGAACAAGTAGGTTGTGACTGATTAGTAGACTGTACGTCAGTCCCTATACCGATGAAGGACTGCTGCAGTATAGGGCAGCGGTCAGCAGTAGTGCACCTCAACCCTATGTATTGTGGACCTATACCAGTCCTTATAGAATGGCAGACTGTACCTCACTCAACCCTATGTACTGTAGTTCCCTATACCTTACCAGTCCTTATAAGGACCTTTGTGGAACAAGTAGGTTGTGACTGATTAGTAGACTGTACGTCAGTCCCTATACCGATGAAGGACTGCTGCAGTATAGGGCAGCGGTCAGCAGTAGTGCACCTCAACCCTATGTATTGTGGACCTATACCAGTCCTTATAGAATAGCAGACTGTACCTCACTCAACCCTATGTACTATAGCACCCTACACCAGGTTATTACCAGTCCTTATAAAGGACCTTTGTGGAACAAGTAGGTTGTGAATGATTAGCAGACTGCAGCAGAAGGGCAGCAGTCAAGTATAATATTCTTTCTATATTTGGAAGAAAGAATATTATATGTGTACAAGCCTATTACCATACCACTGATACCAGTCCTGAAAAGAACCTTTGTGGACCTAATATAGTAACAGCTACTGATTAAACTGACCCTCACTGCCTCACACATTGCTTCCTGCCTGTCCCTATATAAACTGACAAAACAGAGGCTACTGGAACAATAACTGGAATAGCACTTTTGTGGACCTGATAGTAACAGCTAATGACTAAACTGACTGTCCCTACAGCAGACACACCGTCCTGTCCCTTTCTCTAAACTGACACAAGACGCTCAGGCTGCTGCAACAATCAGTAGCACAGCAAACCTATATACACCTATACCAGTCCTGAAAAGAACTTTTGTGTACCAAATAGCTAGCGATTTGGGTCACTGCAATCTCTCCCTGCTCCACACAGCAACCTCTCCCTATAGTGACAGAAGAAAGAATGTAAAATGGCCGCCGGATCGGGTGTATTTATAAGTTAGGGGGAATGTCCAAGTGTCCATGTGCTGTAATGTCTCAATTGGCTGTCCTGTACCCCATGATGGATGTGTCATCATAGGTCAAAATTCTTTTACACAGTAAACACGGAAGTCCGCCGGGCGAACGGCGGCAATAGTCCGCCGATCGGGCGAATCGCGAACAGCCGAAATTCGCCGCGAAACGACCGCCGGGCGAACCGTTTGGCCATCACTACTGGAGGACAATCATATTATATATATATATATATATATATATATATATAGATAGATAGATAGATAGATAGATAGATAGATAGATAGATAGATACATTTTTTTTTTCAGGAGCATTTCTGGGTGAAGCACTATTCAAGTTTCAGTCCACTTGGACTTTTTCCTTGGTCTGCATAATTTTTCTTGTCGGTACCATACCAGTACGACATTTATACTACTTGCCTCCATGCAGACAAGTTTTGGGATGTGGCTTGAACACTGACGGAGCCATTCATATATGCATGGTCATCTGTAATTACTAGTTTTTATCAAACAATACCTTTGGGTTATTATCATCTTCATTACCAATATTGTAAGTATTTGTAAAAAATGTTTTTTTCTTGTAACCAATTGCTGTATCTATGTCCTATTTCCTGCCTGGTTATTATTCAATTTTGACACCGTGTCCCTTTTTATTTATCAGATTCTATGTAAACGCTGTATTCACACCCCTGAAGAAGGACATGCTTTGTAAAGCTCCGAAATGTGTAGGGTGATTTTTTCCACATGGATTATATGGCATAATCAAGTGTTGTATAACATCATTAATACTGGTTGTATATGTACACCCTTAGATGTATATTTTAGATGTATACTTTATACTATACCCTTTTTATTTGTTTTATGTAATAAAATAATTTTTGTACCGTTCTATTTTGTACGTACCTTAAAAATCCACCCCCAGGGGATTTCTCTTCTAGTATTTGGTGACAGGTACTTGGGTACTCTGATGGGTTACAGATTGGTACTCAGGTACTCTGATGGGCTGGTGACTGGAATTCGGGTACTCTGAAGGGCAGTGACAGGTACACAGGTACTTGGTACTCATATGGACTGTGACAGGTACTCAAGTACTCGGGTACTTATATGGACTATGACAGGTAATCAGGTACCCGTATGGACTGTGACAGGTAATCAGGTACTCTGGTACTCAGATGAGCTGTGATAGGTACTCGGGTACTCTGATGGACTGTGACAGGTACTTGGGTATTCAGATGGACTGGGACAGGTACTCTGATGGACTGTGACAGATACTCGAGTACTCAGATAAACTGTGACAGGTACTCATATGGACTGACAGGTACTCAGATGAACTGTGACATGTACTTTGATGGCTGCTGACAGGTCCTCTTTATTGGGGGGGCAATCAGTGTGTTTGGTGTGTACTGTAAGCGGTAACGAGATGTTACCGCAATCTCCTTCTCGCACGCGATCGTTGTGTGGGGAAGAGAACCCGGTAACATCTCCTCGTTACCGCGGTTTGTTGACATTTAGTGATTGGCTGTGAAAGGATCCCAACTGATCACGTGGTGCACAGCCACTAGCCAATGACTGTTTACCAGCGTCGGTGATGAACGGTGTTCCCAGGAGCGTGCTGCCACCGACGTGCATGCACAACATGCTCGAGATCGCACACATGCGCCGTGCACAGTGGGGCAGTACCACCTGTGATCGCCCGTGACTTCATCACAGCCGATCATGTGGTAATTACCCATGCCCAATGGCTGTTCACCCCCCTCGGGGGTGAGCGTTGTCTCCGTGGTGCGCTGCCACTGAAGGAACAGGGATGCGCACACACGATCACTCGCATTCCCTGTTTAAATGGATGGACGTCATATGAGGCCCGTCCAGAACGAGAGCCTCGCCGCCTGGCTGTCATATGATAGCCGGCGGGCGGAAAGCATTTAAAGAGATTTGCCCTGCTACTACTACTATTGAGAAACTCTGCTCTAACCTGAAACTACTTTGTGATTTTTCTAAGGAGAAGTCTGCTATCAGATGTCCTCAACTGTGAATAGTTATATTTCTTGGAGTATCCCACTAAATCCCCTTCCATATTCAAGTTCTCAAATAATAAAACAACAAAAACAAAACCCCTAGAATGATTTTTGAAAACAATGGGTGGAATTGTGTGTGCACCTGGCTGTGTGAATCTACCTTGTGCCTGGCAAAATTGGGGAAGGCCTGGCCAACAAACCAGTGGCTCCTGCGGCAGTAGCGCTACAGCTGCAGCAGTTACTCTGAAAAAGGCCATCACAGTTCTCTTGCTGTATATGAAACAATGATTATTATATAAAAATAAATAATACTGCGCTTAGGTTACAAAGACAATAAGCAGACAACAGCTAGCATAGATTGTGGGCAACAATATACAAATTTAAAGTGAAGAAATGACGCAATTAAATGTCTATAAAAGCAAAGAAAACGTCCATCAATCCCGAGAGGCACCCGATAGGTGAAATAAATCTTGACTAAAAAGATGAACAGTGATCTTCCACCAACATCACAGGTCAAAGATGATATTGTCTGTAGCTTACAATGTAGAATACATGTGCTCTGCTGCATGAGGCTTGTTACTCCATTGATGACACAGGAAGTACAAAACACAGGGAGAGGGGTGGAGAATTACATGCAAAGGAAGTATGTCATAACATAAGGGAAATAAACTTGAGAACATAAATGCATTACCACAAAAGGTCACTGGATGGCAGCATGTGAACTGAACATAAATGTCCATAGAGAAAATGGTTAGGAAAACAATATATATATAAATTCTATGCCCTGTTGGGGCAGCACATATATATAGTGTAAGGCTGCATAAAGCCTGCCCTCCTTTGCCTCCTCCCCTTGTGGTCATAGTCTCTCCTCATTTCCAGGTCCTCGCTGTGCAAATCGGCTGCAGTCGTGGTGGCGGTTCCTCTCTCGGTGCTCACACCGTGCACCGCCGGGGAGACCGACCGCCTGTCCACCTATCTTCTTAGCATCCTTGGGTTATCTGACACTGGGGGGTGTCCACCCGCCTGCTTCTCCCAGTGCTCACGCCGGGGAGAGGGGGTGTTCGGCCACCTGCCAGCTCCCCTCTCCTTGTACAATTTCCTCATTGGGGGGCTGTTCACCCGCTTCTCCCGGTGCTCCCGGTGCTCACGCCGGGAGGGGGGTGTCCGGCCGCCCGCTTCTTCCGATGCCCACACCGGGAGGGGGGTGTCCGGCTGCCTGCTTCTTCCGGTGCCGCCTGCCCACATTCAAATGCTCCATCCGGCATTGGGGGGGGGCCTGGCCGCTTTCGCCTGTGCTCACGCTGGGGGGGAGGGCATCCATCCTCCCTCTTTCTTCCTAGCACGCCAGCATCAGGGGGAGGGGGATATCTCTGCATGTTGTCACCCCTCCAATACTGCATGAGAAGCGAATGGGAGGGGGGAGAGGGCGCTAGAGGACGTTGGGAGCTGGGTCCATTTACATTAACATGCCCAGGGGCTGTACGGGGCGGGGATTCGATGTATGTCATGAGCTGTACTAGTGCCAGTGTCTCCTGCTGGGGCTCCTCTGTAGAAATTATGTGTCCAAATACAATGTTCTCACAGCAATAATAGACAATTTCTCCTCTCATTGTACATTTTTAGTTGCATCTCCCGGCTCCACCGTTTCACTAGTTCGACCTGATATAGCTGCAACCAGATTTCTTTTCACTCATTCACACATCCATCCAGGACATACTACTCCCGGTTTCAGCATTTCTGCAGCCTGTACAGCCAGGTGTTCATGAGCTGCAACCAATCAGCAATGCAAATTAACGACAGGCTCCGCAGTTGTTCACATGTGACCATACATGGAGTAGTTGCTTGCAGTTAGGGTTAGGTCGGGGAATCATAATACCTGTTTTATGGTGTGATATTGGCACATTTTCTGTGGGAGTTCCAGGTAGGTATGGTCTCATGCAGTTACCGTTTCTCATGCAATTTACGTTTCTCATGCAGTTACGGTTTTCTCATTCAATTTACATTTCTCATGCAATTTACAGTTTCTCATGCAATTTACGTTTCTCATGCAATTTACGGTTTCATGCAATTTACAGTTTTCATGCAATTTACGTTTCTCATGCAGTTACAGTTTTCTCATGCAATTTACATTTCTCATGCAATTTACGTTTTTTCACCCAATTTATGTTTCTCAGGCAATTTACGGTTTCATGCAGTTGACATTTTTCAGGAAATTTACATTTCTCTTGCAGTTACGGTTTTATCATGTAATTTACATTTCTCATGCAATTTACATTTTTCATGCGATTTATGTTTCTCATGCAATTTACGGTTTCTTGCACAATTTACGGTTTCTTACACAATTTAGGGTTCTCATGCAATTTACCGAACTCATGCAGTTGATGTTTTTCAGGCAATTTACGGTTCTTACGCAATTTACGCTTCTCTTGCAATTTACGCTTCTTATGCAATTTACGCTTCTCATGCAATTTACGGTTTCTCATGGAGTTTTTGCTTTCTCATGCAATTGTATGGTTTCTCGTACAATTTTATGGTTCTCATTCAAGTTACGGTTCTCATGCAATTTTTCACTTCTCATGCCAATTCATGTTTTTCCTATGTTTCTTACATTTCTCACGTTTCTTACGTTCCTCACATTTCTTATGTTTCCCATGTTTCTTACGTTTCCCATGTTTCTTACGTTTCCCATGTTTCTCACATTTCCCATGGTTCTCAAGTTTCCCATGTTTCTCACGTTTCCCACGTTTCTTACATTTCCCATGTTTCTTACGTTTCCCATGTTTTTCACGTTTTCATGTCAGATGCCTTTTTATGTCATTGCCTTTCGTTCGCTGCATTTCCGTTAGCTAGTGCTTACATCCTGGATCTGTCACGTTTTCAGATCCATACGGACTGAGGTTTAGTTTTTAATTGGTTTTCGTCCCACAATCTTCTCGCCTGTAGTCCGGGCACTTTCACCATTACTCCTTTACTACTACCCACCACGGCCTGTGGGTACCTTAGCCCTGAGTGTTCGTTTTTAATTTCCTGTCTTGGCACTACAGGTTGCTCAGGCTTGCTTAATGCATACAGTAGGGTGGTGTTGTCATTAGGTTTACATTCATGCACTGTTGGTCTTGTCATTTCTGCACCCACATCCTCATACTTGTCAGGTACCAAGGGGTGTTGTTGTGTCATGAGCTGGTTGTCTGTTATGTTCTCTGATCGTTTTCACACAGCTGGGTTGTCTATGTTCTTCCACTGCAGGTTACCCATCACGTCTATGGGTTTAACAGATTGAGGTGATCGTTTTTAATTGGCTTGTTCGGTGGCAAGTCTCCTCATCTGTTCTTACGCTGCTTACATATTTCGTTCAATGTCATGTTTCTCATGCAATTCAGTTTCTCATGCAAATTACGTTTCCAATGCAATTTACGTTTCTCATACAAATTACATTTCTCATGCAAATTACATTTCTCATGCAAATTACGTTTCTCATGCAATTTACGTTTCTCGTGCAATTTTTACTTTTCTATGCCAGCTCACGTTTTCAAGTTTCTCTGGTTTTCCCAGGTTTTTCTCATTTCCCATGCTTCTCATATTTTCCCATGTTACTCTCGTTTCCCTTGCCTCAAGCAGCAGATATTGGGGTCTTCGCTTCTATCCCTCCTTCTTCAGCTGGGGGGTCGGAGCTCGGTAACTCAGCCCCTCTCAGAACCCTGACCATCCCAAGGCTTCATTGTTCACACACAGATAGCTTAAACCCTTTGCTCTGCTTGGCAGTATTTCAATGCAGGGGGTTCGCTTTCCCGGCTTCGTCTCGGAAAGCCCAACTATTTAGGTTACTGTTCCCTTGATCTCGAGTGCGAGGGCAGAGCAGGTTACCCTGCAGACTGTGGTTTCTTCCCTGTCCCAGGAGTGGCATAATAGTATGGAACTATTGGTAAGTCAGCCATTGCAGCTCCAGCAGCTTCTACTTGCTCAGGGGCTTTAGTGGATTCCGGAACCCTCTCGGTGCCTAGGCCGATACCAGTAGGCCCAGGTCTCGGACGTAGATGCCGGCGTCATGCCTTCTCTTTAGTTTCCAGTATTTGGATTGGGTTTCCATTTGGCTGATGCAGCAGCCTTGATCATTACGTTTTTATTTTGGTTGCTAGGAAGCCTCATGACACTGCTTGGGATGTCCAGGTTTTCCAGTCAAGGTTTCCTAGTCCTGACGGTTAACATCCAGTTCCTATTTGCTTTTCTGTTTTTTGCCTCTTCCAACTCGTATCGGCCCACAGCACTTTCAGGGCATATCGGGTTGAGTCTGAGCATTTCATGTTGTTGGAAGACCCCGACAGGTTTTTCTTTATTTTCTGCAAACTCTAAGCCATCCTCAGGGTTCCAGAAGAGTAGCCCTCCTGCTGTGCTCAACAGATGTCCGATCGTAGGTCATATTTTTTTGTGACATATCTGACATGCTCTAAAGGTCTCCTTTTGCATTTGTTACCAGCTTGGTGCTCAAGGCAACGCTATAGCTGGCCTTTTGTGCTTCCTGAAGCCAGGGGAGTTGCACTTCTGGCCCTGGGTCTCGCTTACTTTTGGTAACCCTGGGTTTTCTGTTTACATCTGCATGCTTGCAAGACGCAGCTATCGGGAGGCAGCACTGTCATCTGGTTCTTGGAGCCTGGCAAGGCGTGGTGCAAGGTGTTGGTTTTAACCAGCTTGTCAGTGCTACATCTTTCAAACCCAGGGTTGGTCATCTGTTTGCCTTTTCCAGTGGTCCCCACCGCTACATCTTTCAAACCCAGGGTTGGTCATCTGTTTGCCTTTTCCAGCGGTCCCCACTCCGCAGCTCAGCGCATACTTCATTGACATCCTCTTTGGCCAATCAGGGTCTGGACCCTAAAGCATACTTTGCCTATTCATTCTGGATAGAGTAGCTTCTGTGACTTTGCACCAGGGGGCCTCGGCCCTTATTTGATTTTTGGGTACATGCAGGGGGGTGATGTCCCAATATCCACCTCATCCAATCAGAGAATGCCTGGTATTCAGATAAGTACAATACAATACTGTGGGTGGCACAGTGGTGTATTGGGTATCATTCTCACTTAGCAGTAAAAAGGGTTGCTGGTTCAAATCCCAACCATGACACTACCTGCCTGGAGTTTGTATGTTCTCCCTGTGCCTGCGTGGGCTTCCTCCCACACTCCAAAGACATGCTGGTAGGTTAATTGGCTTCTGTCCAAAAATTGGCCCTAGTATATGAATAGGGACCTTGGATTGAGGGTAGGGACTTATGTGAGTGTGTAATGTACAGGGTTAGGTATAATTGTAGACATGCACCCACACTCACTCCAGTTGAACGATGGACTGGTGTCTTTATTCAACCTTGGTAACTATGTAAGGTGTTCCTGTGAATAGCACCAATGTTGAGTGAGCAACATCATGTCTTCAAATGCAAGAGGGCAGGATCCCAGGCAGCTCCATGTGCTAGCATTTTAACTTTCCTTACATAGTTGAGGCCAAAAAAAGGTATTTGAGCACAAACAACCTCTGCTACAATGGTCCTTGCTATATTTTGGGTCAGATGCTCAATTACCTATTATTTTGGCTTTAATAGTCAAAGGATTCTGCATTTAGAGTTGAAATTCTATCAGCGTATGGAACTGTCTGGGGGTCCTCCTCATATCCCCAGGGGAAAAAGGCTGCTACACATATTAACACTGCTGATCTCGTGCATCCTTTCAAAGGATGAATTTCTTGGTGGTGATAACAGTGGAGACCATACCTGTGCACTGTGCATCAGCACAGCCCATTGAAGTCTCCCTGGGAGAGTGTGAGGCAGAGCTTCAATGCAGGAGAACGATTGGGAAACAGATCGGTGTCACCCTAGAACTTGAAGTGCCTTCACAAGGACCATTTTAGCAGTACTATTACTATATACTATTTTAATAAAAACAGTATAAGTAAAAATATTTTAGTGACTTTACATGATAAACATGTACCATGATAAAGCTTTTGTAAGATTTTAGTGTTTAAGTATACTTTAATTCTGCAATACTATCTTTATGCCACAAAAAAAATGACAGGATAAATGGCTTTGAACTATATGACTGTCACCCATTTTACATATACTGTACCACACTATTTAGTGATGATATGTGCTCATGGTATTGAAGTATATCCACTAGCAGCAAATAATAATTGATCAAGTTGTACATGCAATAACTAACTTTAGAAAATGCCAGTAAACATTAAGAAGTGGGGCGAAATGATATCTGCTGTATCTTAGATTACAGAGCGGAATGTCTAAGTTCATGTTGCCATGCCATTATTAGAGAAACTCTGCAGGCGCCTGAATCCTGCTCTAAATCTAAGGATTAAGAGCCATATTTTATGGGAAAGTGAGATTGCTGGCAAATTAAAGCACTGACAAATCACACGGATAACTAACAGGCAAATGATCCACATAAAATACCTTCTGATAAGCTGGAAGCATTTTTATTGATATATTAGAATACTGAATTGTATGTTCCTTACCTGATTCACCACAACTTATTAATTGCATACTTTTTTTTAAATTAAAGTGTTACTAAACCCACAACAGTAAAATCAGTCTGTATATGCAGTAAAGCTTGCTTGTTATACTCACTATGGAACCTAAAGGGTTAATCCTGCACATTGTGTAAAAAGGAATATTCATTTTCCTAACACTGAACCTCCTCTCCGGCAATCAAGTGCTCGGGTCTGTTAGCCGTCACCTGATTGGCTGAAACAATAGGCAATGTGATTGGACGCCTATCAGGTGTCCAATCATAGGAGAGGACGGGAGGAATGGACGGGAGAAGACATCGAGGACATGGAGAAGACCACCGTCACCCGCTGCCCCACCTAGACAAGGTAAGTGCCAGGCAGATGGGCGGCACAGTGGCAGCATTGAATGGCACAGTGGCAGCATTAAAATGGCACAGTGGGAGCATTTGATGGCACAGTGGGAGCATTCAATGGCACAGTGGGAGCATTCAATGGTACAGTGGCAGCACTTGATGGCACAGTGGCGGCGTTTCATGGGCACATTGGCTGGCATATCATAGGCACAGTGGCTGCGTTTGATTGGCACAGTGGCGGCAATTGATGGGCACAGTGGCTGCATTTGATGGTACAGTGAGGCTGCAATTGATGGGGTTTTTTTTCAGTTTGTTTGCGCCCCCCCCCCCCCCCCAACATTTTTGAGCACCAGCTGCCACTGGTTTGGTGTATATTGCTAGAGTTTTCTTTTTCTTTTTGGAAGGATGCATGTGATCGGCACAGGGCCAATCAACATTGTCCAGACTGAGAGTCAAAGGTCCTGCAGCCTCATAGGACAGTTAGAGTAGAATGAAAACTCCTCCTGCAAGCTTTAACCAGACACCAATAGAGGCCACAAGACTGCTATATATACTGCTGATGAGAAAATGTGCTTAGCAGGTTATATTTACTAAAATAATAGCATTTTCATGTTGTACTGTCCAGATAGAATGAATGCAGGGTTCTGGGTTTAATAACACTTTAAATACCATGAGTATCATTATATCTCTGAGAACCATTACTAATTCCTGCCATTAATTAGCAAATGTAAGTATGAGCAGGCATCTTCCCTAGGCATACCCCTGGGGGTACGTGCACACCAATTGCAGGGGGTACGCGCAGTGCGCTCACTGTTCTGTCTCCCATGTCCCATGCACATACAGTCCCCAGCGGCTTTTTACAACAACCTGGGGAAGCGGTTCGCCCGTGTATGGGGGGGGGGGGGCGGGTGCCAGTCAAGTGGCAGCTGCCTGGGTTCTTGCCATTGTAATTGTGCCCATCGCGCTGCCCTCGAGATGTTTTCCCAGCCTGGGCTGGCTGATTAGGCACAGTAGATAGCCCCGTGTCCTCCCATCTCCCGGCTCCTCCCCCTCGCCAGCGTGCCCCTGATCTCCTGCCTTGTGAAGAACACGTCCAGATGGTGACTGCTGCGGCTTCCTGATCTCCTCTCCACTGTGCAATCCTGCACATAGCCAGCACGCTGCAGACCAGAAAGAAAAGGTGAGTCCTACCTGTCACTTCCCATTCCCTGTGTCTGCTCAGGAACTACATATCCCAGCATGCCCAGCTATCAGTGCCATCTAACAATGTCCATCAGTGCCGCCTAACAGTGTCCATCAGTGCTGATTATCAGTGTCCATCAGTCCCACCTAACAGTGTCCATCAATGCCGCCTAACAGTGTCCATCAGTGGCACCTAACAGTGTCCATCAGTGCCGCCTAACAGTGTCCACCAGTGCCTCCTATCAGTGTCCATCAGTACTGCCTAACAGTGTCCATTAGTGCCTCATATAAGTACTGCCTATCAGTGTCCATCAGTGCTGCCTATCAGTGCCGCCTAACAGTGTCCATCAGTGCCGCCTAACAGTGTCCATGTCCATCAGTGCATCCCTATCAGTGCACCCATTAGTGCACCCTATCAGTGCAACCTATTAGTGCAGCCTCATCAATGCCGCCTATCAGTGCAACCTATCAGTGCAGCCTCATCAATGCTCCCTATCAGTGCAGCTTCATCATTGCAGCCTCCTCAGGTAGCCAGAGGGGTTGTATACAGTGCTTCATGTCCATGGCAAATATAACTTGGTTTTATGAGTATGACAAGCTGTACCACCTGGCTCGTGGTTGTGGTTCTTTAATTCCAGGAAAAATGCCATTCTAGCAAGAAAAGAAAAAAAAGGCATTTATGAAATGGTAGTATTGCTTCATGAACACCTGGAAACCACTATTCCCTAGAAAAACAATCCATTGTGGTTCACTTTTCAGAGTTTGCCACCATCCTATGTTTTTATAGATTTTCACAGTTTAATTAAAGTTGAAATCCAGGCAAACAGCTACAGATGAAACAGGTATAATGGAACTGTTTTGCCTGTCAAAAGATTTGTAGTCCTTTCATTCCTTCATTTGTACGATTTACATCATACAGCACATTCCTGTCTTGCAAGGCACAGGACCTGATTTTTGTGCATTACTCCTTGCTTGTGCTAATGACTGGTGAGTGAAGGCAAAGTGTCAGACTGATGAGCTCATCTCTCTGTCATTCTTCTCTCTCCTTCTGTCAGAATGTCCTTGTTAGTATAACACATAAGCACTGTAGCACAACTCACTGGTTCCTTGTGCTACTTATTAATCACACAGTCTCAGCTCTGCTACTGTTAACAGCCATTACCTACCAAGCTAGGTCCTTAAAAGACCAATTGGTTAGAGGTTAATATGTACGAATATTTAGGTCAGATCCTTATAAAAGATTGGGTACCTTCACCTGTGGGGGATGTCCATATTGCAAGATATATGAACATAGAATCAAATACAATCTTACCGAATGGAAAGCCATACAGACCAAAACACAGTAAAACCCTTAGGGTAATGTACCTACTGACATGCCAATGCAAGAGTTTCTACGTAGGTAAAACTAAACTTGAGTTTTGGAAGAGGGCATCCACACACATCATGAGCATGACCAATGCCAACTCAGATCTCCATCTTGGGAGATATGTGAGAGATTGCCACCAGGGCATATCTCCCCATGTCCAATTTACCATCCTGGGTCAGGTGCGTCCTGACAATAGAGGGGGTGATTGGAACAAACTCTTACTTCAAGGTGAAGTATGATGGATTGCAGAATTAGGTGCCACTAGGCCACCGGGCCTCAACATCCAACTGAGTTATCGTCCCTTTTTATAAGGATTTATCTTAGGGGGTGTGAAAAAGGCTTTAGGTAAAGTGTAATTCCAAGTACTTACCAGCTACATTCCATCTCATGTAGGCTTCAATAATTGGATAGACTAATGTCCATCCTTTCAAGGCAACGGCTATTACCACTGACAATATGTTGATATATGCCATGTGAATTGACAGTGTGCTATGCTTCTGTTTTAAATGGGAATGAACTGTTAATGCTTTGTCAATACTGCCTGTGTTTCTTTTCTTTTTCTGTCTCTGCTTTTTCATGTAAATATCTAGATGACTGCCTTGTCATGAATCTACAGATGACTTTTTGTCCTCCATAACCTGTACCACCATTCCTCCTGCATATTCTGTGCACTTTCTCAGCCCTGGTTTTCTGTATGTGCATACCAATTCACAATGTTTTTCAGTCTGCTTAAATTTTCACACACTGTTTTGCATACATATAATTATGTGACATTATTGTAATTTTTATTTCTTTAACCACTTGCTTACTGGGCACTTAAACCCCCCTCAGTCCCAGACCAATTTTCAGCTTTCAGCACTGATGCACTTTGAGTGACAATTGCGCGGTCATACAACACTGTACCCAAATGAAATTTTTATCATTTTTTTCCTACAAATAGAGCTTTCTTTTGGTGGTATTTAGTTACAGCTCGGAGTTTTATTTTTTGCTAAACAAACAAAAAAAGATGCAAAAAAAAAAAAAAAAAAATCATGTTTTAATAGTTTGTTATAAAATTTTGCAAACGGGTCATTTTTCTCCTTCATTGAAGTGCGCTGATTAGGCGGCACTGATAGGCTGCATTGGTGGGCACTGATGGGCTGCATTGGTGGGCACTGATGGGCTGCATTGGTGGGCACTGATAGGCTGCACTGGTGGGCACTGATAGGCATAGTTAAGGCGGCACTAATAGGCACAGATAAGGCGGCACCGATGGGCACAGATAAGGCGGCACTGATGGGCAAAGATGGGCACAGATAAGATGGCACGGATGGGTGGCACGGATAAGTGGCACGGATGGGTGGCACGGATGGGCACTGATAGGTACCACAGATATATGGGACTGATGGGCACTGATAGGTGGCACTGATAGGTGGCTCTGATAGGTGGCACTGCTGGGCACTAATGGGCGGCACTGCTGGGCACTGATGGGCGGCACTGCTGGGCACTGATGGGCGGCACTGGGGTGCAGCACCTGAGGCAGATTTTGGGTGGCACTGCTGGGTGGCACTGTGGGTGGCACTGTGGGCACTGCTGGGTGGCACTGTGGGCACTGCTGGGTGGCACTGTGGGCACTATGGGCACTGCTGGGTGGCACTGACAGGGGGGCACTTACTTTATTCAGGATGGCACTGCGGGTGGCAGGTGGGCACTGGCAGGGGGCAGGTGTCCTTTTAAATTGCTGGCCGTGATCGGGACTGATGTCCCGAACACGGCCGCCGGCGATCGGCTTTTTTTTTTTCTCCTCGCGCTGTCAGCGCGAGGAGGAATACTAGCCGATTACCGGCTCCGTTTTATCACATGATCAGCTGTCATTGGCTGACAGCTGATCACGTGATAAGGGGTCGGGATCGACCCCTTACACGGATCGGTGATCAGGCGAGTCTCACGGACTCGCCGATCACAGAGCGCGCCGCGCGCGCCCCTCAGGGGGCGCGCAGGCCGCTCGTAACCGGGACTACGTCAATAGACGTAGTCCCGAAAATGTGGGTCCGCGCTATTGCCGTCATTTTGCAATAGCGCGGGTCCCAAGTGGTTAAACATATTATGCAACGGCGCATGTGCGGGAGTTCAAATACAGTCACAAGATTCAGATGCGGCTGCCATGGAGGCCAGTATGATTCTTTGTATTCAGTGCACACAAATCTGGTACACTTTACTGAACCCCTACTAGACATTCCTTTGTCCTTTATTTCATAAGCAGTATACATACCTACGATCAACTATCAGAACGACCTGTATATTATGACAGCTCTATCATGATTTTGATTTCTGGACAATCTCTAACATATCTGGATGGGTTTGATAATGCTTGACCTAGAACAAGCCTTTACACAGAGTATTATTAGGATATATTCTTTATCCCACAATGTTACAGTCAATTATTTTCCACAGTCTACCCCTATGTATTTATTCTCTTTATAGGTTGAGCTACTTCACCTACTTATATATCCATCCTAAGATCTCCTTTTGGCAACCTCAGGGGAGGGCTGGCAGCCCTTAGGCCTGGGGGGGGGGCAAGTCCAGTCAAGTGGCCCATTGAACCCCCGAATCAGCTCACCATCCATCTACACCACATTCCCCATACAGAGAGGGAGGCAGACTGCTCCACATTGCCCCAAAAAGAGAGACTGTTTGACACTGCCTGCACAGAGAGTGACTGCTTCACACTGCCGGTCACTCTCTCTGTGCAGGCAGTGTGAAGCAGTCACTCTCTGTGCAGGCAGTGTGAAGCGGTCACTCTCGCTGTGCAGGCAGTATGAAGCGGTGACTCTCTCTGTGCAGACAGTGTGAAGCAGTCACTCTCTGTGCAGACAATGTGAAGCGGTCACTCTCTCTGTGCAGGCAGTGTGAAGCGGTCACTCTCTGTGCAGGCAGTGTGAAGCGGTCACTCTCTCTGTGCAGGCAGTATGAAGCGGTGACTCTCTCTGTGCAGACAGTGTGAAGCGGTCACTCTCTGTACAGACAGTGTGAAGCGGTCACTCTCTCTGTGCAGGCAGTGTGAAGCGGTCACTCTCTGTGCATGCAGTGTGAAGCGGCCACTCTCTGTGCAGGCAGTGTGAAGCGGTCACTCTCTGTGCAGGCAGTGTGAAGCGGTCACTCTCTGTGCAGGCAGTGTGAAGCGGTCACTCTCTGTGCAGACAGTGTTAAGCGGTCACTCTCTCTGTGCAGGCAGTGTGAAGCAGTCACTCTCTGTGCAGGCAGTGTGAAGCGGTCACTCTCTCTGTGCAGGCAGTGTGAAGCGGTCACACTCTCTGTGCAGACAGTGTGAAGTGGTCACTCTCTCTGTGCAGGCAGTGTGAAGCGGTCACTCTCTCTGTGCAGACAGTGTGAATCGGTCACTCTCTCTGTGCAGGCAGTGTGAAGCGGTCACTCTCTCTGTGCAGGCAGTGTGAAGCAGTCACTCTCTGTGCAGGCAGTGTGAAGCGGTCACTCTCGCTGTGCAGGCAGTATGAAGCGGTGACTCTCTCTGTGCAGACAGTGTGAAGCAGTCACTCTCTGTGCAGACAATGTGAAGCGGTCACTCTCTCTGTGCAGGCAGTGTGAAGCGGTCACTCTCTGTGCAGGCAGTGTGAAGCGGTCACTCTCTCTGTGCAGGCAGTATGAAGCGGTGACTCTCTCTGTGCAGACAGTGTGAAGCGGTCACTCTCTGTACAGACAGTGTGAAGCGGTCACTCTCTCTGTGCAGGCAGTGTGAAGCGGTCACTCTCTGTGCATGCAGTGTGAAGCGGCCACTCTCTGTGCAGGCAGTGTGAAGCGGTCACTCTCTGTGCAGGCAGTGTGAAGCGGTCACTCTCTGTGCAGGCAGTGTGAAGCGGTCACTCTCTGTGCAGACAGTGTTAAGCGGTCACTCTCTCTGTGCAGGCAGTGTGAAGCAGTCACTCTCTGTGCAGGCAGTGTGAAGCGGTCACTCTCTCTGTGCAGGCAGTGTGAAGCGGTCACACTCTCTGTGCAGACAGTGTGAAGTGGTCACTCTCTCTGTGCAGGCAGTGTGAAGCGGTCACTCTCTCTGTGCAGACAGTGTGAATCGGTCACTCTCTCTGTGCAGGCAGTGTGAAGCGGTCACTCTCTCTGTGCAGGCAGTGTGAATCGGTCACTCTCTCTGTGCAGACAGTGTGAATTGGTCACTCTCTCTGTGCAGGCAGTGTGAAGCAGTCACTCTCTGTGCAGACAGTGTGAAGCGGTCACTCTCTCTGTGCAGGCAATGTGAAGCAGTCACTCTCTGTGCTGACAGTGTGAAGCGGTCACTCTCTGTGCAGACAGTGTGAAGCAGTCACTCTCTCTGTGCAGGCAGTGCGAAGCGGTCACTCCCTGTGGGGGCAATCATTTTGGAGCAGTCTCCCCACACCCAGTACAAAGACCAATAAGACTGCAGGAAGATGAAGACTAAAGACTATGCTGTCACTGCCGCCACACTAAGTGCTACCTGTGGAATCTGGAGCTTCTCTGGTGAGTGAGCACCACACCACTGGGCAAGCAAAGCCAGCAGAGTAGCCGAGAGTCACAGTGAGTTCAGCAGGCTAAAAACAAAAAATGCTGCTTTCTCCGTGGCATGGCCACCAGATTCACCAGGGTGCAGGCTCCTCCTGTGTCAATTGCGGGTAGTGAGAAAAGCACATGCAGGTGCACACCTGAGCACCAGCCAGATTAAGGGCATCGTGGGCCTGGTGCTGCAGTGGAGCAGGTTTAGGAGTGGCAGGAATATGAGGCAAGTAATGTCATGTCCCAGCTCTCCTCTTACTGGCCACCCGCCCATGTTTCCAGGAGCCTGTGCTAGCTTGTGCCCAGACTTGGTCGCAGTCACACAGGTGTAATGCTAGGGAAGCCTGGCACTTGATTTACTAAGCATCCATAAGAGCCGTGTGTGAGTGTGGGCTCTGGGATGAAAGTTTTCAAGCCATCAGAATACAGTGATCGCTGCCGGCAGCTTAGCAGCCAGCAGTGATCGCAAAAAAATAAATAAAGACACGCTGGTTGTATTGTCAGTTGATAGATCGAATTCTGTGAAACCAGTCTGCACATAGATTGCTGAACAGGCAGAATTTCAATCTGTCTATGGTAGCCTAAGTCCACCAGTCTCTGTTTAATAATATCCTCAAATCTTCTGAAAGGGGGGCTCCATTTAGGTGTAGAAATTCACTTTGAACTCCACCTTATTTCCAGAACTCTTTTTAGGGTCCTTTTACACTGAAGGCGCTTTACAGGCGTTTTAGTGCTAAAAATAGCGCCTGTAAACTGCCTCTCATGCTACCCCAGGGTGAAAGCCCCCGAGTGCTCTCACAATGGGGCGGTGCGCTTGCAGGACATTCTGAAAAGTCCTGCAAGCAGCATTATGGGGGCGGTTTGGGAGAGGTGTCCTGCCCACTGAAATTAGCGGTTTTAACCCTTTCTTGAGCAGAGCGGGGGTTAAAAGTGCCCCGCTAATGCCGCTAAAACGAGCAGCGCTTTACCACTACTGCCCAAACTGCCCCAGTGTGAAAGTACCCTTGGATATTAGAAGTGCAAACAATAAGGTGAGAGCACATCTAATGCCTACAGAGAGTAATGGAAATGAGGTGGAGTTCAAAGTAAACCATATCATTACCTGCGGGATTGGCATTTAGAGGGTTAAAACAGGCAGGGGTGAAATGTAATATCAATTCCTCACTGCCTGTCAAATACCTCTGAAAAGTGACCTGAGCATGGATCACTTTTTAGAGGAGTGGCTGCTGCAAGTGAATACAAGCCTTTAGTGTGCTGTAGTGCGGGTGTACTGGTGGCTTTCACAGTTCCCCCAGACTTCCCTTGGGCTTCTTTTAGGGTGCACCTTTTTGCTGCATTTTCTGGAATTGCACCAAAGATGCAGCATGCAGGACGTTTTGTGCACTTTCAGAACATGCAGTAAAAATGTGCAGCCTCTATGGGACCAGGGACAACATGCAGGAAGACTGCCAGGACACCAGCACTGCAGCCAAACCGCAGAATGCCAGTGTGAGCCCACATCATACCATCTAGAAGGTACTGCTCAGGCTGCTAGAAAAAAAAAACTCTTTGGCTGCAGAGAGGGGGAGGGAGGAGCTCACTTACTTGGATGGTCCCAGCCTCCCAGGAGCCTCACTGGATTCCAGCCGACTGCTCAGATTGAACTTTCTACCCACACATCCTCTTCACAGACAGCACACGGGCTGCCCTGGAGAGTGGGCGGGAAAAGAAGCAGGTCCAGCCTCTGCCAGCCAATGGTGTGGAGTAGGGAGGGGCTGGGTGGGGCTGTGCTGTGCTGTGTAACAGACTGTCAGCCCTGACATAAAGACATCATTGGATCACAGTACTGGACTCAAAATCTGCGCATGTGTGCTCTGGCACAGCAGCCTTTGTCACAGCATGTCAGAGCAGCCCAGGGGGCAATTGCATCCCTGCCCCCCAGGCCAGCCCGCCCCTGCTCCGGTTCCATTTGTGAAGCCTCCATCTCTTTCTGTCTGGGGTAGCTGCTACTTTTTTTGGATCCTGGTGTGGGACATCTCAGGCCTCAGGGATTCCCTTTTCATTTGGGTAAAATACTTATAGGGAAACTTCCATCTGATGTAGCTCCATCTTTTACTTTTTAAATTTTTCATTTCCATATGATGCGGCATTGGTATTTAAGTGCTTTCTCGGTTGTCACGGTGTATATGTGTGCACATTTTATGCCCTGCTACATGTTCTTAATTTGTGATTTGTTCTGTTATAGAGTGTCTTCAAATTTAAGATCTTCTCTATTGCCCTGAAGAAGGGATATACTTCTACATTCCCGAAACGCGTTGGGTCTTATGAGAGGCAACCTTCATGCCTTTGATTAGCTCTGTATGAGCCTGGTATTTCCATGGTAATATTTCCATGGTGATGTTTGCATCAAAATAATTTTTAATACTTTAATACATTTTGTCAAATGTTTTTAACCAATACAAATGTTTATCATAGTCTGCCCATAAAGTCCCACAGTACTGGGGGGTGTTTTTTGTTCTATATATTAAACTGACGCAGTTTCTCCACAGTGTTTTTTCTTTCCTAAATGCTACTGTAAACAGGAACTGCTGAGACAGGTCAAGTCCAGGTAATTACACTAGTTGTAAAGGTAATTACAGCACTCCTGGCTTTCCCTGCTCTCCTCTCCCCTCCTGCTGGCTGCTGGGGGGATCCTTTCAGGATGGAGAACGGGGGAAGGGGCCTGTAAGTATGTAATTTACTGGGCCCTTCCTTTTTTGAATGAACACAACGCGCGACCACGCAAGCACCAATCACTCACTGTGTTCATTCATAACTGAAGCATAATAAACTGTGTTTACTTTGCCTCAGTTTGTGAATGAACAGGGAGGCTGTACAGAACTATGTCCTCAAACCCCTTTCTTTTTCTCAAACGTAAGACACCATGGGGTTGATTTACTAAAACTGCAGAGTGCAAAATCTGGTTGCATCTGGTAGAACCCAATCAGCTTCCAGTTTTTTTTGTCAATGCTTAATTGAACAAGCTGAAGTTAGAACCTGATTGGCTACCATGCACTGCTGCACCAGATGTTGCACTCTCCAGTTTTCATACATTAACCCCTATGGGTCTGTTTAGACACCTGATATTTCACCAAATCCCCACAACAGGGCTGCTAAAAAGTGGAAAAATAATTGAAAAATAAAATTGCTCTACTGACTGACATTGTCCACTGCTCTACTGACTGACACCATCCACTGCCCTGCTGACAAAAACCTCTGCTCTACTGACACATCCACTGCTTTACTGACACCATCCACTACCCTACTGACACAGTTCATGGGTCTACTGACAGCATCCACTGCCCTGTTGACACCATCCACTGCTCTACTGACACTGTCCATAGACTGTCCATTGCCCTACTAACAATGTCACTGCTTTAAGTACACCATCCTCAGCCTTACTAGGGTCATCCACACACCATCTACTGCCCTACTGACTCTGTCAACACACCATTCACTGCCTTACTGACATTACCCACTGCTCTACTGATTGACAATATCCACCTTCAAGATAAGGCTAAGTTTATATTTATACAAAAAAGCCCCAGGTGCCGGAACATCACCAAAACTTTTGACTAACTGCACATTGGCTGTGCTCTCAGCCAAACTATCAAACCATCCAATGGCTGGTGTCATAACGAATCACATGTGCAGCACCATAGCAGTTGAAGATTAAACAGAGGCAAAGATGGCAGCTTCCTTGGCTGAAAACGATGGGGGGGTTTACTTCCACTTTAATAGATTAAGGATGAATGTAAAAATATGAAAAATGTTAATGTTCTCAAAGCATGTTTTCTATTAATAATAATGATGAGAATCTGACCTTTATATATATATATATACACACATATATATATATATATATATATATATATATATATAATTTTAATATATCACATTTTATATTTTAAATAGTATAGGTAGCCACGATTTCTATTTTTGATAAAATTTTATAAAAGTAAACATAATTAATGCATATACACCTGTTCAAAACTTTTCATAGGACGTTGTTGCTAAATATCAGACCCTCCCCTCTTTGAATGTGTTTCCTGTTGTGAACTCCATACTCCTGATCTGTTGAACGGTATTGGCTGTCCCGGGGGAGGGGCTGGAGGGTTCATATAAAGACAGACTAGAGGTGGTAAGGGCGTGATCTGAAGGAGGCCACACCTCCGAAACATGTAGTCTTGGCAACCGTTTTTTATTAGCTAAAGAGGAGACATCTCATTCACCTTGTCCTTTCTCTCCGGCCGCGAGTGACGTCAAGCAGCGCTGGCTGGACTATGCGCATTCCCTACAGCAGACACAGCTTTATGAGACGAGGAAACAGAGTCCGCAGCGATTTCTCATATTTCCACTCGTTCTTGGGACCCAACCCAGTTATACATGCCAGGGAGGGAGACAAACATCCTGCTCTACATGCGATCTAAGTCCCAAGTTTGTAAGTTCAATTCTCTATTGTTTGATTTTGCATTTGTATGATTAAAATGGAATTACACTAGGGCAGCCGTGCGCTCTCTTTTCCTTGTATATTTCACAGAGCTTTTTGAATCTTTCAGCTTTAGAACAGGTACAGGCGTTCCCCGGGTTACAAATATCCGACTTACAAATGACTCCTACTTACAAACAGAGAGAAACAACAGGAAGTGAGAGGAAATCTACCCCTAGGAAGGGAAATACACTCCTGTAATTTGAAGTTATTGTGGGAATAGGTGTCTCCACTTTATCACCAATCCTTATTTCCACAACAATCCAAAATTTTCTAAATCCAATTGTCACTGGGACAGAAAGTGAGGGAGAATCTTCTGAACAGGGCTACAGACAGCAAAACAAATGTTACAGGGGTGTTAACCACTAGAGGACCAGCCACAGCAGTTATACTGAGGCAGGTTGGGTCTCCTAGGCAAATTGCTGTGCCTATACATCGGCCGCTTTAAGACCACTAGGGGGTGCGCCCGCCGCAACAACGGAGCCGATGCGCTTGCTAGGCGGCCGCGATATCCACTGTGCATCCACGATTGCTCCTGAGAAAGACAGAACGGAGATCTGTCAATGTAAACAGACAGCTTTTCGTTCTGTCAGGGGAGAGGAAACTGATCTGTTGTTCATACTAAGTATGAACAACAATCGGTCTCCTCCTCCAGGCAGTCCCATTCCCCCATAGTTAGAATCACTCCCTAGGACACACATTTAACCCCTTCATCGCCCCTTAATGTTAACCCCTTCCCTGCCAATGACATTTATACAGTAATCAGTGGCTATTTTTTAGCTCTGATCGCTGTATAAATGTCAATGGTCCCAAAAAAGTGTCAAAAGTGTCTGAGCTGTCCGCCACAATGTTGCAGTCCCAATAAAAATGTCAGATCACCGCCATTACTAGTAAAAAATAATAATAATAATAATAAAAATGCCATAAATCCATCCCCTATTTTGTAGACACTATAACTTTTGAGCAAACCAATCAATATACGCTTATTGTATTTTTTTTTACCAAAAATATGAAGAAGAATACATATCGGCCTAAACTGAGCAAGAAATTCGTTTTTTTCGTTTTTTTGAGGGATATTTATTGCTTTTTTTTACAAAATTGTCCCTCTTTTTTTGTTTATAGCGCAAAAAATAAAAATCACAGAGATGATCAAATACCACCAAAAGAAAGTTCTATTTTTGGGGAAAAAAGGACGTCAATCTTGTTTGGGAACAGCGTCACATGAACGCGCAATTTTCATCTAAAGCGACGCAGTGCCATATCGCAAAAAATGGCCTGGTCATTAAGGGGGGAAATCCGTCCAGGGCTAAAGTGGTTAACCCTTCCCTATGCTATCTAAAAAATGTAAAAACATTTTTTTTAGCTGGAGCTACACTTAAAAATATACCTGTTCTTACTTACAAACAAATACAGCTTTAAGTGTAAGCTCACATTTACAGAAAGATCTGTAAGGTGAACTTACACAGATATCCCTCCCTTGCTCCCCCCGGTCCCACTGACCTCGACCACAGCGATCTCCAGTTCTAAGCCCCAATATATCCGTGCCAGGAGTCCAGGGCTTAGAAATCCTTAGAAATCCTCTCTGGAGCCACGCGTCTTCTCCATAGCTGACAGGATTGGTGGGCACCGTCCATGTGACGGCACTGACCAATTCGAATTCTCCAAAATGACCCTCCTGACGAGGAACGTTTTGGACATTCAGCTCAGGGGATTTCTAAGCCCCGAACTCCTGTCGTGAATATACCGGGGCTGTTTAGGTTTACAATACAGAGTTTTCTGTAAAGGTGAACTTACCCTTTAAGAGCAAACCTACAGAACCTTATTTATAACCCAGGTAGTGCCTGTATTGGGAATATGATCTATCTCCCACACATGTAATTCTTTTGTTCATTGCCCATGTAAAATGTCTTGAAACACTATAATTGATGCTGCCCTGTTCAGTGGCACACTGATGTTCCCCAAATCTCCCTCTTAACATCCTAATGGCCTTACCATTATATAGCAAGCCACATGGATATATTAGAGTATAGATGACAATTTCTATAGAAAAATGATAAAAGATAGAAATGGAGTGGACTTTGGCATTGTCATGGAAACATTTTTGGACATGTAAACCTACTGGGCCTAAGCAGATATCAAAAAATGAGTCTTTGTTATAATAGAAAGAGGACCAGCTGTAACTCATTGATCCAAAGTCACAAAAAGCTGTCCACCATTGCTGTTAACATTTATCTGCACATCTAGTGGTCCTCATGTTTAAACCCCAGGGGACAAAGCAAAATACATTGGGGTGTGGCCTGACGAGAACCCGGGGTGAGGTAGCCTCTCCCATCACTACTACATTACCATAGGGCTCCGTGGATGTGCGGCACCAGGGATTTTTTTCTCCCTTCCCTTCAGTGACTACAGGAGCTGGGATGTGCTCCATCCCTTGCTGGCACTCCTGCAGCACATTTGGTATCATCTGCGTTACTCCCCACATTAATGTTACTCCCCACATTGATTGAGCCTGAGCGACACACTAACAAACCATGGGTCACAGTGGTTACCTGTTGTTAGGGACAAATTTCTGACCCTGGTTGGAGAGAGATTTTATCTAAGGGCAAAAATGTATCCCCTACCTGCAGATCACCACTGAATGTGCAGATACATGTGGATACATGTTTACAGCAGCAGACAGCCTTGGCTCTTTTCAGCCCATCGCTCATGTCTACAGGCTGAGCAGGTATTGGAACATCTGATCCCGGGTGAAGGTATTTGCAGTATACTTGCTGCACCATGGTCATGTAGGATGTATGAATGAGACCCAAGACTGGATTTTAGCTAACCTTACTGTGCAAGTTGAGCAGGTGCAAGGGGCAACATATGGTGGTAGGCAGTAAATTCAGTGATTTATTTAAACTTGAAAAAACTGTGTCCTAAGAAATTTTATGAAATTTTTTAAGAGCTGAAAAAAAAAATATTGTGCACTGCTTAACACAGGATGGTGCCCTTTGCACCTGGTCAATATGGTTGGCTTTTATTCAGTCTTAATGTAGTAATCCAGCTTTTGAACTTGCACCTACAAGTAAGCCTATAATAACACTTGCCTGTAGGTACAGTGAATACCTCATGTGAATATCTCATGTTTATCTCTTGATATCCTAAACACCACATGTTTATGTGGTGTTTAGGAGATATTCACATGGCAAGCATCCGGTGATGTCACCGGTTCATGCGCTCTGAAGGGATGGCATACCTCTTGGTTGTACTTCTCCTGGGGAGGAGTGCAGTTTGTTCTGCACTTTTGTGACCCATTTTTAGCTGACAGCCCGCTATAGCCCGCTGTCAGCTGACATCACTCAGCAGGTCCAGGCTGTGGAAAGATCCTAACTTTAAAGTCAGGATTCACCCAGATGCCTGGACCAGCAGCTCGCTCAGCCTTTCAGTGAGCCGCAGAAACCCTGAGCCAACCTCTCCTGCCCCCTACACAGCCTGGCATTCCAGTGAGCTTGGGGGGGGGGGGGCAGAACCAGGGACTGAAAGTCACCACTCTTTACTCACTGAAGGTAGAGAACTGAGTGATGAGCAGTTTTTAATCGTTCTGTTGTTGGTCTTAGAAGCAGCTGGGGACAGATGCAACATTGGATTGATGCTCCATCCACAGCTAAGTATAATTAAAGAAAAAGACATCTCTTTTAACCACTTCCCACCAGGCCAATGTATATAAACGGCCAGGTGGATGCTCTCTCAGGAACGTCACTCAGAAGGAGGGGGATCGCGCACGAATGCCAGCGCATCGGCGCGATCCCGATGCTCTCGTGTCACCCGGACACTGCGCATCTCCGATCGGCAGGAAGGCTCTGTGATTGGTCCTCCTGATCACATAACGGCCATGTCCAATCACAGCCATCATGTGATGTAAACACAGAGCCGGTTTCTAGGCAATCGGCTCTCCTCTCCTCACACAGAAGTTATTGGTTAGGAGAGGAGAGGGGATCGCTGCAGCCGGCTGGTGATCAGTGAGTATGAGCTGTTTTTTACAGCTTTTTACTCACTGATCACCAACCTAGTGTCACCACACATGTCAATACACAGTGTAAACACACATGTCCCCACACAATGTCTCCAAAACACGTCCCCAAATAATAAATATGTCCCACTAAAATCAAGTCCCAATGAAATTATCTGCACACATATGTCTGTGATCACACAAACCAATTATTATACACTTACTTTACCAAAAACATGTAGCAGAATACATTTTGGCTTAAATTTATGATAAAAATTTGATTTTATTGGATTTCTTTTAAAATAGAAAGAAGAAAATATAGTTTTTTTTTCCAAATTTCCGCTTTTTTTCGCTTATTTCGCAAAAAAATAAAAACTGAGTCGTGAATAAATACCACCAACAGAAAGCTCTATTTGTGCAAACAAAATGATAAAAATTTAATTTGGGTACAGCGTAGCATGACCGCGCAATTGTCATTGAAAGTGCAAGAGTGCTGAAAATTGGTCTGGGAAGGAAGGGGGTGAAAGTACCCAGTATTGTATTGGTTAAAGTAAAAAAAAATTCTCTCTCCCTCCTAAGAACCCTTCATCCCCAAGCAAAGATTCCTACTGTAAAATATCTCCCTCCCTCAAATATCCCCCCAAAAAATTAAACCCCCTGTCCCTAAACCGACCCCCCCCAACGCAAAAATACCTCCCTCGGTCAACACCCTCTCTCCCAGCAAAGATTCCTAATCATGAAGAAAGTCTCCTTTCACACACTCAAACTCCCTCCCAGAAGCAAATTCCTTCCATTAACCACCTTCTGTAAACTTCTCTACAAGAAACCCCCCTCCTTCTCCAAAAGCAAACCCACACCCCACCAAAAGAAACTCCCTCAGGCTGGAATTCTCACTTCCTCCTTCCCAAAACAGAAAATTGATGCCTCCCCACTTACCAGACCTCCGATTCAGCAGGCCACAGAAGTAGGAAAACTTCTGCATCCCCAGTCTCCCTTCAGCTGTGTCATATGATACCCAGAGGAGGAGTCTAGGAGTTGCCTCAACTGTGCACTGTCAATTGCCGGCATCTAAGACCACGGAGTAATTTCATGCTTTTAAGGGGGACCCCTTATTAAACTGAGGGGATGGGGCACAATAGAAGGTGGGCTGGCTGCTGCACTCCAAAACTTTGGTTGCTTTTACTGTGCTGAAGCTGAGGCTAAACAGCAGGGACACTGTCTGGGCATTTGCCAGGATGCTCTGGGGGGGGGGGGGGGGTTTGAACACCCCTAACTCCCCCCTTATCTACGCCCCTTGACACAATAGGTCTCAAGATGGCCATGATGAAATGTCAATACCCAGGCTCCGCCCCCTAGACGTGCATTGTCAAAGCATTGACTTCTTCAGTAAGGGTCTCAGACTTAATATATGAACTTTAAATAGGTGTGCCCGCCGGGTGTGCCTGTGCACACTCTAATCCCCCGAGCAGTGTTTAGCCCCATGCCGTCTGTATCCCAAGATCTGCCTGGGCTGATGTGCAATGTGTACCCTGCACTCCCTGTGAGGCATATATGTATATGTGCCGATATTGGGGCTTGTAAGATCCGCTCAGTGTGACACTGTCCTGTATGGTAACTGCATGCAGAGAGAGAGAGAGAGAGAGAGAGAGAGAGAGGAGCTGTCGGAATTCATTAGGGGTGTTGGGGTGGGTGGGACCGAGCAGGTATCGAACACCAGCCAATGGGATACACAGGGGGAGGGGACCTGCTGTGCCTGTGCTGTGCTGATCTAAGGTACTGAATGGGATGGGGGGTCCATCTGTGCTGAAGGGAAGGTCTGTGCTGAAGGTGGGTCTGTGCTGAAGGGGGGTGTCTGTGCTGAAGGTGTGTCCATCTGTGCTGAAGGGGGGTCCATCTGTGCTGAAGGGAGGGTCTGTGCTGAATGGGGGGAGTGCTGAAGGGGGGTCTGTGATGAAGGGGGGTCTGTACTGAATGGGGGGTATGTCTGTGCCGAAGGGAGGGTCTGTGCTGAATGGGGGGTATGTGCTGCACTGAATGGGAGGTACGTCTGTGCTGAAGGGGGATCTATGCTGAATGGGGGGTCTGTCTCTGCTGAAGGGGGGCTGTGCTGAATGGGGGGTCTGCGCTGAAGGGGGTCTGTGCTGAGGGGGACTGTATAATGTAAAGGGGTTCAGAGGTGCAGTATGCTGTGTAATGTAATGGGGTCCAGAGGCGCAGGGGGCTGTGTAATGTAAAGGGGTCCAGTAGTGCAGGGTTCCTTGTAATGTAAAGGGGTCCAGTGGTGCAGGGTGCTGTGTAATGTAAAGGGGTCCAGAGGTGCAGGGTGCTGTGTAATGTAAAGGAGTCCAGAAGTGCAGTTGTGGAGAGGGGGTACACAGTAGTGACAGAGAGATATTTAAGGATGCAGAGGTATGCAGGGGGCACAGTGGGGGGTTTTTACATGTTAAAGTGGGTGGGGTGCCAGATATAGGATCTGCCCCGGGTGCCAAATGCTTTAGGTATGCCCCTGGAAACCCCCCTCTCCTCTGTCAGTGCTTCCAAATAATGCCACCTGTCTATGCCAGTCAGTGCCAATCAGTGTCACCTGTCAGTGCCAGTGAGTGCCAATCAGTGCCACCTATCAGTGCTTCCCATCAGTGCCACCTGTCAGTGCCAATCAGTGCCACCTATCAGTGCTTCCCATCAGTGCCACCTGTCAGTGCCACCTGTTAGTGCCAATGAGTGCCAGCGCCGCCTGTCAGTGCCATCTGTCAGTGCATATCAATGCCGGCACCGCCTGTCAGTGCCAATTTGTGCTTCCAATCAGTGCCAATGAGTGCCAATTGGTGCCAATTATTGCTTCCAATCAGTGCCACCTGTTAGTGCCAATGAGTGGCCAATTTCTTCCAATCAGTGCAACCTGTCAGTGCCAATGAGTGCCACCTATCAGTGATTCCAATCAGTGCCACCTGTCAGTGCCATTCAATGCCAGTGCCACCTGTTAGTGCCAATCAGTGATTCCAATCACTGCGACCTGTCAATGCCAATCAGTGCTTTCAATCAGTGCCCCGAGTGCCAATAGTGCCACCTGTCAGTGCCAGTGCTTCCAACCAGTGCCATCTGGCAGTGCCAATCAGTGCCAGTGCTGCCTGTCAGTGCCAATTAGTGCTTCCAATCAGTGCCACCTGTCAGTGCCAATCAGTACTTCCAATACGTGTTACCCATCAGTGCCAATCAGTGCCAGTGGCGCTTGTCAGTGCCAATTCCGCCTGTCAGTGCCTATCAGTGCTTCCAATCAGTGCCACCTGTCAGTGCCAGTCAGATCCACACCAGTGCAAATGATATCCCTTCACTGGAACTAAGCGGTCAAGCCCAGCCACTGAAAAGCAACCCCACACCATAATCCCCACTCCACCAAATGATTTGGACCAGTGCACAAAGCAAGGTCCATAAAAACATGGATGAGCAAGTTTGGGATGGAGGAACTTGGCTGGCCTTCACAGAGTCCTGACCTCAACCCGATAGAACATCTTTGGAATGAATTAGAGCGGAGACTGCGAGCCAGGCCTTCTCATCCAACATCAGTGCCGGACCTCACAAATGAGTTTCTGGAAGAATGATCAAACATTCCCATAGACACACTCCTAAACCTTGTGGACAGCCTTCCCAGAAGAGTTGAAGTTGTTATAGCTGCAAAGGGTGGGCCAACTCAATATTGAAACCTACGGACAAAGACTGGGATGTCATTAAAGTTCATGTGCGTGTAAAGGCAAGCGTTCCAATACTTTTGTCTGTTTGAGCTTTGAGGTACACACCCTAATGCAATAGACTGCGCACGCCTATGTAACTTTACATATGAACTTTCAGCAATATGTGTGTATTGATCAGGGGTCAAGTCCTGGAGAAAAAGTATGGGAACTCCCACCCAAGATCCACTCCCCCACCAAAAAAAAATAAAAAATGATACACTTATATGCCACTTGAAAAGTGGTATTTTTCATCCAATTTTCGTATTGTGTGTATGAAGCTTAACTGTTAGTACATAAAAAAAAAATCCTCAATAAACATAAATACGGTAATGCTCTACATAATCAGCATTCATTCAACTGTGCTTCCATGCAAATATGAACATCATGTTCTGATCTTTATTGGGAAATGTTATTTTGTATATAGAGTGTTTATGTGGTGAGTTTACACTTTTCATTGAGCAGAGTTTGGATAACAGGGTTAAACGGAAAGGTCGTAAATTCACTGCACATTATCTGGACAGAATGCTTGGGGAAATAGTGATGTGTTCCTGCTTAGGAGATGTATGTTAGCTTGGAGGGGCTGCAAACTGTGCTGGGCTCCAACACACACTCGCTGCTATTCCAACCCTTCACATGTTTCCACATAAACTTCCCTCCTGGCATTAAACTTTGCCAGGTATTGTGCTCAGCGTACCAACCCAAACTGCTGTTCCTCCCTCAGCTCACCTCTCTCCCTGCATTTCCTGTGAGCAGAATAGCTGTGCTCCTCCTCTGGGTTCTCTCATCAGCGCATCACGAGAGGTCTGACTAAATACAATCTCTTAGCAGCAGGGACCTGATCTACCCGTCAGCTAGCTGCGATTGACAGGTAGATCGAAGAGGAAGCTGTCATGGGACCCCCTACTGGCAATGCCTGAATGGTCAGTCCACCCCTGGTGTCTGGCACTTACTATTGCGAGCTGTATCGGTGGCTGCTGGTGTAGCACCTGCCACACAGCTCGCATATTTCAAAGTCTTGCAGGACGCGGCTGCTAACGGGAACTGAGTTCCTGTTGTGGAAAAAGTACAGGAACTCCGTTCCCATGCGTTCCCGCAGGACTTGGATACCAGAGCCCTGGTTTTGATTACCATTTTTTGTTACACTTGTACCATTATTAATTGTTTTTGATTTATAGCACAGCACTGTTTGTTGATTATTTGCACCTTTTAAATGAAGTGAAAACACTTTTTAGAGATAGCAGCTATTATGAATTATTGTTTTACACTACTTTTTTTCACGAGATTGTGCAGATTGATATTCACTTTATACATTTTTTAGTTCATGGAAGGTGCCTGACTTTGTCATGAAACTTCTCCTGAAATAGTTCTGTCAATTGTATAGGTATTATTTCTATGGAATGCAGGGAATGAGGGAACCGTCCTCGTGTTTATTTATTTATTTATTACATGTACTTATATAACACTGTCAATTATGCAGCATTTTTCATACAGTATTGTACATTCACATCAGTCCCTGCCCTCAAGGAGCTTACAATTTAAGGTCCCTGAAGCCTAGTACATGCGGAACGAATGTTAGATGGCATCGGCCAGTTCAATAGAAACCTGCCGACATTCAGCCCTTGTGTACTGCAACCGGTCCGACAGAAGCCGGCCGCTTGGCAAAAAAGGTTGGCTAACCGACTCCTGATTAGTACTCTCAGCCAATGGCTGAGAGCGCTGACCGGAGTGTCTGAAACTAATAGCGTATACTAGGCTTAACATACATTCATACATACACTTACTAGGGCCAATTTAGACAACAGACAATTAACCTACCAGCAAGTCTTTGGAATGTGGGAAGAAATGGAAGTACCCAGAGGAAATCCACGCCGTCACAGTAAGAACATGGAGTAGTGCCACGGTTGACTGGAAAACTCACATATTAAAGGGCTAATCAACACACAATTACTTTATAGCTGACACTGCTAACTAGCAATTGGCGTTCACCTTGGCAGCTGTGTTTGTAGTAAGGATTTAGCAATTTCAAAAGTTAAACTTTTTTCTATGTGGTGTCTTTGTCCACCCCTGTAATTCGGCTCTGTTTTTCAGTCAGGATTCTCTTTCATACTGCAAAAATCGTTTTAACTTTTTTGCTGTATATGCCAAACAAACGGCATATAAAAGATTAAAAGAATCAATTTTCAAAGAGGAATTTTCTTGGTCATTATTCATTATGTGACAAAACCCCTAAAACTTCCTTTTAGAAGAGAAAGAAAGAAGAAGAATTTCTTTTCGACTTCTAATAAAATCTGAATTGCATGTAGAATAACTTCTTTTAATCTTTGGTCGTAAAACTTGGGTGGGCAAAATTCCCTTCGTCCTGAGAGACTTGACTGTTCTGAGGTTTTTATGAGGATGGATATAGTGATCTGTCTTTAGAAAGTGCTATTTTATGCCCTGACCAGCCTTCTTCTATAGGCAGCACACATCCTTCTCAAAATCTTCCTTCCCCTACTTTAAACATTTATGGAAGGTCTTAGTATGAGCCAAGAGCTGCCTGTGCCGACCTATGTGGTACTATCTTCTTGGAAGGGTCACAAATCTCCTTTCATTATATATGTCTTTACTCTGTGTCGCTTTTCCTTCATTAGAAATTAAATGATTCCTGGAAATGGACAGACTATCAGTGTTTGCCCTTTTAAAAAAAAAAAATGCTATAGTCAGAGAACAGAGTTGATCTTGAATGCATTTTATTTCTCTAGTATTGTAACTATTAAATACAAGTGAATTGTAATGTTGCAGTGAGTGAAGGTTTGAAAACCAAAGTAAAATTGACAGTTAGCCTGCAATTTGAAAAGAGTAAACATTAACATTAAACAGCCACTTTAGTATCAACTGATACTGGCAGATACATTTTTTAGTAAAATCACATCTCTGCTTGGCAAAGACATGTGGCAGAGTCTGATGCCCATTAGTATGATGCTGGTTATTTTATGGGGTTTTGACATTCCTTTTTTTTGTCCTTTTTATGTTCATTTAAGAGCAGTTTGGCATTTATGAACATTTGCTTTGGTATAGGGAAGGGCATTGGCAGTAAAGGAAACAGAAATAGAAAGGAAACAAAAATTGACTTTGAATTGGCAATCGGGTTCAAAGGATTTTAAAAAGTACCAACAGTTACCTGATATCCGTATATTGTAGTTTAGAGCGTTGCTATAGGAAATAGAACCTCTTATGGTTGACAGCCCAGTGGTTCCAGTTTTTCATCACTTGCCCAAGTTACATAAGAACTATACACCCATTCAAGGACGTCCCATAGTTGCAGGCATCAGGTCCCCTTTTTTAAAACTGGGCCACTGGGTTGATGGTTATTTACAACCTCTTGTCCTTAGGCTACCAGGCTAAATAAAAGATACCACAGCTGTATTGGCCAATGTAGAACAGAACATATGGTCCAAGTCTTCCAGCTGGATTACTATGGATGTTAAATTCCTGAACTCCAGTATTCCCCATGAATTACCATTAGAAGCGCTTATATTTACACCATTATAGTTCGTATGGTGTGAAGTTACAACAGTTTATTGTGTTGACAGTTGATTTTCTGATCAAACATAACTTTTTCACTTTTGATAAAGTTTTTTATTTGCAAATTAGGGGAGCTTCCATGGGAGCCAACTTTTCTCCCTCCGTGTGAATCTCTACATGGGTGGATACCATTAAGTGGTACGCTCATTACATAGATGATTTGCTGCTTATATGGGAGGGTCCCTTGGATGATATTGTGCCTTTTGTAGCTGACATCAATGATAATTCTTTTAATCTTGTATTCAATTATGAAATCCATGCTAATATCATCAATTTCCTAGCTATTACATTGGAGGGATGGAGCTCTACAGGGAGCATACATACCCGTACTTATCGTAAAGCCTGTGCCAGTAACTTGTTGCCATTGGCTATGAGCTGCTATCCAGCACATACGATACAAGCGATCCCTCTGGGAGAATGCATTAGAGCCAAACGGAACTGCTCATCATTGAATAGATTCAAAGATGAATGTAGAGTTATAACCTCTTGGTTGCAAGCACATAATTATAAGTTTTAAACCATTGACAGAGCTATTAGCGTGGCTGGGAATAAAGATTGAGCTTCCTTTTTGAAATATACACGTAAGAACAGCAACAAAAGGGCTAAAGAGAGGACAGTAGTTACATTTGGAACTAATTATTCACGAGAATTTAATTTGAGAATTTCACGAGAATTTAATTCTGTCAAAAATATCATAAGTAAATATCTTCCAATTCTGTCAACCGATCAGGATTTATCATCTGTCATCAAAGCCGGGTGTAGATTTTATAACAGACGAGCTAGCACTCTAGGTGATATCTTATCTACAAACATGTTCCAGTCAGGAGGTCACAGGAAGACCTGGTTGAGTACCACGGGATCATATGCCTGTGGTAACAACACTTGTTGCTTTTGTGACAAGCACACTAAACAAACAAAAGAAATAGCATCTTGTTCCAAGGGCAAAGCATTTTGAGATTTTATTAATTGTGGTACACATTTTATAGTGTATCTAGTACAATGTACCTCCTGTAATATACAGTATGCAGGATGCACCGTGAGACCCTTCAGAACTAGAATTGGGGAACATTATCACGGTGCTTCCTATCTTACTGATAAAGGTCTGTCCAACGTGTCTAAACATTTCAAATACCAACACTCAGGTGACATCTCAAGTTTTACTTTTCATGGTTTGGAGAAGGATAAAAACCTGCCTCTGGGATGAGATCTGCATCGCAGACTCCTGGAATGAGAAGTTTGGTGGCTTTTTAATTTAAATACAAGGATGCCCCATGGCCTTTTTTGAGTTTTCATGTGTTTTTTTTTCTTTCACAGATCCATTTTCTGTGTTCTAGGTCTATTTTATTTTGCATGTTTTCTTTGCACTTATTATGCATTGCACCTCCTTCACAATCATGCAGCAATGTTTCAGTTTGTTTTGATTGATATCATCTAATTAATTGATTGATTGGAGGGGGGATTTTGGCCATTTTATTGTGCATATATATGTTGTGAATGTCATTTCTGGACAGAGCTGTGAACAAGGCTTGTGTCGAATCACGTCTGCTTGTAATTTTTTTTTTTTTTTTTTTTATTTAGTGGTATGCGACATACAATGCAAAGGCAACTTCACAGAATGTGTGATACAAACAATTACAAACAAGTGATCACATAGCATGGGTATCAGAGCCAGTGGTAAGAAGTCAGAGGAGAATAGCACGTGTACAGCTTTGTAAATATGTCAAGAACCCTAATAACCAGAAGGAATAAAATTAAAGCTCCACCTCAATGGGTTCCCCGACCACTTAAAATACTATAGATAATAGCCCTGATACCCTTGAAGAAGTTTGGTATCCATATATAGGGGAAGATTATTGTGCAATAATCAGTTGGGGTCGGGACATACCAGTTTTTTGGGATTAAGATGGGAGATAGTGGAGCTAAAAGAAAGGAGAAGGGAAGAGAGAAGTTTGGGGAAGGAAATGGCAGAAAAGGGAAAGAAGAGGTAAGGGGGGTTGTGGGTAAAGTGGAGGGGCACCCAAGGAGCAAGGGACACCCCCGGCTCACCAGCCCGTCCGCTGGCCATGGTTTGGAACAATGACCTCTGGCCAAGAAAGGAACTTAAGAGCCATGCCGGCGGAGTGCCTGCTCCCCAGGAGGGGGGTGGGAAGGGGGAATGAAGGCAGAGGGAGGGGAAAGGAGTGAATGAGGGGGGAGGACAGGGGTGAAGTTAGGTAGCGAGTAAAAGTTGGGGGATAGGGGGATAGAGGGATTAGAAGAAAGAATAGGGACTATCAAGAGGTGGAACTCCATAAAGGAGAGCTACTGCCACCAGGGCAGAGTGTTCCTAATGTGGGAGGTGGTGAGGCACAGTCAAACGCGGAGCCCCAGCCATTGGAACCCCCGCAGCAACAGCAGAAAATGAACAATAAAACAATATAACCATATGACAATGTAACAACACCAACATGGCAAATAGTACGTTTAACTCAAATCCCATATAGGGAAACCAAATACAGCACATGGGAATTATTAAAGTGATATCAGAACATGTACCCAGTAACGGTTATCAAAGGCACCAGTGTCAGGTCTAGCAAGCCTAAAGTCCCGTGGGGAATGTGATGAAAAATATGAGATTGAGCCATCTCACTCCCCCCAGTGGGCCCCCCCCAGGCCTCCGGGTAGCCGACCTCCGAAACCCTACTTTTATGCTCCATCCGGGGCCCTCCCTCCCCTGTCCCGCCCCCCCCTGAGGAGAAACCCCCGGCACTCCCCCACCAGGGATCGAGGGGCATCTCTCCAAACGGGGTCCCTTGTATGTGGCCAGCACGGGTGTAAGCTCTGCCCACTGGGAAGACCAGTAGGCCCCCCCGAAAGGCAAACAAGCCACCCCGATATTCATGGGATGGCAAGGGGGGGAGAGAGAGGAAAAATAAAAAATAAAAATAAAAAAAAGGGGGGTGTAATATAGGTAAGATATAACTCAGAAGTCAAAAACCCTTTCTCCGGTGAACATCATGACAGTGGTAAGTGGGTCCCTATGTGAAAACTGTGTTGATAAATACTTCCCCCTCTATGCATAATATTGGAGAAGCCCACAGTTTCCTACTGTCTCTGCATTACAAGTCTGACAGCTGCGTACTGGTCTGAAACAGCAAAAGTACATGGAGGGAAGAAGAAAAAAAAAGGGGGGGGGAGGAAAGTAATAACCATCCGGCCCCTCTCCCAGGACCTCTCCTCCAACTCCGAGGGAGCATAGAGTGTCATATTTGTTTGGGGAGGCCAGTGGAGCATTTCTTCTGGGAAAACAGGCTTGCCTCAAAGTGGACCTGGTCACAGTGGGTAACTAGCTAGCCACAGCAAAACTGTCTGTAAAACTGTCTGGCCCTTTAGAGAAAAGGGGGCACCCGAATACCTGGTTCCATGGAATCAAGGAGCCGGTCCACGTGGGTCTCGTGATAGGCCTCTCTGCAGGCGACGTCCGGCCCGGGCTCCCCGTTGTCCTCCAGCCGGGGGGCGACGTTGTGTGTTCAGTGGAGCGTTCACCAGGAGCCAATTGGGGACAGCGGCTGGGTCCATTTCAGCAAAGGTGAACAGGTGTGGTAACTCTAAAGGGATGACGCAGAGCGAAGGTCTCAGTCCTCTTGCGTACAATAAGGTGGAATGGGTGACCCCACTTGTATGTGAGACCTTTCTCGCTGATGCCGTCTAAGATAGGTTTTAGCGCTCGCCTCATCAATAGGGTTCTCCGGGAGATATCTGGAAGCAGATGGATGGCAGCGCTGTCAAACTCCAAAATTCCCACCCGCCACGCCTGTCTCAGGATTTCAAACAGCAGAGGACGTCCCTGGGCCTATCTGGCAGGTTAAGATTAGGACCAAGAGTCTTGTGGACGGTTGAAGACAGAGGTTACCGTTTACGGGAGTTCAGATTGTGGGATAGATTCTGGGATACCCCACAGGCGAATATTCTGTCTGCAACTATGATTTTCTAAATCGTCAATAAGTAATTGTAGTTGAAGATATTGATCACTGATATCAGTTTGTGAGGCCTGGACTTCTTGTACACTGCGGGATAACACTTCCTGTTCCTGTTCCACAGCTGCAACCCGTGTATCTATGGCTGTGACTTCCTGTTTAATGGCTTGCAACTCCCCCCTCATGGCCATCTCCATTCTAGTGGCCAGTGTTTCAAAGTCATTCCTAGTGGGGAGCTGTTGCAAGAGAGCCCACAACTTGTGTGTGGGGTCAGCCTGCAATGCAACCTCAAACTACTGGGCATGGGTATCATGTGTACTCACAGTGTCCTGTAGTCTTGGGACGTGTGGAAGTCCAGAAGCAGGGAGGGAGGTATTGGCACATGGGGAAGCCTGTTCTGAGCCAAACAGTCCTTCTTCCAGGTCGGGCGATGTAGCCAGCAATCTCGGGAGGCAGGGAGATCGCTGACAGGATAGCAGGGCGGCATCGTGAAATCATCCTCTTGCAGCTGCCCTCCATTCGGCATTGCCGTCTCCCTCTGTGAGTCACCCACAGCGTGTCCCGCCGGCGCCATCTTGGAATTCGCCGGGGTAGAGGACGACAGTTTAAGGTGTTTTATATAGCGATCCATGCCGCGGGATGGGTGCTGAGTGCGGCGGATCGTGCCCCAGGCCGTCGGAGATGCCGGTATGGTGTTGGTAATCCGGTATGATTATTATGCTGTGCTGCACGGGTGCCGCCGGCCAGGAGCTCGCTGAACTAACGTCCTCTCGCCGCCATGCCGAAGCCATGCCTCCATCTGCTTGTCATTTTTATACTTGTCATGATACAATAAAGATCACAGGTGTTATATCCAGCAGTGTCGGCTCTTCCTTCAGTTTTTCTAAAATTATAAAAAGTACACCTGCCCATTTACAATCAGTCCAGGAAAAAAGTGAGCTTGAATACACTGACCTATCCCTATGTTTTACACTACAATTACACATAGTGATAAAATGAATAGCAATAGCTGTGCTATCATCGCATAACACCGTTTATTTGTAAAAATCCCCTTAAAATCAAAATATTATATCTGGCACCAGGAACTATCTGTTGTTAGTCTGAGTCAATTTGCGCTCCATCTGGGAGGAAACGGAAGCGGAAGTGACGTAGTACCGTGCGTGTGCACATCTACGTGTTTCATCACCAGGGTATCATTAGAAGGCATGGCTAACTACGTCTCCTCTGCTCTTATATAGTGCAATTTACATCTCAATTGGTAATCATAGGTTAATCACTCAGGACATATTACTATTATTATTATACAGGATTTATATAGTGCTGACAGTTTATGCAGCACTGTACAACATTAGGGCAGACACTACAATTACAATACAATTCAATACAGGGGGGAATCAGAGCCCTGCTCATTAGAGCTTACAATCTAGGAGGGAGGG
Organism: Lithobates pipiens; assembly: GCF_037356315.1. Classification (NCBI taxonomy): domain Eukaryota; kingdom Metazoa; phylum Chordata; class Amphibia; order Anura; family Ranidae; genus Lithobates; species Lithobates pipiens. The sequence continues at coordinate 74,097,960 of NW_027507718.1, forward strand.
TCAAGTTATACAAAAAGGTAATAGCTGTGGGGGGTGAGCTAGTGGAGAAAATAGTGCAGTTGTTAGATGGAGGCAGGATATGCTTCTCTGAATAGGAAGGTTTTCAGGGATCGCCTAAAAGTGGATAAATGTGGAAACAGTCTGATAGATTGGGGCCGGGAATTCCAGAGGAGGGGCCGAGGCTCGGGAGAAGACCTAAGGCAGATATCGGAGGAGGTGATGAGGGAGCTAGAGAGCAGGTGGTCTTGGGAGGAATGAAGAGGGCGATTAGGTTGGTATTCTGAGACTAGGCTAGTGATGTAGCTGGGGGCAGAGTTGTTGATGGCTTTTTAACTTATTGTTAGTATTTTGAATTTAATTCGTTGGGCCGAGTGGCAGCCAATGGAGGAATTGGCAGAGAGGGGTAGCAGACACTGAGTGGTTTGTAAGGTGGATGAGTCTGGCAGCAGCATTCATGGTGGACTGAAGGGGGGGGGGGGGGGTAGTCTATTTAAAGATAAGCCAATGAGGAAGGAGTTGCAGTAGTCAAGGTGAGAGATAACCAGGGAGTGAATCAGAAGCTTTGTGGTTTCATTGGTTAGAAAGGGACATAGTTTAGAGATGATGTGGAGGTTGAGGTCTCAAGCTTTGGAAAGTGATTGGATGTGGGGCCAAAAGGAGAGTCCAGGATAACACCTGGCATGCTGACATGTGGGGATGGGTGGATGGTTGTGCCATTGCTCTTGACAGAGAAGTCAGGGGAAGAGGCACATGGGGGGGGGGGGGTATTATAAGCTCAGTTTTGGACAAGTTGAGTTTGAGGAAGTGGTGTGACATCCATACAGATATGTCTGTTAGTAAGTTAGTGATGTGTGAGGAGACTGATAGATTGTGTTGAGGGGTGGAGCGATAGATTTGTGAGTTGTCAGTGTAGAAATTATATTGAAAGCCATGAGAGGCTATCAGCTGACCCAGGGAAGAGGTGTAGATTGAAAATAAAAGAGGTCCAAGAACAGAACCGTGGGGGAACCCGACGGAGAAGGGAAGAGGAGTGGAGGAAGTAGAATTTTAAGTGGCACTGAAGGTTCCTTGGCATAGGTAGGATGAGAGCCACTGAAGAGCACAGTCAGGGAGTAAAGTTTTTTGAGGAGGAGGGGTTGGTGTGTCAAAGGCAGCTGAAAGGTCCAAAAGTAGGAGTACAGAATGGTGTCTATTGGTTTTTGCAGTTAGTAGGTCATTTGTGAGTTTTAAAAGAGCAGTTTGTGTGGAGTGTTGAGGGCGAAATCCAGATTTAAGGGGATCTACAAAGTTATTGGTGGTCACTCAGTTGGTTGTAAACCAGGCATTCATGGAGTTTAGAGGAAAAGGGGAGCAAGGACATAGGGCGTAGGTTGTTAAGATTGGTAGGGTCCAAGGATGGCTTTTTAAGTATGGGGTGATCAGTGCATGTTTTAGAGCATTGGGGAAAATGCCAGAAGTGAGGGAGAGATTGAAGATGGGGGTTAGAGAGTGTAGGATAGAGTCAGAGGGTGACCTTAGTATTTGAGAGGGAATAGGGTCCAGGGGACAGGTGGTTAGGTGGGCGTTAGAAAGGAGTTTAGCAACTTTGTCTGTAGCAGTAGATTTGAATAAGGGGAGTGTCAGTTGTACCTGTTGACATGGGGTCTTAACTGGAGGAGATACCTGTAGAGTGGAGACTTCATCACAGATTGTATCAATTTTGTTTTTGAAGTGATTAGCAATCTTTGAAGGTTGAAGGTAGAGAAGAGTTTACGGGGACTGGATGAGAAGGTGTTAATAAGAGTTGTAAAATAGATCTGCTAGGCAGTGTGGAGGAAAGAATTTTATTTTTGGAGGGCAGATTTGTATTGGTTGAAGTCTTTGAGAGACCTAGTCTTGTGCCAGAGACACTCAAGAGTGCGACTACGTTTTTTGAGAATTTTAGTGTCATCTATTTGCCAGGGTTGTAGGGGTCAAGGCCTGATTCTGTGTGTAGTGAGGGGAGCAAACTTGTCCAGGGTGTAGGACAGGGATTTATTGTAGATGGAAATGGCCTGGTTGGGGCAGGACAAAGGAGATATTTTGACATAGAGGTGGTCAGTAGCAGAATAGAGGAGAGAAAAGTTGAAGTTGCGAAAGTTTCTGCGGGTGATGGTTAGGCAATTGCGTTTTTTCAGAATTTTAGTGTCATCTATTTGCCAGGGTTGTAGGGGACAAGACCTGATTCTGTGTGTAGTGAGGGGAGCAAGCTTGTCCAGGGTGGAGGACAGGGATTTATTGTAGATGGAAGTGGCCTGGTTGAGGCAGGACAAAGGAAGATTTTAACATAGAGGTGGTCAGTAGCATAATAGTGGAGAGAAAAGTTGAAGTTGTGAAAGTTTCTGCGGGTGAGGTTAGGTGATTGGAGGGAAAGGTGGTGGAAGATAGAGGGAGAGAGGAAAAGGATTGTTTGAGAAGTTGCATAGCCTGCATAGGTAGGAGAATACAAGGTCAATGGTGTTGCCATCAGAGTGAGTAGAAGCCTGTACCCATTGCCTCAGGTCAAATGAAAAGGTTAGATTAAGAAGTTTAGAAGTAGCAGGAGTGTTTGTATTAGTAGTGATGTTGAAATCACTGAGAAGGATTGTGGGAATTTCTGAAGAGAGAAAGTAGGCTAGCCAGGCATAAAACTCATCAAGGAAAGTCGATAATGGTCCAGGGGGCTGGTAGATCACAGCAATTCTTAGGGAAGTTGAAGAGAATAGACATATACAGTGAGCTTCAAATGATGAGAGGGAAAGAGAGGGAGGAGAGTGAATAACCTGGAAGGTTCTCTGAGGGGATAGGAGGAATCCCACTCCACCTCCCTTGCATCCATTAGGCCTAGGGGAGTGAGTCCAGTGAAGGCCACCCTGGGAGAGGGAAGCAGGAGAAGGGGCGCCAGATTCGCGGAGCCAGGTTTCAGTGACAGCAAGTAGATTAAAGGAATTAGTGAGGTATTAGAGGTCATGAACAGCGCTGAGTTTGTTGCAGACAGAGAGGGCGTTCCAGAGGGCACGGGAGAGGAGGAGACTGGAGTTGGGAAGAAGAGGAATGGAGACCAAATTGCATAGATTGCGACTACTGCCAGAGGGTATAGGGTGATGGTGATGGGTGTTTTCGGTACAGTTAAATAAGGGAGGCCCAGGGTTTGGGGAAATATCTCCAGGGGTTAGGAGAGGCAGAAAAGTAAGGGAGGTAATATGAGAATACGATTTGTATGAGGAGACATGCTTCAGTATCCTGGGTGGGTTTGTTAGCAAGTGGTCTTAGAGTTAGAAAGAGGTGATGAGTGCAGTAAAAGGGGGATGGGAGAAGTGAGGGTGATATGTAAAGATTGTCGGGTGGAGCAGAGTGGTGAAGAAAAGTGAGTTTGAGGAGAGAGGCTGCAATTGTGAAAAGGAGGAGAGGTAAAGAGTGCATGTTTCAGAGAGGAAGGTAAGATAATATGGAAATGAGGTCACCTGCAGTCTGCTGTGGTTTGCTTTATGCAAATTACTGAAGTGCAAATGCCACTTATTTAAAGAACTCCACTTCTTTGTAAGAACCCCCTGCATGTGCAGCCCCCTGCTTGTGACTTGTGCTTATTACTACACAAGGTACTACACAAAATACCAATATATTTGAGCTTTGAGGACAGGTAGTTCTCACACAATCTGTATATTTTTTAAACCATGTCATTTTAAAACAAAAACTTATTTACATCGTATTTCAATCTATACGCTTCCATCTAGTGTATTCCAAATGTATTGACTTGCCTTTATTATATAAGTGCAACTTGCCATCAAAGCTCACATATATTGGTATTTTGTGAAGTACCTTGTATAGTAATATGTCCCGGGTGATTAACTTATGATTACCGATTGAGACGGACATTGCACAATAAAAAGAATCTAGGAGACGTAGTTAGCTACACCTCCTGATGACTTCCTGGTGACGAAACACGTAGGGATGCACTATGTCACTTCTGCTTCCTGCAGGTGGAGCACAAAGGGCGTGTAATGAAATGTCCAATACTTTACATTTAGGGGAATTGTATAAATAAATGGTGCTACACGATGATACCCTCTCTGGTTTACTTTGTATGAATAAATGTGACCCAGATGGGGAGTACCATGAGAGACTGACCAGTCAGCTTAAGTGTATTTTGACCTGCCTTAGTATATACTTAAGGGGTCAACAACATTCGGTAAGTGCGGTCCTAGGAGGGATTGAGCACAAATATATTCAGTTCTTTTGCACAAGATAAAGCACTTTTACTTGGGAATAGGCAGGAGGAGCACTTTTTAAGCACAATTTGTACTTTATATAGTAGTTGTCACTTTATAATTACAGAGGATATCGCAGCTATTGTTATGCATTTTATCACTGATTGTCTTTCACGCAAATTTTAGCAACAGCCTTCCATTTTTTTTTGCATATTTTTTTTTACAGTATATTTGATTGATTTGATGAATCACTGGAGGTAGAGCAGTTTACACATATTTACACTACAATTACACATAATAAACGTAATATATTAACTACATTTGGAAAGCGAACGTGGTGGCCCAGATATGCAGTTAATAGGAAAACAAATCATTTGTTGAGCTAATAAAATATCTGCTATGTAAGCCAAGATTAAAACAAAGATTAAAACAAACCTTGTGGGTAGTATTGAAACATCTTCAACTGGAAAACACTAGATGCTGACCTCCATAATTCAGGAAAGCCTAAAGTGTCCCATGTCATCTAACTCATTATTTCATCTAACAGTACATATTTATAATGGCTGTTGTAAGCTTTTTATTTCTTGCTGTCTTGTACTACAGCTCCCTTACACTCCATGAATAGCAACTACAAAAGCGGTGTAAAAAATTACTTTACCTAAGTACCCTTTACCTTCCTTTATTCCTTTTTTTATTATTGACTTCAGTTTTTTTTTCTATAGGCTGCCAATCGGTAGATGAATGATTGTATCCAGGAAGACCTTCATCTGAAAATGTTCATTTTTTTTGTTTTTGACCATCATGATGATTAAATATATGCACAAATGATGCACTAGATTTCTGCACTCTCTTCCTCCAGAGAAGTTACATATGTAGAGCACCCACTAAGGAGCCGTAGATGAACTGGGATCCCCCACCATGCACAGACAGGCACACCAAATTTTCACAGGCACTCTTGAGGCAGAGAACAGTCCATGACTTTGTTTTTTTTATTTTTTATTAGAGGGTTATAACTTGGATAGGAATGGGAGGTTATGGGATGCCCACCTAACTTTAGCAGAACTTCAGGGACATTCTTCCACTAAACAGTATCTATTAGGGATGGTCCCAATGTTCGATTTGGACGTAAGTTTGACTCAAACATCGGGTGTTCGTTTGTACTTAGAACAAATGAACACATGGGGCGCTCGCAGCAAGTTCGCCAGCTGCGGAGCACCTCATAATGCACTGTGAGATCCCAGCAGTGCTTTGACAGCTGTTGATTGGCCAAAGCATGCACCTGACCTGCATGCTTTTGCCAATCACAGCATGATGTGCTGTGAGAGCCATGACTGGCCAAAAGAAGGGTGCCTTTGGCCAATCATGGCTCAGGGGCCCCAGCCCACACTATATAAGGCTGCTGCTTACACAGCAGACGTATATAGTGAATTGATGGCATTTAGGCAGGTAGTTAGTGTAGTGGGTAGTCAGTCAGTTTAGTATATATATATATATATATATATATATATATATATATATATATATATATATTAAATTTCATAGTATATAGTGCAGTCACTGTAGTATATTCATATATAATACAGTTCAGAGTATATAGTGAAGTTAGTGTAGTATATATAATACAGTTCAGAGTATATAGTGCAGTTAGTGTAGTATATATTATACAGTTCAGAGTATATAGTGAAGTCCATATAGTGTATATATAATACAGTTCAGAGTATATAGTGCAGTTAGTGTAGTATATATATAAAATACAGTTCAGAGTATAGTATATAGTGCAGTCAGTGTAGTATATATAATACAGTTCAGAGTATATAGTGCAGTCACTGTAGTATATATAATACAGTTCAGGGTATATAGTGCAGTCCGTATAGTATATATAATACAGTTCAGAGTATATAGTGCAGTCCTTATAGTATATATAATACAGTGTAGAGTATATAGTTCAGTTCAGAGTATATGATAGAGTGTATTGAAGTGGCTAAGGGGAACCCTATGACAGAATTAAGAAGCTAAACAGCCTGGGCCCCCCCAAAATCCATACCAGGCCCTTAGGTACTGTTATAGATTTTAAGGGGAACGCCACGTCAATTTTTTAAAAGAATCGGCGTGGGGTCCTCCCAAAATCCATACCAGACGCTTATTTGAGCAAGCGGGAAAGGGAGGTGATGAGTGAGTGGCAGACAAGTGAGCGCCTCCCCTCCTGAACCATACCAGACCACTTGCCCTCAACATGGGGAGAGTGCTTGGAGTGCCACAACAGGCAGTTTTTGACAATTCCTTTATTAAAAAAGAAAAAAAAAAGTGTCCTGCAATATCCATCCATTTTTAATCACGTCGCCTAACGGACCCCAAAAATAGAAAAAATTAAAAAAGCTCCACCTCGATAGGAGGCCTCCCGGCGACTGCTGTCTCTTGGCTTTAACAACTGTTATATAAGCAAGGGTGGGGCCACCTGGTGATATAAGCGGTGACCCCACCCCCTTCTGACGTCATGTGACGTCAGAGGGGGGCTAGGTCATCCGGTTACATCCAAGCCAATTTCTTTTTTATTTTGGCGTGGAGATCCCCTTAATATCCATACTAGACCGGAAGGGCCTGGTATGGACCCTACGCCATTTTTTTCCTTTCATCCATATTGCTGGGAGCTGACAATACATTACAGCTGCGAGCAAGTTTAAATTACATTTTTTCCTTTAGAAATGTCATTATTGCTGCAGCACTGTTCTCCAGATGAGCAGACGCTATTGTTTTTTCTAATTTAATTGTCTGAAGCTGTAGTTTGGCTCAGGCAAATTTCTTTAAAAGTTCTGGTTTCTGTACCAGTTCAGCTGGGTTGCACTGACTCCCACCTGACCATAGGTGTCGCTGTCACCATCGGTGGGTGTGGAACAGCAGTAGGCTGGATGCATTGAATGCCACTTCTTGCTCGGAAATGGTTCAGTGGGTGTGGTTTTCCTGCTGTGCATTCTGGGAGAGGGTATTTAAGGTACCGACGCCATTCTTTTTGGTTCGTTTTCCGGGGTCCATGATCCCAACCCCAGGGCCCTCCTGGCCTGGGGCCTGTGTCGCATGGCCTTGCGCCTCGGGCTGGCTGGCCTGAGGCTTTGCATCTGAGAGTGTAGGCCCAGGAATGTATTGGGGCCTACTGATCCAGGGGTGGTCCTGTGACTTTTCCTGTGGAGGACCGAGCGCAAGGCTGGTGTCTCTGGAGGAGCCTGGAAACTCAGTTTGAGGACGCAACCCGGATCAATATCCTTACAGTATAGCCGGCTGAAAGAATCTGGTACTGTATGGTAGTTCTTCCTAAAAACTCTCAAAAATCTCTAAGTCCAGTTAACAAGTCTGTGGCAGAGACTTTGTTGTGCATCTACTCTCAAAACCACTAAGTTCAATTAACAAGTCTGTGGCAGAGACTTTGTTGTGCATCTCATCGGCTGCTAGGTCAAGTGAGAGGGGCATATCCGGTGACTGCTGGATCCAGTCTGTGGAGCTGTTTGTCCTCTGGATCTGGCGAATACCTCTAACCCACAATTACTAGGTGCCTGAACTCCCCCTTATCCTCTGACCCTCTATTGAAGGACCGTGTCTTGTGTCTTTCTTTGGTGTTACCCCTAAATAAATCTTCAAAAAGGACCACATGTCTGATCCATCATCATTTGGCCTACTTTCAACGGGACTCCCCTAGGATGAAGAAGTGAGCAGGTGAGGTAACGGTAAGCCCGAATAAAACCAGCAGCTCCTTCGGGGGTTAGTGCTACATACACATTGCGCCACTTTACAGGCAGACTAAGGGGGGCCCCCAGGCACGATATTTAAAGGAATATTACATTTGTATTGTTTCCCTTTAAGCATTATTGAACTCACTGCTCCTGGAAAGATGGTTGTTTCAAAAACTTTTTTTTTGCATTAATACATTTCCCCTGTACCCAGGTCCCCATACACTTTTTATGGCAATAACTTGATTTTTCATGTTCGTGTCCCATAGACTTTAATAGGGTTTGCATATTTGCTAGAACTTTTTGCCTGTTTGCAGTGTTCTGGTGGGGTGAACTGGGGGGTGTTTGGCCCATCCCTAGTCTCTATATACAGCTCCACTGCTTCCTCCAGCACATGCTTGCTTGCAGAACCCAGCTGGACCACTGTGTGAAGGTCTGACAGTCACTCAGTCAGATCAAAGGCAGTGGCCCATTACAGGCAGGAACCCAAGGCCCCTTGGATGTGTAGCAAAAATGTCTGGGGCTATTGATCCCAGAACTACCTCTTCAGGCACTACCAATCCACCTGGCTGCACTTGCCCCTTTACTAGCCCTTCAGGCAAACTTCTCCACCACAGTCCTGCAGACTGACACTCACCTGCTCACCCAGCTGACTCTAAGGAGATCTCCAGTGGTGCTGACCTGCTGCTGCTGTCCTCTCTCCTTGCTCTGTTTGTTTTGGGAGGATCATTCCAGCACCCGAGCCCCAGGCCTCCCTCCTTAAGGTCCACGACAGCCTCCTCAGCACTCCATCTCCATCTTCCACCCGATGCCCCCTCCTGACATGACTCATGCCTATTTATGAGGTGGCCTTCCCCCTGCCAGCCCTTTACTAGGGATTGGCTGAGGCCCTCATAAATATGCCAAGCAGATCCTCCTAACCTCCACCCACTATGTCTAGAAAATTCTCCAATGTCCCAGAAAACAGGGGGAGGCACCAGAGAGGCTGCTAGGATGAGTCATCCAGCCCTGAGTCACTGAACCCTGACCCAGATTCATAGCTCAGGCTTAGCCTCGAGCTAAAAAGAAATGTACCTACACTAACACTTAGCACAACTAGAGGGTGCTACACATACAACACCTGTAGGTAGATTTCAACTTCTTCTTTACAATTGCTTATAAGCACCACCCCCTCCCTCCCAATAATGTATGAGAGGACAACAAGGAGAGGCAGTTGTTCCTTTGGCACTGTTAGGGGGCCAGCAACAAATGTATCCACAGGCAAAGGTGGACGTGATGGTCCGTCCTCAGGCAAGGCATCATTTCCTCTGTTTAATGAGTTTGCCCGTGCTACCCAGCCACAGCATGGAGAGTGGGTGGTGGACTGGCTTACTAAACCTTCCTCATCCTCCTCATCCTCTGTCACCCAAGTAGAGACAAGTGTGCAGTCCCCTGCAGTTGCCAGAGTGGATAAACCTGCCTCCTTGTCCACGTCTATTCCTACCATAGCCCCAACATCAGCCATTGAGTTATTTGACCACAGCGTTAGCCAATTGCTCCTTGATAGGGATGATGGACTCGAACACTGGCTGTTCACCCATTCGGCGAAGCCAGAACTCTGTGGACCATTCATGCCAAATTCATGTGCATTGCTGGCTCATGATTGGCCAAGCATGCACTGTGACCCCGCATGCTTGGCCAATCACAGCGCCGGCAGCGAGGAGAGCCATTATTGGCCACAGGCTCGGTTGCGGAGCTTATTCGCCTCCTCCCTGAAGACCAGCTCATCAGAACAGTTATGACGTATCCTCAAATACTGACTGTAGGGGATAGAGTTTAGCAGGGGTTGCGGGTGGAAAGTAGAGGCATAAAGGATGGAGTTGCCTGCCGTAGGTTTTCGATACAATTTGCTTCCAATGAAGCCTTTTTCTTTTCTATACACTTCAACATCCAAAAAATTAATATGTTGTGGGTGAAAGGACATGGTAAATTGCAGGTTAAAGTCATTCTTATTAATTCTGGACAACTACTGTTCCAAAAGGTCCCAGATGATGAAGATGTCATCAATGTACTGGTACCAGCATAAAATATGGTCCGAGTACATCGATAGGTCTTCATCATCTAGGACCATGGACTCCCACTCCCCCAGGTACAGGTTGGCATATGACGGGGCACAGCTCGTCCCCATCGCTACCCCCTGCACCTGGAGGTAATGGGAGCCATTAAAATTAAGCATGTTGTGTTGTAAAATAAAGTCCAACATAGAGACAATAAAGTCACCATACATAGGGTCCAATTGTTGTTCCCTTTGTATGAGGTGTGTAATAACCGCCAAGCCTTTGGTATGGGGGATGCAGCTATAAAGGTATTCTACACCCACTGTAACAAATAGAGCATTGTCCGGAATTTTTAAATGTTCCAAAATTTTAATAAATGTAACGTGTCTTTAACAAATGAGGGCAGTGCTGTAACCAATGGTTTAAGGAATTCATCTATGAGTTTACTAGCGTTGTTGCTTATTGCCCCAACGCCTGAAATAATAGGCCTCCCGGGGGGATTTTTTACATCCTTGTGGACTTTTTGGTAGTGCGTAGAACACCGGGGTGCGGGGAAATTTGTTGCGGATATATTCCCAAGTTTGTTTGGTGATCACCTGGTGTGAATATGCAGTGTCTACAAGAGAAAAAAACTTGTTTTTGTACTTGTACATTGTCAAAAATGACAATATTGCCTCCCTTATCAGCTGCTTTGATAGTTATTCGATTGTTGTTCGATTGTTGTTAGCTAATCTAGCTAATGCTAGATTGCTACTTGTGTGTACATGTTTGGATTGTCCATAGAGGGAAGGGTCCCTGCTAAGACCCGCTCTAAAAAAGATGGGTTGTTAGCGATAGTGTTGAAGGAGTCAATGGTGACAGTGCTGTGTGTGACCGAGGGATCCTCCGTGTTGACTGAAGAGGAATGTGTAGGCGCCAAAGGTGTAGGTTCTGGAGGTTTATTCAAAGAGTGTGAAGGTGCAGGAATGGAGGTGATTCTTTTGGTTAAATCTAAAGTCAGTTTTTTTGCCTGTTGCTCTTTAGAAGAGTCACCAGGGAACTGGTGCTTAGTACTAGGTCCTGTATTAGGGTTGTGTCTTGTTGCAGAGTGAGGATGTTGAGGTGTAGGGGGCACAGGATTATTGCTCTGATGGGTATTCTTCATAATGTGCATAGAATTAGGGGGGCCTCTAGTTGAATTAGGTTTGGTGAGTGACGAATTCCATTTATAGGTCCTACCATCATTAAAGGCATTTTTGTCCCGGGAAAATTTGAGACCTTTTTTTCTAAGGATGTCTCTATTGAAGTTCTCAAGATGGATTTTGAGTTTGTTTTCTTTGAGTAATATATGTTTTTGTAATTTAAATTGTTGTAATCTGTTACAGAGAATGGTGATGTCCTCATCTAAGGCGCGGGAGAGTCTGTTATACTCTTCAATGAGAGTTTCCATCAGACCGCGAGAACATGCCCATAACACATGTTCCCATTTCTGTTTGAAGTCCGGGCTCAGGCCTTCCAAGGTCGGGAAGATCTTAACCCGGAGTCCAAGTGGATTAATGTCCTCCCTAATATAGTCATTGAAAGACCTTACATGCCAAAAGAGCATAGATTTATTTTCTAGTATTTTAGATAATCTATAAAAAGAGGAAGAGCTTTCAAAATCAACAGCCTCTTTATCATAAAAATCTTTCAGAAATCTCTCCATGAGCGCTTCCCAATCATTTCCTAAATAGCCTGTCATGATGATCTTTTTTATTATTTTTTTAAATTTTTTATTGAAAAAAATATATGAAGTAGTTTAGGGTATGGAGATAAAACAAAAAAATATAAACAAAATGATACAGTAAATGCAAATGTAAAAATGCAGATTAATGCCGAATTGAAAGTGGGGGGCAGTATCTACTACCAAATATATATGGGAAAAAATTCTAATTCGGCATTACTGTGCAATGGTGTTGTGCCACATCCTATATTGTCAGAGAAAAAGGAAAGGAACCCCCTATTATTTGGACTTTAACGGCACGTACAATAATCAGAATGAGATAAAACAATATTTATTATCAAAATATGTAGACAAATATAACAATCAAAAAAAATGGAAAAGTAGACGTTCAAAATGAACGGACTTTCCTCCGTGTGTGGGCAAGTCCATTCATTTTCATTCACTTCCACCATAGTCTGGCGGTTTGTCCGCCGCACCTAGTCCGCCGGAAAAGTCCGGTCGTGTGTGGGCAGGTCTGCTCATTCGGAAAGTCCGGCGGACCTCCGCTTCAAAGTCCGGCGGTTTGTCTGCCGGGCTAAGTCCTCCGGATAGTCCGATCGCGTGTACGCTGCATTAGTGAACACAACCTACAGAGATATAGGAAATGAATATCGACATTAACACACATACACCTACACAGATTGAATCCGATGGACTAGTGTATTTATTCAACCTTACCAACTATGAAACTGTCAAGCTATAAGATCATACATTGGACCTCCTTCTCCTTGCTGTGGTCAGGGTAATTTTAATTAATATTTAAACATTATAAACAAAATGTAAACATTAACAATACCTAAATAAGTATTCTGCCTGGTTTTACAGCTAAAAAGTCAAGAGTGTGAAAAAATGGGAGCTTCACTAAGATAATGAGAGACAAGGGCCACCCTGAGGTGGAAAACATGAGCGAATTGTGCGGTATGTAGTGGATATGGCAAGATTGCAATGGGGGGGGGGGGGGGGGGTGGCGAAACAGAGCCTGTGCCTATTCACTGTGTGTACTGCAGACATACAGTATGGCATAATGCTTGTAGAAAATGTCACTAGGAGGAAAAAAATGTCCCAGTGTCAGTGGTGTCACTGGAAGGGAAAAATGTGTTGGTGGTGTCCCTGTGTTGGTGGTGTCTCTGGAGAGAAACATTGTCTGTGTGTTCGTAGTGTCCCTGGATTGGAAAAAATCCTGCAGTGTCAGTGAAGAAAAAAACAGGCAGTACGAAGGGAATGGGGGAGTAGCTGATGTTAGGGAAGTCAGTACATAGAGGGCAGTTAATGGTGGTGATAGGTAGTGCAGAGGGGGCAGTTGATGATGAGGGCAGGAAGTACAGGAAAGGCATTTGATGCTAGGACAGGCAGCACAGCAGGGGCCAATTGATGGTCGTGGTGATGGTGGTGGTAAGGGGGGGGGGGGGGGGTGCAGTACAGTAGAGTAGTGAATGGTGGGGACACGCAGTACAGAAGGGGCAGCTAAAGCAGAAGTAAATTGTTAACAATAAAAGATAGAAAATCTGCCCCCTATGGGCCATAGGTGGATCTTCTTTATGCTGCTACTGCAAAAGACAGTTGAGGAGTGCTTCCTTAATCAAATGCCCAGGGTTTAGTGAGTGCAGAGTAGGTCCCTGAGCCTTGGGGCCCATGTGCACATACTGCTCATTTTAGGAATATCCAAATATGACCCTGATTTTTCCCTGTTTACACTGCAGTGATAATGGTGGAATAGCTGTATGCAGTTTGGAATAAATAGGTATAATATTAACTGTGTTTGTACTATACACCAGCAGTACTGGATGTACAGTTAACCCAAAAATGTATGAATTGTATAGCTCCAATAGCCTCTATATAATGAGGAATTATTCTACTATTTGTGGGATATGTGATGAAAGGCTCTACTGCGCTACATACTGGTTCAATGGAGGGCCTTGGTTTATTTTATTCTCTCAAATCACAACCTTCTGGGTTATATTTTCTGTCCGTAATTCAGAGAAAATGACCAGTGTTCAACTGGCAAATTATTGCTTTTTTTGTGTTTTATTATGCATCCCTTTTAACCGTGACTCACTCCTATACAAATTGCACATAAGACAGTCTAATTTCATTTTGACATTATTCCATATTCAGTTTGGTTTAGGAAACTATTAAAATTATGTTTTGGTTATCCAGCCTGATTTGAGCTGAATTCGAAGTCTAGATACAGAATACCAGCTAGAGCCATTTTCAGGCGGCTTTATACATAAGTACACTTGCACTTAGCACTTTATTAAATTTCATTTAAGGGCTTGTATTTGTTCTTTAAATGTGTTTCCAATAAATTTGATAAATGAGCTTTTCGGATGTGTAGAGTGACCTCTGCTGCTATAGAATTGATAATACAGCAGGAGCGCTGTTGCAAAGCCAAGTACTGCATGACACTTTATTTGCCGACATTCTATTATCCCCAAGACCAATCCCATAAGATGGAAAGCCATAAAAATGTTTGTTCTTTGAAATGTCCCTGTATTTTATTAATGTCTAACTTACTTGACAGATCTATTAATATTTTCCTCAAATATAACCAATGTTCTCTGGATCGTATAACCCGATATTTAATGGATAATCATGTTGTTAAGTCGACAGCAGTTGTAAAAATACAGCCATAAATATATCTGTATAAAAACAATATTTTTAAAAATTGTAATCCAGAGGTTCTCTGCATGTTGTATCTAATGCAGAGGCTTACATAGCTTTAATTAAAAAGGGTTCTTTATTTTTAAATAAAGGTGTCCTTTTATGAAGCAGTGAAATCTATTCACTGCTTCATTCTCCGGCATTCACAGAGGAGATCTTTCTCCTCTGTATGCCAGTTTATAAAGCGGAGTAGATCGCTTCACCCTTGGAGGAGTGAAGCGATCTACAAACGCTTCTAACACTGGAGAACGGCCCCTAATACTGGAATCTCGTGAGACTTTACGAGATTACAGTACTAGAAATTCACCTATACACAGAGATGTCAATTTATTAAGCAGTGATAAATTATCACAGCTCAATACACTGACACATGGTGTGATTAATGTTAGTAAAATAAAGCGTCCCCCTACATAATATATACATGTATACACACATAGACATTATATATACATGTATATACACACACATTATATATATATATATATATATATATATATATATATATATATATATATATATATATATATATATATACATATACACATTATATATATATATATATATATATATATATATATATACACATATACACATTATATATATATATATATATATATATATATATATATATATATATATATATATATATATATATATATGTATACACATAAATATGACAGGGGGACATGGTTACAGTGTTGGGGGGTCTGAACGAGGCATAAGGAAGTTAATTATCTTCCTCTTTCCTCCTCAGATCCCCCCACATTCTCTCTTCACTCCCCGATTCTCCACCTCTGAGCTGGTGAATCAGGGAGTGTAAATTCTGACACAGATCGCCAGTGAAGCGCTGTGATCCCAGCTTCATAAACTGGCCGTTACTGTGTCATTCAATGAGGATTCTCAGTGTGTGGAGATAATCGGCGGGAGAACAAGTTCAAACATTTCTCCCCCGATTATCTCTGGTTTATAAACTGTTTATGGGCTGTGATCAGCGGTGATCCTCTGGATCTCCACTGATCACTGCTTCATAAACGGACACCAAAGTTAGCAATAGAAACCCTTTTAGAAATCACACTGGGACTGGCACAGGATGAATTTGATTGACTACTGATTACCTTTCCAGTACAGCAGGATAAGCAAGTATACTCCTCCCATTACCTCAAATAAAATCCATGCAGAGATTATCCGTAGACATGTCACTATTAAAGATGCAGTTAGGTGTAAAAATTCAGTGATGGATCATCTACCTGAGTTTTCTTTAAAATAGTGGCACTGAAAAAAAAGCAGCGTCACTTAAAAACAAACCTAAGCTCATGGGCCTGGGGTGGGGTATAACTAACCCTGGTTTAAAAATTCACCTTAATGCAACAAATTGCATAAGGCATTTAGTTACCTGGTAGATTATACTACAATAAGGCTATTTTATGGAGTTCTATATGAGAAAGAGAGGCCATTAGTTATATATCTGCTGAAAATAAAAAAATGTAAAATGATTTATTTATTTTGTACCAAACTTTTCGAAAATAATCAGAATCCCCTGTTGGACTACAGAGCACCTCTCCCTAATATTATAGAGATTAGAAATGTTTTTTCTGTGCAACAAAGGCAGAGTTGTTATATATATATATATATATATATATATATATATATATATATATATATATATATATATAATGGGATACTAACATTTATAGGTAAAGTTGATCCAGGGAATATCCGATTGCCTCTTGTGGGATCAGGAAGAACGTTTTTCCCCTGCTGGAGCAAATTGGATTATGCTTGCTGGGGTTGTTTTTGCCTTCCTCCGGTTTAACGGTGGAATATAGGATTGTATGATTTTTTTTCCTCTCTTTTATTGGTTGAAATAGATGGACTTTTTTCAACCAGGCTTATAGCCCGTACACATGATCCGAAAATCGTACGACTTATCTTCTGTTTTTTCTTGGTTGCTAGTCCAATCTCAAATGTATCACAATTGGGAGATTGTACTAACAATACACATTTTCCCCATATGATAATACAATAGCTTCATGTATGCTTAACCACATTGTAGCATGTGAGGGGAAATGATGTAATGTGCATGTGACCCCTACAGCCATGCCTTGAGGGCCTTTCTTCCGGTCACGTTTATTAGTTTATTCAATCGTTCTGCGCGGCTTTTCGGCATTTAACTGGAAATATGGAAGATTTCAGCATTCCAGTAGCTTTGATAGGTGTTATGGCTTTCCAGAATGTTCTTAACCAAAAAAAAAAAAAAAAAGTCAAGTTGAAGATTGCTCCCTGATTGTGGCTTGCATGTGGATTTTCTGAACACAAGTGGATTTTTTGAACTAAGTGGAGAGTTAATAACCAGGAGTTGTGCTTTGACTGCTTCTGCTTGACTGCTTCTGCTTGCAAGTGTTGTTTTTGGGGGTGTTTTATTTTCTCCCCTCCTTTATTTGATACATTTGCTAGTAGTTTTTAAAAGACCTTTTTTTCTGACACTTTTTAAACAGCATTTTTTTTTCCCCTCTTTCTTCCTGCCAAAATAGGGGAGGGGTTAATTGTTCACAGGTGTATAAAGGTAGTTATACAAACTCCCCCTTGAGCTTGTTCCCTGATTGTGGCTTGCATGTGGATTTTCTGAACACAAGTGGATTTTTTGAACTAAGTGGAGAGTTAATAACCAGGAGTTGAAAACAGGAGTTAAGACAGGAGTCTCTAACCTCCATCCTCCCCTCCATTTTAAAGATCCCACTGCAAGGGGAAACCAGACAGCTTTCCAGAAACATCAGGCTGACAGCAAGCCAGATTCACCGGAACCAGAGTGTTTAAAGGGGACAACCGCAGCCAGGTAAGCTTGCACCTCCACTCCCCCCCCCCCCCCAGCGATTGTTCCAGGGACTCCGTCCGACCGCCTACGGGGGTCAGGAAGGAATTTTTGCCCCACTGGTGCATTTGGCTGCTACTGTCAGGGGGTTTTTCGCCTTCCTCTGGAACAACCATAGGTTAGCATACCCCTACCTCCGGCCTCCTTTCCATTTTTTACGCTATCCTAGGACGACTATTCCAGATCACAGCCAGACTTCTTTTCTAAGCGGAGACCTCAACCTTAAGTAAAGGCAGCTGGAACAGCCAGCAACCGAATACAGCCAGCAACCGAATACAACAACTCCTTCCGCATCCATATAGGCATCCCCTGATCAACTTGCGCGCTAATAGCCTCAAGCACGGCGGCAAGTCTGATACCTAGCCCCACCTCAGGATCAATACCCTGATCAGGATCATCATCTTAGGCCCATAGTACCATCAACAGCATCCACAAACCATGTGCTACTTCAAATACTCAGCTGAAGTTCTGCACAGACTAAGGAACATCAACACCACATTGCCATCTTCCATACAAAAAATACTTCAAAGAGAACAACTATTAAAAACCGGACGACAACCAGCTCCCAACCACAGGAAGACATCTACTCGACCACTACAATTAGATTGCGCCTTGATTAACGCCAGGTCTGCAGTCAAACATAGACTGGAAGTACACGACTTCATCATCGAGAACAATGTAGACTGCCTCTTCATCACCGAAAGCTGGTTAACCTCTGACTGCAACACCATCCTCACCGAATTGGTGCCGGAAAACTACAGGATCATAACCGAACACCGGATAGGGAAAAAAGGAGGAGGCCTAGCAGTGATCTTTAAAGGTCACCTTGATCTCACTAAACCATCAGCTCAGAACCCAGTGTCTTTTATGGAAACCCTGACGCTACATTTTCAACCAACACCCCATGACACCACTCATATTCTACTGTGCTACAGACCACCGGGACCAAAGTCCAATCTTCTTTCACCCCTCACGGAATCCTTTGCAATGCACACCCTAAAATTCAAAAATTTCCTGGCACTCTGAGATTTCAACCTTTGGGCAAACGAGCCTAAAGACCCCATCGCGACTGCCTGCATCAATCAACTAGAAGAACTGGGTCTACAGCAACTGATAAAGACTCCCACGCATGGGTCAGGACACACCCTGGACCTCATTTTCAAACAGAACATCGACGTCAACATACTCGACAACATAACTCTGCCATGGACGGATCACCACGCCATCAAATTCAAAATCGCTACCAACATCACCAACGCAAAACGGAAACCTGTAACAACGCACTGGACCAGATCGCATAAAAAACTGTACTCCGAAGCCTTCAAAACCACTCTGTCCAAAAAAATATCTACAATAACCTTAAACCACTCTACGGAGGAAACACTCAACTCCCTGAACAAGGCATTACTGCAATCAGCAGACTCGGTAGCACCAAAACGCAGGGCTCTCATCAGGAAGAAAAATGCTGGATGGTTTAATAGCTCCCTCTCCGTACTAAAGCAAGAACGCAGAAGAGCGGAAAGAACATGGAGAAGAAATCCCACCGAGGAAAACCTATTTAACTACAAAGGTCTGACAGAGAATTATCGGAAAGCAATCTTCAAAGCCAAAAAGGACCACTTCTCATATACAATCTCAACGGCCGCAAACCAACCACGGGAACTGTTTAAACTGGTTAATCAATCAATGAATCCGGTTTGTCTAGAACCCCCAGAAAGCGAATCCCATGATTACTGTGACAAACTGTCGGATTTTTTCATCGATAAAGTCAAAACCATCAGGGAAACAATTTGTCAGAAGAAAACATCCAACCTCAGCCAGCAAAAACATAAAGAGGATGTCCTCACCAACATACCGCAACCGCCAAAATTTTCACTATCCCCAATTACCGTAGACACCGCAAAAAACATCATTAATAAACTGCGTGACAGTACCTCACCTATTGACATCATCCCCACAAAACTACTGAAAGAATGCTCCGACATCGTGGCTCCAACCATAACCCACCTCATAAACCGATCATTCCACGAAGGGATTGTTCCCAGCATCCTCAAACAAGGCATTGTCAAACCTCTACTCAAGAAACCAAACCTGGACCCTCAGGATCCAAACAACCGTAGGCCGATTACAAGCCTCAACACCATTTCTAAGATCATGGAGAAAGCTGTAGTACATCAGCTACAACTTCACCTGGATACTCACAAACTCCTGGACCCGCTGCAATCAGGCTTCCGCCCGGGTCATGGAACAGAAACAGCTCTCCTCAAGATTTGGGATGACGCCCTCGAAGCAGCAGATGACGGAGAGCCGTGTCTCCTCGTACTGCTAGACCTAAGTGCAGCGTTTGATACAGTAGATCACAATACTCTACTCGTCCGCCTCACAGAAGTAGCCGGAGTCCAAGACATAGATCTCCATTGGTTCGCGTCCTTCCTAGGAAATCGGTCACAGACAGTGAAACTAGGAAAATTCCTCTCCGAAACTCGGGCAGTCACCTGCGGAGTCCCTCAAGGCTCTCCATTGTCACCCGTTCTCTTCAACATTTACATTCGCCCACTCCTTCAAATCATCAGATGCTCAGATCTCTGCTTCCACTCTTACGCTGACGACACACAACTTTATTTCCGGATCAATGGAAAAAAAGATCACCAACAACAGCTTGAAAACTGCCTCAAATCAATAGAGGACTGGATGACCACCAACTCCCTCCAGCTGAACCAATCAAAGACAGAGCTTCTTATCTTACACCCAAATCATAAGCCCGCAACCAAAACCTCCTGGTCTCCACCAACCGTCTTTGGGCAGACTATCTTCCCAAAGACCAAAGCGAAGAGTCTCGGGGTTATTTTAGACGCACAAATGTCAATGGATGCGCAAATAGGATCTGTAGTCAGTCGATCTCACCATCTACTGCGCATGCTTCGCAGACTCATCCCTTTTATCCCAAAGAATGACAAAGCAGTGGTAGTTGGAACAATCATTAATTCAGGACTGGACTACGCAAACTCGCTTTACATAGGATTACCACAATATCAACTTGCGTGATTACAACTGATCCAAAACACGGTGGCAAGGCTGATAACAGGAAAAAAACCCTGGGAATCCATTTCTCCTTCACTGAGGAGCTTACATTGGCTAACCGTAAAAAATCGGATCACGTTCAAGACCCTTTGCCTCACCCACAAATGCGTGCATAGAGAAGCTCCGCAATACCTAATGGAGAAAATAAATCATTACACACCAAACCGCAGTCTTCGCTCAGCCAACAAAAACCTCCTCCTCGTGCCCAAAGCCCGGTATAAATCCAAGGGTGATCGGAGATTCGCTGTCCAAGGGCCTCTGCTATGGAATGCTCTACCAATCAACATCCGCCTGGAAGAAAATCACCTGGCTTTTAGGAAAAAACTCAAGACCTTCCTCTTTTAGCAGATGATCAAAGCTCGCCACAGCGCCTAGAGGCGATTCAATTCGCATTGTGCGCTATATAAGTATTTCATTCATTCATTCATTCAAGAGTGTGGTGTAAAGAATGACTCCTCAACCGTGCCAAGTACTCCTACCTGCAACTCATCTGTGAAAATCAGGCAAATAACCCAGATGTTTTCCACAACTATTTGCGCATGAACGATGAGTGCTTCCAGCAACTCCAGTCAGCTGTCACTCTACAGATACAGAAATAGAATACATCAATGTGTAAGGCTATCAGTGCAGAGCAAAGGCTGATAGCCACCCTGCATTATGTGGCTACAGGGCGAAGTCTGTAGGACTTAAAATTTACCGCAGGAATTTCCCTGCAGGCCCTTGGCAAGATCATCCCTGAGACATACAGGGCACTGATCACTTCTCTACAGAGTGAATATATAAAGGTAATTTGCATATATTTTAAATACAAACTTTAAATAATGTTTTCATTTTGTTTGCAATCATTGTATAATAGCTATGGGACTCTGCTTATTCCCATGTCTAAAATATATAGCTAGGTGTAAATTGTTGTCTGTAGCACACAGATTGGCAAATCCTATCTGATATTTTTTTTGCAGTTTCCCCAAAACCCAGAGGAATGGTTGGAGGTGGCCAAAAACTTCCAGGAGATGTGGAACTTCCCAAACTATGGAGGTGCAAAAGATGGGAAGCATGTTAAGGCCCGTACACACGATCGGACTTTTTGACAACAAACATGCAAATTAGCTGTTTTGGAGCAACATCCGACCGTGTGACAAACTTTTTCGGTTTTCATCGTACTTCTGTTGGCTGTGCGAACGGACAAACTTTTTGAAAACATAAGTCCGATGGAGCAAAGTCCGATCGTGTGTACACAAAACCATCAGACTTTTGTACAAAGTACAAACACGCATGCTCAGAACCAATGCAAAAGATCAGACAACAATACAGAAGTTGACCAAAGGTGGCGCTGGAGTAATTGAATGTCCTCTTTTGAAATGTCGTCAGTATGTTCGTGTTTGTTGCCTAAAAAGTCCGATCTTGTGTATGCAATACAAACTTACGGCCAACCCCCTTTGTAGAAAAGTCCACTCGTGTGTATGGGGATTTAGGATTACTCTGCCTACGAACTCTGGCTCATTTTATTATAATTACAAGAGATTCTTCAGCATTGTCACGATGGCAGTTGTTAATAGACATGTGAATTCGTTTTCGTCCGTATGCATTTTCGTCCGAAATTCAGCTATTTTCGTTTTCGTTTTGACAAACGATAACGAAAGCACAGAATCCAAAAAACGAAAGATCCGACATAAATAAATGCTTTATTTTCATTTTCATTGTTACAACAGTTCGATATAGAATAGGAGATTCGATGTGACTCTGACAATAACAATCTGTGTCTATAGAACTTGTGGTCGTATGTGCCTAACCTTACCTCTATTAGTCCAAGATTATATAGAGAAAATATTCGACAGAGAAAAAAGATTTGACAGAGAGAAAAGATTCTGCAAGTTACTGTCCTAAAAAGTGTTTGGGGACCCGGGTCCTGCCCCAGGGGACATGGATCAATGCAAAAAAAAGTTTTAAAAACGGCCGTTTTTTCGGGAGCAGTGATTTTAATAATGATTAAAGTGAAACAATAAAAGTGTAATATTCCTTTAAATTTCTTAGGGGGGGGGGTGTCTATAGTATGCCTGTGAAGGGGCTCATGTTTCTGGTGCTTAGAACTGTCCCTGCACAAAGTGTCATTTATGCAGGAAAAAAAGTCCTTTAAAATCACTCGCAGCTATTATGAATTGTCGGCTCCGTAACACAGAGAACACTCATTGAAAGTCATTGATAAAAAATAAATAAATAAATAAATAAAAAATTCAAATTCAATTACCAGGCCCTTTAGGTCTGGTATGGATATTAAAGGGAACCCTGCCTCAAATTTAAGAAAAAATTTGACGTGGGATTCCCCCTAAATATCCATAACCAGACCCTTCAGGTCTGGTATGGATATTAAGGGGAACCCCGCGTCAAATTAAAAAAAAAAATTGATGTGGGGGTCCCCCTAAAAATCCATACCAGACCCTTTATCCGAGCACGCAACCTGGCAGGCCACAGGAAAAGAGGGGGGGACGAGAGAGCGGCCCCCCCTCCCTGCTGAACCGTACCAGGCCACATACCCTCAACATTGGGAGGATGCTTTGGGGGTCTGTGACCCCTCAAAGCACCTTGTCCCCATGTTGATGAGGACAAGGGCCTCATCCCCACAACCCTGGCCGGTGGTTGTGGGGGTCTGCGGGCGGGGGGCTTATCAGAATCTGGAAGCCCCCTTTAACAAGGGGACCCCCAGATCCCAGCCCCCCCTGTTTGAAATGATAAGGGGGTACAAAAGTACCCCTACCATTTCACAAAGAAAGTGTAAAAAATAGTTAAATAAGACAAACACACTTTTGATGTAACACAGGCAGGTTTCCGTTACATCAGAGGGGGCGGGGTCACCCATACCTCACGGGGAACCGGGGGCGGGGTCAGGTGACGGGTGGCCCCGCCCTCCGTATATAAGAAACGTCAGGCCGCCGGAATCCCTGTAGTGTCTCCTCCATGGAGACAGAAGAAGGATGGATTCGCTGCGCTGATTCAGATTAGCCATCGCTGGAGAGATGATCGTCCGTCGCTGGATAGCAAGAGTGGATTACCACCGCTGGAATCTTTTTTTTATTTTTGTTATTTTTAATAAATGAATTTTTCAGAAGTGTGTTTGTCTTATTTAACTATTTTTTACACTTTCTTTGTGAAATGGTACCATTTCAAACAGGGGGGCGGGATCTGGGGGTCCCCTTGTTAAAGGGGGCTTCCAGATTCTGATAAGCCCCCCGCCCGCAGACCCCCACAACCACCGGCCAGGGTTGTGGGGATGAGGCCCTTGTCCTCATCAACATGGGGACAAGGTGCTTTGAGGGGTCACAGACCCCCAAAGCATCCTCCCAATGTTGAGGGCATGTGGCCTGGTACGGTTCAGGAGGGAGGGGGGGCCGCTCTCTCGTCCCCCCTCTTTTCCTGCGGCCTGCCAGGTTGCGTGCTCGGATAAAGGGTCTGGTATGGATTTTTAGGGGGACCCCCACATCAATTTTTTTTAAATTTGACGCGGGGTTCCCCTTAATATCCATACCAGACCTGAAGGGTCTGGTTATGGATATTTAGGGGGAATCCCACGTCAAATTTTTTCTTAAATTTGAGGCAGGGTTCCCCTTAATATCCATACCAGACCTGAAGGGCCTGGTAATTGAATTTGGGGGATCCCCACGCTTTTTTTTTAAATTTTTTTTATTTATTTTTTATCAATGACTTTCAATGAGTGTTCTCTGTATTACGGAGCCGACAATTCATAATAGCTGCGAGTGATTTTAAAGGACTTTTTTTCCTGCATAAATGACACTTTGTGCAGGGACAGTTCTAAGCATCAGACACATGCGCCCCTTCACAGGCATACTATAGACACCCCCCTACGAAATTTAAAGGAATAATACACTTTTATTGTTTCACTTTAATCATTATTAAAATCACTGCTCCCGAAAAAACGGCCGTTTTTTAAAACTTTTTTTTGCTTTGATCCATGTCCCCTGGGGCAGGACCCGGGTCCCCAAACACTTTTTAGGACAGTAACTTGCAAATTAGTCTTTAAAATTAGTACTTTAGATTTTGAACGTTGGAGTCCCATAGACTTTAATAGGGTTCTAAAGTTCACACGAAGTATGCTATATACTAGCTCCGTCGAATCTTCTTTATACATTCGACAAACACCATAAGCCTTCAAAGACAGATTCGACCGTAATTCATGTAGATTTTCGGACGAATGCAATTTTTGAACGAAAACCGAAATAAATAAAAATGAATTTCGGGAGTAACTAAATAAATAAATTTTTCGGACGAAAACGAAATTCCGAAACGAAATATTTTACTCTGCACATGTCTAATGCCAACTATAAGAGTTTTTTTTTTTAGGAGACGACACCTTTGCATTAGGAGAAAAACTATAGAAGCCATTCCCCATGCGAGGCTTGACCCCAGATGAGAGGATCTTTAATTATAGCCTGTTCTGTGCACTAGGGTGGTGGAGAATGCATTTGGAATCCTGGTCAACGGATTTTGCATTTTCCATAACGCAATTAACCTGGCCATGTACAAAATAGACACTATAGTTCTGGCATGTTGTATCCTACACAACTACCTACGTTGACATGCACAGGGCTATGTTGTTGCAGCACCAGATCAGGAAGCCTAGAGACTTGGCATAAATATCCGTGAGGAAGGGCATGAGCGTCTTGCTGGACTCACATGGACATTCGAGGCTACCAACACAAAGTGCTCGGCAAAGCAGGCTGGAGTACATGAATTATTTTACTGGGATCAGTGCAGTGAGCTGGCAGAACGACATGTAATTTGCTGATGTCAAAGTTAGGTTTGTACACATTTTGGCTGAAAAATATCTTTGCAAGAAAAACATGTAAATTTGTAAATATTCCTGTCATTTTTAAATATGCTTGTGTACTTGCATTTTCCAAAACTGTACCCTGCCCCCTCACAATTACTGCGGCCACCTTCCCATGCTATCCTAAACTCCCTAACCCACATCTTCTCCTTCTCCCCTCTCCTCGGGGCACCCTTCCCTCCCCGCTCAAACATAAACTGGTTACCCCCATACTTAAAAAACCCTCACTAGACCCCGCCTGTTTGAATAACTTAAGACCCATCTCCCTGTTCCCATTTGCCTCCAAGGTCATCGAACGCCTTGTCCATGAATGTATGAGCTGCTACCTCATGGGGAAACTCACTATGCATCTAATCTTTAAATTCAAAGAGATATAATTAAAATCACATATATATTTCTATTTACATTTTACAACAACAAAAGAAAAAACAAATTTCTATAGAAGATATTACATCAATATTGTGCTCACTAATTTCATCAAACAATGACTCTCCAACATTTTGGTGATCGTGTTGAACTTTTTTTTTCTATTTGCAAGTCACTTTGTTAAAGCGGTTCTCCACCCTAAAGTGGAAGTTCCGCTCCTCTGATCCCTTCCCCCTCCGGTGCCACAACCGGCACCTTTCAGGGGGGAGGGGGTGCAGTTACTTGGATAATCCAGGTATCTGCACCCACTTCCGGGACAGACCACCGCAGACCGCCGCAGATGCCCCACCCCCCGTTGTGTTCTGGGAAACACACAGTTCCCAGGACACAGCGGGGACCAGCAGAGATGCGCAGTGCGACTTGCGCATGTGCAGTAGGGAACCGGGCAGTGAAGCCACAACGCTTCACTTCCCAATTCCCTGACAGAGGATGGCGGTGGGGGCAGCAGAGAGACGAGCGATCGCTCGTCATCTGCCGCCGACATCTCTGGAACCTGGGACAGGTAAGTGTGAATTTATTAAAAGTCAGCAGCTGCAATATTTGTAGCTGCTGGCTTTTAATATTTTTTTTTAAGGTGCAGAACCACTTTAAATGTTAATCTATTATAATGCACTTTAGTATATTACCGTGTCTTTTTTTTAAATTGTTCTTCAGTGATATTTTTGGTTAGACCTTTCTTTTCAAAGTAAAAAGTTTAATGTTGGTTTGGAATATTTCATTACCTAATAAAGAATGTTTTTGGTTGTTACAGATGTCCATTTATTCACGAAACCACTTGCCTACTACTGAGCGTTTTTGCCTTCTTGCCCAGGCAAATTTTTATTTTTCAGTACTGTTGCACTTTTAATGACAATTGTGTGGTCATGCTGCACTGTACCCAAACGGAATTGTTATCCTTTTTGTCACACAAATAGAGCTTTCTTTTGGTTGTATTAAATCACCAGTGTGTTTTTTATTTTTTACTACATAAATAATTAAAAACAGAATATTTAAAAAAAATGAAGAAATATACCATAGTTTAATATGAAATGTTTTCGAGAAAAGCAAAGTGCGCCAAACTAAGTGCAGCAGAAGATGCAATGAATGATGTATTTAATTAAAATCAGCCAAATGGCTACACACACTTTTATAAAGAGCAATACGCATATTACAGTAAATTACTTTGGTCACTCAGCGGATCACACTAATCCACCATGGATCCACTGAGTGCCTTGAGCGCAGTATACAGTATACACCTGTATCTACCTATATTGCTATATTGCTCTTGCTCTTCTCTAATTGAGCCATCAGCCATCTGCAGGAGTGTGTGGGTGTTGTCTGTGTACCTTGGTCACAGTATACACCTGTATCTACCTATATAGCTATATTGCTCTTCTGTAATTGAGCCATCAGCCATCTGCAGGAGTTTGTGGGTGTTGTCTGTGTGCCTTGAGCGCAGTATACACCTGTATCTACCTATATTGCTATATTGCTCTTCTCTAATTGAGCCATCAGCCATCTGCAGGAGTTTGTGGGTGTTGTCTGTGTGCCTTGAGCGCAGTATACACCTGTATTTACCTATATTGCTATATTGCTCTTCTCTAATTGAGCCATCTGCCATCTGCAGGAGTTAGTTGGTATTGTGCAGCACAGCACAGTATACACCGGTATCTACCCTTTAATTGCTGGTGTTCTATAATAAAGGCATCTGCAAGAGTTAGTGGGTCTTGTGTGCCTCCAGCACAGCACAGTATACACTGGTATCTACCCTTTAATTCCTGTTGTTCTATAATAAAGGCATCTGCAGGAGTTAGTGGGTGTTGTGTGCCTCCTGCACAGCACAATATACACCTGTATCTACCCTTTATTGCTGGTGTTCTATAATAAAGGCATCTGCAGGAGTTAGTGGGTGTTGTGTGCCTCCAGCACAGCACAGTGTGCACCGGTATCTACCCTTTAATTCCTGTTGTTCTATAATAAAGGCATCTGCAGGAGTTAATGGGTGTTGTGTGCCTCCTGCACAGCACAATATACACCTGTATCTACCCTTTATTGCTGGTGTTCTATAATATAGGCATCTGCAGTAGTTAGTGGGTGTTGTGTGCCTCCAGCACAGCACAGTATACACCGGTATCTACCCTTTAATTCCTGTTGTTCTATAATAAAGGCATCTGCAGGAGTTAGTGGGTGTTGTGTGCCTCCAGCACAGCACAATATACACCTGTATCTACCCTTTATTGCTGGTGTTCTATAATATAGGCATCTGCAGTAGTTAGTGGGTGTTGTGTGCCTCCAGCACAGCACAGTATACACCGGTATCTACCCTTTAATTCCTGTTGTTCTATAATAAAGGCATCTGCAGGAGTTAGTGGGTGTTGTGTGCCTCCAGCACAGCACAATAGACACCTGTATCTACCCTTTATTGCTGGTGTTCTATAATAAAGGCATCTGCAGGAGTTAGTGGGTGTTTTGTGTCTCCAGCACAATATACACTACCCAATTGCTGGTTTTCCCATCTCCCTTCAGACCATTACCATGTCTGGAAGGCCAACAAGGAGAGGCAGACCGGCACGAGCCAATAAAAAGGGGGCAAGCAGGCTCTGTGTCTAGAGACAACAGTGCTGGTCGTGGACGCAGTGCATCGTCATCAGCACGTGGCCATGGGACACGCGTGTCCTTATTTTCGGCAGCTGGACGTATTGAGCCGCATCATGCCGAAGACTTGATAGAGTGGATGACCAAGCCATCTTCATCCTCCTCATCCCCTCTCTCTCAGGCTCAGGGTACTAGCAAAGCAGCTGCCAATGCATCCTCTTCCCTCGTCTCAATGTCATCATCAGTGACTCCTTCCCTAGATCCACCACGTCCTCCTGAGGAGTCCCCCGAACTGTTTGAGCACAGTGTTGGGTACATGCTCCAGGAGAACGCCCAGTGTTCTGTAGGCTCTGATGATGATACTCAGCTAGAGGAAGGCAGTAGCGTGAACGCATAGAGAGGGGATGCTTAAGAAGGACAGCAATCTAGCAGTCATGTTCCACAAGCTGCAGCATACTGCCAGGTTTGCTCCAGTGATGAAGAGGTAGGGGATGATAAGGGCACTGACTCCCCGTGGGTGCCTGGTAGGAGAGAGGAGGAGGAGGCACATCTCCAATGAGGCAGGATACCCTCCGGGGGCCAGCTTAGGGGCAGCACACCGACTGAATCACATCGCAGAGCTCCGCCTCTGCCGGGTCGCTGCCTATGCGTGTTATTCTAAAAGTTCTTTGGTGTGGGCCTTTTTTGAGACTAATGCATCAGATCGCACCACTGCTATTTGCAACATATGTCTCAAGTGTATATCGCGTGGCCAAAACATCAGCCGCTTGGGCACCACATGCTTGACCAGACATATGTTGACCTGCCATGCAGCTCGTTGGCAAGCTTACCTCAAAGGCCCACACCAAAGAACAAAGCGGACCTCTCCTTGCTCCTCATCAGCTGGGATCTCCAACCCCACTAGACCTTCAGTCCTCTCTGAAACCTGCACTGAGAGGAATGAAGGTGTAGAATTAGGTGTATCACAGCCAAGTGCTTGCGGGCACTCTGCTAGCAGTACACCCACATCCGACTGTAGCAGGCAAATTTCCCTGCCCCAGCTGCTGGACTGTAGAAATAAGTTCACTCCCAGCCATCCACATGCCCAGCAGTTGAATGCTAGCTTGGCTAAATTGCTAGCACTTCAACTGCTTCCTTTTCAGTTGGTAGACTCGGCCCCCTTCTGTAAGTTTGTGCAATGTGCGGTTCCTCAATGGCAGGTCCCCAAACGCCACTTTTTCTCACGGAAGGCGATTCTGGTTCTCTGCCGGCATGTGGAAGGCAATGTCCTTGCCTCGCTGGACAGGGCGGTCAGTGGTAAGGTGCATATTACCGCTGGCTCATGGTCCAGCAGGCATGGACAGGAACATTACCTGTCTTTCACGGCCCATTGGGTCTGGCAGCTGGGAAGACATGCAGGACAAGGTGCAATAGTGTTGGAGGTTGTTCCGCCACCACACCTCCAAAATGCTACTACTGGTTGTGACACACCTCTCTCCTCCACCCCTCCTCTTCTTCTTCCTCCATGGCCTCTTCCAGTGCTCTGTCCTCGGAACCAGCGGTGCTCCGTAGGCATTCAAGGGGCTACGCAAGTACGCAGGCAAAACGATGCCATGCAGTGCTTGCGCTGGTTTGTTTGGGGGACAGGCGCCACACTGGGGCAGATATTTTGTCAGCTCTGCAGGGGCAGGCCAAGAGGTGGTTGACGCCATGCCAGCTTAAGCCAGGATTGGTGGTTTGCGACAATGGCACCAACCTCCTCTCCGCCCTCCGACAGGGACAACTGACCCATGTGCCCTGTGTGGCTCAAGTCCTTAACCTGGTGGTGCAGCGGTTCTTGGACAGGTACCCGGGCTTACAGGATGTCCTGAAGCATGCCAGGAAAGTCTGTGTGCATTTCCGCCAATCATTTAATGCCTGTGCTTGGCTGGCTGAGCTCCAAAAGGAGTTGAACCTGCCCAAGAACCACCTTATATGTGACATGCCTACCAGGTGTAAATCAACGTTGGACATGCTGAGATATCTCCAGGAGGCCTTGCAGAAAGGTCTGTGCAACGCGTTCTCAGAGACTGGGAGGTTACAAACTCCTGGTCCTGGACAACGTGTTGCTGAGGCATCGGTCAGAAGGAGCGGTGGAGAAGGTGGCCGTCTGACCGATGCGTTCAGACAATTTTTTAGTCCGCAACCCCAGGGTATGATCGTTTCCAGCAACCATCGCCAGCGTCTGATTTACATGGTGCAGGAATAACTAGGGGCAAGGTCAGACTTGGACACCTTTCCCACCGAAAATCCTCTGGCTTACTGGGTCTTGAGGATGGATCACTGGCCAGAGCTTGCACAGTATGCAATAGAGCTACTGGCCTGTCCTGCGTCCAGCGTTCTTTCGGCACGCACCTTCAGTGCTGCTGGTGGCTTTGTAACCGATCACAGGGTGTGCCTGTCCACCGACTCGGTTAATCGACTGACCTTCATAAAGATGAACCAGTCTTGGATCACCACCAGCTACCAAGCACCTGAAGCTGATGTAACCGAATAATTTTTTTTTAAATATCACATCCCTTCAAGACTGCCTATGCTGAGTGACTGTCCTGTTATGTTGACTGTCTATCCTCTTCCTCCTCCGCTGATATCTTGGAAGAACATTTTTGGTTCTGGGTGATGCCACCAGCCCAATTTTTCAGCCCCTGTTTAACAGGGGCGTGTAATTACAATTTTTGATACAATGCTTTGCAGCAGGGCTCATTCCTGCACTACAAATAGAGTATATGGGAGAGGTTGCAGTGTCGTGGCACCAGCACCAGTGCCTAAGACCCAATTTTTCTGCCCCTGTTTAACAGGGGCATGTAATTACAATTTTTGATGCAATGCTTTGCAGCAGGGCTCATTCCTGCACTCCAACTAGAGTATATGGGAGAGGTTGCAGTGTATAGACCCAATTTTTCAGCCCCTGTTTAACAGGGGCATGTAATACAATTTTTGATGCAATGCTTTGCAGCAGGGCTCATTCCCACACTCCAACTAGAGTATCTGGGAGAGGCTGCAGTGTTGTGGCACCAGCAAGCAGTGCCTAAGGCTCAATTTTTCAGTAATTACAGTAATTACAATTCTTGATATAATATTGATATATATTGATATAATATTTTCACAGCAGGGTCCGTTCCTGCGCCCACCGAGAGTAACTGTGAGGATTTACAGTGTTGTGGCACCAGCACCACTACCACCACCACAACCATCAAAGGCCTTATTTTTCTACCACTGTTCAACAATGGCATGTAATTACAATTCTTGATTGTTCACAGCAGGGCTCTCCAGCGCCTACCAAGAGTCACTTTGAGGGCTTACACTGTTGTGGCAACACCAACACCTTAGGCGCAAATTTTTGCAGAGCATATAGGGCAGGCCCCTACTTTCAAACATCCAACTTACAAATGTCTCCTACTTGCAAACGGAAGGAGACAACAGGAAGTGAGATGAAAAAAGACGGACGGCAAAACAAATTATACAGGGGTGATAACCCTTCCCTATGTTTTCCAAAAAGCTTAAAAATAGTTTTTTTGACTGGAGCTACACTTTAAAAATGTACCAGTTCAAAATTACAAACAGGTTCTACTTAACACAACAAACCTACACAGTCCCTGTCTTGTTTGCACCGCCTGTATACTGCTGTTCTGAGTATATAGGGCCTGAGGGCCCCACGCCTTTCCTTTTTTTTAATATGGGTACGGGGTTCCCCTTAATATCCATACAAGACCCAAAGGGGCTGGTAATGGGCAGGGGGGGGGGGCTACCCATGCCATTTTCCTCTATGATTTTCATCCATGTTGCATAGCAGTTTTAAATGACTTTTTTTCTGTTAAATGTCATTTTGTGCAGGGACTGTTCTAAACACGGGAAACACGTGACACTTCACAGGCATACTATAGAGACCCCCCAGGCACGATATTTAAAGGAATATTTCACTTTTTTTTTCACTTTAATCGTCATTAAAATCAGTGCTCCCGAAAAAACGTCCGTTTTTAAAAACATTTTAGGCATTGACCCATGTCCCCTGTGGCAGGAGCCAGGTCCCCAAACCCTTTTTAGGACAATATCTTGCATATTAGCCATTAAAATTATCACTTTTTATTTTGAACGTTCGAGGCCCATAGACTTCAATGGGGTTCTAAAGTTCGCACAAATTTTCGGTCTGTTCGAAAGTTCTGGTGCGAACCGAACCGGGGGGGTGTTCGGCTCACCCCTAATCATCACCTGCAGTAGATCACAAAGGCAGTGCACTTTGAACACGGTGCAGGAAACACACATGGAACATGCCTTTCTGGCACTTCGTTCTGGTGTGAACTGATCCTAACAACAGGACACTGTGACCAGTGATCTTTGACTTCATCAGTGTTGTTCAAGTAGATCACCATCTCTCTAAGGTTGCCTACCCCTGTTCTAGGTGTTCATCCACATTGGCAGGTATTTTTAAGAGTAGATTTTGATTTACAGTTAGGGAATGTGACAGAGTTTGAGGTAATGACAGAATGTTAAATGTTGTGATTCCAAACATGGAAATCAGGACATCATGCATTTGGAATGCCAGTGGAATACAATGGACAATGTCCAACAAGGAAAATTCACTGCTCCAGGTGAGATTAGATGCCTGATGATCTAGAAAGGTGCCCGTCTCGGCTCACCTCTGCATGCAGTCAATAATAGAAGAAATGGCCGCACTCCGTACTGGATCAAAATTCTTTTTTTAGTCAGAACATCCCAAGTGTTGACAAAAGACAGAAAGCTGGTAGATGCACTTCACACACTCCAAGTGCGCTTAATCATTACACAGACAGAGCAGCATATATCTCCTTATAAAGCCCCCCATCTAATTGTGTGGCAGGTGATACTAATCATTTATTTGCATACCTCCTGTTGTATATGATACACATACTGTAAAAATCAAGAGAGAAGAGAACCTACAACAACCTATAGCAAAGCACACACATATTTGCATGTATCACATATAGATCCATGTAGAATAAAACCATTGTGTACAGTGGACTAATATATATATATATATATATATATATATATATATATATATATATATATATATATATCTGTAGAATATATCTCCCCATCATAAAAACATTTATCAATACATATATTGTTATATATGCATAAACCTGGGGACATAATTCAAAACATAAAATCCTTCATAGTCCCCAAGGGAAAAACGGAGAACACAGGTAGGGAATAGAGGGCAGAGTAGAAACAAAAATGACAAATAGACAAATAGATGGAGCAACAAGAGATATGGGTCTATATTTGAATTATCAATTAACAAATATCAAACGTCGATCTTTAATCTTTAATGTCGAAATTTAACATTTAAAAAACATTATAATTTTTCAGCAGGAGAAGTGAGTAGTCCTGAGTCATCTGTACCTGTATCCACTGGTGTTGTCTTGGAGGATACAGCTTTTTCATTTAGGGAACATTGTGCTATAAGGGATCTTGAGGATTTATCTAGTGAAAATTCCCCCACTGCACAGGTAGTTGGTGCTAGTGCTGTCAAATTGGTTCTGTAAATTCCCGCACTCCTGAGATGAGTAAATTTCAGAGAGTGGTAGAATGGGATTGGATGGCTCTGGCATCACAGGTTATGGTGGGGGACAGTGTATGGCGTGATAATTTGGCCAAGGATGAAAGAGTATCTATAAAAAAAAATCTAGCGGAAGATGACACTATTGTTATCCGTAACTCGGATAAGGGAGGACTTACAGTTGTAATAGATATAGAATCTTATAGAGAAGAAACCATCCGACAATTATCTGACACCCATACATATATCCAATTTATAGGGGATCCAACTAAACAGTTTAGATCAGTTCTGGCGGGACCTATTAATAGAGGGGTTAAAGTAGGTATATTCAACTAAAAGCAAGCTATTAAAATAATACCAGAAAATCCTGTTGTCCCTACATTTTACCATCTCCCTAAAGGGGACTAGATCCCTTGTTAGGGCGACCCATTATATCAGGTATCAATTCCCTCAATTAAAAATGAGGGCAATGGCAATTACAGCGTTTGGTTCAGCAACTCCCTGGATATCTAAAAGACCTAAACCATCTTCTCATTTCTCCATTTTCAATGGAGAAATGAGTACTCGTAGTTCACATGTGACGTTGCGAGTTTATATACATCAATTCCTCATGACCTCGCTCTTTTGTCTGTGTCTTTTTTCTTAGAGACATTCACGGATCTACCAATTCAACAGAGAGATTTTATTTTGGAAGCCGTGGAACATCTTCTGTACCATAATTATTTCTCTTTTTGTGGTGTGTTCTACCTCCAAAAGCGCGGGGCTACGATGGGGGCGCGGTCCCGTATCTTTGGAGGGGAGAAATCCTTTAGGTCTTCCATCAAGTTATATTTAAGATTCATAGATGACCTCCTGTTTATTATGGAGGATGAGACATCTAGACTCATTCCCTTTTTGGAATACCTTAATTGTAACAATAATAATCTCACCTTTACTGGTGAAGCTCATGATGATATATGAATGAATGAAATATGAATATGAATGAAATACACATTCTAGATGTACTCCTCAAGGGAACTAAAATGAGAATTAGCACGACTCTATATAGAAAGCCTCTGTCAGGGAATTCCCTTTTGTTAGCCCAGTCTGGACATCACAGGCATACGATTAAGGGTATACCTGTGGGACAGTTCACACGAGTGAGAAGAATTTGTAGAGATGACCTGGACTTCGAACGTGAGGCAGCATCCCTATTTCAACGGTTCTTGGAGAGAGGATATCTGAGATGGATGATTGATCGGGCTCTGACTATTGCCAGAAATAAAACCCGGGGAGATCTTATTGGGAGAAAGATGCAGGGGAGGGATCCTCATTTGGATAGAATGACTCTTTCTACTCCATATAGCAATGAATTTAACCACTTGCCGACCGCCGCACGACGATATACGTCGGCAGAATGGCACGGGCAGGCATATGGGCGTATATATAAGTCCCTGCCTGCCCGCGGGTGGGGGGCCCGATCGGGCCCCCCCCCGGTGCCTGCGGCGGTCGGCATTTCTTCGAGAGCGATCCGGGATGAGGGGGCGGCCATTCATTCATGGCCACCCCCTCGCGATCGCTCTCGACGAATGGAAATCCCCGGTGACATCACTTCCTCTCCTGTAATGTAAACACAGGAGAGGAAGTGATGTATTCTCTCCTCCGTGTCGGTATTTTCCGTTCCGACACGGAGGAGAGCGGATCGGTGAGTTGCACCAACACTCTACACACACAGTAGAACATGCCAGGCACACTCACACCCCCCCTTTACCCCCCGATCACCCCCCCAATTACCCCTGCCCCCCAGTCACAGTGACACCAATGTCATTTTTTTTTTTTTTTTTTTTTTTTTTTTTGCATTGGTGTCATTTGTGACTGTAATAACTGTTAGGGCAGTTAGAGTTAGCCCCCTTTAGTTCTAATGTACCCCCCTAACCCCCCCAATAAAGGTTTAACCCCGTGATCACCCCCCGTCGCCAGTGTCACTAAGGCTGGGTTCACATTGCAGCGGTTTATGAGAACGAATGTGATTCGCACCGCACTGCAGTGCAAATCACATCCGATCTCTGTGCGATTCGAGTTCAGCCATTCGCCGCACCCGCCGCACCCGCCACACCCGCCGCACCCGCCGCAAATTCGCACGGGACCCTTTTTTTGGCCCGCAGCAGAATCGGATCGCATGGGTGTTCACACCATGCGATCCGAGTTTGCAGATCGCACTGCGATATGCGAACTGATCTGGGGGTGTCAGTAACATTTCACTGACACTCCCAGCAGTTCGCATAGGGCAGTGTGAACTGCCGCCGGGAGGCATGCGATGCGGGAACCCGCCGCGGATTCGCGGCGTTTCCGCATCGCTCCAGTGTGAACCCAGCCTAATAAGCGATCATTTTTCTGATCGCCGTATTAGTGTCACAGGTGACGCTAGTTAGGCAGGTAGGTATTTAGGTTCGCCGCAGCTTTTTATAGCGCCAGGGACCCCCATATACTACCGCATAAAGCCCCCTGATTGCCCCCTAGTTAACCCTTTCACCAGTGATCACCATATAACTGTTACAGGTGACGCTGGTTGGTTAGTTATTTTTTTATAGTTTCAGGGCACCCGCCATTTATTACCTAATAAAGGTTTAACCCCCTGATCACCCGGCGGGTGTCATTTGTGACTAATAACTGTTAGGGCAGTTAGGGTTAGCCCCCTTTAGTTCTAAGGTACCCCCCTAACCCCCCCAATAAAGGTTTAACCCCGTGATCACCCCCCGTCGCCAGTGTCACTAAGGCTGGGTTCAGATTGCAGCGGTTTGAGAACGGATGTGATTCGCACCGCACTGCAGTGCAAATCACATCCGATCTCTGTGCGATTCGAGTTCAGCCATTCGCCGCACCCGCCGCACCCGCCACACCCGCCGCACCCGCCGCAAATTCGCACGGGACCCTTTTTTTGGCCCGCAGCAGAATCGGATCGCATGGGTGTTCACACCATGCGATCCGAGTTTGCAGATCGCACTGCGATATGCGAACTGATCTGGGGGTGTCAGTAACATTTCACTGACACTCCCAGCAGTTCGCATAGGGCAGTGTGAACTGCCGCCGGGAGGCATGCGATGCGGGAACCCGCCGCGCATTCGTGGCGTTCCCGCATCGCTCCAGTGTGAACCCAGCCTAATAAGCGATCGTTTTTCTGATCGCTGTATTAGTGTCACAGGTGACGCTAGTTAGGCAGGTAGGTATTTAGGTTCGCCGCAGCTTTTTATAGCGCCAGGGACCCCCATATACTACCGCATAAAGCCCCCTGATTGCCCCCTAGTTAACCCTTTCACCAGTGATCACCATATAACTGTTACAGGTGACGCTGGTTGGTTAGTTATTTTTTTATAGTTTCAGGGCACCCGCCATTTATTACCTAGTCTCACTAGTGTACCCCTAAATTTAGGGGTGTCTACTTTCCAAAATGGGGTCATTTGGGGGGGGTTTGTGCCATCTTGGCATTTTATGGCCTTCAAAACTGTAACGCCCTTAGAAAGCCTGAAGGCGGTGCTTGGTTTTCGGGGCCCCGTACGCGGCTAGGCTCCCAAAAAGTCCCACATATGTGGTATCCCCGTACTCAGGAGAAGCAGCAGAATTTATTTTGGGGTGTCATTTCACATATGCCCATGGCATGCGTGAGCAATATATCATTTAGTGACAACTTTGTGAAAAAAAAAAAAAAAAAAAAAAAAGTTTGTAATTTTCCCGCAACTTGTGGCAAAATATAAAATATTCCATGGACTCAACATGCCTCTCAGCAAATAGCTTGGGGTGTCTACTTTCTAAAATGGGGTCATTTGTGGGGGTTTTGTGCCATCTTGGCATTTTATGGCCTTCAAAACTGTAATAGGTAGTGAGGAGTGAAGTCAAATATTTACGCCCTTAGAAAGCCTGAAGGCGGTGCTTGGTTTTCGGGGCCCCGTACGCGGCTAGGCTCCCAAAAATTCCCACATATGTGGTATCCCCGTACTCAGGAGAAGCAGCAGAATTTATTTTGGGGTGTCATTTCACATATGCCCATGGCATGTGTGAGCAATATATCATTTAGTGACAACTTTGTGAAAAAAAAAAAAAAAAAAAAAAAGTTTGTAATTTTCCCGCAACTTGTGGCAAAATATAAAATATTCCATGAACTCAACATGCCTCTCAGCAAATAGCTTGGGGTGTCTACTTTCTAAAATGGGGTCATTTGTGGGGGTTTTGTGCCATCTTGGCATTTTATGGCCTTCAAAACTGTAATAGGTAGTGAGGAGTGAAGTCAAATATTTACGCCCTTAGAAAGCCTGAAGGCGGTGCTTGGTTTTCGGGGCCCCGTACGCGGCTAGGCTCCCAAAAATTCCCACATATGTGGTATCCCCGTACTCAGGAGAAGCAGCAGAATTTATTTTGGGGTGTCATTTCACATATGCCCATGGCATGTGTGAGCAATATATCATTTAGTGACAACTTTGTGAAAAAAAAAAAAAAAAAAAAAAGTTTGTAATTTTCCCGCAACTTGTGGCAAAATATAAAATATTCCATGAACTCAACATGCCTCTCAGCAAATAGCTTGGGGTGTCTACTTTCTAAAATGGGGTCATTTGTGGGGGTTTTGTGCCATCTTGGCATTTTATGGCCTTCAAAACTGTAATAGGTAGTGAGAAGTGAACTCAAAAATTTACGCCCTTAGAAAGCCTGAAGGCGGTGCTTGGTTTTCGGGGCCCCGTACGCGGCTAGGCTCCCAAAAAGTCCCACATATGTGGTATCCCCGTACTCAGGAGAAGCAGCAGAATTTATTTTGGGGTGTCATTTCACATACGCCCATAGCATGTGTGAGCAATATATCATTTAGTGACAACTTTGTGTAAAAAAAAAAAAAAAAATTTTTTTTTGTCATTATTCAATCGCTTGAGGCAAAAAAATAAAATATTCAATGGGCTCAACATGCCTCTTATCAATTTCCTTAGGGGGTCTACTTTCCAAAATGGGGTCATTTGGGGGGGTTTTGTACTGCCCTGCCATTTTAGCACCTCAAGAAATGAGATAGGCAGTCGTAAA
This sequence comes from Lithobates pipiens, assembly GCF_037356315.1. Lineage (NCBI taxonomy): Eukaryota > Metazoa > Chordata > Amphibia > Anura > Ranidae > Lithobates > Lithobates pipiens. Next base: position 74,136,712 of record NW_027507718.1, read on the forward strand.
CTAAAAGCTGCGTAAATTCCAGAAAACGTACCTTAGTTTGTAGATGTGACAACTTTTGCGCAAACCAATAAATATACAATTATTGACTTTTTTTTTACCAAAGACATGTGGCTGAATACATTTTGGCCTAAATGTATGACTAAAATTGAGTTTATTGGATTTTTCTAATAACAAAAAGTAGAAAATATCATTTTTTTTCAAAATTTGCGGTCTTTTTACGTTTATATCGCAAAAAATAAAAATCGCAGAGGCAATCAAATACCATCAAAAGAAAGCTCTATTTGTGGGAAGAAAAGGACGCAAATTTTGTTTGGGTACAACATTGCATGACCGCGCAATTACCAGTTAAAGCAGCGCAGTGCCAAAGTGTAAAAAGACCTCTGGTCATTTACCAGCAAAATGGTCCGGTCTGAAAGTGGTTAAATAAATCAGAGATATAATTAATAAACATCTTCCTGTTCTATATGCAGATGAAGCCTGTGCCAACATTTTACGGGGGGGGGGGGGGGATTAACACATAGAGCCCCTACTTTGAGTCATACCACATCCCCTAGTTTCTTTAACAAAACGACTACTAAGTCGGCTACATGGCTGCATTTTAAGGGAAATTTCAGGTGCGGCATAACGGGATGTCCTTGTTGTGGCCACATTACTGGTGGTGATCAGTTTTGCTCATCAGTGACACATAAGCAATATAAATGATCAAGTTTTTTTCAATTGTAACCCTAGCTATGTTGTCTGTTTACTGACTTGTGATATATGCCATGTCCAATATGTTGGCAGAACAACTAGACGTCTTTGTGATCGTTTCTATGAGCACCTGTATAGTGTAACAAAAAATCTATCAACTAATGTGGCCAAACGCTTCAATATATGCCATAATAGCAACACTACAGCCATGCATATACAAGTCACTGAGAAGGTCAGGGTTCCAGCTAGGGGGGGTGATATATTTTGATTGCTTTGTCATAGAGAGTTGTTCTGGATATTCCATCTCCAAACTCGCATTCCCTCATGGGTTAAATTTTGAGTGGGATGTGACCCATTATTATGATTAAAAATGATAAACACACTCTCACCAGCAAATAATAAACACCCTCACATAATGATTTATCTATTCCCTATCTTTTGTTGTTCCCTTGTAGGGATGAGCTGAATACCCCCCAGTTCAGTTCGCATCAGAACATGCAAACAGGCAATAAATTAGTTCAACCATCCGAACACCGTTAAAGTCTATGGGACTCGAACATGAAAAATCTAAAGTGCTAATTTCAAAGGCTTATATGCAAGTTATTGTCATAAAAAGTGTTTGGGGACCCAGGTCCTGCCCCAGGGGACATGTATCAATGCAAAAAAAGTTTTAAAAATGTCTGTTCCTTCCCCCCCCTCCTGAACCGTATCAGGCCACGTGCCCTCAACATGGGAGGATGCTTTGGGGGTCTGTGAACCCTCACATAGACACTGTTGGTATAAGTTCTTTATTAAAAATAAAAAAAAGATTCCAGCGGTGGTAATCCACTCTCAGTATCCTGCGATGGGTGATCCCCTCTCCAGGGTCCAACGATGGATGATCTCTCCTCTCCAGGTCCAAGGTCCAACGATGATGTCCAGCGCAGCACATCCTGTCTCCACCGGAGACACCGCGGGAATCCCGGCAGCCTGACAGGTCTCTTAGGTGAGGCCACCCGTCACGTGACCCCGTCCCCCTCTGACGCAAGGGGAAACCCGGGCTTCCCCAGTGGCGTGTGGGTGACCCCATCCCCCTCTGATATAACACAGGTTTCCGTTACATCAGAGGGGGGCGGGGTCACCTGCACGTCACTGGAGAAGCCCAGGTTTCCCCTTGCGTCAGAGGGGGACAGGGTCACGTGACGGGTGGCCCCATCCTCAGCTAAGAGACCTTTCAGGCTGCCGGGATTCCCACGGTGTCACCGGTGGAGACAGGATGCGCTGCGCTGGACATCATCGTTGACTCTGGACCTGGAGAGGAGAGATCATCCATCACTGGATCCCAGAGAGGAGATCACTAATTGCAGGATACCGAGAGCGGATTACCACCGCTGGAATCTTTTAAAAAAAAAAATTAATTTTTAATAAAGGACTTATCCCAACGGGGTCTGTGTGTTTTTTTTACATTTTCTTTGTTATATGGTAGGGGTACAATGTACCCGTTACCATTTCAAACAGGGGTGCTGGGATCTGGGGGTCCCCTTGTTAAAGGGGGGTGCAGATTGCGATAAGCCCCCGCCCGCAAACCCCCACAACCACCGGCAAAGGTTGTGGGGATGAGGCCCTTGTCCCCATCAGCATGGGGACATGGTGCTTTGAGGGGTCACAGACCCCCAAAGCATCCTCCCCTTGTTGAGGGCACGTGGCCTGGTATGATTCAGGAGTGGGGGTGCTCTCTCGTCCCCCCCTCTTTTCCTGCAGCCTGCCAGGTTGCGTGCTCAGATAAAGGGTCTAGTATGGATTTTTGGGGGGAATTCCACACCTTTTTTTTTTATTTGGCATGGAGTTCCCCTTAAAATCCATACCAGACCTGAAGGGTCTGGTAATTGAATATGGGGAGACCCCCATGCATTTTTTTTTATCAATGACTTTCAATGACTGTTCTCGGTATTACCGGGAGCCGACAATTCATTATAGCCGCGAGTGCTTTTACATGACTTTTTTATCCTTCAGAATAGACACTTTGTGCAGGAACAGTTCTAAGCACGGGAAACAATTGCTACTTTACAGGCACACTATACACACCCCTTAGGTACAATATTTAAAGGAATATTTCACTTTTATTGTTTCACTGTAAGCATTATTAAAATCACTGCTCCCGAAAAAAAGGCCAGGTCCCCAAACACTTTTTGTGACAATAACTTGTATATAAGCCTTTAAAATTAGCACTTTAGATTTCTCCCATAGACTTTTACAGGGTGTTTCGTGGCTTTTCGAATTTGCCGCAAACACCCCAAATTGTTCGCTGTTCGCTGTGGCTTGTACGAATATGTGTGTTTTGCTATAGGTTGTTGTAGGTTTTCTTTTCTCTTGGTTTTTATGTGTATCATATACAACCGGAAGTATGCGAATCAATGATTGGTGTCACCTGCCACGCAATTAGGTGGGAGGCTTTTTAAGGAGATCTATGCTGCTCTGTCTGTGTATTGATTAAGCGCACTTGGAGTGTGTGAAACGCATCTACCAGCTTTCTGTCTTTTGTCAACACTTGGGATGTTCTGAATAAAAAATAATTTTGAACCAGTACGGAGTGTGGCCATTTCTTCTATTATTGAATGCAATGGACCACACCAATAAATATGATGGAACAGAAGAAACTAGTAGTTGTAGTTGTACTAATTTCTCTGTGTGTTATCAACATCCTTATTATCCATTCTATCACACATTCATTATTTAGATACCATAAATAAGGGTTACTGGAGGGATTGTATTTACAATTGTGATTTATTGTGATTTACTAAAAAGACAAACTAGGCCTTTCAATTTTGCACATTACATGGGAAATTACCCATAGCTTAGTGAATGTGGTGAAATTTCACTTTCAAAGAATACTTAATCACATTCAAGGAAATAAAAAAACAGCTTGCACACTTTTGTTGCCAGCAGTTTAGACATTAATGGCTGTGTTGAGTTATTTTGAGGGGACAGCAAATGTGCACTGTTATACAAGCTGTACACTCACTACTTTACATTGTAGCAAAGCGTAATTTCTTCAGTGTTGTCACATGAAAAGGTACATTACAATATTTACAAAAATATGAGGGGTGTACTCACTTTTGTGAGATACTGTATATGAATAAAATGTAAGATCTTTTACATATGTATTTATTTTTTTGTATTCTCCTTAGGGTATCTTTAAAGTGTCATGTCAAAGATGAATGTTATGCCGCGTACACACGACCAGACTTTCCGGCAGACTAGTTCCGACGGGATCAGTCCGTCGGATAATCCGATCGTGTGTGGGCTAGTCCAACAGTTTTTTTTATTTAAAAAAAATCAGACGGACCTAGAAATAGAACATGTTTCAAATCTATCCAATGGACTCAAGTCCGACAGACTAAAAATCGGGAAAACCGTTCGTCTGTGTGCTAGTCCCACAGACCAAATACGACGCAAGGGCAGCTATTGGCTACTGGCTATTGAACTTCCTTGTTTAGTCCCGTCTTACGTCATCGCGTTCAAAATGAACAGACTTTCTAACGGACTTAGTCCGTTTGTGTGTGGCCAAGTCCGTTCGTTCAGAAAGTCCATTGGAAGACCGTCAGTCCTAGTCCATCGAAAAGTCTGGTCGTGTGTACGCGGCATTAGTGTTATAGAGAATACAATGGAGTATAACTCAATGGCACAGGGGAACATTGCGCTTTTTAAATATTTATAAAATAAACTAAAAGTAATTCCTCCTTCACTGCGTTTCCTTATCCTTATAATATTCATATAATTGTGTATCATTTTATTGCATGCTGCTAAGAGCTAGGCTGGTTTAAAACTCATTTTTGCTGCAGGGAGCACATTTATTATACTTTTATATAAGATCAGCACTATCTTACAGATCAAGCACAAGTTCATGGAAAATCTGTTTTGTCCAGTAGATGGTGCTATTGTTCCAATGATGTTCATAAAACAACCAGACCTGTTCAAAAACTGGCACAATCCTTTATTTCAGAAAGGATGAGCTTTGAAATTTCACTTAAATAATTAAGTGTTGCAGAACCACCTCTGTTACATAGAGAGTATCCTTTTTTACTGGTTCTTACCCAGCTTTGAATATTATACATTTTTAACCACTTGACCTCTGACCAGGCCATTTTTTTGTGATACGGCACTGCTTTATTTTAACTGACAATTCAGACGGGTGATGCTGTACCCAAATATAATTGTTGTCTTTTTTTCCCCACAAACAGAGCTTTCTTTTGGTGGTATTTGATCACCTCTGCAGTTTTTATTTTTTGCACTATAAAAAACAAAACGTTTTTTAATTTCTGCTATAAAACATGCCCAATAAAAATGTGTAAAAAAAAAAAAACTAATTTTTTCATCAATTTAGGCCAATATGTATTCTGCTACATATTTTTAGTAGAAAAAAATCCCAATAATGGTATATTGATTGGTTTGCACAAAGTTACAGTGTCTACAAACTATGGGATTTTTTTTTTCAATTATATAATATTGAGGTTTTTCAGAATTTTTTTTTTTTTTTTTACAAATATTCAGATAGGGTATATTCCATTTTCTATTAATGTGATGATGGGAACAAAGGTACAAGGTTAAACTTAAAGAACAATTAGAGCAGGACAATGAAAAGGATGGAGCAATAGGCATGATTAACTCTGTGACAATCTACTGGAACTATGAGATATTTGTATTTATTTATTTGTTACTAGTAATGGCAGCAATCAGTGACTTATAGCGGGACTGCGATATTCAAACTCAAACACCTGACTGACACTTTTGACACTTTTTTTAGACCAGTGACTCTAATAGAGTGATCAGTGCTAAAAAATATGTACTAATGACATTGGCTGGGAAGGGGTTAACACCAGGGATAATCAAATTGTGTGCCTAGCCTGTGCTTACTCATTGTGTAGGAAATGGGAAGTGATTTGACTATGGAAAGGCATTGATCCGTGTTCCTGCTTTGCAGGAAAACAGGATCAATACCTTCCCTCCTGACAGAACAGCAATCTGCCTTGTTTACATAGGCAGATTGCCATTCTGCCTGTGTGCTGTGTAATCTGCACTGCTGGTGGACATCGAGGCCGTGGTACCTGCACACCTGTGTGTGTGATCACAGCGGAAGGGAGTCACTCCAGACCCGGAGGTGTCAGATCACTACGTGATCTGGCACAGGGCGGCTGCCCTGCCCCAGTGTATGTGCAGTGGGCGGTCCGCAAGTGGTTAACGTAGAACTAAAGGAAAACCTTTTTTCCCTACAAATAGAGCTTTCTTTTGGTGATATTTGATCACTGCTGCAGTTTTTATTTTATGTGCTATAAACAAAAAAAGACAAACAATTTTGAAAAATAAACAATATTTTTTTACTTTCTGCTATAAAACACATCCAATAAAAAAATGTAAAAAATTGAATTCCCTGGTGCCTCCATGGCAGCATACCTGTGACAAGCTCCACCTTGGCTCCTCCCTCAGGACTAGTGAATATTATAAAAGAAATGGTTAGCGCATCCCCAGCATTCTCCTTTTTTTCCTCATACCTCATGGCAGTGAATTCTGGTCGAATGTCATTACCTTCTGCAGTCAACAGCTTCCGTCCGGGTTCAAGCCTCTCCCAGACGCAGTTCCTTCTCTTGGGCAGCTAAACGCGCTTATAAGGTTGGAAGTCCCTTCTGTAGGATCTTTTGGGACAAGCAGTTTGTCTCTTAAGTAAGAGCTTTATCTGCAAGTTGATCAGGCACCAGCTCATTCATGGTAACGGAGGCAGCAGCTATTTCTACATTTCTTTTTTTTTTTTCCCTTCTCTCTTTTCTTCCTTCCTTTCCTTTCCCTTTTAGGTTTTATATCTTTTATCTTTTCCCTTTTCTCTTCCCTCTCTCTCTTTTGCTCTCTTCCCCTCCCCAACCTTCCATTTCTTTCTTTCTTTCTTTTCTTTTGACCTCCCATTTGTTTGTTGTTTCTCTCAGAGAAAAAACCTCCCTCTTAGCCCCTGCCGCCGTTTCCGGCTCCATAGGAGCCGCGCGCGCTCAGCGCCGGCGTTTTATTTAACTCTCGGCGTCCCCCGCCGTGCTCTGCGCATGCGCCGGCGGTGCGAGGCTTCCAGCTTACTGCTCCGCCAGTCGGCGCATGCGCAGTGGATTCGGAGGCCGCGGCGGCCATTTTTGATAAGGGCACAGTGACGTCTATGCCCTCAAAATGTCAAAGACAGGATAGAGGCGTGCCCTGCCTCTCCTGTTCATCTCCCTGATAGCCTCAGTGGGACGCCTGTGGCTGCAGGGAGAACTGCTACTCTGAGCTTTAATATAATAAAAAAAAAAAAAAGAGAAGACGGATTAATTAATTAATTAAATAGTATAAAATGAAATAAACATATTAAATTATTAAATAAAATTAATAAAAATGAATTAAATAAATGTTCGTTTGGGTGCAAAAAATAAAAATAAAAAAAATAAATGAAGTATATATATATAATTTAACCCCCCCCCCCCCCCCCCCAAAAAAAAAAAAAAAAAGGACAAGAAGACAAAATGTAGAGAAACTGTTATTTATAGAAGTAAAGTCCCTTTTTTCCAGTCAAGGACACGGTTGGTTGATTTTTCTCCTCTAAAACTCTTTTCTTAGCGGCTGCTTCTGCTAATCCGTCTAGTATGAGCCATTCACTACCCGCACAAGATCCTACTCTACACCTGAGGTAAGGACCTACGTCCAGGTAAGTTGATACACTTTAAAAAAAATTAAAAAGTAAAACAAAAGAGTGCACTGAGGCTGGTACTTTATGTATTTCAGTCCTGTACGCCAGAAGATGTCTAAGAGGACCTCAAGGCGACATGAAGACGATGACGACTCTAGTCACAGCAGAGACAGGTCGTCCTGGCATGGGGATTATAGAAGTGGCAGAAAGCATCGGCCAAAAAGCATCATCTCTCATGCTCCCCGAGACCTAGATCTCCAAGATGTCAGGCCTGTGGAGCGGCCCCACTTTCAGTCAAACTGATCTGTTCGAGATTGCCTCAGGCAAACGGCTGAGGCTTCCTTCCCGGGGCTGTCCACAAGTGGAATTTTCGTCTGACGCTGGCATCTTCCTCTAAACATCAGGAAGAGAATGCCATCTCAGAGGAATCATCTGATGACCTAGATGCCTCTGGCTTTGCTTTCGCCATGGTCCAGCCTTATGTACAGGCAGCTAAACAAGCGATCGGCTGGGAAGAGACCAACACCGAGGTTAAGAAGTCTAAATCGTACTTCCCCTTTTTCAAATGCCAGATCTCCTTTTTTCCTCTCATGGACGAGATCAGGGATGTGATTGAGGAAGAGTGGGAAAAGACAGAGAAAAGGTTCTCTATTAATCGGTTGGGAAAGTTATACCCTCTCTCATAGGCTGATTCCGCAATGCTGGAGGGTTCTCCAGTGGTCGATGCAGCAGTGGTAAGGTTGGCAAAGAATGTCACGTTGCCCCTGGAAGACTCAACTTCTTTTAAGGCTCCACTGGACAGAAGGATGGATCTCGATCTCAAGAAAGCGTACCAGATGGCAGAAAACACCTGTAAACCTGTCATAGCCCTGACATTAGTGTCCAATGCGCTACGCGTCTGGACAGATAATATAAAGTCGGCAATCCAACAGGACATCCCAAAGGAAGATATAATCAAGGCCTTGGATGAGCGGAAGCTCTCAGCAGACTTTATTGGTGAAGCCGCCATTGATTCAATTCGTTGCTCCGCAAGGGCAATGCTCCACACAGTTATGGCCAAACGGGCCTTGTGGCTGAAACCGTGGGCAGCAGATATCGCCTCCAAACAGAACTGGTGCAAGATACCATTTGATGGTGAAGCCTTGTTTGGGGAAAAACTGGACAAGGCCATCTCTCGAGTCACTGGTGGAAAATCAGGCCTGCTACCCCAAGACAGGTGATCTAGGCGCTCCAGGACATTCGCACCCAGATTCCAATACTCCAAGAATAAGGATTACCGACAGTCCAGGCAGGGAAAAGGCTTCAGGCATAATTGGGAGAGCACACAGTCCACGTTCCTCAAAACCCGAAGACAGAGACCAGTGCCTACCCCACAGGATTCTACTAAATCCTTTTGACGCCAGGCCAGCCCAAGCGATTCCTGTGTGGACCAAGCTAAAACACTTCTCAAAGATCTGGGAACAAAAGTGCAGGGATCCTTGGGTAGTCTCCACAGTCAAATACGGCCATTTCTGGCCGTTCCTAGACAAACCTCCCAAGGTCTTCTTCTCCCTGACAAGGGTGTCAAGGCTCCCCCCTAAAAAACGGAAGTGCTACAGCAATTTCTTCTCTCCTTGCAGGAACAGCAAGCGGTAGTTCCAGTGCCTCCATCAGAGAGATTTTCGGGTTATTACTCAACCCTGTTTCTAGTCCCCAAGAGAAATGGAGGGTGGAGACCCGTGATAGACCTAAAAAGTCTAAATCGTTATATCTTCCTAGTAAGATTCAAAATAGAGTCACTATGAACGATTATTCGTGTAGACCAACCAGGGGGCTGGATGTTGTCAATAGACTTGCAGGACGCTTACCTGCATATACCCATACTCCCTCCGTTCCATAAGTATCTGAGATTGGCGGTGGGGCAGGTACATCTCAAATTCCAGAGTCTTCCATTTGGCCTCTGCACATCGCCAAGAGTCTTCACAAAGACCCTGATTGCCATCATAGCCCCTCTGAGAGAATTGGGGCTTTGGGTATGCCACTACTTGGACGACCTTCTACTCCTGGCAAAAGACTGTGGAACAGGTGGTATCTATCCCAACCCATACACTTGATGACCTTGATGCTCAGGAGTCTGCATTGGTGGATGAAGAAACAGACACTTCTGAAATCACGCCCGTTAGGGCATGTCGACTGGATCACAATTACTACCGATGCCAGTGCAGCAGGTTGGGGAGCACACTGCAACCAGATCTCAGTGCAGCGTAGATGGTCCTTCCATACATCAGGCCTGGTGTCGAATGTCCTGGAGGTCAGAGCGGCCTACCTTGCGTTACTAGCCCTAAGGTTCGAGATTACAGGGAAACCTGTTCTCCTCCGAATGGACAACAGGGCTGCGGTATCCTATGTACACCGGCAAGGGGGGACACGCAGCAGGTCCCTCCTGAAGGAGGTGGAACCCATAATACTCTGGGCAGAAAGGAATCTAAAGGACCTGAGGGCAGTTTATCTGCCCGGCCATCTCAACTTGAGGGCCGACCGCCTTTTCCTGCAAGTTTGCGGATGCCAACGAATGGTCTCTACACCCGGAGATTTTCGACTGGATAGTGAACCAGTGGGGTCCCCTCGAGCTAGACCTATTTGCAACAGCATTCAATACCAAGCTTCCAAGGTGCATCTCAAGGCTTCCTCACCCTCAAGTGGAGGCATTAGATGCCCTCTCAGCCCCCTGGGCATGCAATCGGGCCTATGCCTTCCCTCCACAGCCTTTCATTCCAAGATTCCTGTCAAGACTTATGATAGAAACCTCGACAGTGGTTCCCCACAGCAATGTATCTAAGTACCCGACTTCCAGTCAAGGTTCCAATAATACCTCTTCTCCTGTCGCAAGGATGTCACACCCTTCCAGATCCCCGCAGGCTGGATCTTCACATCTGGCAGCTGAAAGGTAAAGGTTCCAATCCCTAGGGTGTTCCAACAAAGTGATCGCAACCCTGCTCAAGGCAAGAAAACCATGCACAAACAAAAGTTCAGGGCCTTCATGATTGGCAGAAGCTTTGATCCAGATTCCCCATCATCCTCTCAAATTCTTGAGTTTTTGCAGGCAGGCCTAGACCTAGGTCTTGCACTAGGTACACTAAAAGTACAGGTATCAGCAATTTCATTGGCAAACCAGTAGAAAATGGGCCAAAGACCCATTAATAATCCAGTTCTTCAAAGCTGTCAAAAAGATCCAACCGCCAACTAAACAATCTTTTCCCACTTGGGACCTTGCTATCATCCTAGAGTCCTTAGCCAGTCCACCTTTTGTCCCTTCAGAGTCGACATCGCTTTGGAATCTAGCCTTGAAGCTAGCCTTCCTGATAGCTATAACCTCTGGCAGACAGGTTTCAGAGCTCTAAGCTTTAGGAGCAGATCATAATCATATCATATTCTATCCGGACAGAGTAGAACTCAGAACAGTGCGAGGATTTATTCCCAAAGTCGCATCATCCTTAAACATGTCAGAACCTTGGGCACTCCCAACATTTTCAGAACAGGACTCTGGTTCTCTTCATGAGCTAGACATTGCCTCCACTTTGAAATGCTATCTGCAGGCCACAGCATCATTCAGGGATTCCATCAGGCTGTTTATAATTCCCTGAGGCAAACACCAAGGCAAGGAGGCGTCAGCAAGAACAATTGCCTCATGGATCGTTAGACTCATCCACAAGGTGTACAGGACAAAGGGGCTGGAACCCCCTTTGGCAGTCAGGGCGCACTCCACCAGAGCAGTTTCTGCCTTTTGGCGGGCAAGAGCGAATGTGTTAATTGAAACTATTTGTGGGGCAGCGACTTGGTCGTCCCGACATACGTTTCTGAAACATTACAGGGTGGACCCAGGAGCTCTTTCATCGGTGGAGTTTGGCAGACAGGCAGTCACATCAGCCCTTGCTTCTTCTAAATAATAATTTCTTTAAAATAGACTTCTAAGCATCCCACCCATCTCAGCTAGTTATTTGTCACAGGTATGCTGCCATGGAGGCACCAGGAAAACAGAAAATTGTACCATACTTACCGTAATTTTCTTTTCCTGGTGCCTATCCATGGCAGCATACAATCCCACCCTCGGTATTCTATATTATGGAGAATGCTGGGGCTGCGCTAACCATTTCTTTTATAATATTCACTAGTCCTGAGGGAGGAGCCAAGGCAGAGCTTGTCACAGGTATGCTGCCATGGATAGGCACCAGGAAAAGAAAATTACGGTAAGTATGGTAAAATTTTCTGTTTTCTTCATCAGTTTAGGCCGATATGTATTCTGATATATGTTTTTGGTAAAAAAAGAAACCCAATAGGCGCTTATATTTTAGTTTACGCCAAAAAAAAATAGTGTCTACAAACTATGGGATATTTTTATGTAGTATTCATTATTTAATTTTTTTTTTTTACTAGTAATGGCAGCGATGAGCGACATAGCAGGACTGCAACATTACGGTGGACACATCGGACACTAAATGACACTTTTGATAAGTTTTTGGAGACCAGTGACACCAATACAGTGATCAGTGCTAAATAATATGCACTCTCACTGTACTAATGACACTGGCAGGGAAGGAGTTAACCTCAGGGGTGATCAAAGGGTTAAATGTGTCCCTACGGAGTGCTTCCTAACTGCTTTAACTGTGGGAAGACAGATCCCTGTTCCTGCTTGGCAGAAACACAGGCTCTCTGTCTTTCCTACTAACAGAGCGGTGATCCGCCTTGTTTACATAGGCAGACCGCTGTTCTGCCTCTATTGGGAATGATCAGTGGGTCCTGGTGAACATTAATCCACCGGACCCACTGATTGGCTCCCGCTGTGTCCAATCACGTGTGCGTGATTTCGGACAGAAGAGCCGTTGCCCCTGCAGTACATATACATGGGGCAGTCTGCAAGGGGTTAAATAGGTTGACATTAGATGACTGTATTTCTCATGGTTATGGGGGAAAAAAAATGTGTGTTGACACTATACAGATGCTGACTATAGCCACAACTGATTCAGAACCCTAGCCCATTCATGTACATGGATTTTTATTTGCTCCTAAATATGATTAATTACTTTTTTATTCAGTGTAGTTGGATGAGGCTATTGCTGTACTTCCAGCCCGCCATGGCTATGAGAGCTGAGGCTCTCATTCAGGGAAGCAATACATGATTTAGCTGCCCCCCACTTAGTATTTACATTCAAAGACATGGCATCCCAACAGAAGGTATCTGCAAAAAAGACAGTAAAGCCGTACAATTGTTGGCAGGGAACTGTCCTAAAATCTTACCGTTAGTATGCGCCTTTTGACAATTGTTGTCCAACTTTTGGCCAACAAATGTTGGATGACAGCCTAGTAAATTTTCGTCAACGGTATCATATGGTCAGTACACAAATCCGTCACACAAAAGTCGAAAATACAAACACGCATGCTTGGAATCAAAGCTCACCAAACACGAAATTAGCAGAAGGGGCCCAAAGAGTGGCACTCAAGAGCTGAAATTCCTTGTAGTACATCACTACGTTCATGTTTGTGGCACAACAATTGTGTACCGTTAGTATACAAGACAAGTTCATGGCAGACGCCCTTTTGACAAAAATCAGACGCTCGGATGGCCAACAATTGTACCGTGTGTACGAGGCTTTAGTTTCTCCTGCTGTCCATGTTTCTGGACACTGTTCTGATGAAGTCTGTTCTGTCATGAAGTCTGTTCTCAAACAGACTCCTCTGGAACTATCGATCTTCTCTGTCATTCTGCCCTGTCACTACAAGACAGAGCAATGAACAGCGGCATGGGCAGTAGACGAGGTAAGTAATTGCTGTCTTCTTTATAGGACCGCACTTTACAGAGGGGCCTTGACGAGACAGTGTGGCTTCCACATATACTATTAACTGTTGTGCAACTAAAACCTTTGTCAAATTATTAGGCAGCGGATTTTTTTTCAGGTTTTTTTTTTGCTGGCTAGCTGGTAAGTGTGCTGAGAAATACATTGTTTTGTTTTCTCTATGCAAAGCCTTTCCATGTGCACCTTAAGCCCCATACACACTATTAGATTGTCTGCTGATTTTTTGATTTTTTCCATCAGATTTACCAAAACCATATAATATGAGGTCAAACCTTAGGGGTTTCAATGTGTATGCAATTAGGCAGGCCCTTGTACTACATGGTTTTGGTAAACCTGAAGGAAAAAATCAGCAGACAATCTGATAGTGTGTATGGGGCTTTACTCTAGAAGCTGATTTAAATTAGGGTGGTTGCAATTTTGTTTCGCTGTCTGGAATTGGCTAGGGACAAATTGGTTGCCTCCAGTGGTCATTGTGCTTTGCTGAATATCAGATGTGTTCCCATGTCTTTAAGGAGAAATGGACTGCCTATACAGTAGGCATACCTGCCCTTAATTTATTCATTGCTATATACAGTATAGAAATTCTTCAAGATTAGTGTTAGTACTGAACTAAACACAGGGGCCTTGATGAGGCAGTGTGGTTTCCACATATATTTTCAAATGTTGCGCAACTACAACTTTTAACAAAAATAGTTTTTTTGCTGTCTAGCTCATAAGTGTGCTGGGAAATACGTTTTGTTTTATTTGCTCTGTGATTCCTCCTAACTGACAGCAGAATGAAACAAAGGGGCAGGAATTGTGTAAAAAACATTTTAAAAATGTGTGGGCTCCATCTCAATATTCATTCCAGGAGTCTCTACTAAAAAAGTGTGCCCTCGCCATCTAAATTCCATACCAGGGGGCAGGGCTGGACTGGGACAAAAATTTGGCCCTGGACTTCCTCATGACCAGCCCACTTTAATTTTGAGTGTCTCCATCAGCACTTCCCCTTACATCAGAGTGTCTTCCCTCTCCTCCCCCTCCCACGTGTACTCACAGTTTTGAAGGCATCTTCTCGTTCCTATCTCCAGCCATATGATAAGTGACAAGTGATAAGGGGAGAGAGGATGGAACTTCTGCCAGCTGTCTATCTCCCCCTGCAGGCTGGAGGGAGCAGAAAGCCTAATGCTCTCTCCAGCAAGTGATGGTAGCTGCTCCTCCTAACAGGAGTGAAATCATGAGAGGAGTGGCTCCAGGACTGCACCTGACCGGCCCACTGAGCCATCGGCCCACCGGGAAACTCCCTGTAGTCCTGATGGCCAGTACATGCCTGGCAGAGGGGCATGGCCTAGCGCATGGCGAGAACGGATGTGTAAGTGCCCAGCTCCCGCTCCCATCTCTCTCACTGCCGGCAGCAGCACGGACCGAGGCCTCAACGCAGCTCCACATGAGCAGGAGGGGACACAGCAACACCCCCCGCTCCTCCGGGACATCAAAACTGGGCGAAATAGGGAGCTATTTCCCCGCAAAAGGCTCCGGACACAGAGCGGCCTCCGCACCCAAGATGGCGGCGACCCGCTCTACGGCCGCACATGCGGTGCAGACAGCGTCTTAGGTACAGCCTGCGGGCGAACGACCCCAATCCCCCAGATCCCCGGACCCAGATGGGGACCCCCCGGGCAGCTCTTCTCCATCCAGGAGCCCATCCCCCCAGGGCCACGCACAGAGGGATAGCTGGGATATGGAGGCCTATCTCAAAGCCCTTCCCACTAAGCAGGACATTGAATCCTATATTAGCAGACTGGAAAGATCATATGATAGAAAGATGAATGACCTCCGCAAGGATATCGGGCATAGATTGGAAGATATTGAACACACGGTGGAGGAAACGATCTCTAGGTTGCCTGACAGGACACCATATTACAGGAACACACTAACCAAATCCAGCAGCTATTTTATGGTTTATGACGACCAGGAAAATAGGAGTCGTCGCAATAATATCTGCATGCGCGGCTTACCGGAGTCTGTTGAAAACAAGAACTTGGTTGCGGCAGCCACAAAGGTGTTTAACCAATTGCTTAACAAACCTGCGATCGAAATTGATCGCATTCACAGATCTCTGGGCCCCCGCAACCCGAACTTAGCTTATCCTAGAGATGTTATTTGCCGTGTGCTGTGTGCCATGTCAAGTCGGACATTATGCAAGCAGCCCGGCATCAGGAGACCATCTTGTTCAACGAGACCCCTATCATGTTGCTGACAGACCTGTCCAGGCAAACCCTCCTGATGAGGAAGGCTCTAAAACCAGTTACCGACGCCCTACAAGCCAAACAAATAAAGTATCGCTGTAGGTTCCCTTTCCAACTCTCCGCAACCCAGAATGGCAACTCTGCAACTTTCCGCACACTGGGGGACCTACCCACCTTCCTTGGAACTTTTGAGCTACCACAAATACGGATCCCAGACTGGCCCCTTCATTCGACCACACCCGGCCTCCCCCTGTCTTCTGGATGGACAACGGTCACCAAGAAGAGGCGCTCTCGTTCCCGCACCTCTAAATCTTCAAATGGATGAGACTCCTCCAAACCCTGGTAGGGTTTTTGTTTTCAACTTTACTCGGTCCACGAATCCTTGAGATAATTTGAAGGTTAAAGTGTATGCTGTATTTGTTGCATCGCACCTCGGAAGCACAGGCTTTATTAGAGTTTGAACCACCTAGAGGTTCTAGTTATTCACAATTAGTTTACGTTTCTCTGCTTCTTGAATGGTGCTAAATTGTCTTCTAAACTCACATGCCTTAATGCTGCCTTGAAATACTCATTTATTGATCTCGCGGGACCAGACGGGGTTCATCCCTGGGAGGGAAGCGCGGGATAACTCTCTTCGCACACTTTCACTGATGGCATATGTGCAGCGGACTTCCCAGCCCACCCTGTTACTCTCCACGGATGCTGAGAAAGCGTTTGACAGGGTGGACTGGGACTATCTTATGGCTACGCTGACACACCTAGGTATTGGCCCCTCTCTGCGCTCTAAAATATCGGCATTGTACCAACACCCCACTGCTCACATACGGATTAATGGCACCCTTAGTGACCCCTTTACCTTATACAATGGCACCCGCCAGGGATGCCCACTCTCGCCAATTCTGTTTGCGATCTCCCTGGAACCCTTCCTCTCTCTCATCAGGCACAACCCGAATATACATGGCATAGCGGTAGGCAAGACGGAGCACAAATACGCAGCATACGCTGATGATATATTGTTTTATGTACAACAACCATTGATCACCCTCCCCAACCTCATGTCTGAGTTCTCGGCATATGGCCTGGTCTCGAATTTTAAAATCAATATGTCCAAATCGGAACTGTTAAACATCTCTGTCCCCGCCAGACAGGTGTCCCACCTGAAACTGAACTTTCCCTTTACTTGGCAGATGAGCTCCATGAAATATTTAGGTATTCAACTCACGCCCTCCCTGTCGTCCCTTTTCCGTGCTAACTTTATACCCCTGCTTAACACACTTAGGTCAGATATCCAGAAGTGGTCCCAGCTACGGCATTCTTGGTTGGGCAGAATTGGGCTGGTTAAGATGAATTTGCTGCCCAGGGTGCTCTTCATGCTTCAGATGGTCCCGGTTGGGATACCGGTGGGTTTCTTTACTACTTTGACATCTATGGTATATCGATATATATGGCATAGGAAACGTCCTCGACTGCCTAGATCTCTCCTCTCTCGCCCTAAATGCAAGGGGGGCTTAGCAGGGCCAGATTTTAAGCTGTATTATAGATCCATTGTGCTGACTAGGCTCTCTGATTTGAAATATTGCAAAGATACGAAACTTTGGGTTACTCTAGAATGGGACCTGGGTGGTGCTGAACTTTCCACGATGATGTGGATCCCGAGGAAATTCCGGACTCTCTTGCCTACTACGTCTCCGCTAACGCATTCATCCTTGATGGTCTGGGACTCTATCTGTAGGACTCATGGCTGGTCGTATAACTCCCCCCTGATGCCTTTGGTGGTACACAATTTCTTCCCGCCTGGTAATATAGACCCCCAAACTCATCCCTGGCGGCTGGGCAATAACATCTACCTGCATCAAGTCGCCGGCCCCTCCGGCGTTGTGTCACTTTCTTCCATCCTAGGTGACTCCCCCATATCATATATGGACCGTTGGAAACACCATCAACTGCTGGACTTTGTTCGCTTGCTCCCTAAACCCTTACGCTCCTTGGCGGAGCTTACACCTGTGGAAACCGCATTTGCCGACACCAGCCCAATTGAGAGGCCGGTCTCGTTCTTTTATCAAGCTCTGCTGTCCCTCACTTCTACTGGCACTCCCGCATTTCTACGATACTGGGAAAGGGAACTGCACACGGATCTTACACCGACTCGGACGTCGCAAATTCTAACCCTGGCACATACATCCTCCGGATCTTCTAAAGCGGCAGAAATGGCGTATACACTTTTGACCAGATGGCACTACACGCCTGTGGTGTTACACAGGTTTTTTCCTCAGTCCTCACCACTGTGCTGGCGGGAGTGCGGAGAGGAAGCTACTCATGCTCATATTTGGTGGTACTGCCCAAGGATCCGCCCATTCTGGCTGGCGATTCTATACTGGATTAAAGAGATCCAGGGCTGGGAGGTCCCTAACGACCCGTGGTATGTTCTGTTTCACTGCACAGGGAAGCCAACAGGCCCTTATAAGAGGTCAATTACACCCCACCTTCTTAATGCCGCGAAAACCCTCATCCCACAGTTTTGGAAACTGAGGAAGATCCCTACGCTCCGACGTTGGTTACTCAATGTAGATGCCACCTATTACATGGAGGACATGACTCTCTCCCTCCGTGGTAAATCTGAACTGGCAACGAAGATCTGGGCCTGTTGGGTTGCCTTTAAATACTCCTCTAATTATGCAGACATAATGTCTCAACCATTGTGATGTGATTGTAACTTTTGAAGTTTCTAGTGTAATTCTGTGGCTGATATCAGAGGTGGACCTGCCTCCCCCCCCTCCCCCCCACCTCCTCATCCCCCTCACTTCTCTATGTCTTTTGCTTCCTTGCTTCTCTTTCTCTTTTCAGTCTCTATCTCTGTCCCTGGTAATCTCTCTTTAATAATAGAAGAGTGGTATGTATTTTTTATTGCAGCAGAGTTTGACTGGTCCCGGCGGCGGTGGTACCGTTTACCTGATCCTGCGTTTTTGCAGGCTTGACGGTGGTTCCAGTTTATAAACTGCCTATAGTAGCTATGCCCTCGCGGGCAGTATGTGGCTCTGAGCCTTGGTAACTAATGATGTAATACCACTGCCCCCTATGTATGTTGGTTTATGTATTGCTTACTATACTATTGTACGTGCCTCTTTTCTTTAATAAACATTATTTATAAAAAAAAAAAAAA
Organism: Lithobates pipiens; assembly: GCF_037356315.1. Classification (NCBI taxonomy): domain Eukaryota; kingdom Metazoa; phylum Chordata; class Amphibia; order Anura; family Ranidae; genus Lithobates; species Lithobates pipiens. The sequence continues at coordinate 74,155,300 of NW_027507718.1, forward strand.
AAGAAATACTCATTTATTAACCCTATACATTATTTTGTTTGTTCTTATTTCTTTTTTATATGTTTACACATAGACGTGGGCGGGATACTATGTTAACGTCCCACGCCCCCCCCCCCCCCCCCCCCTTAGGAATAGCAGAGACTTTGCTGACTCTGTATTTACAATTTCAGTTAGTTTTTCAGAGGACGTCCTTCCTACCAAAATGGGCTTTAGAGGGTTCCATCCACCCAAAACTTTTCATAGTATGTTACGTGTCACACAAGCTCTAACATCCGAGTGGATTTTACCCCCATGCCCTGTATCGGGGCGCAGCAGGCTCATTTGCACGACATCTTATTAAGAAGTTGCACTCACCCTCCTCCCCTCCTACCTAACCTACCTTCCTTTTCCCCCTCTGCTCTACTCAGCACCCTTCTACCTACTCTGGCTCTCAAAGCTCTCAGACTACCACTACACACCACACCATCTATGTCCCACCTCATCATGGCGACCCCCATAGAACTTAAGGTATCCTCGCTTAACTGCAGAGGTTTCAACACGCCAGAGAAATGCAGGCAGATATTGCATCATTTCCACAAGACTAAAACTCTAATACTGCTACTACAGGAAACCCATTTCCACACTGATTCTGTCCCCACTCTTCAAGATAAACACTACACTACATGGTTTCATAGCACCAACCCCTCGGCTAGGACCAAAGGGGTATCAATAGCATTCCATTGTTCTTTCTCACCCGAGGTATTAGAAGTTGACATAGACCCCAAGGGGAGATTTTTGTTTTTGAAAATTGCCGTCCAACAGTTGATTGTAACCATTGTCAATGTTTATCTTCCGAACCAGGATCAGATCCACTTCCTCTCCTCCGTGGCGGTCCGCCTGAGGTCTTTCAGCTCACCCAACTTAATATTGGGAGGCGATCTTAATGCTCCACCCGTGCCTAGACTGGATTCCTCTACCGGTAAGTCACACATCACTTCTTCCTCCTTATCTAAAATGCGAGCGATCTTAGCGGATTTGTCTCTAGTTGACACCTGGCGACTCTTCCACCCTTCCGAGAGAGACTACACATATTACTCCCCAGCTCACAATTCATACAGCAGGATAGACTATATATTCTTGTCCCAACCACTACCTGGACCCCCGGAGTGACATAGGCTTAAAGTTGTGGTCAGACCACTCTCCTATACATGTCACTCTAGGTCGCATCCCACAACACACACGTAGAACCACATGGAGACTGAATGATAATCTGCTACACGACAGTGTCTGTACTGCAGAGGTGTCGACAGCCATCACTGAATTCGTCCGAACACACGTTACTGATGAGACCTCTGCTATGAATCAATGGGAAACCCTTAAATGCGTGCTTAGGGGGATTTTCATCCAACACGGGGCCAGACTGAAAAGAGCGCATACAGAGGACATCAAACGCTTATTTAAACGATTCCACACACTCGAGTCCACGCATAAAAATTCCCTTGAGCCAGCAATACTAGTGGAGCTGTCCAACACCCGCCATGACTTACTGCAAATCTTCTCTGACAGGGCACTTACAGCTCGCAACAAAGGCCGCTATATCCACTACTCACAAGCGAACAAGTGCGGGAAACACTTGGCCAAGGTCTTGCATCCCAGACAACAGAGGCAAAATATCCCATTTATAGTTTCCACTACTGGACAAAAAAGACACAAAAACTCAGAAATCGTTTCTGAATTTGGGACTATTATTCTTCCCTCTACAACCTACAACCGCATACTATCAGGGACACGCAGGCCACCACGGCCACGTTGGACTTACAAGGTTATGTGCGGGAAACGGCTCTCCCCACCATAACATCTACGGAAGCTGACGATCTAGAACTGCCCCTGAATACCACAGAATAAGGACCTAAAAACGGGGAAGAGTCCGGGCCCAGATGGGTACACCCCACAGTTTTACAAAACGTTTGCGCAACAATTGGCCCCTATTATGACTCATGCATTTGAGGGAATAGATGATGCCCACCCCCTATCTTCCCAAATCCTACAAGCTCAGATAGTGGTACTACCCAAACCTGGTAAAGATCATTCTAATTGCAGTAACTACAGACCCATTTCCCTCCTTAACGTCGATCTCAAATTTTTTGCCAAAATTTTAGCCACCCGTTTAGCCCCTCTCTTGCCATCTCTAGTGTACAGCGACCAAGTTGGTTTTATCCCGCACCGTGAGGCTCGTGACAACACTACTAAGACATTGCATCTCATCTCATACGCCCAACAACACAACATCCCAACGTGTCTCCTGGCGTGCGACGCTGAGAAATCATTTGACTGTGTCGACTGGTCCTTCCTATGAGCAACACTAGTACAAATAGAGATGGGGCCAAAAATACTGTCTAAAGTGATGTCATTATATTCTAATCCCTCTGCAAAGGTGGCAATGAATGGAGACTCCTCTGAGTCATTTACAATTAGAAACGGCACCAGACAGGGGTGCCCCTTGCCACCCCTGCTGTTCGCGCTCACGATTGAACATCTCGCACAAGCTATTCGGGCCAACCCTGCCATTCACGGAATACCGACCTCCACAGAATCCAGCAAGCTCTCATTATACGCAGATGACCTGCTCCTTTATATCACCCAACCACTAACTAGCATCCGGCATTATTACACGAGCTTGACCGCTTTGAAACGCATAGTATCTTTAAACTGAATATTATAAAAACGGAGGCCTTGAATGTATCTCTAAAGCCACATACAGTATCTTTACTACAGAAGAGGTTCCCATTTAAATGGCAACCACGCTAGGTTAAGTACTTGGGGACGGAGATACCTAGAAATTTTACAGACACCTATGCCCTGAATTACAGCCCTATGTTGGCAAAAATCCGTCACTCGCTGGAATCTTGGCATAACCTCAAACTATCTTGGTGGGGCCGTATGAATGTACTGAAAATAGACATCCTGCCTAAGTTGCTGTACTTGTTTCAGACACTACCCATAACCCTTCCCGTGGCTTTTTTTCATACGCTTCATTCCTTAGCGGTCAGGTTCATCTGGCAGAATCACCCACCTAGACTAAAACATAGAATCTTATGTGCCCCTAAAGACAAGGGGGGCATAGGTCTCCAGGACTTTCAGTTGTACCACTTGTCAGCCATTTCGTCATGACTCCTTGAATGGTTCCCACACCCCCTAACTAAACCATCTACAATAATTGAACAAACCATGGCTCAGGTTGACCTTAGAGCCCTTCTGTGGGGCTATCACGCGAAATTTCGCAACATGACTGGACTATCCCCATTAACGATAGCAGCACTTGCCCTCTGGTATCGCAAACAAACATCTCTTTCCATCTCCACGGATCCGAGCCCATTGTCAGCCCTATTTGACAATCCGGCAATCCCGACATTTAACGCGGGGAGACAATGTGGCTCTTACTCTAGGGACCAATGGCCTACTGCCAAACAGTATGTACAGGCTTCCACCAGTCTATTTTGGGCACCTGTAGATCCCCAACCTTTGAACCAGATAGACTGGCTCTCCAAGTTTACCATAACACAATACTGCAGGTCACTCCATCTCTCTGGACAGGTACATAGACCTCTCACAACTTTTAAGGATATGTGTGGTCTCTCTTGAACACCTAAACACTCATTATCTCTGATATATAAGGACATCCAACTACAGTCTTATAACACACTACCAAATTTCACACAAAAATGGTCCAGGGACCTCGGCACTGAAATATCCCCGGCACAGTGGAATACGTTGTTTATAATTACTCACAAATCTTCCATGTCCGGTTTCACGCAAGAAAAAAATTACAAACTGTTGACAAGATGGTACAGGGATCCAGTCACGGTAGGCAAAATGTATCCTGGGACCTCGGACAGGTGCTGGCGTTGCCACGGAGGAGAGGGCACGTATGTCCATGTATGGTGGGATTGCGACTGAGTACGCCCATTTTGGGACAAGGTATTTAAAATTCATAATGACCTGTATGATGTTTCTGTGTTGCCGACCCCACAAATAGCTTTACTTTCCATACTCCCAGGACCACTGAGCTCACACCGCAGCTCGTCACGTCATCTCGCAGTTTTGGAAAAAGGATGTTGTCCCCACGATTACGAGGTGGACAGATGCCATGAATGATATTATGCTCATGGAAGAACTACATGCCAAACAAACTGACAAATGGGATAAGTATATGTCCCTCTGGTATCCCTGGCTCCATCACTCCTCATTGGCCCCCTTTCTCAATAGTGTGGCTTTGTGAAAACGGGGCCTTGCAACTGTGGCGTGCAGGCAGACTGTGCAGGCAGACTGTTCGAGATGGTCCCCCAGACCAAAGGGCAGATCCCCGGGTGGACAAGCCAAGAGACCTTCCTGGTTGCATTCCCCTTACCTACACCTTGCCCCTCCCTACTCAGGTGACCCAAGAGGTCACACAAACAGCTGACCCATCCCATGCCGAATAGGTTACCATTATAGGCTTACATGCCCCTTGACTGCATGAACCTCCCAAACAGGGTCCTTGTATGGACGAAGCCGCGGGGGAGGTTTTATGATAATTTCCTTCTTGAATGGGTATAACTGTATGATTTGATATGCAAATTCTGCAGATGCCTATAAGTTGTCTTGTATACAATGCACTCCCTACCCCTTCCCCCCTCCCCAACTTTCTTTATTCTGTACCCCACTTCCCCTCTCAATTCTTATTGTATTAAACTGTTACCTGAACTGTAACAATAAACAAAAATTCAACCTTAAATTCCATACCAGAACCTTTTTCCTTTTTGATGTTGTCCCTTAACCATGATCAAAATCACCACTCTCTGCCAAACTGAATTTTTAAAACGTATTTTTGCCTTGGTACATGTTATCAGAGCAGTGCCCAGTGCCTTGTGTCATTTGTGTGACAATCCCTCGCCAGTATACTAGAAAATGGGCTGTACTGTTTTTTAGCATTCAGCTCTCATTGGCTTCAATGGGGTTCGGATTCAGCACCCTAGCTTTAGTAATGCTCGCCGGACCCGAGTTAAACTGAACTGAATCAAGGCCCATTCGGCTCACCCCTAATAGTGAACAGTAGACCTCTGTTCTGCTTACATAACATTTGATAAAACCCACTCTTTATGTAATGGCATCATAGTACAGTTCTGGCTAGCAAGCATAAGGCTGTAGTAAAGAGCCCTTTTTATTTAAATTTGTCAGACCAGACTGAGTAGTTTGCTAAATTCAAACACAACACTTCCTCTGGCACATGCTAGAGCTGCCAGTCTGGGACTGCAGGTGGTCATAGCTCTCAGACATATATACTCAACTGTGTGCACAAACTAGAACGATAGATTATGGTGAATAATCTTCTAACTGTAGCCCTCTGAAAATGTAAAGACATTAGCAAATGCAATGAACACATTGTTTAGTCTTTTTTTTTTTTTCATTTCAGATACAAATATAATATGAAGGCAGTATTGTCTTACTTATTTGTTGATTATGGCAATCAAAGGCAATGCTTAGGTACCAAAAGTGATTCTGGAACTCTGAAAGACAACATCTGATGAGTAACTTGACCAATCTGTTGCAGGATATAATGAAGTAGTCACCACAGATGTCTGTAAAAACCAATCAGACTGAATTGATTCCTTCTGCTTGGGTGTGCATATAAACTTCAGCTTTACATTTGCCCATTAGACAGAAGGAGCTTTAATTACTCCAGCACTATTTTGTAGTGGTTTCGAAAGTTTTATCTATTGATTGCAGTGTTTAACTATTCAAGGATCTATTAACGTTTTAAGGCACATTTAACATTTGAAGGGGAAAAAAACAATGCAGTTATATACTGATCAAGCATACATGCAATGATAAATTATTACAACATACATATATCTACATGTGCGTTTAGTATGTGAAGAGTATTACATCTCATTTTCCTTGCTAATATTAAGTGAACTAATGCATTTTTTTAACTGTTTTATGTTAGTGTAGTAGAGTGGATATCATGGGGACCTTGAGCTTGTTTGGGGGCAAGGTGGACTGAAAAGCATTCCCCCTTTGTCCCCCCTTATTGTTCTCATACATTGCCAGAGAGGAGCATGCAATGTCAAAAGTATATGCTTATGAGATGTTCCATCTGAAAGAAGGAAATTATGAAGACTCCTTTATCCTTTCTTTCTACAAAATCACTTGCAAGAATACCCAATTTTCACCTCCTCACAATGTATACTTTTTGTGTGAGAAAACTGAGATTGTGAGAAGCCTCACCTGCTAGAGCTATCACGAGTTTGGCTAGGTCGTTAACCTGTTGCAAAATTGCTCAAGAATTGTAATCTTTGTTGGCGGGTCAAGCTGTAAAAGGCATATTCCCCCAGTACTCCAACAATAATATGATAGAGAATCAGAAAATAGATAGATAGATAGATAGATAGATAGATAGATAGATAGATAGATAGATAGATAGATAGATAGATAGATAGATAGATACATAGGTAGATAGGTACTAAGGTAATAAGAATTGGCCATAATATGTGTATGTGTATGTCAATGTTGTAAGTGTGTCGGGACTCTACAGGTTAAAGGACCGCATAAATAGCTGCAGATGGACACCGGTGGCAAGAAAAAGCGCCCAGAGGCGATTCAGTTCGTATAGGTAGCGCTATATAAGTCATTCATTCATTCATTCATTCATTCAGGTAGGTCAATTTTAGAATTTGGAGTTCATAGCAGTTCGGATGGTAAATATATTTACAATTGTTAATAGGTGTGTTCACAACCCTATAAGCAGCTAATTTATTGGTACAGACCACACTTTCTGAATAACTTCCATATCAGCAATTAATAACCAGCATGCATTATAAAATTACTATGGCAAAGGACTGTTTCTCTGCACCAGTAGCTCATTTTGAAACATAACAGACTTTATGATGCAAGGAAAAGCAACATTTTTGTTTCCTATGTGAATTCAGTTTTAAGCTTTTGCTTAGGCTGTAGTATTTATTAATATGTTGTTATACAGGTTTTGCTTTGGGTTTGTATATTTCAACAAAATTTTGTAATTTCAGTAAAATGCATGGGAGTCTATAGGGCCAGCCAAATTAAAGTGGTTTGGTTATTTTTAGAGGTGCTATAGACTTTACATTACTCCTAAAAGGTTAGGACGTTCCTTTCCTGGACCTGTTCTTCTGCTAAAAAGATTACACATTAGATGTGGCTATGATTTTAGATATTGGGGAACAGAGATAGATTTTTATACAAAAGCACAAAGTAAAAGCATTTTACATGTTTTAAATGTAAAAAAAAAAAAAATACACTTTTTATTACTTAAATTTTTTTAAATTTCTTTAAAATATATATATATCTATGTTTACATCAGGTGATCACCATGTCAGCACTGACTTTAAAAAGACATGTGGTTTTTTTTCACATCAGTAGTCTGCATTGTAAAAACAGACTACATTTCATCGAAAGTAAAATTCATAATTTCACAGCAACGTACTCATTCATAGAGGTAAGGCCTTCATTAGCAGCTATGCATTTATGAATTCTGGTGTGTGCTGTATTAAAAAGATGTTGTTAGCTTCTTGCAGAAGATGAAATTAGGATGATGTTTAGCCTTTAGCCTTTTATTTTGGGTACTACGTCTGTATTACTATGGAACTGTGTTTCTGTCATACACCAGTGTTTATTAGAGAAGCTTGAAGAGGCCTACTACAGCATTAAAAATCCATGATCTTTAATCTGCTGTCTGCCATCTTTGAAAATTAAGTGTTTCACTTCTAAGTAAGAAGTAGTAGGTGTGTACCGATATCATGATGATATGATGATGATGATCATAACAGAATTAGATTTGGACAGCCAGTTTGTTTTCTCAATTGACTTCAATTTCTAGTAAGCAACATTTGACATTTCTTAACCAGTTGCCGACCGCCGCACGACGATGTACGTCGATAGCATGGCACGGGCAGGCATATTGGCGTACATGTACGTCCCTTGCCTCCCGCGGGTCGGGGGCCCGATCGGGCCCCCGCCCGGTGCCTGCGGCGGTCGGTATTCGTGCGGGAGCGATCCCGGACGAGGGGACGGCCATTCGTTCATGGCCACCCCCTCGCGATCGCTCCCGACGAATAGGAATCCCCCGTGACATCACTTCCTCTCCTGTAATGTAAACACAGGAGAGGAAGTGATGTATTCTCTCCTCCGTGTCGGTATTTTTCGTTCCGACACGGAGGAGAGCGGATCGGTGAGTTGCACCAACACTCTACACACACAGTAGAACATGCCAGGCACACTCACACCCCCCCTTTACCCCCCGATCACCCCCCCAATTACCCCTGCCCCCCAGTCACAGTGACACCAATGTCATTTTTTTTTTTTTTTTTTTTTTTTTGCATTGGTGTCATTTGTGACTGTAATAACTGTTAGGGCAGTTAGAGTTAGCCCCCTTTAGTTCTAATGTACCCCCCTAACCCCCCCAATAAAGGTTTAACCCCGTGATCACCCCCCGTCGCCAGTGTCACTAAGGCTGGGTTCACATTGCAGCGGTTTATGAGAACGAATGTGATTCGCACCGCACTGCAGTGCAAATCACATCTGATCTCTGTGCGATTCGAGTTCAGCCATTCGCCGCACCCGCCGCACCCGCCACACCCGCCGCACCCACCGCAAATTCGCACGGGACCCTTTTTTTGGCCCGCAGCAGAATCGGATCGCATGGGTGTTCACACCATGCGATCCGAGTTTGCAGATCGCACTGCGATATGCGAACTGATCTGGGGGTGTCAGTAACATTTCACTGACACTCCCAGCAGTTCGCATAGGGCAGTGTGAACTGCCGCCGGGAGGCATGCGATGCGGGAACCCGCCGCGGATTTGCGGCGTTTCCGCATCGCTCCAGTGTGAACCCAGCCTAATAAGCGATCATTTTTCTGATCGCCGTATTAGTGTCACAGGTGACGCTAGTTAGGCAGGTAGGTATTTAGGTTCGCCGCAGCTTTTTATAGCGCCAGGGACCCCCATATACTACCGCATAAAGCCCCCTGATTGCCCCCTAGTTAACCCTTTCACCAGTGATCACCATATAACTGTTACAGGTGACGCTGGTTGGTTAGTTATTTTTTATAGTTTCAGGGCACCCGCCATTTATTACCTAATAAAGGTTTAACCCCCTGATCACCCGGCGGGTGTCATTTGTGACTAATAACTGTTAGGGCAGTTAGGGTTAGCCCCCTTTAGTTCTAAGGTACCCCCCTAACCCCCCCAATAAAGGTTTAACCCCGTGATCACCCCCCGTCGCCAGTGTCACTAAGGCTGGGTTCACATTGCAGCGGTTTATGAGAACGGATGTGATTCGCACCGCACTGCAGTGCAAATCACATCCGATCTCTGTGCGATTCGAGTTCAGCCATTCGCCGCACCCGCCGCACCCGCCACACCCGCCGCACCCGCCGCAAATTCGCACGGGACCCTTTTTTTGGCCCGCAGCAGAATCGGATCGCATGGGTGTTCACACCATGCGATCCGAGTTTGCAGATCGCACTGCGATATGCGAACTGATCTGGGGGTGTCAGTAACATTTCACTGACACTCCCAGCAGTTCGCATAGGGCAGTGTGAACTGCCGCCGGGAGGCATGCGATGCGGGAACCCGCCGCGCATTCGTGGCGTTCCCGCATCGCTCCAGTGTGAACCCAGCCTAATAAGCGATCGTTTTTCTGATCGCTGTATTAGTGTCACAGGTGACGCTAGTTAGGCAGGTAGGTATTTAGGTTCGCCGCAGCTTTTTATAGCGCCAGGGACCCCCATATACTACCGCATAAAGCCCCCTGATTGCCCCCTAGTTAACCCTTTCACCAGTGATCACCATATAACTGTTACAGGTGACGCTGGTTGGTTAGTTATTTTTTTATAGTTTCAGGGCACCCGCCATTTATTACCTAGTCTCACTAGTGTACCCCTAAATTTAGGGGTGTCTACTTTCCAAAATGGGGTCATTTGGGGGGGGTTTGTGCCATCTTGGCATTTTATGGCCTTCAAAACTGTAACGCCCTTAGAAAGCCTGAAGGCGGTGCTTGGTTTTCGGGGCCCCGTACGCGGCTAGGCTCCCAAAAAGTCCCACATATGTGGTATCCCCGTACTCAGGAGAAGCAGCAGAATTTATTTTGGGGTGTCATTTCACATATGCCCATGGCATGCGTGAGCAATATATCATTTAGTGACAACTTTGTGAAAAAAAAAAAAAAAAAAAAAAAAGTTTGTAATTTTCCCGCAACTTGTGGCAAAATATAAAATATTCCATGGACTCAACATGCCTCTCAGCAAATAGCTTGGGGTGTCTACTTTCTAAAATGGGGTCATTTGTGGGGGTTTTGTGCCATCTTGGCATTTTATGGCCTTCAAAACTGTAATAGGTAGTGAGAAGTGAACTCAAAAATTTACGCCCTTAGAAAGCCTGAAGGCGGTGCTTGGTTTTCGGGGCCCCGTACGCGGCTAGGCTCCCAAAAAGTCCCACATATGTGGTATCCCCGTACTCAGGAGAAGCAGCAGAATTTATTTTGGGGTGTCATTTCACATATGCCCATGGCATGTGTGAGCAATATATCATTTAGTGACAACTTTGTGAAAAAAAAAAAAAAAAAAAAAAAGTTTGTAATTTTCCCGCAACTTGTGGCAAAATATAAAATATTCCATGAACTCAACATGCCTCTCAGCAAATAGCTTGGGGTGTCTACTTTCTAAAATGGGGTCATTTGTGGGGGTTTTGTGCCATCTTGGCATTTTATGGCCTTCAAAACTGTAATAGGTAGTGAGAAGTGAACTCAAAAATGTACGCCCTTAGAAAGCCTGAAGGCGGTGCTTGGTTTTCGGGGCCCCGTACGCGGCTAGGCTCCCAAAAAGTCCCACATATGTGGTATCCCCGTACTCAGGAGAAGCAGCAGAATTTATTTTGGGGTGTTATTTCACATACGCCCATAGCATGTGTGAGCAATATATCATTTAGTGACAACTTTGTGTAAAAAAAAAAAAAAATTTTTTTTTTTGTCATTATTCAATCGCTTGAGGCAAAAAAATAAAATATTCAATGGGCTCAACATGCCTCTTATCAATTTCCTTAGGGGGTCTACTTTCCAAAATGGGGTCATTTGGGGGGGTTTTGTACTGCCCTGCCATTTTAGCACCTCAAGAAATGAGATAGGCAGTCGTAAACTAAAAGCTGCGTAAATTGCAGAAAACGTACCTTAGTTTGTAGATGTGACAACTTTTGCGCAAACCAATAAATATACAATTATTGACTTTTTTTTTACCAAAGACATGTAGCTGAATACATTTTGGCCTAAATGTATGACTAAAATTGAGTTTATTGGATTTTTCTAATAACAAAAAGTAGAAAATATCATTTTTTTTCAAAATTTGCGGTCTTTTTACGTTTATATCGCAAAAAATAAAAATCGCAGAGGCAATCAAATACCATCAAAAGAAAGCTCTATTTGTGGGAAGAAAAGGACGCAAATTTTGTTTGGGTACAACATTGCATGACCGCGCAATTACCAGTTAAAGCAGCGCAGTGCCAAAGTGTAAAAAGACCTCTGGTCATTTACCAGCAAAATGGTCCGGTCTGAAAGTGGTTAAACTAGCAACTGATTTACTTTTCCTGGTTAACTTCCTCAGGTTAATCTCATTTTATCTTTAGACATAATTTATCAATTCAGCTGCAATGTACCAAAAAATATGATTTATAGTGGCCCAGGGAGCCATTACATTTTTTCACAAGGGGATCTGAAAAAATTTGGACCCGAATTTACTAAACACCGGGCAGGACAACATAAAAGATGGTACGCACCCATATCCTTGCAGTCCCGATAGCAGGTTGATAGGATGCTTCGGGATCCTATAAACTCTAATCCTATCTATAACCTTATTATTATTATTAATATATTATTATGATTGCCAGCACTTCTCCATTCGCCACACCCACACAATGTATGTTAAAGTGCCCCGACACAGATGATTAGGTCTACACACTGTTTGATTTATTGGTCCTTGTACAGTATATTTATAGTATATATTCAAGATCTAGTCTACCAATGGGATATTACCAATCTAAGCCATGCCAAACACCTCCCCCATATACATACAGTTATTCATAGCATTTCTCGCCTGTCAATGTTCAGATTTCTCACCTGTCAATGTTTTTATAACAGCTTTTATAACAATAAACAGGCTTTCACATCACTTTGATCCAGACATTAGATTTGTGGTTAGGACAAAATTAAACCAAGACTTCCATCTTCTCTATAGAAATATCTCTCTTACTTCTAACTTCAAAGCAACAATATATTTAAAGGAGTAATAACCCAAAACTATAAATATATATTAGGGGGTTCTAAAACACCTCTTTCACAGGCCGGTGAGTAAGTAGGTACAAACTTATTGAACCTAGCAGGACCTAAATACCATTGCAATAAAACCGTTAAGGTAATTTGCCATAGCCTCTGCACTCTGAGAGTAGGATATGGTTGCCATCCAGATGTCAGATCAATAAATAGTGAGGCCAAGGTCTGCTGTATATTTATTCATATATAACGGGGGTGGGGATAAATAAGGAAATTAGGAGATCGGTCCCCAATTGATCACCCAAAAGAGAGAACAAGGACTATTTCGGTACTGACTTGAACAGCATGATTAAAAACACAATGTTGGGTACATTCAAAAATGCATTGTAACAATCCATGTGTATCACCAGCATCACACTATGATGAATGTCCACGGATATCATTGTTCTCAACATGTTTCATGGACTAAACACCGCTTCATCAGGAGAATATCTGCAATTTAATTACCCCACAGTTAGAATCACTTACTAGAACATACTTAACCCCTTGATCGCCCCCTAGTGTTTAACCCTTCCATGCCAGTGTCAGTTACACAGTAATGAATTCATTTTTATAGTACTGATCGCTGTATAAATGACAATGGTCGCAAAATAGTCTTAAAAGTGTCCGATGTGTCCGCCATAACTTTGCAGTCATGATAAAAATCGCATATCACCGCCATTACTAATAAAAAAAAAATTATAATAAAAATGCCATAAAACTATCCCCTATTTTGTAGATGCTGTCACTTTTGCGCAAACCAATCAATATATGTTTATTGCAATTTTTTTACCAAAAATATGTAGACGAATACATATCGGCCTAAACTGAGGAAAAAATATGTTTTTTTATATATTTTGGGGGGATATTTATTATAGCAAAAAAGTAAAAAGTATTGCTTTTTTTTCAAAATTGTTACATAGTTACATAGTTAGTAAGGTTGAATAAAGACATCAGTCCATCCAGTTCAACCTGAGTGAGTGTCTACAATTGTCCCTATCCCTTTACATTGCACACTCACATTGGTCCCTACCCTCAAGGAGCCACAATCCAAGATCCCCAGTTGTATACTAGGGCCAATTTTAGACAGAAGCCAATTAACCTACCTGCATGTCTTTGGAGTGTGGGAGGAAACCAGAGTACCCGGAGGAAACCCACGCAGGCACAGGGAGAACATGCAAACTCCAGGCAGGTAGTGTCATGGTTGGGATTTGAACCAGTGACCTTTTTTACTGCCAGGCGAGAGTGCTAACCACTACACCACTGTGCCGCTACTCTTTTGTTTATAGAGCAAAAAATAAAAATCACAGAGGTGTTAAAATACCACCAAAAGAAAGCTCTATTTGTGGAGAAAAAGGACATCAATTTTGTTCGTGCAACATCGCATGACCATGCAATTGACAGTTAAAGTGAAGCAGTGCCGTGTCGCAAAAAGTGCTCTGGTCAGGAAGGGGGTAAAATCTTCCAGGGCTGAAGCGGTTAAAGACCTTATATAATGACTAAACCTGTATCATGTTCAATACCATAAATAATAAACCTATTTGATTTTTCACTCTAGTATATAAAGAGTTTGGAAATTGTAGACAAATGCTTAAATAATGCAATACAATGTAACTAAACCCATGCGATTTTAGTTGGCTAAACTAAAACACTTGCAGAATACTAATGGGAATAAAAATAAAATGCCAATTTAGTCCTAAGACTAAAGTCCCATACACACTAAGATGCAAACCCGGAAATACACCAATACACTTATGACTGTTGTTTCATCTGTCCCGTGAGTGGCGTTTGTCAATACGCAGTGTTTATATGCCGGCAGTACTTCACTATGCTATTTTTAATTTCTCTACACATGTGATCCTCTGAAGTCTGTATGGGAATTGTCTGTGGTAGCCTTACCATTCTTTTATTCCAATCATCTGAAAAGCCTCTCCAAGTTCTGGTATAATCCATCATAACCCCACCAAGCATTTCTGACCCCCGGACTGCAAAGCTGAGGGTCCATGATTTCTGGTGAATGGGGTCACAGGAGGGGAGTGTATCTCTTATGTGAATTATTGGGCAAGGTCACATACAACAGGGGACCATCTGCAAAGAGTGCACATTTGTGTAATTTTCATGGGGTCTGAACGTCTTTATATTGGGATTCAGATAAATCGCGAATGCTAGTTTGAAATGTGATCACGAATAATAAGGGCAATAAAGGGTTTCCTCACTTCAAACACTTGTTTTTACTGTCCTCACCTGCCCATGTAAAGGAGACCTAAAAATAAAAACTTTCAGTTTCAAAACTTTAAAAGAAATTGTGGTCTTTTTAGGCTTTAAAAGTCCTTGTAATAGGTAAAAGAATGTCTGAGGTAGCATTCTGTGTATTTGCTATGTCTTACTACAATTTAGCAAATCAAAGCCAATATCTTCTTTGGCATGTTTGGTTTAGCGCCTTACAAAGCCTGTCTTTTTTCAGTCAATTTCTTTAGAAGGCAAAAAATGTAATTGTAATTGGAGCTAGCAATTTACTGAGTATATTTTTTCCATTCTTAAAACTAGAATTATGTTTTTAAAAAGTGTGAATCCAAACACATCAGGACAGTAGAGCACAGTTCCTTTGTCACTTAGAGACACATCATGCCTTTTTCCTTTAGGAGGGAGACTGCTGAGACTGAAATGAGATTAAATTGCCTATATAGAATGTCACAGCAAAACCTGTCAAGATGGCACATCAAAGCAATTACAGGATGTCACTGGTCCTCCTACAATCTTGTTCTAAAGTTAGAGCTAACAAAAGATTTCTAAGTTACATCAAATAAAAAGAATGTTTCAGGCGCTGAACATTTAATTTAATGGCAACATGATTCACTGGGTTAGCACTTATCAAATGGACTTTTGGCAACATTTTTTTCTGCCAAATCGTGTTTGACCTTTAAACTTTAAGTACTACACTGAAAAAAAACCTAACAATTCTTTGGCTTTTAATTTGTGGCCACATAAATTAAGTGTAACATGGTGTTTGCAACATAAAAAGACTATTTAAATATTAGAACTGGTGTGGCTTACAATCACTTAAAGGGATAGTTCACCTTTACCACATCCGGGGCATCTGAAGATAAAAACAAACTGTGCAGCTCTCACTAAAGTTGAATAATGCCCTTGCTATAGGTGTAGGCAATTACATACCTTATTTGAATCAGAGAAATGCTCACTTCCGTGATGGCGGAGGTCAGCAGTGAACTCTAGGCCTCAACACCCTGTACTTAGCAACATACTGGGAATATTCGGGGTTAGGCTTCATAAGGGCAGCACAGTGGTGTAGTGGCTAGCACTCTCGCCTAGCAGTAAAAAAGGGTCACTGGTTCAAATTCCAACCAGGACTCTACCTGGCTGGAGTTTGCATGTTCTCCCTGTGCCTGTATGGGTTTTCCCTGGGTACTCCGGCTTCCTCCCACACTTCAAAGACATGCTGGTAAGTTAATTGGCTTCTGTCCAAAATTGGCCCTAGTATATGTATGTGAGTTGGGGACCTTGGGGACCTTGGATTGTGGGCTCCTTGAGGGTAGGGACTGATGTGAGTGTGCAGTGTATGTGTGGAATGCTGCGTAAATTGATGGCGCTGTATGGGTACCTTAAAAATAAAAAAAATAGAGATAATTGTAGACATGCACCCATGCTCACTCAGGTTGAACTGGATGGACTGGTTTCTTTATTCAACCGTACTAACTATGTAACTATATAACTATATGGTATGTAAATGGTATACACCTATAGCAAGGGTATTATTCATCTTCATTGTTGTTGAAAACTCACAGGAGAGGCTGTAGAGGAGGACGAACCAAGAAACAACAAAAATGCACAAAAATTCCAGAAACTGTAAAAATATTTAACCTTTCATCAGATACCCGTTCAATTGCAGATACTTCTCTCCTCAGTCAAGGGCTAAATTTTGCCCCTCTTAATAAACCCAACCCTTTCCTTCTCTTTAAACATCTCAACAGATACATACGTACTCTCACTCTAAAAAGGTACTATCATGTTAAACAGGAGAAGAACAATTTAAACCTAATTCCTGCAGCTGATCCTTCCCCTAGTTCTCCATCCAATTTATCCCTTGATCACTTTGATTTTGATACTGATTTTATAGATACATTGGACACACTATCTTTTGAAGATGGTTCCCTAAGTCTTTTTACTCAACATCTGGCCACCTCACCCCCTATAGGTCACTTATCTTTAAGACCTAAGTCGATTTTTTTTATCCAGCCCATGTTAAATGTCCCTATTTGGAGAGTTTTTATAGAGTGTTGTACACAGACCTTTTGAAACTCTGTCATTCCTCCTCCAGCACCACCCCTAAGACTAATAATTTTTATCCATCTGAAGTAAAAGCTCTTGATTTATTGATTCATGCCAAAGATATTGTTATAAAATCTGTGGCTAAAGGAAGAAGGATAGTCCTTCAAAATAGAACAGATTATGTAAAAGAAGCAATCAAGCTCCTCTCAGACAAGGCCACAAATATAAAACTTAATAAAGATCTCACAGCCAACTTTTCAAAAGAAGCTGATCTTTTAGTCACGACAGCACTTAGAGATGGTATTATCAACAAAACAGGAATTTCTTTTCTCCGTTGGGGTTTTTATCAGATACCGTATTTCTATCAACTTCCCAAGATACATAAGAATTTACAAACTCCTCCAGACAGACCTATTGTGGCTGCAATGGATAGTGCGACTATAGGCTTTAGTTTATACATTGGTCAGTATCTACAACCGATAGTACATCAATTACAATCATACATTAGGGATAGACCTCCCCTATTGGAACTTTTCTCTCCATACAGGTGGGTGTCCACCTATGTGTGGCTCTCATTTGATGTCAGCCCCCTCTATACTTCCATTCTCCACAGTTTTGGCTTAAAGGCCTTGGAACATTTTTTGTCCCAAGACCCATTAATCAACCTGCGTTAGACAGCCTTTCTTTTGGAGACAACCCAATTTTGTCTAGCACACAATTATTTTATTTTTGATGGAGATTTTTACCTGCAACAACAGGGCACTGGGATGGGGGCAATTTTGCCCCATCTTTTGTGAATCTGCCAATGGGTTTTTGGGAGACCCACACATTCTTAGACAGAATTAGGGATGAGCCGAACACCCTCCTGTTCGATTCGCATCCAGAACATGCGAACAGGCAAAAAATTAGTTTGAAGACGCCAACACCGTTAAAGTGTATGGGACTCGAACGTGAAAAATCAAAAGTGCTAATTTTAAAGGCTAATATGCAAATTATTGTCATAAAAAGTGTTTGGGGACCTGGGTCCTGCCCCAGGGGACAAAGGGGACTCCCAGATCCCCCGCCGTGTAAAATGGCAATGGGGTACATTGTACGCCTACCATTTCACCCAAAAAAGTGACAAAAAAGGTAAAAAAACACACACACAGCTTGGCACAAGTCCTTTAATAAAAACAAAACAAGAAAATTCCAGTGATGTAATCCTTCTACGATCCATGAACGATACAGTCTCCTCTGTAGGAGCCATCTGGCAGAATAACATGTGACAGAATGACAGTTCTTAACCAAGGACGGGGCCACCTGTGACGTGTGGATGGGTGACCCTGCCCCCTCTGATGCAAGGGGGAATGCTGGGGTTACCCAGTGACATGTACGGGTGACCCCACCCCCTCTGAGGCATCATGAGACACCCCCGTTGCATCAGAGGGGGCGGGGTTACCCATCCACATGTCACGAGTGGCCCCATCCTTGGTTATTAAGGACTGTCATCCGAGTCACGCTTCATTCTGCCAGGTGGCTCCTACGGAGGAGGCTGTATCGTTCATAGACCCTAGAAGGATTACATCATTGGATTTTTTTTTGTTTTGTTTTTATTAAAGAAGCTGTGTGTTTTTTTTTTTACCTTTTTTGTCGCTTTTTTGGGTGAAATGGTAGGAGTACAATGTACCCCATTACCATCTCACACAACTAGCAACTCCAACCTCCAATCACATGGATAGTCCAGTGGATAGTCCAAAGTACTGTGGGTTATTCCATGGTAAGTGTCAGTTCTTCTGGAGTAAACGGTGGCTGGGCCATCTGCAGGGGGATCGTCCCTATGTGTATGTCTCCATGTTTCATTTCGCCCACCGGAATTTCGTCAGGACTTTAACTATAGATTTAGAACCTATAAGGGGCCCCCTTGGCTTTGGCTTAAAATATGCATGTTTGTACAGGGAATGCCACACTTAGCACTGATCTCCCAGAGTCCTCATGACACTGTTTTGCAGAATTGCCAGTGTGATCACATCTAAAACACATTTGAGAATCCCTCTCTCTCTCTGTGAAAAAAACTGGTTAAGGGACTGCAAATTTGGGCTGGTAAGACTCATAATGTTCTCTTTGGGAAAAGTTAGAAAGGTGATCATTTTCTTTCACCTTCTGTGAGGGAACTCACCATGTGAATGTCCGTCCCCATGTAACAGCAGCTTATTTTCGGTCCAAGGGCCATGCACGGTGTCCCCATCAGAGGCGAACGAGTTCTGGAATAAACGGACGCACACGCCAATACGAACACCTGGACGCACTCGTGCGCCAAACTGAACGTATGTACGTACTCACGCACGCACGACCACGTCCACCAATCCTGGCACATGTCACCATATATAAACAAGGTTCTGACCTGATACCAGTGCTGGATCATCTTCAGCTCGTTCCTGAGATACCTGATTGCTGTTTGTACCTGTTACCTTGTTCCTGATTACCCGGCTTGCTTGACTACTCTTTTGGATCATCCCTGCTTACTACTTCCTGGATTTATACTGACCTCGGCTTGGACTTTCTACTTCGGCTTGCTTCCTGACTTTGTACCTCACTGCCAGCAAGTTACCAGACCTCTGCTTGTACCTGACTACGCACCTGCCTTCCGTTCCTGTACCTCATTGCCAGCCAGTTGCCAACCTTGCTTATTCCTGATGTGCAGTGTTTTCCTCATACCTGCTTGGCTTCTGCTGAACACCTCCGGTGACCAGTCTATATCTCTTCCGTGAGGATCCAGTGTCTTCAAGCCTCTATCTTCAATCTGCAGGCACCTGCACCCTTTTTCTGCCTCAACACTCCCTGTCCCCACTTCCAGGGGTATTGAGACCGGAACCGTGCAAGAGGCCACCCCCAGCAGTCAGACTCCGCTGTAAGGTTCGTGACACCTTCTCTTAGAAGTACAAAACTGAATGTCAGCCTTCTGTTTCTTTGTTAATTGTATTAATTAATGGAGAAAGAAAACATGACAAGAGTAATTGTAATCCGTTAAAAAAAAAGTGGACATCTGTGGAACATTAATGTGGTGAGAGGCCTTTGGCCACCATTTTCTGCAAGTCCATTTTTGGGACTTTGTTGTTGCCACTTGCCAGTAGAGTTCTGTCAGGAAACTGTGGGAGTGTTCCCACTATAGCCTGAGGATTACAAATGCTTCCAGGGTGAGGGCTCCAATGCAGGTTTAAGGACCCCACTTCTGCCTCCCCGCTTCACAGAGAACCATAGGCTGCATGCACACAGCTTTAGTCAGCTGCAGCAAGGCACTCATTCATGCTGTATGGACCACAACCCCCATGTGAATGACATCTAGAAAATATTGTTAACTTAAAACAAATGGATGATGGGGCAAATCCATGGACCACTTTTGTCATTTTTTCTTTCAAGACCCTAACACTTTAAACTAGTCCTAATTTCCTTTATTATCCTCCTGAACAAGGCCGACCTTTAGAGGCCTCCTCCCCCGCAGACCCCACCTACTATGAGTAACCAGAAAGGGAGGGATTATAGTGTGTGTGGACAGCAATTTGGTCTGTCCGACCCAAATTAAATAGCACAAAGAAAAACCTGGTACCAAAGGGCACGTTTAGTACCCCTACCCTAGGGGTCTATTATAGACAGACCAAATGATTAGGTATAAAACATATACATTTTATTTAGAATAACAACATAAGTAAATAGGAATCATTATATAAAAACAATATGTGGTACCCAGTTATACAATTGTATGAAGAAACCGCTGTCCTGAGGTAGAAAGGACTAGTGATGATCCATACAGGCACCTTACATGTCCTTCTTCAGAGGTTAATTAAGTCAGATGGGTAAAGATTTTCTATAATAGAAGAAAATGTGCAAATAGTACAGTTTAGTATCCAATAAGTAACAAAAACAAATTTAACAATATCATAGCAGCTACAAAAAATGCAGTAAATACAGAATCAATCATATATATTTAACCATGTGTGATGACTACTTACAAAAAATAATCCACACAGGATAAATCTGAGAGAAGATGGAACGTGGTGGTCATTCCAAACCATGGAAAGCATGAACGGTCCCCTTCTGGGCCTAACAGAATCCAGAACCAGAGGGAAGCCAGTGCTTCACTACAAGGACTAGAAGCTGAGGAGCGTATAGCTCCTGCTTAGACTGGTCCAAAATCACTATATTGAGAAAAATAAAACATAACTATTATAACTATTAACACACAAAAGAAACAATCGTGCGTCTCCTCACCCTAACTCTTGATAGGTATTAATAGTCACGCTGTCACTTCACCTTGAAATCAAGGCTGCTGCCGTAGCTAAAATATAATGCATAAAGCCCCGTACACACTATCAGATTGTCTGCTGAGTTTTTCCTTCAGATTTACCAAAACCATGTAGTAGAAGGGCCTGCCTGATTGCATACACATTGAAACCCCTAAGGTTTGACCTCATATTATATGGTTTTGGTAAATCTGAAGGAAAAACTCAGCAGACAATCTGATAGTATGTACGGGGCTTAAGAAAACTAAATCTCCCTCGGGGGGAACACAAGGGAGGTTCCCCTTCAAAGAAACCAAGGGAGAGAAACAGATAGCTACTATGGGCTGCAGTAATAAAGTATAAGAAAAATAAATAAATAAAAATATATATTTTATTTAATCAGCAATAAATACCAAAATTACCAACAAATTCATAAAAATCCCATGCCATGTATGGTTCATGGATAGTTAGTCCTGAGAGCTGTTTCATATCCCCAAATACCTTATTACCACCCATGTGATTATTCAAAACATTATTATCCTGTAACTACAACCACAGAACAATAAACACAGATTCATAACATAAGACCAACATAAAACACAAACAGAGGTACCTCATACATCAACCATATCCAGAGATTCCAAATCAGATAATTTCCACCGATATGATGTAATAAAATGATTCAGATTAATTGGAATCTCTGCATATGGATTTCCCGGGAATAGTGGAAGTCCAGAATTGGAGCATCCCTTGCTAAAGCAGTTCAAGTAACCTGATCTCTATCTGATCATGGACTAGCCACCACTTTTATATCAGAGATAGCTCTTCAGGTGTCAGTTCATTTCAAAGCATAAAGTGCACTTTAAGGAAGTTCATATCATGACCAAAGTCCATTACTCAGGATGAATACCTATCATTCTGCTAAAATGTTTATCATTAAAGTTTATGTAAAGATGAATGAGTGTCTCTGCTAGGATACCCTGTTTGTAGTCTGTGTGAATGGTAGTTTACATGTTTGTCCCCCAGATGTGAAACATGAGTATATAGATATATATATTGCTATATGCATAAATATATATGAAATTTAAACAAAACTATCAGCTCTTCTTTGATGAACTTACTATCTGTAATATCAACTAGGGATATAACATATATCCGAGTTTTAATATTTAGACTCGTTCCTAAAAATAATATGAAAAAAAGAGGGCCGTCAGCACCTTCATAGGCTATAAAAGGTAAGGTACTGGGTGGGATCCCTCACGTCCAGTTGAAGCTACATGACAATGACGTTGCGAAATGCGTTGACCTAACAACGATAGGTATACTCTCATTACATCATTGAGGAGAGTGGATGTTGCCTTATTCCTGACTTGGAGGTCTCTTAAGCCCTTGAATGGGCATGTTATGAATCTAGCTTCTACTCTGAATGCTAGCAGTGGCCTGTTCATGGAATAACTTAGCCGCTAAACTATACTTTGATTTTGTGAATGAACAATATGGACATTTCCACTTGAGATATGAAGCCAGCTCCATAGATTACCCGGTCAAAGAGCGGGGCGTCAATGTGCATTGGCCGACAAGTGGCTCCATGTATGCCTGTGAATAGACAATTGTTATCGTATATGAGGATATCTGGCTACCGGGATATCACTAATTGAAATTCATTCATGAGGCTAAGTGACGTGTGAGGATCTGTGGATCACTTTAAAAGCTGCTAGCAGGTCTTGGAAAATCAGCAGAAAGCTAAGTATATATTTTGACGAACATTGCTACATTTGAATGTGCACGATATTCAAAGTGAAGCATTGTGATATATATCATCTGAAAACATCACAATTGGTTATATCGTGCGAGGAATGATAGGTATTCATCCTGAGTAATGGACTTCGGTCATGATATGAACTTCCTTAAAGTGCACTTTATGCTTTGAAATGAACTGACACCTGAAGAGTAGGGATGAGCTTCGTGTTCGAGTCGAACGTACGTTCGACTCGAACATTGGCTGTTCGGCCGTTCGGCGAATTCCGAACGTTTGGGCCGCTCGCGTCAAAATTCGAGTGGCGCGCGCGGACCACAATGCACTGCGGTGGCGCAGTGCATTGCTGGCTCATGATTGGCCAAGCATGCACTGTGACCCCGTATGCTTGGCCAATCGTAGCGCCAGCAGCGAGGAGAGCCATGATTGGCTAAAGGCATCCTGCCTGTGGCCAATCATAGCTCAGGCTGTGTAGTGCACGCCCCACACTATATAAGGCCGCCTTTGAGGCGGCCTCGTGTAGTGTGTTAGCATCTGAAGCAGTGGGTGTTCTGTGTACCTTCAACACAGTACACACCGATCGTTTTTGGCTGATTTCCTATCTTGCTGCTGTGTAGTGGTTGTTGTCTGTGCCCTGACCGCAGTATACACCACTATATTCACCTCACCTATATAGCTAGTGATCTAGCTTTAACCACTTAACAACTGCCCATTGCCGATTAACGGCTTCAGGGCGGTTGTTTAACTCTGAGAGGCCGTTAATTAACGGCCTCCCAGAATTCTGCTCTCGCGCGCCCCCTGGGGCGCGCACTCGAGAGCATCCGTGACCGCCGGGTCCACAGGACCACGGATCGCGGCCGTTTACCACGTGATCGCTCCGTCAAATGACGGAGTGATCACTTGTAAACAAACCGGCGTCATGTTATGACGCCGGTTCCTCCCTCCCCTCTCTGTACCGATCGGTACAGCGGAGGGGAAAGAGATCGGTGTCAGCAGCGATGTGGGCTGCATCTGCAGTGCCCACATCGCTGCTCACCGAATTTAACCCCTCAATTCCCTGCCAATACTCTGCAATACCAGTGCATACTCTGCAGTACCCTGCCATTACTCTGCAGTACCCCACCATTACTCTGCAGTACCCCACCATTACTCTGCAGTGCAGTACCCTGCCATTACTCTGCAGTACCCTGCCATTACTCTGCAGTACCCCCCATTACTCTGCAGTACCCCCCAATACTCTGCAGTACCCCCCAATACTCTGCAGTACCCGCCATTACTCTGCAGTACCCCGCCATTACTCTGCAGTGCAGTACCCTGCCATTACTCTGGAGTACCCTGCCATTACTCTGCAGTACCCCCCATTACTCTGCAGTAACCCCCATTACTCTGCAGTACCTTGCCATTACTCTGGAGTACCTCCCAATACTCTGCAGTACCCTGCTATTACTCTGTAGTACCCCGCCAATACCCCGCCAATACTCTGCAATACCCTGCCATAAATTGCCATACCCAGCCATACTCGGAGATACCCAGCCATACTCGGTGATACCCTGAAATACCCAGCCATAGACGCCCCCCACCCCTCACCGCCCTCCGGTGCTTCTACCAACTCGCCAGTACGATCAAAGCCAGAATCTTTTTTTTATTTTTTATTTCAGGCTTCCCAGCCTAGAGGTGAGATGTGGGGTCATATTGACCCCCAGATTTCACTGTAAAGAGGACCTGTCACCCCATATTCCTATTACAAGGGATGTTTACATTCCTTGTAATAGGAATAAAAGTGATCAAAAATATACTTTTGGGGAAAAAAATGTCAAACTAAAATAAATAAAGTAAAATGAACAATAAAAAAAAAAATTTTTTTTTAAAGCGCCCATGTCCCCATGTGCTCGCATGCAGAAGCGAACGCATGCGTAAGCCCCGCCCACATATGAAAACGGTGTTCAAACCACACATGTGAGGTATCGCCGAGAACGTTAGAGCGAGAGCAATAATTCTAGTCCTAGACCTCCTCTGCAACTCAAAACATGTAACCAGTAAAAAAAAATGTAAGCGTCACCTATGGGGATTTTTTAAGTAGCGACGTTTGGCACCATTCCACGGGCATGTGCAATTTTGAAGAGTGACATGTTTGATATCTATTTACTCAGCATAACTTCATCTTTCACTTTATGCAAACATTGGGCTAACTTTACTGTTTTTTTTGTTTGTTTTTTAAGCACAAAACAGTTTTTCCCCCCAAAAAACGCGTTTGAAAAATTGCTGTGCAAATACCATGTGAGATAAAAATTTGCAACGACCACCATTATATTCTCCAGGGTCTTTTGGTATGCATATGCTGTGTGTGTGAAATAACCTGATAATATGACAATTTTGTGGAAAAAAAAAAAAAAAGGAAATAGGCCGTCAGTACTTCAGGTGTGATCAATTTTCAGATATTGGCACCATAGCTTGTGGACTCTATAACTTTCACAAAGACCAAATAATATCCACCAATTTGTACTTATTTTTACCAAAGATATGTAGTAGTATGAATTTTGGCCAAAATTTATGAAGAAAAAATTACTAATCTGCTAAATTTTATAACAGAAACGAAGAAAAATTCATTTTTTCGCAGAATTTTCGGTCTTTTTTCTTTTATAGCACAAAAAATAAAAAACTGAGAGGTGATTAAATACCACCAAAAGAAAGCTCTATTTGTGTGAAGAAAAGGACAAACATTTCCTATAGGTCCAGTGTTGCATGACTGAGTAATTGTCATTCAAAATGTGAGGGCACCGAAAGCTGAAAATTGGTCTGGTTATTAAGGGTGTTTACCGTAAGTGCCCAGTGGTCAAGTGGTTAATAATAGAGCTTGCAGTCAGTAGTGTTAGGAGATAGTGCGTGCTGTCTACGTGCTCTGTACCCAGTACATACCACTATAATATAGGGCAGGCCCCTACTTTCAAACATCCAACTTACAAACATCTCCTACTTGCAAACGCAAGGAGACAGCAGCAAGTGAGATGAAAAAAGATGGACGACAAAACAAATTATACAGGGGTGATAACCCTTCCCAATGTTTTCCAAAAAGCTTAAAAATAGTTTGTTTGACTGGAGCTACACTTTAAAAATGTACCGGTTGAAAATTACAAACAGATTCAACTTAACACAACAAACCTACACAGTCCCTGTCTTGTTTGCACCGCCTGTATACTGCTGTTCTGAGTATATAGGGCCTGGGGGCCACACGCATTTCCTTTTTTTAATATGGGTACGGGGTTCCCCTTAATATGCGTACAAGACCCAAATAGGCTGGTAATGGGCAGGGAGGGCTACCCATGCCATTTTTCTGAATGATTTTCAACCATATTGCAGGAACCAGATATAACATTAAAACCGCAAGCAGTTTTAAATGGTGTTATTTCCGTTTAATGTCATTTTGTGCAGGGACTGTTCCAAACACGGGAAACACGTGGCACTTCACAGGCATACTACAGACACCCCCCAGGCACCATATTTAAAGGAATATTTCACCTTTTTTTTTCACTTTAATCGTCATTAAAATCAGTGCTCCCGCCAAAACGGCAGTTTTTAAAACTTTTTTTTGCAGTGACCCATGTCCCCTGAGGCAGGAGGCAGGTCCCCAAACCCTTTTTAGGACACTATCTTGCATATTAGCCGTTAAAATTAGCACTTTCCATTTCGAACGTTCGAGTCCCATAGACTTCAATGGGGTTCTAACGTTCGTTTCGAACGCGGGGGTCGTTCGCAAGTTCTGGTGCGAACCGAACCGGGGGGTGTTCGGCTCATCCCTACTGAAGAGCTATCTCTGATATAAAAGTGGTGGCTAGTCCATGATCAGATAGAGATCAGGTTACTTGAACTGCTTTAGCAAGGGATGCTCCAATTCTGGACTTCCACTATTCCCGGGAAATCCATATGCAGAGATTCCAATTAATCTGAATCATTTTATTACTTCATATCGGTGGAAATGATCTGATTTGGAATCTCTGGATATGGTTGATGTATGAGGTACCTCTGTTTGTGTTTTATGTTGGTCTTATGTTATGAATCTGTGTTTATTGTTCTGTGGTTGTAGTTACAGGGTAATAATGTTTTGAATAATCACATGGGTGGTAATAAGGTATTTGGGGATATGAAACAGCTCTCAGGACTAACTATCCATGAACCATAGATGACATGGGATTTTTATGAATTTGTTGGTAATTTTGGTATTTATTGCTGATTAACCACTTCAGGACCGCCGTATTGCCATTGTACGTCAGCACAATGGCACAGGCAGGCACAATCACGTACATCTACGTGATTGCCTTCCAGCGGGTGGGGGGTCCGATCGGACCCCCTCCCGCTGTTTACGGTGGTCCGATTCGGTCCAGGAGCGCTCCGTGATGAGGGGATGGCCGTTGGTTTTCGGCCACCCCCTCTGGATCGCTCCTGGCCAATGAGAAGCTTCCTCCCCTGTGTATTGTTTACACAGGAAGGAGGAAGTGATGTCATTCTCCTCGGGGCGGTCTTTTTGACCGGACTACGAGGAGAAGACTAATAGTAAGTGTGCACCAACACTACACTGACATGTAGGTACACACAGGCACACAAACCCCCCCCCGACCCCCCCCCCCGATCGCCCCCCTCCCCCCCCCAGTCACAGTGTCACTGATTGCATTGATCATTTCTTTACTGATCAATGCATTCAGTGTCAGTTGTGACAGTAAAAACTGTCAGGACAGTTAGTGTTAGGTCCAGGGTAGCCCCCTATCACCCCCCAATAAAGATTTAACCCCCTGATTGCCCCTAGAGTTAACCCTTTCACCCCCTTTTGCCAGTGTCACTAAGCGATCATTTTTCTGATCGCTGCATGTGTCGCTAGGTAGCTAGTTATTTTTTTAGGTTCACCGCCAGGTTTTTATATCGCTAGGTACCCCGATATACTACCCAATAATGGTTTTAACCCCCTGATTGCCGCTAGTTAACCCTTTCACCCCCTTTTGCCAGTGTCACTAAGCGATCGTTTTTCTGATCGCTGCATTAGTGTCGCTACAGTCGCTAGGTAGCTAGTTATTTTTTTAGGTTCACCGCCAGGTTTTTATAGCGCTAGGTACCCCGATATACTACCCAATAATGGTTTTAACCCCCTGATTGCCGCTAGTTAACCCTTTCACCCCCTTTTGCCAGTGTCACTAAGCGATCATTTTTCTGATCGCTGCATGTGTCGCTAGGTAGCTAGTTATTTTTTTAGGTTCACCGCCAGGTTTTTATATCGCTAGGTACCCCGATATACTACCCAATAATGGTTTTAACCCCCTGATTGCCGCTAGTTAACCCTTTCACCCCCTTTTGCCAGTGTCACTAAGCGACCGTTTTTCTGATCGCTGCATTAGTGTCGCTACAGTCGCTAGGTAGCTAGTTATTTTTTTAGGTTCACCGCCAGGTTTTTATAGCGCTAGGTACCCCGATATACTACCCAATAATGGTTTTAACCCCCTGATTTCCGCTAGTTAACCCTTTCACCCCCTTTTGCCAGTGTCACTAAGCGATAATTTTTCTGAACGCTGCATCAGTGTCGCTAGTGTCGCTAGGTAGCTAGTTATTTTTTTAGGTTCACCGCCAGGTTTTTATAGCGCTAGGTACCCCGATATACTACCCAATAATGGTTTTAACCCCCTGATTGCTGCTAGTTAACCCTTTCACCCCCTTTCACCAGCGATCACAGTATAAGTGTCACTGGTGACGCTGGTTAGCCAGTTAGTTATTTAGGTTCCCCGTCAGGTTTTTATATAGCGCCAGGGACCCCCATATACTACCTAATAAAAATTTGAACCCCCTGATTGCCCCTAGTTAACCCTTTCACCACTGATCACCGTATAAGTGTTACGGGTGACTCTGGTTAGTTTGTTTTTTATAGCATTTTATATTCAAATCCGGAAGGCAGTGCTTGGTTTTCGGGGTCCCGTACGTGGCTAGGCTCCCAAAAAGTCCCCCACATGTGGTATCCCCGTACTCGGGAGAAGCAGCAGAATTTATTTTGGGGTGTAATTTGACTTCTGCCCATAGCATGTGTGAGCAATATATCATTTAGTGACAACTTTGTGCAAAAAAAAAACAGTTTGTAATATTCCCGCAACTTTTGTCAAAATATAAAATATTCCATGGACTCAACATGCCTCTCAGTAAATAGCTTGGGGTGTCTACTTTCCAAAATGGGGTCATTTGGGGGGGTTTTGTGCTATTTTGGCATTTTATGGCCTTCGAAACTGTGATAGGTAGTGAGGAGTTAAATCAAAAATGTGCACCCTTAGAAATCCTGAAGGTGGTGATTGGTTTTCGGGGTGCCGTGCGCGACTAGACTCCCAAAAAGTCCCACACATGTGGTATCCCCATACTCGGGAGAAGTAGCGGAATATATTTTGGGGTGCAATTCCACATATAACCATGGCATGTGTGAGCAATATATCATTTAGTGACAACTTTTTTTTTTTGTCATTATTCAATCCCTTAGGACAAAAAAAATAAATATTCAATGGGCTCAACATACCCATCAGCAATTTCCTTGGGGTGTCTACTTTCCAAAATGGGGTCATTTGGGGGGGATTTGTACTGCCCTGCCATTTTAGCGCCTCAAGAAATGAGATCGGCAGTCATAAATTAAAAGCTGTGTAAATTCCAGAAAATGTACTCTAGTTTGTAGACGCTATAACTTTTGCGCAAACCAAAAAATATACGCTTATTGACATTTTTTTTACTAAAGACATGTGGCTGAATAAATTTTGCCCTCAATGTATGACTAAAATTTAGTTTATTCGATTTTTCTTATAACAAAAAGAAGAAAATATCTTTTTTTTTCAAAATTTTCGCTCTTTTTCCATTTATATCGCAAAAAAAAAAAATCGCAGAGGCAATCAAATACCATCAAAAGAAAGCTCTATTTGTGGGAAGAAAAGGACGCAAATTTCGTTTGGATGCAATATTGCATGACCGCGCAATTACCAGTTAAAGCAGCGCAGTGTGAAATTGCAAAAAGACCTCTGGTCCTTAAGGTGTTTATTGGTCCGGAGCTGAAGTGGTTAAATAAAATATATTTTTTTATTTTATTTTTTTTCTTATACTTCATTACTGCAGCCCATAGTAGCTATCTGTTTCTCTCCCTTGGTTTATACTAGTCCATTAAACCAAAAAAGCACCATTTCGCATTAAAAAGTCCCTGACCCTTTCCAAATATGCAGCGGTTGAAAAAAGCATAGATGTGAATGCGTCCCATAAGAAACCATGTAAATGGACTGCAGTGCATTTCTGCAAAAAGCACCAAAAACAAATAGATGTGAACCAGGTCTAAGGCGTTTAATAATATAATTGGTTTAAAAAAACTAAAATTAGCCCGTTTATAGTACAAAAAAAAGCAGATAGTCACTGTAAGGGGTTCATTTTTTTTACTGTAGAACTGTGAAAGTAATATTTACAGTATCAATTATTTGCTCTTTTTGTACTATAAAGGGCTTGTTTTATCTTTTTTTTCTTAACCCCGTTATGTTACTGGCCAATTAATCAATTATGAAAATAATAATCGATTCATTTCATAATAGATTCGTTGTTGATTAATCAATTCGTTGTTTCAGCCCTACATACTACTGCAATGTACTGGATAAAAATACATAGGAATATGTAAGAACTAGTCACCCTCATGGAGCTACCTTTTATGCTCTACCAAAAGTGCATAAGAACCCAAAGAGACCTCCGGCAGAGGCAGTTTGACTGATAATCTAAGTAAAATTGTGGATAATCAGTTAAAACTATTGGTTGAGGAACTGCCCTCCCATTCTAAGGACACTATTCATCTCCTTAAAAATGCTGGAGGGCCTCCCTGTTGATGGCCAAACCATTTTGGTGGCCATTGACGTTGAGGCACTCTATAGCTCGATACCATATGATAAAGGCCTCTGTGCCATTCAACATGTACTTCTTCAACAAAATCACTTTGAACATATGCGAGTGCAATTTTTGTTGGCAGCCTTAGAGTTTATACCAAACCACATTTTTTTTCCTTTCTTGAATCTCACTACCTCCAGGTACAGGGCGTAGCTATGGGCACTTCATGTGTGCCATCTTATGCCAATCTGTACTTGGGGGAGTGGGAGCGTTATCTTTTTTCAGATGAATCTGCATCAATGTATACAAGCGTTAGCATAGTATCGGTACATTGATGATATTCTTATTTTCTGGGACAGTTCAATTACACTACTTGACCAATTTCTCCTATACATCAATTCCAATAATGATTTCAATCTCAAATTCACAATGGTCCATCATCTCTTACTTTTTTGGACTTGACTATATACAAACACCCAGCTGTATAGTAATTTGTATCGCAAACCAACAGCGTGGAATACCATCTTAATATACCATTAATATGTTGTCATTTTCTGCAATAATATATTATTTTTCCATCCATTCCTGCAAGTATCGATGGTCCTTCTCCTGGGCTTATTTCCTGGACTTGGGCGCTCTTTGCTCCACTCCCGATGCGCGGGGGTCCCCTGCTTTACCCCTCTCATTAAGGGGGGTGGCTTGGGAGAACTTTTCTCTATGGATCCCTGGTTACCGGGTCTTCATTCATTGTGAGTTCCATCCTGGAGAGCAAACAGCAGCCACCCTCACTTTCCATTTAGGATTTCTGTGACTGTTACCCATTTATGTTTTGAACTTCATCCTTTTGGAATACATTTGGGACTTGTCTGTGTCCCCCTTTTTTTGTTTACACCTTGGACATTAATTTCTCACGGAACATGTCTCACTATTTATATTCCATTTTTTCATATGTCAATTTTATTTTTGATATTGATCATTATTTGCTTAGCGCTGCACATTTTCCATATATATTTCTGTTTATTTTACACTTTTGTACTGGCTGCTATTGTGTAGACAGCGCGGTATATTTTGTTATTTACGCCACCATACTGGATCACATAGATTGCTAACACCCCCCCCCCCCCCCTCAGTTTTTTGTTCCTCTTGCTGCACTACTGGTATGAGTGTCATCCTCCCTACCTCATGAGGCTAAACTCCCCTGGACTTTCCATTTACCCTTGCCCAGACCCATGCTCACACAGAACGCACCCAGAACACTTTTTGATGCCTGCAGGACTCACTGAGACTACCCACTATGCCCACGGACACCATAGACACTGCATCCCCTGCTTATGATCAAGACCAGCGATGAACTGCTGCCACTGGACCACCCGAGCCTTTATTTTTGAGACAAACCTGAACTGGGACTTGATTTGCACAGACGGCACTCAGGCATGGAAGTGGAGACTATGAGCGGCCCCCCTCCCCCCCACCACACACCAGCGGGGAAGATGCATATCAATATCCCCTAATCACTCACTCTGTGCAGAAGTTGCTCTCCATGCTGTTGTTGAACACTATAATTGATCTGTGCTTTCAGAAATGTGTTCTCATAGAACATACACAGTATGTCTTTGTTAACACTAGTGGGGGGAGGGGATTTGTAGTTCATATTAATTTTGATTTCCCCTGATGTTCACGCAGGACGTTCTGAGGGACACCTCTGAAATGGGCAGGGAAGTGATGTGCAACCCACCACCCCTTGAGAGACCTGGGATGATTTATGGTGTGCCCTCGGTGAGCCCTAGTTTTGTTGACTCCAATGTGGGGACATTGCAGGTGCCCCCACATGGAAGCAGATTGAGTTGGGAGAAGGTGTTGTGCCACCAGAATGCCGGCTGGTACCTATGTCCGTAAGGGACTACCTCACCCTTGCTTATAGTTTTTGAGATATGAGTTGATGCTGTCACCATGGGGGAGGATGGGTGTTATATTACATCCCCACACTAAGTATGAGATGAGGGAGGGCTTAAGGGGACAGTCGGACCCCCCTATAAAAGGGGTCTCCGATGTCGTCGGTACCAATTATACCTCGGGAAGGATTAATACTGTACACCCAGGCTCCGGTTACGGGGCGAAAACCGACACTTTAACTTACACACTGCCAGAAGCTGAGAGGAGGGGTCTGCCCAATTTTTAGGTTTAACACCCGTTTAACCCAGTATATACTGTGTAACTGCTCAACTGTTTATTGAAGTTCATAATTGTTCTAAACTTTAGCATAAGCTTGCATGTTGATATTAAAAGTCGTTAATATATATGTTGTTTAACCCTATGCCGGGGTGACCAGGGGGCATCTGGTGAGCCTCTCACTGGCCGTTCCTTCCCATTCCCCCACATAGGCCGATGCTCGATTACCAGCTTTTTTACTGGTGAGCGTTCCAACACTTTAGTGCCTTATTCTTTAGCTTGCTAGCCTAAACTCTTAGTACGTATCACTACTTTATTGTTCTTTGTCGGAGAGGTACGGTAACCCTCAGTTTAGGGATACCCTCCCTTTGCTAACTTCCCCCTTTTTTTTCTTCTTTTTTTATCTAATCTTCCACCTACTACCGCTCCCCCATTACCCCCCCCCCCCTTTTTTCAACCCTCCCCCACCCCCCTTTATCACCCCTCAAGTCTTTAATCTCAACCCCCCTCTAAAGACAGGACTATGGAATCCATCAAAAATAGTGTCACTGAAAGCAAGAGGCCTGAACATCCCTGAAAAGAAATGCATGCTCTTGAATGACTTAAAAAGCTCTCATGCTGATGTGGCCTTTATTCAGGAAACTCACTTTAAACATGACAAACTACCTAAACTTAAAAGCAGATTTTTTCCCCTTAACATACCACTCCACTAACCCTCGCTAAATCCAATGGAGTTTCCATATTGTTGTCCAGCAAACTACCATGGAAATGTCAGGTGTAGGCTTGTGTAATTAGTTTCATAACGAATCGAAATTCGGACGAATTTTGCATCTTTCGGACATTCGGATGCATTCGAATGTCCAAATAAAAAAATAACGAATAACAACGAATACGAAAGAAATATACCGAATGAATTCGAATGAATTCAACATGATTCGGTAATTCTTTAAAGATCTAATGAAACAAAAGGTCATCTCAAAGTAAATCTTATAGTCCAATCAGGTAATTAATTTTGTGCCGGAGGATGGATTACTGGCAAAGTGCATTCCTGAGAACTGAGTTAGATGGGTGTTGTATTGTATTTGAGCCGAGGAGAAGAGACGTTGTCATTGTGTGTGTTAAAAGATTCAATAAACAAACGACTTTCCAAACTACGAATCATTATCACGAATGTCTATACATACATAAATAGCGAATTTCAACGAATACGAACAAATGAATTAGACACTCTACGAATAATAACGAATTTTCCGAAAACGTATTAACATAACATAACGAATATAACAGAACAAAATTATGTATTTTACGAATGACAACGAACCGAAACTAAACAAAATTTTCCGTTGTGCACAAGTCTAATCAGGTGGAAATAATAGACCCAGGGAGACATTTTGTATTCCTAAAAGGTCATGTAGGTGAAACAACTTACCTTAGCGACGTTATATGCCCCAAATGACCAACAAGCCAAATTCATTGCACAAACTTTAGACAAATTGACAGATTTTGCACAGGGCCAGTTAATCCTCAGAGGAGATTTTAATGTCCCCTTGCTCTCATCATCGGATGTCTCATCTGGACACTCTGTGATACCTGCATCTCAGGGGAAATGGACAGCTAACTCCCTTCACAAGGCTCAATTGATCGATATATGGTGACTGCAACACTCAGGAGAGCGAGATTACACATTTTACTCTTCACCACAAAAAATAAACACTAGAATAGACTTATTTTTGATTCGCCATAACTAATTACACGCTGTATCCGATTCCTCGATATTACTTGGTCAGACCAGGCCCCCATCTCCCTTACACACTTTCATATGAGTTCATAGACTTTTACCACTCATTATACAACTTACAGGGACCCACCTCAAGCAGACATAGACGAATACATTACATCCTCACAAATGCCCTCTCTGCCCATGGAAGTTCAAGAGGACCTGGACTCCCCGATTACCCTAGAGGAGCCTCAGCTTGCTATTGGTACCATGAAACCAGGAAAGGCCCTGTCCAATACTACAAAACCCTCCTCCTGATTATTGGCCCGCAAATGGTGACATTCTTTAAAGCAGTAGGCATGGGGGCGTCACTCCCCAGAGACACTTTAAAAGCTCATATTACGCTGATCCACAAAGAAGTGAAAGACCCAGGTTCCTGCGGAAGTTATAGACCTATCTCCCTTTTAAATACTGACCCGAAGTTGTTCACCAAAATTTTAGCTACCCACTTAGCTCAACATCTCCAGCTCCTGACACATCTAGACCAAGTGGGCTTTATCCCTTCTAAGGAAGCCAGAGACAACATTATTAATGTGCTGATTCTTGTCCACATAGCAAACGCTAACAATACCCCATGCGTTTTTATTAGTATAGATGCCGAAAAAGCATTTGATAGGGTGAACTGGAACTTTATGTTCTCTGTCCTCCGTCACTTTGGTGTGGGAGAGTGGATGCTCAGCTGTATAGGCAGAATTTACTCTAATCCAACGGCTCAGGTGAAAATAAACGGACTGCTATGTGAACTTTTCCCAATTATAAAGGGCAGGAGACAGGGGTTCCCATTTTCTCCCCTCTTTTTTGCCCTTTCCCTGGACCCTTTCCTATGCAAAATAAGACTGAACCCTAACATACTGGGACTTCCAGTTGGATACTCCCAGTGTAAAGTCTCTGCATATGTGGACGAATTATTATTTTCCCTAACGAACCCCACAATCTCCTTACTCAACCTCATGAAGAAATTTTATACATATGGAGCCATCTCAAATTTAAAAATAAACTTCTCTAAATTAGAGGCTATGGGTGTCGCTGTCCCTCCCCACTCCATTCTATCCATCCAGTCAAACTTCCACTTTAAATGGACGAATTTGGCTCTTAAATACTTAGCAACATATATCCCGTCTGACATATCATGTACATACGCTCTCAACTTCCCACCATTGCTGACTAAGACCCGCTCCCTATTAGACAACTGGCATAAAGGATTGCATTTGTG
This sequence comes from Lithobates pipiens, assembly GCF_037356315.1. Taxonomy (NCBI): domain Eukaryota; kingdom Metazoa; phylum Chordata; class Amphibia; order Anura; family Ranidae; genus Lithobates; species Lithobates pipiens. Next base: position 74,190,970 of record NW_027507718.1, read on the forward strand.
GTTTGGTAGATGCAATCTGATTAAAATGTGTATCCTCCCCAAATACCTCTACCTGTTCCAAGCCCTCCCTATACAGATACCTACCTCCTTCTTCAAACAAGTGCAAGCCCTCTTCACCCACTTCATCTGGGCTCAGAAAAAGCCCAGATTGAACTGAACCCAAATGTCACTTCCCAAGCAGAATAGAGGCCTTGTGGTACCAACATCCGATGATATTATCAGTCTACTCACTTAGGCAGGGTCCTAGACTGGAGATGAAATAGAACATATATATTATGGACACAAATAGAACAATCCCAAACCAGCTTCCCTTTAAAAAGTGAACTATGGTTCTTCAACTCCTTACCTCTGAGCCTGGAATCACACCCATTGATTGGGACCACATTAAGACACAGCACTCATGTAGCTATGAAAATGCTTTTGACATTGGAGATTTCACCACTTTTTCCGATTCTCGGACACCCAAACTTTACGCCAGGCCTGCAACATGCAGAGTATACAGACCTGAGAGACTTGGGATGGGAGCAGGCTTCCAGGGTTGTGACGATGGTCGATGGATGTACCTCGCGGAATTGACTGACGCATTGGGCAACTACCACCTTCCCTTCTGGAAGGCTGTGCAATTACCCCATTTCTTCCATTCCATTCCTGACCCACACACCTTCTCTCACCCACTGACGACGTTTGAGGAATACTGTTCAGAGACTGTACCGATATCTCAAACCCTCTCCAAAATGTACCCCCTCTTGAATTCACCCCCTAAACAACCACGTCTCTTATGTTTAGAGAGATGGGAGACTGACCTTAACCAGAAATTCTCAGAGACACAAAAACAACACATCATCACTTTTGCCATCAAATCCACCCTCTGCACTAAAATTCAGGAAACAAATTTTTTTATTTTCTCCAGATGGTATCCCACGTCCACTAAGCAACACAGGTGCTTCTCGACTTCCTCGGACGGATGTTGGTGGTGCCGGGAGGACGCGGGCTCATTGTTACATATTTTCTGGTCCTGTCCAAGATTGACGAATTTCTGGGCAGAAGTTTGTCGCATTACACAAAAATGCACAGAATAAAAAATCCCAGAGGATGCATCTTTCTTCCTATTACACCTGTCAAAGATCCCAGCCAAATCTTTCAAAAAATCATTAGTATGTTACTTACTAAATGCAGCTAAGGCATGTATACTCCTTTACTGGAAACATCAGTGTCCGCCGACTACTGGGTGCTGGCTGAGAAAGGTAGAAGAAATAAACAAAATAGAGGATCTGATCCTTACTGCGCAACACAATCAAGAGAAATACACAAAGACCTGGAGTCTTTGGAATATCTTCATTTACTCCGAGGAAGGGACGACCCTTCTAGGGACATAATGCTACTTTGTGCTGGAATGGTAACGTCTAGTGATGGCCGAACAGTTCGCCCGGCGGTCGTTTCGCGGCGAATTTCGGCTGTTCGCGATTCGCCTGATCGGCGGACTATTGCCGCCATTCGCCCGGCGGACTTCCGTGTTTTCTGTGTAAAAGAACTTTGACCTATGATGACACATCCATCATGGGGTACAGGACAGCCAATTGAGACATTACAGCACATGGACACTTGGACATTCCCCCTAACCTATAAATACACCCGATCCGGCGGCCATTTTACATTCTTTCTTCTGTCACTATAGGGAGAGGTTTCTGTGTGGAGCAGGGAGAGATTCCAGTGACCCAAATCGCTAGCTATTTGGTACACAAAAGTTCTTTTCAGGACTGGTATAGGTGTTAGGTGTATATAGGTTTGCTGTACTACTGATTGTTGCAGCAGCCTGAGTGTCTTTTGTCAGTTTAGAGAAGGGGACAGGACGGTGTGTGCTGCAGGGAGAGTCAGTTTAGTCATCATCATTAGCTGTTACTATCAGGTCCACAAAAGTGCTATTCCAGTTATTGTTCCAGTAGCCTCTGTTTTGTAAGTTTATATAGGGACAGGCAGGAAGCAGTGTGTCAGGCAGTGAGGGTCAGTTTAATCAGTAGCTGTTACTATTAGTTCCACAAAGGTTCTTTTCAGGACTGGTATGGTAATAGGCTTGTACACGTATAATATTCTTTCTTCCAAATATAGAAAGCATATTATACTTGACTGCTTCCCTTCTGCTGCAGTCTGCTAATCATTCACAACCCACTTGTTCCACAAACCTCCTTATAAGGACTGTTAACTTGGTCTGTCTAGGGTGCTACAGTACATAGGGTTGAGTGAGGTACAGTCTGCCATTCTATAAGGACTGGTATCGGTCCACAATACATAGGGTTGAGGTGCACTACTGCTGACCGCTGCCCTATACTGCAGCAGTCCTTCATCGGTATAGGGACTGACGTACAGTCTGCTAATCACTCACACACAACCTACTTGGTCCACAAAAGTCCTTATAAGGACTGGTAAGGTATAGGGTGCTACAGTACATAGGGTTGAGTGAGGTACAGTCTGCTACTCTATAAGGACTGGTATAGGTCCAAAATAACATAGGGTTGGGGTGCACTACTGCTGACCGCTGCCCTATACTGCAGCAGTCCTTCATCGGTATAGGGACTGACGTACAGTCTGCTAATCACTCACACACAACCTACTTGGTCCACAAAAGTCCTTATAAGGACTGGTAAGGTATAGGGTGCTACAGTACATAGGGTTGAGTGAGGTACAGTCTGCTACTCTATAAGGACTGGTATAGGTCCACAATACATAGGGTTGAGGTGCACTACTGCTGACCGCTGCCCTATACTGCAGCAGTCCTTCATTGGTATAGGGACTGACGTACAGTCTGCTAATCACTCACACACAACCTACTTGGTCCACAAAAGTCCTTATAAGGACTGGTAAGGTATAGGGTACTACAGTATATAGGGTTGAGTGAGATACAGTCTGCCATTCTATAAGGACTGGTATCGGTCCACAATACATAGGGTTGAGGTGCACTACTGCTGACCGGTGCCCTATACTGCAGCAGTCCTTCAGGGTCATTTAAAAAATGACAGGCAGAGGAAGAGGCTGGCCCTTCCGCAGGGGTGTTAGGGGTAGGGCGGGCGAAACAGGCTTGAGCCAAAGTGGGAAGTTGCAGAAGGTGCGTTCAATTACTTTAAAGGACGCACCAGACTTGGTTGAGTGGCTCGCTCAGCCTTACTCTTCTGCACCCTCCTCATCCTCTCGATCTGCACCCTCTTCTTCACTCTCTGCTATGTGCACCCCCAAAGACACTGCCACCAACAACACCACCACCACCACCACCACCACATACCTTCCGCTTGAGTCACAGGAATTATTTTCCGATCCATATCAAGAGGACATTTCTGATGCGCAGCCACTCTTGGTATTGGATCAGGAAGGGGAGGTAGCAACAACCGCTACTCAGCAGTCTGACGACAGTACCCAGATCAGCCCAAGGAGGAGGTTGGTCCCCGGTGTTGCTGCCTACTCCGAGATCTCTACTTATAGCGGTGGGGAAAGTGACGTTGATGATGACGTGTCTAGTGATGTCACGTGGGTGCCCACAAGAGAGGAAGAGGAGGGGAGTTCAGAGGGAGATATGGACCAGCAGATAGGGAGGAGAAGCAGAAATAACTTACATTGCACAGGAGGGACAAAGCAGACTGCAAATGTATCAGGAGCGAGTCATCCACCATGTACGTACACATCTGGCACTCCCAGGACACCGGCACATGGCTCCGCAGTGTGGGCTTTTTTTAACGTATCCGCTGCTGACAATAGCGTTGCCATCTGCAATCTTTGCAGTCAACGCATTAGTCGCGGTAAGCCCAACACTCACCTAGGGACGACCGCCTTAAGAAGGCACATGAGCAGCCATCACCGAGCCGAGTGGGAGCAACGGAACACACAAAGCCACACTGCAGGCTCTCACCGTCCAGCCTCGTCTTCTACTTCTCCTTCTCCTCTCTCCTCACAATTGTCCTCCACTCCACCTTCCATCACGCCAAGCTCACGTTTTTCTGCAAAAAGGCAGGCTTCCGTGGGCCTAATGTTTGAGCGTAAAAAAATTATGACGCCGGATAACCCTCTTGCCCAACGGTTGACGGCTGGCTTGTCAGAACTCATAGCACCCCAACTACTGCCATATAAACTGGTGGACTCCGAGGCCTTTCGCAAATTTGTGGCCATTGGAACACCACAATGGAAGGTCCCAGGAAGGAAGTATTTCTCAGAGAAGGGAATCCCAGAGCTATATGGCCATGTTCAGCGGCAAGTGAATGTATCTCTGGCACACAGTGTCGGTGCCAAGATACATCTGACCACAGACACGTGGTCTAGCAAACACGGGCAGGGAAGGTATATCACTTTTACTGCCCACTGGGTGAACCTTCTGACGGCCGTCAAGCATGTAACCCGTGGCACCCGTGTAGATTTGTTTTTTACGGATTGCATGCAGGGCTGACTCTTCTTCTCCTCCTCCTCCTACTCCATCCTCCTCCCTCTCCTCCTCAGCTGACTCCTCCTTTTCCACTGCTAGCGTCTCTTCCGCTGTGCCGCCCAAGCTCCCCAGAACCTATTCGACATGCCAGGTGAGACGTTGCCATGCCGTGCTGCGTCTGTTGTGCCTGGAAGCCAAGAGCCACACTGGCCCGGCACTCCTTTCAGCTTTGCGTTCACAGGCAGATCAGTGGCTAACACCGCTCAATTTGACAGTTGGTAAAGTGGTGTGTGACAACGGTGCAAATCTGCTTAGCGCATTGAAACAGGGCAAAATCACGCACGTGCCATGCATGGCACACGTCTTAAACTTGGTCGTGCAGCGATTCCTTTTCAAATACCCTGGGGTCCAGGACATCTTGCGGCAGGCAAGGAAAATCTCGGCCCATTTCAGAAGATCTTACACGGCCATGGCTCGTCTTGCTGACATTCAGCGGCAACACAATCTGCCGGTCAGACGTCTTATTTGCGATTGCCCGACGCAATGGAACTCAACCTTCTATATGCTTGATAGGCTGCTCCAGCAGAAACGTGCAGTTAACGTCTACCTGTATGAACTCTGCGGCAGAACCGGTTCTGGGGAGCGGGGGTTTTTTTCACCGCGCCAGTGGCTGCTCATGCGTGACGCATGCAGACTTCTGTGCCCATTTGAGGAGATCACCAAACTGGTCAGTCGCAGCCATGGCGCCATCAGTGACATGGTACCTTATGCCTTCTTTATGGAGCGTGCATTGCGTCGTGTCATTGATCAAGCTGTGGAGGAGCAGGAGCGGGAAGATGAGGAAGTCGCAATGCTGGATGAATTCCCAGGGGGGGCTACTCTATCTGAGACAAGTCAACAACAGGAGTCTGAAGAGGAGTCAGAGGAGGATGGTGCCGGGGCGGATGAGGAGGAGCAAGAAGAGCATGCTTTAAACCTTTCTGGGATCCCTGTTGTGCGTGGATGGGGAGAGGAGAATGAAGAGGACGACATTATCCTGGATGATGAGCAGGAGCCAGGCCACCACACCGCTTCCACTTTAGTGCAAATGGGGGCCTTCATGCTCCAGTGTTTTAATAGGGACCCCCGTATAAAAAGCATAAGGGTCAAGGACCAGTACTGGGTGGCAACGTACTTAGACCCCCGGTACAAACACAAAATGGCAGAAATGTTACCGCCGTCACAGAGGGCTGGCAGAATGGAGCACTTCCAGGCCTTGCTTCGAGAAATGCTGCATTCTGCCTTTGCGTGCGCTGGCAGAGGAGCAATTCCCACTCCCAGAGAAGGAGTTGCGGGTACCAATCCAACAGCGCCTGCAAGAAGAGGCCGGTTTGAAAATGTGTTGGTGACTTCGGATATGAGGTCATTCTTTCAGCCGACCCATCGACAGGTGTCATCCGGATCCAGCATCAGGGAGCGCCTAGACCGTCAGGTGTCCGACTACATCGGGTTAACGGCCGATGTGGACGCTCTGAGAAGTGATGAACCCCTGGACTACTGGGTGGGCAGGCTTGACCTCTGGCCAGAGCTTGCCCAATTTGCAATCGAACTGTTGGCTTGCCCCTCATCCAGTGTCCTGTCCGAAAGGACGTTCAGCGCAGCAGGGGGGATCGTGACCAATAAGCGTACTCGCCTAGCTCCCGACAGTGTTAACTACCTCACATTTCTAAAAATGAATGAGGCATGGATCTCGGGGGGAATTTAACACATGTGACCAGTAGACCATGTATATGTCTATAAACAATTTTTTTAAATGAGCACAAAGACCTTCTTTCTTCATTTGGCTCACTTCCTTGTCCAAAAAAAGCACACATACTATATGCCCATACCCTCCTCTTTGAAGAGGTTGAGCGGTGTCATATTTCTACTGCGGCTGCTTATTATGAGGGGCTCCCACCATCCCTGTGCTATGCTGACATCCTCCTGGGGCTGCTTATTATGAGGGGCTCCCACCATCCCTGTGCTATGCTCATTATGAGGGGCTCCCACCATCCCTGTGCTATGCTCATTATGAGGGGCTCCCACCATCCCTGTGCTATGCTGACTTCCTCCTGGGGCTGCCTACGGTGCAGGTGTCAGTGCTGTATATCATGGTGCTGATGTCAGTGCTGTATATCACGGTGCTGGTGTTAGTGCTTTATGTCACGCTGCTGATGTCAGTGCTCTCTATCACGGTGCTGTTGTCAGATGACTCTATCACGGTGCAGGTGTAATTGCTGTATGTCACGCTGCTGGTGATCATCTCCTGCACCCTCTTCTTTGCCTACCCTGGTCCCTGACTTTCCCTCTCCTCCATTGTCTTCATGCGCTCCACAGTCCTGAATTGTCACAACAATTTCCCATATAAAAAAAGAATGCTTGTAGTTGTCGATCCCAGATTCACCTCATACATGTGTTATGTCATTAGCCATGTGGTGGGACTATGTTTGCACAGCTATTAATTATTTTGTGGCTGCAAAATTGACCTGTAGGTTTGCGAAGTTCGCCTCCCATTGAAGTCAATGGGGCCCGCCGCGAACGTTACGGTTCGCGAACTATCGGCCGCGTTCGCGGTCCGCGTTCGTGAAACGTCCCGTCGGAAGTTCGTCCATCACTAGTAACGTCCTCCCCACACTCGTCCTGTCTCTGCTTCCTCTCTCCCTCCTCTTTCCCTCTATCCTTCCCCCTTCCCACCCCTCTTTTCCTCCACTACTTTACTTTCTACTACTTTAGTGTTCTTAAGAAAAAACACCTGGAGAGGATCCCGTCTCTCTCTGAAATTTTATATAAAGCTGATTGATAAGAGTGTACAGTACATACCTTGATGGTATTCACTTCCATGTACGGGACCGTACAGAAGGATATTGCCGCAACGTGTAATGTTTCCAAATTTACTGTACTTATTACTTAATGACATGTACACCTATGTTGAGATGATGGGTTCTCTCCCTTTGTGTTTTCTTAATAAAAACTTATATTTGAAAAAATATATATTAGTGACCCTTTGTTATGTTTTTTTTTTCTCGATATAGTGATTTTGGCCCAATCTAGGCAAGAGCTATACACTACCTCAGCTTCTAGTCCTTGTAGTGAAGCACTGGCTGCCCTCTGGTTCTGGATTCTGTTAGGCTCAGAAGGGGACCGTTCATGCTTTCCATGGTTTGCAATGACCACCACGTTCCATCTTCTCTCAGATTTATCCTGTGTGGATTATTTTTTTGTAAGTAGTCATGACACATGGTTAAATATATATGATTGATTCTGTATTTACTGCATTTTTTGTAGTTGCTATGATATTGTTAAATTTGTTTTTGTTACTTATTGGATACTAAACTGTATTATTTGCACATTGTCTTCTATTGTAGAAAAAATTTACCCATCTGACTTAATTAACGAAGAAGGTCTGTTAGTCCGTAACATGTAAGATGTCAGGTGTCTACGCCTGTATGGATCATCACTAGTCCGTTCTACCTCAGGACAGTGGTTTCTTCATACAATTGTATAACTGGGTACCACATATTGTTTTTATATATTGATTTCTATTTACTCTTTACTTGTTGTCAATCTCAATAAAATTAATATTTTTAATACCTAATCATTTGGTCTGTCTATAATAGACCCCTAGGGGTTCCAATCGTTTCCTTCGGCACCAGGTTTTTCTTTGTTCTACTATGAGTAACCATACTTCTGGAGCCCCTTGCCCTCCCCCGCTCCTCATTCCTCCCCTAACCTTCCCTTCATTCTGTTCAATCATCTGCCCGTCCTCCCATTTGCCCACTCTTCTTTATCACGCGCCTCACACCCCCCACACACACACAACATTGTCCCAATTCTTTCCCTTACCTTCCCCTCAAAAACATACACGCTCTGACCACTACAAAATAGTAATCATGGACACCCACCAGGTAATGCCAATGCATTAGCTTTGGCAAACATTTGTCTCATTCACTACTAGCTCACAAGGTAGAAAACTGAAACTGTTGTTTTTCTGTTGACGGAGTTAAAAAAAAAAAAAGATATTGAGTTTTATATGTACACTATATTGTCAAAAGTATTGTGACACATTCACAGGAAGTGCCCTCATGGCTAAAAGAGAACAGAACTAGAAATAGACTTGGGAAACTTAACATTAATAAATCAGTGGGACCAGATGGCTTGCACCCAAGGGAACATATAAAACTCAGTCAAGTAATTGCCAGACCATTGCTAATTGCTAATTTTTACTGACAATCTAATGACTGGGATGATACCAGCTGATTGGAGAAAAGCCAATGTAGCACCAACATTTAAAAAAGAGCCAAAATACATCCCTGGGACAGACCAGTTAGCCTAACATAAATAGTATGCAAACTCTTGGAGGGGATGATAAGGGACTATATACAAGATTTTAGTAATGAAAATGGTAGAATTAGCAGTAATCAGCATGGATTCATGAAGAATCGTTCTTGCCAAACCAATCTATTAACCTTGTATGAGGAGGTGAGCTGCCATCTAGATGAAGGAAGGCCTGCAGACATTGTGTTTCTGGATTTTGCAAAAGCATTTGACACAGTTCCCCATAAACGTTTACTGTACAAAGTAAGGTCCATTGGCATGGACCATAGGGTGAGTACATAGATTGAAAAATGGCTACAAGGGCGACTTCAGAGGGTGGAGACAAATGGGGAATACTCGGGAATGGTCAGGGGTGGGAAGTGGGGTTCCCCAGGGTTCTGTGCTGGGACCAATCCTGTTGAATTTATTCATAAATGACCTGGAGGATGGGGTAAACAGTTCAATCTCTGTATTTGAGAACAACAGTAAGCTAAGCAGGGCTATAAATTCTATAACTTCTCCGCAAGTTGTGGAAACCTTGCAAGAAGATCTGAACAAATTAATGCGGTGGACAACTATACGGCAATGTAGAAAAATGTAAAATAATGCCTTTGGGTGGCAAAAATATGAATGCAATCTAGTCACTAAGGGGTGAACCTCTGGGGGAATCTGGGATATAAAAGGACCTGGGGGTCCTAGTAGATGATAGGCTCAGCAATGGCATGCAATGCCAAACAGCTGCTAACAAAGCAAACAGAATATTGGCATGCATTAAAAGGGGGATTAACTGCAGGGACAAAAGAATAATTCTCCTGCTCTACAAGACTCTGGTCCGGCCTCATCTAGAGTATGCTGTCCAGTTCTGGGCACCAGTCTTTAGGAAGGATGTACTGGAAATGGAGCAATTACAAAGAAGGAAAACAAAGCTAATAAAGGGTCTGGAGGATATTAGTTATGAGGAAAGGTTGCAAGCACTGAACTTATTCTCTCTGGAGAAGAGACGCCTGAGAGGGGATATGACTTCAATATACAAATACCATAATGGTGACCCCACAATAAGGATAAAACTTTTTCACGGAAGAGAGTTTAAGACACGTGGCCTCTCACCAGTGGTGGCTGGTGACGTTTTAGGATGGGGGGCGCAAGACCACGCCCCTTCAGATCTGGCCCATCCCACTTCTCACAAGCCACACCCCTTATCGAATCAACATCATATACCAGGCTGCACATTATACACTGGGCTCTGCACATCATATACCAGGCTGCACATTATACACCCGGCTCTGCACTTCATATACCAGGCTGCACATTATACACAGGGCTCTAGTAAAGCAACCTGTAAATCGTACATATCTGCATTCTGCAAACTGTAAATCACACATATCTGCATTCTGCAACCTGTAAATTGCACCTATCTGCATTATGTAAATCGCACATAACTGCATTCTGAAAACTGTAAATCGCACATAACTGCATTCAGCAACCTGTATTTGCACATATCTGCAACCTGTAAATCGCACATATCTGCATTCTGTAAATCGCACATATCTGCATTCTGCAACCTGTAAATTGCACATATCTGCATTATGTAAGTCGCACATAACTGCATTCTGCAACCTGTAAATTGCACATATCTGTAACCTATAAATCGCACATATATGCATTCTGTATATCGCACATATATGTAACCTGTAAATCGCACATGTCTGCATTCTGTAAATCGCACAAATCTGCAATCTGTAAATTGCACATATCTGTAACCTGTAAATCGCACATATCTGCATTCTGTAAATCGCACATATCTGCAACCTGTAAATCGCACATATCTTCATTCTGCAACCTGTAAATTGCACATATCTGCATATCTGGGTGCTTCATCACACTTGCCTGGGCTTACAGTACTGATCTGCAGAACAGCATTCACATGTCACTATATGAGCAAGCACTGTTCATCAAAAACCACCAACCACTGTCTAAGCAGAAGAGAATGAGACTGTGGGGGGGCTGTAAACTAACAATTAATTAATCACAATTAATAACTGTGGGGGGGGGGGGGGGTGTTCGGTATACCGCTGACCACCGAGAATAAGAGTTTTACTTTTTAATCATTTTGGGGGGATTGGTGTGCCGCCGACCACCGGGGGGCCGCTGAAAATAGCAATTAATCTTGCCGCCGAGAAGAAGAAGAAAAAGAATTAAGGTTGGGGGGTGGGCCGCTGAAAAAAGGATATTTAATATATATATTATAATATATATATATTAAATATACGTTGGAAAGCATGGCCATGCCTTACCTCAGCCTGCGAGCCTGTGATCCTCTCAGGCGGGACGCTGCAGGGAGAACAGCGTGCCAACGTCACTTCCTTGAGTGACGTCGGAAGTGCCGCCCATGTCACTCAAAGAGCAAATCTATGCCCTCACCCGGCCAGTCCATCGCGCCGGAAGCTGTGGCGCGATCGGTAGGGACATGTTTAAATTTTTTTTTTTTTCTTTTTTGATTTTTTTTTGATTGCATGGGGGGCGGCACCCGCGCACCCCCTATGGACGGACCTCCACTGCCTCTCACTAAAATAAGAAGAAAAGAGGTTTAACCTTGAACTGCGTAGAGTGTTCTTTACTGTAAGAGCGGCAAGGATGTGGAATTCCCTTCCACAGGTGTTGGTTTCAGTGGGGGGGGGGGGGGGCATCGATAGTTTCAAAAAACTATTAGATAAGCACCTACAGAGATATACAATGGAATACTGACATATAATCACACACATAGGTTGGACTGGATGGACTTGTGTCTTTTTTTAACCTCAGCTACTATGTAGCTATATAATCTGCATTTACATGCATATAAACTTCAATGGCATTCCAGTCTTAGTCCATAGGGTTCAATATTTAGTTGGCCCACCCTTTGCAGCTATAAGAACTCTTCTGGGAAGACTGTCCACATGGTTTAGGAGTGTGTCTATGGGAATGTTTGACCATTCTTCCAGAAGCGCATTTGCGAGGTCAGGCACTGATGCTGGATGAGAAGGCCGGGCTTGCAGTACCCGCTCTAATTCATTCAGAAGGTCTTCTATTGCATTGGGGTCAGGACTCTGTGCAGGCTAGTCAAGTTCCCCACCTCAAACTCACTCATCCATGTCTTTATGGAGCTTGTTTGTGCACTTGTGTGCAGTCAGGTTGGAACATGAAGGGGTCATCCCCAAATGAATCCCACAAAGTTGGGAGCATGAAATTATCCAAAATGTCTTGGTATGCTGACACCTTAAGAGTTCCCTTCACTTGAACTAAGGGGCCAAGCCCGACACCTGAGAAACAACCCCACACCATAATCTCTCCACCAGGGTGGATTATATTAGTACAAGTTGTACTAATATAATTATATTTATATTTTAGACTATGTACATACGAGATAAAATATATGCCTAGGAAGATGGTCAGACAGATGGTCCGAAACATGTCGGCATTCTTCTCAAAATTTACATAAGTCGCAAGTCTATTGTTTACATAATCAATGCTCTGTCTAGTAACTTTCTATATATATTGCCACAACAATGTTTTTATTATACATGTATGTAATATTTTCTACTAATAAATTACGGTACTATACTTTACCTACGGACTGGTCTATCTCATTCAAACATCCCCAGGGGTATCGGCTGTGCTATTTGCACCAGGCCAATTTTTCTAGTATGGATGAGGGAGTTTGGGGTGTGGAGGAACTTGACTGGCCTGCACAGAGTCCTTACCTCTCTCTCTATATAGAACACCTTTGGGATGAATTTGAGCGGAGAATGCAAACCAGGCCTTCTCGTCCAACATCAGTGCCTGACCTCACAAATGCGCTTCTGGAAGAATGGTCAAACATTCCCATAGACACACTCCTAAACCTTCTGAACTTCCCAGAAGAGATGAAGCTATTATAGCTGCAAAGGATATGCCAACTCAATATTGAACCCTATGGACTAAGACCGGGATGCCATAAAAGTTAATGTGCGTGTAAAGGCAGGCATCCCCATGCTTTTGGTAATACAGGGGGTTATTTACGAAAGGCAAATCCACTTTGAACTGTAAGTGCATTTGGAAGCGCAGTCGCTCTAAATCTAAGGGGTAGATCTCAAATGAGTGGAAGCTCTGCTGATTTTATCATCCAATCATGTGCAAGCTAAAATGCTGATTTTTATTTTCCTTGCATGTCCCCCTCAGATCCACAGCGACTTTACTTCCAAGTGCACTTGCAGCGCAAAGTGGATCTTCCTTTAGTAAATAACCCCCTATGTGTGTATATTTATACCTCATTATAAAATGTATCTTTGGTAGTTCCATGGTAAGCCGGCCATACATTATACAATTTTCTTATTCAATTTCCTTTAGATTTACCTTCAACTATGTAGTACAAGGGCCTGCCTGATTGCATACAAATTGAAAATGTTTAGATCTGACCTCATATTATATGGTTTTGGTAAATCGTAATCAAAACTGTACAAGAAAAATTGTATAATGTATGGCCAGCCCTAAACCCGCTTGACTACCTGTGACTTTCATTGCTTAGGATCTGTCCTAAATGGTTAAAGAATAAAAAATAAATAAAATAAATAAATAAAGTTAATATTAAATAATAATTCGAGAATGATAAAGATATTTCTTCCATTCCTGCAGCTGGTAACAAAAAGGGGTTAATTTTGCTAATGTCCTCAAAAGACCTATTAACATAAAAGCCTATCTATAGCGCTCTCCAAAATCAAAGTGAAAGCCACTCCACTTATTTTCGCACGCACATTTCAAATGATGATTTCATCTGTCTACATATAAAACGGTACTCAAATATGCCGCCTTTGTAGCTATGGTAACTGATCCATTATCATCTCCGTTACAGTATTCTTAGCCCAAAGCCTGAAAAGAATCACGCTGACCAGAGATCTCATGAGCTATCACTTTGTTATAGGGTTGCACACAGCAAAAACAGCAGCCAGTTGCAGCGTTTTATTTCGATGCGCGGATCACAATGTGACCTGCTGTCCAGAGACAGAAAGGGCTGGAAAGAACAAAGCGCACAGCAAGGTAACTTCAGTGTGCCAGTGGTGATGACGGCTGAAGAGCTGGCTTGTGGTAAGCGACCATCCGTGTGCTGACGTAAGATGGGCTATGGAGGGAGGGGGGCTCTCAGTACTTGATTACAGAACCGATATCATTCTATTCGTTCAGGTAAAGAAATAAAAAAAAAAAAACAGTATCCCAGGCGTTATGTCGAGATCAGGATTTAGAAAAAAAAAAAAGAAGAGGGGACTCCAACATAACAGAGGCTTTGACCTTGAGCTGAATAAAAAAAAATGACGTAGACGCAGCCTGGGAATCTGATGTTTATTAACCACTTGCCGTCCAAGCCCATTTTGAAAATGTTCACATACATGTTAAAATCACCCTTTTTTTTTTTTTTTTTTTAGCTACCGATGGACAAAAAAAAATAAAAATAACAGTAGATCATGCTTGGATGCTCAATGAAGTTAGGCATTAGGATGCAGGTTTGGGTTGTTGCTACAGACAGGCATACAGTGTCTGCTCTATGTCATGTGCAGTAGCGGCAGCAGGTAAGGTAGCAAACATGTGGCAGGGGAGGATGATCAGATGGAGTTTTTTTGTATTTTTTATTTTTTGCTGTATGCAGAGAGCCACAGGTCACAGAGGGGAGTGTATGCCACAGAGGGAGGTGTGTGAATGCTCTATAATCAGGGTGACTTGTATGCTGGAAAAGACAGACGAGCGCAGAGGGTGTGGTGTAGGGAGGTAGCTCATAGAGATTCCCTGTGTATGAAACTGCTTCTGATGCTGATGCTCCCCTCTTCCTCTGCTAAGCCCCTGACAGGTCTGCCCTGAAGCTCCTGACAACAATAACAGTGCCTGAGCAAGAAAAGATGATCGGCGCACATCACTGGCACACCTCTTCAGTCTAGATTTACCATTCAACAGAATCATCAGACAGCCATCTCTAACTGGTGAGTCTTTCATTTCATCTCTAATATCACCGTTACAAAATACTCAGTTGTGCTAAACCGATTCATCTCAGCTGATACAATAAACTTTTATGGCGGTGACACGTACGACCGTGTGTCGCCTGCAAAACCTAGCTGGTACCAAAGCAGTATTAAAATGTTTTTTTTTTATTTATATTAAAATAATTTCATTTATATTTGATTAGAAATGCAAATCAGTTTAGCAAAACTATATTTTATAAAAAAAAAAAAGTATACGTTGCTTTTTGCAGAAAATACTAGTCTAAAATAAATACTGTATACATTTTTTTATGTATTAATTTTAATTATTCATTTATTTAAAATCTGATATTTTCTGTCTAGCGCGTGTGTGTCTGGCAAATGCAAAGTTTGCATTGTAGGATTTTCCTGTCCTGGAAGCCCCAGGAATATCTGACCTAAAGTGAATTAATAATCATTTAATCCCTTACTGTGTCATTTTTTTTTATTTATTTTTTTACCCTTGAACTTTTCAGTAGTGGCCAGGCATGTGAATATGAACAGGCTAAGCCTTTAGGAAGGGGGGGGGCACATATTTTCTCATAGAATTAAGGTATATTATTTGAAATGATCTCAGCTTGCATTTTTGCTGCTCATCAGTAAGAGACAAATTTGTGTATAGATATAGTGAAACGATGCCCTCATGGGTGAGAAGCTTTGTGCAAGCTAAAAGTTAAACAGATGAAGATTAAACAGATTGCAGTCAATAAGTAGCTTACTGTTTCTGTGTTCTCCAGTACACGTGAGATCAGAGATTCCACATCATGGCATGTCAAAAATCTGCCAATGAAAATATATAGAATAAAACAGCTTTGGCAGCTCCAGTAAAAAAAAAAAAAAAAAATAACAGATATATTTGGGTTCATAAAAAATTCAAGCAAAAAGCTTGGACTGTGAATAATTTAACTGATGGAATACCAATTTCAGTATGCATCATGCAGTAACCTTTTTTTTATATTGCATTACAGTAACAAAATATATGCAGTATATCGCTAGCTCATTTGCTATTTATCATAAATTCTGTAATTTGGTGTTCAGCATCATGTAAACATTGAGATAAAGCGGGCGGATACTTGGTCCCCAACCAAGCCTCTTTAGAGAGCAGGGGCCTTTTGGACTATCTCGGTACGGTATAGGAGGGTAAATTCAGATGTATAGACAAATATGTGAAAAATGTATTGATATAAAAGTATATTAATACTAAATTAATAACACATAATGAATAAATCAAATACAAATTAAAAGCATGGTAACAATCCATATGTATCACCAAGATAATGATCCCCAAACATCATCCCATATCGATTCATAACCACCACCGAGATATTCCAGTTGACCCTTTTCTCAAAGGAGGCTTGGTTGGGGACCAAATCTCTAAGTTCCTGGATGATGGCACAAATGGTTTACTTTTTCTTTATTATTTTATTGCTATTAAGGCTACCCATATCTCTCTCTATCATGTGGACCTGAACAACCACAGGGACCTTTGCTAGGATCAATACATAATTGTTATATACCTAATTTTCACCAACCCCTTTAGTAATAGGATTATAAAGAGTGTAGTGCATTATCTGTTAAAATAGATGTTTTAATTCATTTGGAAGCTAATATGCCTAAATAGCACTGCCCACAGCATATAACAGGACATGTGAAATATATAATGTGAATTTCCTGGATATATGATATCAGCAGTATATGAATTGGCAAGATCTTTGGATGTAAGTCATTTTTGAATAGTGGGGTGTAAAAGGCAGTGTTACTGAATTCATGGACTCAAGATGATTTTCTCTTTAGATTGTAAGCTCTCAGCCCTTGTACACGCGGTCGGAGATTCCGACGGAATGTGTCCTATCGGACCGTTTTGTTGGATATTCCGACTTTGTGTGGTCTCCATTGGACTGTTTCTGTCGGAATATCCAACGGACCAACTTTTCCAACTTGCCGGTTAAATTTTCCGACAAAATGCTCCGATCGGACATACTCCGATCATGTGTAGCCTACTCCGACGGACAAAGTGCCACGCATGCTCAGATCAAATTCCTAGACCAAAGCTATTGGCTACTAGCCTGAACGTAGTCCCGTCATAATGAAATAACGTCATCACGTTATGTACAATCGGATTTTCCGACAACCTAGTCCGACCGTGTGTATGCAACATCACTTCCGGACCTCTTCCGGAATTAATCTGTCGGAATTACTCCGACGGATTTGGTTGTCGGAATCTCTGACCGTGTGTACAAGGGCTAACACGCAGGGCCCTCTGAACCCTCTTGTATTGAATTGTATTGTAACTGTAATGTCTAGCTTGATTTCATTTTGAAAAGCACTGTACAAACTGCTGGTGCTATACAAATCCTGTAGAATACTAATATAATAATAATTAGATGTGAAATAGGTGAAGAGATTTCAGTTTACTGTACTTCTTGTATCAGTCAAGATGATTTTTCTTTGGTTGTGTGCTTTCTATATTACCACTGCTTTGTATTCCTTTACTAAATAAGCTTGTTATTCATATTATATAAGGCAAAGCATCGGGCATAAAGTGCAGTCATTAAATTAATCATTATTATCTTCCTACAGTAAACCGATGAAGGTGACTAGTGGATTGATTGTAGAGAATAGCTTGCCTATCGTGCCTATATGCTTACTAGGGCTTATTATATGTTATATAAGATTTTCTAAGCCAGCATAATCACGCAGATACACTCATGGTCACATATGTTTAAAAATTTAACCTTGAAAACATGCTGGTTAAGCTGTGTCTGATTAAAAATATACAGCTATACTGAAGGACACAAATATATTATATTTCCATTAGTGATATATATGCAAAAATATATCATAATTAAAACTAAACTAAACTAAATTAAAAAAAAAAATACTATATTCTGCTATTAGGTTCATTTTATTTCTATTTCTTCTTATTTTTAATTATTTGATGCTCACAAACCATCTGCTCATTTCAAAATTAAAAGTAGTTAAAAACAATACCTGGGATATAACTGGGCATCACCAACAAGTCTGTTATACTTCATCTGTTTGCAGCACAATAAAAATATGTTTGCACTCGCGTTCTTCATTTTGTGGAATGTGCATGACTAATATAAGCATGAACACAGTGACCACAGGGGTGCTACATCCTTCATCACAGTATGTTATGATGGGAAATGGGTGGAAAGAGGTATCAATATTAAAAAAAATATATATGATTTCAAAAAAACATGCTCTGTCATGAAAAAAATATGCAAATAAAATTGTAAACAAAATGCAATTTAGAAAGACAAACAGCAAAGAGCATAGTAACCAACAGCAACCAATAACCAGCCTTTCACATTTCTAACTACAGCAACCCAAATTGTGATTGGTTGTGTGGTTTAGGGTGCTTTTTTTGTTGCCTTTTTAAAAAGGCCAACTGTTTATTCAGTGCAAAGATATGTGCTCTTGTACATATATAGCTTTAATTTCAACTCGGAGGATGGTGTAACAAAGTATTGTTTTTTTTAACAATCTACTGAAATATTCAGGCTAGAGATGTGTTTTGCACCATCATCGTGCAGTTTTATTTGCAAAATTATCATTTATTTGTCATGAGAGAAATACATAGCTTTGAAAATGCTACATGCTTGGCTGTCACCAAGCAAGTATGTAGGAGTTTTGATATCTTCCTCAGCCAGACAGGCATTTTGCATTTTATAAAAGGGGATTAACAATCTTGACAGCTTCTCTTAAATATAAAATTAACATTTGCAGTATTGTTTGTTATGCATATTTCCCCTCATTGTTGGTCTTTTAATAATGATAGTCTACTGAGGAATAATTTCAGGGACAGTTTGAATGGCTGAAATTGGCTATGGTCTTTTTTAAGCAGGACTCCAGCCAAAAGTAACAAGCTAAAAATAAATTGGCCATTAAACCACAAAATAACAGAACCAGCTTTGTTGCAGTAATAATTTTCAATCCAGAGGTTTCATACACAGTATTTTTTTTTCTGTTGCTAATGTCCTCAGTCTGCTGGCCACCCTTCATTCAACAAACAGTCTACGAGCCCAGGACCTGCCCCAGGCAGAAAGGAGAAGTAACACAATGATGAGCTCATATCTCTGCACCAGGGGAAGGCTGGCAGCCTTGGGCCTGGGGGACAAGTCCAGGCAAGTGGCCCACTGAACCACTGAATCAGCTCCCTATCCATGCCCACCTGTATTTTTTCAATGCAGCCTGAACAGTGAACAATATGCAGCCTCGCCAGTGCCCATCAATGCAGTCTGACCAATGCCCACCAATGCAGCCTGAATAGGGGCCACCAATGCAGCCTCACCAGTACCCATTAATGCGGCCTCACCAGTTCCCATCAATTCAGCCTGATTAGCACCCATCCAATGCAGGCTCACCAGTCCCCATCCAAGGCAGCCTCTCCAGTGCCAATCAGTGCAGCCCGATCAATGCCCATCAGTGCAGCCTGATTAGTGCCCATCAATGCAGCCTGGTCAGTGCACATCAATGCAGCCTGATCAGTGCCCATCAGTGCCCATCTAATGCAGCCTCACCAGTGCCCAAAAGCTCAGCCTGATCAGTGCCCATCAATGCAGCCTCACCAGTGCCCACCAGTGAAGCCTCACCAGTGCCCACCAATGCAGCCTGATCAGTGCCCATCAATGCAGCCTGATTAGTGCCCATCTAAAGCAGCCTCACCAGTGCCCATCAGTGCAGCCTCACCAGTGCCCATCAGTGCAGCCTGATCAGTGCCCATCCAATTTTTTTAACAATCTACTGAAATATTCAGGCTAGATATGCGTTTTGCACCATCATGGTGCAGTTGTATTTGCAAAATGATAATTTATTTGTCATGAGAAAAAAAAATAGCTTTGAAAATGTGCATGCTTGGCATTCACCAAGCAAGTATGTAGGAGTTTTCATGTTCCTCGGCCAGACAGGTGTTTTTCATTTCTTCCTCGGCCAGACAGGTGTTTTGCATTTTATAAAAGGAGGTTAACAATCTTGGCAGGTTCTCTTAAATATAAAATTAACCTTTTCAGTGTTGTCATGCATTTTTCCTCTCATTGTTGGTCTTTTAATAATGATAGT
This sequence comes from Lithobates pipiens, assembly GCF_037356315.1. NCBI lineage: Eukaryota > Metazoa > Chordata > Amphibia > Anura > Ranidae > Lithobates > Lithobates pipiens. The sequence continues at coordinate 74,210,806 of NW_027507718.1, forward strand.
CTACTGCGGAATAATTTCAGGGACAATTTAAATGGCTGAAATTTGCTATGGTCTTTTTTTTATAAGCAGGACTCCAGCCAAAAGTAACAAGATAAAAATGAATCAGCCATTAAAACCCAAAATAACAGAACCAGCTTTGTTGCAGTATTCATTTTCAAGCTGACCAGTCCCAATCCAATTCAGCCTCACCAGTGCCCATCAATGCAGGATGATCAATGTCCATCCAATGCAGCCTCACCAGTGCCCATCAACGCAGCCTGGTCAGTCCCCATCCATACAGCCTCACCAGTGCCCATCAGTGCAGCCTTATCAGTGGCCATCAATGCAGCCTCACTAGTGCCCATCAATGCAGCCTGATCAGTGGCCATCAGTGCAGCCTGATCACTGCCCATCCAATGCAGCCTCACCAGTGCCCAACAGCTCAGCCTAATCGGTGCCCAAGAGCTCGGCCTGATCAGTGCCCATCAGTGCAGCCTCACCAGTGCCCATCAGTGCCCATCAGTGTAGCATGGTCAGTGCCCATCAACGCAGCCTGATCAGTGCCCATCAGTGCAGCCTGATGAGTGCTCATCCAATGCAGCCTCACCAGTGCCCACCAATGCTGTCTGATCAGTGTCCATCCAATGCCGCCTCACCAGTGTACAACAGCTTATCCTGATCAGTGCCCATAAACACAGCCTGATCAGTTCCCATCAGTGCAGCCTGATCAGTGCTCAACCAGTGCAGCCTCACCAGTGCCCATCAGGGCAGCCTGATCAGTGCCCTTCCAATGTAGCCTCACCAGTGCCCAACAGCTCAGCCTCATCAGTGACCATCAACACAGACTGATCAGCGCCCATTAATGCAGCCTGATCAGTGCCCATCAGAGCAGCCTGGTCAGTGCCTATCACCACAGTCTGAACAGTGCCCATCAGTGCAGCCTGATCAGTGCCCATTAACACAGCCTGATCAGTGCTCATCAGTGCAGCCTGATCATTGCCCATCAGTGCAGTCTGAATAGTGCCCATCAGTGCAGCCTGACCACTGGGACAGGGGATGTGGGGGTCAGCTGGGAGTGTCAGGGTATCTTATCTGGAAGCTCAGCAGATCCCTGCATGCCATGGCCTCCTGGGGGGGTGATGCTCCCAAGCTGCAGCCAGGGCCCAGTGCAGCCCAGCAGCCCGAGCCAATCATGCTTTCTGACTCCCTGGTATGCCCTGCCTCCAAGACTCCGGGGTTTGTAGTTTCTTCTGCACTGCCCTCACCACTGGGAGCTTCAACACGGACTACAGCTCCGACTTCCTAAAGTAGAAAAAAATGAGTTAGGAGAGCATGGGGGGAAATTGCCACCTGCCCCCCCCCCCCGGTCCAGCCCACCCCTGCTCTGCACTCTGCTTTCTCCCCATGTCAGCATGCTTTTTGTCAGCACATGAACTGATTGGTACCCTGTCCTACTTTATCCTCCCACACTCCAGTCCCACTGTACATGGATTGATAGCAGGTCAAGTGTGGGTACTTACAACTGTTTGTATTTAAAAATACATTTAATGATGTATTAATGATTGCAGACCTGCATTGATATGTCTTTAAATGGCAATTGTCAAACCACCAATTGCATTTAAAGTGAACAATAATATATCTGTTCCCATAGATTTGTCAAAAAATAGATACATTTAATTGTTATTCTTGTACAGTATGTGACCGCTAATCCCCTTCAGATTCTTACATTTGATCAGGTTTGAACTAGAAAAAAATGTTTAGCTATTTGATGCCATCCAAAATTGCCATCTAAAGTTAAAGCTGAACTAAACCCCTCAATTTAACAGTTTTAAAAAACAGTTACGTGCCGGGACTGTAACTTGTTCCATTGGTTGTGTTCTCTACCAAACTATCCAACCATCAAATGGCTGACGTCATAACTGATCACATGTGCAGCACCATAGCAGTTGAAGATCAAACAGAGGCCAAGAAGGAGGCTTCATTGGCTGAAAAGGATAAAAGGGTTTAGGTCTGCTTTAAAGTGAAACTAAACCCTCTTATCCTTTTCAGCCATGGAAGCTGCCATCTTAGTTTCTGTATGATCTACAACTGCCATAGTGCCGCACATGGGATCAGTTATGATTCCAACTATTTGACAGTTTGACGGTTTGGTTCAGAGAACAATCAAATGTGACAGTTAGCATTCCCCGAATGCCAGAAATGTATTTGTTTTCTGAAACCTTTGATTCGATGGGATTAGCTCCACTTTAAAGTGGAACTAAGCCATCTATTGTTTTCAGCCAAGGAAGCTGTCATCTTGGCGTTTGATCTTTAACTGCCATGATGCTGCACATGTGATCAGTTATGACACCAGCCATTTAATGGTTTGACAGTTTGGTTGACAGTTTGGTTGAGAGCACAACCAATGTGATAGTTAAATTCCCGACATTTCGGTAACGTAACTGTTTTTTAAAACTGTTAAAATGATGGATTTCATTTTAGGCACCTTTGAAACTGGCACTCTTCACGGGAAATCTCTCCCCAATCCCCACTTAGCAGGCCCACCAGAGGATGACTGGTCCATTTCTGCTCCACTTTTGCAGAGAGGACACAGACACAGCCTGCTTTCCTGTATGCATGGTTGGATGTAAACGGACCACCTATCTGTTTACATCTGACTGTCATACGATCTGCCAGATGGATGGGGAATGAATCCCTATCTGTCTGTTCTTAGGGAACTGGATCGGATGTCGGCAGGTGTAAGCGGACACATGGGAAATCAGGCAATGGATGGTTCAATTGGGTCTGCCTGAAAAACTGACAGATGGACATGACCAGTCCACCTGTGTGAAAGGGGCCTTAAGTGTCTGGTTTTTGGTGTGCTGTACAGCATGGTATGGTTCGGGGGGGGGGGGGGGGGGTGGGGGGGGGTGGGCAATGGTATACTATTTGATAAATAAAAAATACTTGGAATGCCACCTTTTGTAAACCACTGAGCTTAAATATTTTAAAATCTCATTGATGGCGAGATTGTCATTATATATATATATATATATATATATATATATATATATATATAAATTAGGGCTGTGGAAATTTAAGATTAATTCCTCAATTAATCGATTCTTTTTTTAAACGATCAAAATTCTTTTGATCGATACTCACCTCTTCGCTGGCTTCTGGGTCTTCTAGGAGTTCCGTTGGAGATCCAATGATGTCATGGACATCGACGTCACTGGACTCCTCCCTCCTTCCCCAAGTGCCTCCGTCTGCTAATGAAGGGAAGGGGGGAGGAGTCCGGTGATGCCGAAGTTCTGATTGAACGTAACGTGTATGGGGAGGAGCTATGCACAACGTCCCCCGCTGCTTCAATATAGAACTAACATGATTGTCGGCTTTACATGCTGTGTTTTTATCATCTTTATGTGAGTAGTTTGTGTTTGAACACAAAAATGTAATCTTATATTTAAGCGGTGAGCACTTAGATCTTTTCTTTCTACCCATGACCCGGCGTCCTTGCTGAGATCTAAGGAGACGTGAGAGAAGTTTATAGTCCGTGTTAACCTTTTGATACCTGCTTGCATGACCACCTGTTTGCACAGGTGTCCATGCCATAAGGTGAGAGTGATTAGTTAGACCGGAGGTGGAGGGATTGTCACGCTACTGTGGAAAAAAAAATTACTTATGTCAGTGCTACAGTTTGAATTTGAAACGTATTTGTGTTAACTGGGAAGTTAAGCCATGGATTGTGGAAACTAACTAATGTCGGGTGATTGTATATAGTGTATATCACATTTACCACTGACTAATGCAGAGTTGCAATGCAAGGAGATCAGCTAAAAGTAGTTGGATCTGTATGTATGTTATAATTAATCAAAATTAGTAGATTAATCGATTTAAAAAAAAATCGATTAATCGAACACGGAAATTTTAATCAGTAAAAGCCCTAATATTATATATATATATATATATATATATATATATATATATATATATATATATATATATATATATATATATATATATATATATATATATATTTATTTTTTTTTTTTTTTAAACAATGGCAGTTAGGTCTACAACAGGGTTGTGTGTTTTCCAGAGCCAAATCCTCAGTCATAATCTAAAGGAGCATGTCTATGAAAAATGGTTGTTTCAACTTGATTCAACCACATTCACTGACCATCTGTTGGAATTTTTACTTCATTAATGAGTGCATTTGCAAATTAGGAGTTTTGGCTACCATACTAATGTACCTTGTCACTATCTCTTATCAAGCATCGATTAGTAAATCTCAAACTGTGTGCCGCGGCACACGCAGGTGTGCCATGGAAGTTTTGAAAAATATTTTGGGGAGCCATCAGCAAAAACTGCAGCGTAAGCCTTGTACTAACGTTCAATTTTTGATGTGCCTGTATATTTCCTCCCTCATATGAGTGGATATGTATTGATTCTTTTAATAAATGTTGTGAGATACTACACTTAGACTTAGAGGCTCCTGTCCTCTTTGCTCTTTTGTCTGCACTACAGTGTTAGCTTAAGAGTCTGCTTCAACACTTGGACTGGCAGCCCAGGTGGATTTTCTCTTTTTATCCCCACTATGAACTTTTAAGAACTGGTTACAAAAATAGACTTTAGCCACAATTAACTGCCACACATCCATTGGCGCAGTGACCTTTTCTCCTCTCTCTCTCTCTCTCTCTCTCTCTCTCTCTCTCTCTCTCTATAAAGTGGATGTAAACCCACTCTCATCCTGTCTAACTTACTGCAATATTGGTTATCGAGAAGGATATACATGCCTCCTGCATGTATACTTATCTCTCAGGTGTCTCCCCTCTGTTTGCTATGATACCCGAAAAACTGCAGATTTTGTGGGTGGGCCTGTTTTCCAGGGCTCAGTGGGTGGAGTCGTGATGTCAGTAGACTCCCCGCCCACCTCTACACTCCCCTTATCAACATGCATTTTCTCCTGTGTATTTCTTACACTGAACTTCTGCTATGAGCACTAACATCCAGTCAAAACCCAGAAAAGTCCCTACATGACTTCAGCATGCCAAGGCATGCCATCATGCTGAGGTGTGGAACAGCCAATTCTTGCAGATCTGCTGAAGAAAGGAGTGGGGGGAGGGAATTAAAAAATAATGCATGTCTTAGACTAGTGCAGGAGATATGTAAATCGCCTGTCAATCACAACAAGGGGGAAGAACGGACAAAGATTTCACAGTTTGTCACAGTTTGCCCATTTAATTTCATTAAAAAAATATATGAGGATTGCTCAGAGCTGGATTAACTCTTTGTGGTAAGACTGGGCACAGCTGATCTGAAATCCCATATATTGTGCCAGACAAAAAAAAGAAAAAAAAAATTTGGGTTTACATCCACTTTAAATCTTTTCAAGTGTGCTGTGAAAAATGTTATATCTTTTTGGTGCGCCGCAAGACAAAAAGTTTGAGAAACACTGACTTAGATGATGGAGCAGGAATGAAGACAACAGGTCTTCATAAAAGCCACTGGAATAAGAACCCGATCAAAGATCCACCAAAACAGAAAACAGAAAACCTTCAAAAGCAACTGGTGCTGGTGAATTTCATATTGGTTGTATTCAAAATGTGGCAAAGCATAATGAGATCTGGATTTTTGTATTAAAGAAAGGGGAAACTACATTTGAGGGGGGTGGAGGAGGAATGGCAAAGTTTGGATCTGGATTTCAAAATTAAGAATGGGAAATTCAAATTTGTGGCAGATGGTAAAGTAGTAATGTAGTAAAATATGTTACCATGTGTGCATTCTGAAAAGTATTTTCAACTTCATGTGGAGATTTTGAGATTTTGATTTAATGTGCTTCCTTTCTATGTGAAGAAATTCAATGAATTATATACATTCATTTCTTATTTCCTATATTAAGGACCTTCTGTACTGTATTTCAGTTATTTGTATCTGTTAGTTTTCCAGGTTTTTAAAGTGTTAACCCACCCATAAATAGTGTTTTAGTTTTTTGTAGACATCCAAGGGTTGAATTACATGGCAATTTCTTCTATTTCTCAAGGACTCTTTTGGTGAGATTTTTGTGTTTGAATTCCTGGGTATTTACAATTGCTGTGGCTATTATTTAGGCTACCCACTCTCCCTGTAGGAGTTTTTAATGATTTTATGTTAGGGGAAAATTCCACAGGAGGAGGTGGAAAATTAAGAAGAGGGAGGGAACAGCCAACATTTCTAGGTAGACAGAAATGGGATAAGTAATTATAGAAGGGAGATCTTGCTGTTTGAGTAACCAAAACAAATAATGACAGAATCTGGGGTCTACCTAAGCCCACCAGGAGGCACCAACAACTAAAATATTACTTTTGGCTGGAGTGGTCCTTTAAGTTTATGTTAGTTTTTTTTATGTAAAAATGAACAAAAAATGTCAGGAAATCAGATAAACTCTTAAGCAATGAAAGAAGAGAACGGTTGGAGAAATGTTTATATTGGGCAATTTTATATTATTACAATTTTTGTAACAAAAAATTGTTATCACAACCATTGTTCATACTTAGATTTTTTCACATACTGTGGTATAATTAGTATAAATGTTGTGGCTGTGGAACTAGTATACCTAACCACAGCTAACTATTCTAGGGCCATTGGGATCATATAGTCTATGTATAACCAAAAGGAAGAGGAAAATGCAAGAGGAAATTAGAGTAAATCTCCCCAAAGTCTTATGGAGCTGTCACCAGAACAAGAGCACCTATTGGAAAATGTTGCCTTACCTATAGTTCTGGTGACAAATTTGGGTTACAAAACTACAAAACTGTTTCCCTTTTCATATACACTATATTACCAAAAGTATTTGTATTCCTACCTTTACACACACATGAACTTTAATGGCATCCCAGTCTTAGTCCTTAGGGTTCAATATTGAGTTGGCCCACTCTTCACTCTTTGCAGCTATACAGCTTCAATTCTTCTGGTAAGGATGTCCACAGGTTTTGGAGTGTGTCTATGGGAATGTTTGACCATCCTTCCAGAAGTGTATTTGTGAGGCCAGGCACTGATGTTGGATGAGAAGGCCTTGCTCGCGGTCTCTGCTCCATCCCAAACTCGCTCATCCATGTCTTTATGGACCTTGCTTTGTGCACTGGTCCAAATAATTTGGTAGGGGGGGATTATGGTGTGGGGGTGTTTTTCAGGGGTGGGGCTTGGCCCCTTAGTTCCAGTGAAGGGAACTCTTAAGGCATTAGCGTACCAAGATATTTTGGACAATTTCATGCTTCCAACTTTGTGTGAACAGTTTGGGGATGAACCCTTCCTGTTCCAACATGACTGTGCACCAGTGCACAAAGCAATGTCCATAAAGACATGGATAAGCAAGTTTAGGGTGGAGGAACTTGACTGGCCTGCACAGAGTCCTGACCTCAACCCAATAGAACACCTTTGAAATTAATTCGAGTGTAGAGTGTGAGCCAGGCCTTCTCGTCGACATAAGTGCCTGACCTCACAAATACGCTTCTGGAAGAATGGTCAAACATTCCCATATACACTCTCCTAAACCACGTGGACAGCCTCCCCAGAAGAGTTGAAGCTGCAAAGGATGGGCCAAATCAATATTGAACCCTATGGCCTATGGACTAAGACTGGGATTCCATTAAAGTGGAAGTAAACCCTTCTATCGTTTTCAGTCAAAGAAGCTGCCACCTTGGCCTCTAATGATTCTTCAACTGTCATAATGCTGCACATGTGATCAGTTATGAAACCAGCCATCGGATGGTTTGAAAGTTTGGTTGAGAGCACAACCAATGTGAGAGTTAGCATTTCCGGCATGCCAGGAATATAAGTGTTTTTTGAAACTGGGTTTACTCCCGCTTTAAAGTTCATGTGCATGTAAAGGCAGGCATTTTTGGTAATATAGTGAATTTTAAGTATGTTTCTAACTGTATCCATGAACTGCCCACATATTTTAGTAATTGAATTATGAGCAGTAAAGTAAAGGACACCTAATGTCAAGGTATAGTGCTTATACTGAAACTCTGTTTTCTGTGCGTAGCTTTAATAATTAAAGGTTGAAAATATAAACAGTGTTTCTATATTGGGCCCTATTTTGTAAAATATGTTTCTGTAAATTTCTGTGGCAGTTCAGGTTTTCCTACCTTACAAAAATTAGAATATATTACGCAGGCTGATTAATAATATTTATGATGCAGGATCTATTTTTGTAGTCATTGGAACAGTTCCAGAACAAGATCCTCTGGTATAATGCCAAAGGACTCAACCCCCCAACCTAGGATGAATCATGTGTGCATCTCCCCACGTACAGTGGCAGGGCTGGTACAGAAATGACAGCTGCTGTCCACTGGCCAACATTATGATACCCAAAATGTGACATCTCATCTAAGAACTAAGGTATTGTACAGCTTAGAAAAATTAATAATTTTATTCTATGATTTGTTTCTTTTATAAAAGCAATAAAATTATATTTCTTGTACAAAGCAAGTTGAAGTTACCTACAAATAAATGCCCAAAAAAACATAGTCACTTCTGGCTCTAATAGGTCTTCCAAGGTGTTGAGTAACTGATGTCAGATAAAATGGTGGTCTGAAAAGTATATATGGTATCCCAAAACTGGGTGGATGCTGCCTTCCTCAGATGGGGTAATCGGAAAGGAACTACAAGAAGAACAGAAATGGAAGGCGCGCACACCTAGTGCATTGCCCGAGATAATTTAATAATGAGACATTTTTGTATAAAAGTGGGTACTCACAAAATGCAACTGACAAAAGGCCATAAACACAGTATGGACATGCACAGAACACGGGGAAAAAGCAAACATGTTTCGGGGGCGCACCCCCTTCCTCAGAGCTAGGCTAATCTCGTAAACCATGGGAAAGAGCCACGCCCTCAAAGGGAAAGAAAAAAAAATACTTATATATATATATATATATATATATATATATATATATATATATATATATATATATATATGTATATATATGTATGTATATATATATATATATATATATATATATATATATTTATGGTGTGGAGCCCTCTGACCGATACGGTTAAGGATGACAAACAAGGTTAACATAAACTCGCTTACTTGAAATGGACCTGAAAGTGTGCCCTGGTCTGACGTACGGTATACCAAAATAAGGGGGCATACCTTAGATAGAAAGTGGGTGATAAATGAAATGAATATGAATGGAGTGAAATGAGTACTCTCATGAGGAGTATGATGCTTGAGAAATGCCCTGAAAAAGGGGATGGGTGGGTGGGTATCGCGCACCGGAACCGACGAGGAAGACAGGCGAACGGGCTGGTTATATACTCCACCGGGCTCCTCCCATAATTTCAGGCCACCATACTGGCCTTTCTATTTATGGTGTGGAGCCCTCTGACCGATACGGTTAAGGATGACAAACAAGGTTAACATAAACTCGCTTACTTGAAATGGACCTGAAAGTGTGCCCTGGTCTGACGTACGGTATACCAAAATAAGGGGGCAAAAACATTCAGGTAGGGGTTGCATTTTATTGATCCAAGTTTGTTTACTGGGTGAGCTCGACAAAGGCCTGGGTCATCTCCGCTTGCGGAATGGGTATGTAGCGGGCGAAACAGGTGGACCTCTATCTGCCCAACTTCTTGACAATGTGAGTAGGACAGAGGTGAAGGATACCCGGGAGTATCCTGACACGTTCCACCGGGCAGCGTTCAGAGGTTTAGTGAGAAATGGCAGAAGAGGACTAACTCCTGGTTGATCAGCCAAAAAGGGGGCCGACAGGCGCGTGAGAATGGCGACCGGGTACCAGCGGTTGTTGGACTTATAGAGGTGTATGTCCGAACCCGAGCCAAGCTGCTGCGTCTTGGAGACTGCTAAGTGTAAGACGAAATGGTCTTCGTATCGGACCAGGTGGTGCTCGCACAGCATGCGTGCTGTGAGGCTACAACAAGTAAAACTCGCTTGGCCGTAAGAAGCCGTAGAAGGCCAGGTGTATGGCTGCTTGTAAATGACACTAATGTGGAGACCGAAAAGGTGAAGTGGCCAGGAAATCTGACATATTTCTAAACGTCTCCTGTAACAGGCAGTCGTTTTGGTGCCGGCCATCGGCTGGCGCTTTCTGGATACCGCGCATAACAGCCCGAACGGCGTGGTAAAATAGGAAGGGTACGGTAGGGTCCTGGAGGGACGTGAAATGTTGTACACCGGTCAGGTATAGCCGGATCGTATTAAAGGATAACGCCAACTGCGAGTGGCAGTAGGCAATGAAGGCTATGACTTGCTTGACACGGGACGTCTCTGTACTGTGATACGTGATGAAGTTGGTTAAAGGCCCTCCAGGCTGATTGATAGGCTTTGAGGGTATTGCGGGAAAGGGAGTGATCAAATGAGTTGGGTAGCCGCTAGGAGGTGAGGGGCTAATCCAGGGTCAGTTGAGACCAGTCCGAGATAGCTGCTGATGTTAGTCCGGCTCCGGGTACCTGAACGAAAACGAGACAAGGTTAAAAGCGGGAGAGGGCGTCCGCTGCCTGATTGACTTTACCGGGGATAAAGGAAGAATGGATGTTGAACTGAAACAACAACAAGAGCTGGACCAGTCGACGTAGGAAGGACATAACCAACAGAGAGGGCGCCTTGGCGCAGCCAGGAATTGCCAGTAACTGGGGAGGCCAGGGAGCTGCGAGCCAGAGGTGGCCAAAAAAACAGCCGCAAGCCCGTGGAGGCCGCTGCGTCGGTCATCACCTGGGGAGAAAGGGAAGACACGGAGGGAATGAACAGGGAGACGTCATTCCCAGACGATAGGTATTCCTCCCGCATAGCAAGGACTGCTATTGCCGCGGGAACCCGGCTGAGGACTTGCTCTGGATCCTGTGAGAGGGACAGTAAGACCAATAGGCGTGACACAAAGGCGCGACCCCTGAGGGATGATGTGCATAGCGACGCTCGACATGCCGTGAAGGGACTGTAGGTGTCTTTCGGATGACTAAACTGGGGAATATGCGAGGATATTATATGTCCGTAAAGATGGCAGTTGTAATGGGCGAGCATTGGCCGATGGCTATGGGCTGATGCCTCTGGACGCCTCGTAGTGGGGATCTTGCTGTATGGGCCGTAGCAACAGATGGCTCTCCGAGCATTGTAAGGATAAGAAATGTTGAACGCTGGCTAGAAATAGCCTGGGCGTGCTACAGGAAGAAGCCAGTCGCGTGTGTCAACATGATCCTGGTGCGGACGGAAGTAGAACTCAACTGTCCTAAGGAAGAGACGGATAGACAGACAACAGTGAATGGTTTGTAAGAAAGCCACGGGAGACGAGAGGCCAATTAAGTGCTGCTGAAAATGACGTGTAGCCAGTTTGTGTGCCACTGAGAACGTGCTTGCCAATGAATGATTGCAAGAAGTTATGCTAAGTCACGAGCCTTGGCGTGACTAAAAGTTGTGTTTAAACATGTGCTTGCGACAATTGCCCGGGAGTTTGTCACTGGAGATGTATACGTAGTGACTGTGAGCCATTCGTGTTACCGCATGTGCACTGCGAAGACTACAGGAGTTGTGCTTGAATGCATGTTTGGATGCGTGCTTGCGATGATTGCAAGATGTTACCCAGGATGCGTGCTTGCCATGACTGCAAGATGTTATGCTAGGATGCGTGCCTGCAACTAATGCAAGGAGTTGTGCCAGGACTCGTGCCTGCAACGACTGCAAGGAATTATGGTAGGCTTCATGGGTAGCCAGGCCGGAAAAGACAGAAGTCCATCCGGTCCAACCAAATCAAAATAAATAAGGTATCACACAACCCGACACCCAATTCTACGCCCGCAGCTGATCCAGAGGAAGGCAAAAAACCCCCAACAGAGCATAGGCCAATTTGCTACAGCCGGGGAAAATTCCTTCCTGACCCCTCGAGAGGCAATCGGATTTTTCCCTGGATCAACTATACCTATAAATATAAGTACCCCGTAATACAACGTACAATTTAGGAAGGTATCCAGGTCTTCCCTAAAGCAATCTATTGAGCAAGCCAGAAGTGCCTGCCAGCAATGATTGCAACAAGTTGTGCCTGGACACCTGCTTGCAACGATTGCAAGAGGTCTATGCTCAAATGCGTGCTTGCCATGATTGCAAGAGGTCTATGCTTGAATGCATGCTTGTAATGAGTGTAAGAGGTCTATGCTCGAATGCGTAATTGTAATGACCGCGAGAGGTCTATGCTCGAATGCGTGCTTGCAGCGATTGCAAGAGGTCTATGCCCGAATGCGTGCTTGTAATGAATGCAAAAAAGGTCTATGCTCGAATGCGTGCTTGCAACGATTGCAAGAGGTCTATGCTCGAATGCGTGCTTGTAATGACCGCGAGAGGTCTATGCTCGAATGCGTGCTTGCAGCGATTGCAAGAGGTCTATGCCCGAATGCGTGCTTGTAATGAATACAAAAGGTCTATGCTCGAATGCGTGCTCGCAACGATTGCAAGAGGTCTATGCTCGAATGCGTGCTTGTAATGACCGTGAGAGGTCTATGCTCGAATGCGTGCTTGCAGCGATTGCAAGAGGTCTATGCCCGAATGCGTGCTTGCAACGATTGCAAGAGGTCTATGCTCGAATGCGTGCTAGTAATAAGTGCAAGAGGTCTATGCTCGAATGCGTGCTTGTAACGATTGCGAGAAGTCTATGTCTGGATGCATGCTTGCAACGATTGCAAGAAGTCTACGCTTGGATGTGTGTTTGCAACGATTGCAAGAAGTCTGCGCTTGTATGTGGAGAAAACAGCGAGACACGCCTAAACGAAGCTGTGTTTCCCTTTTGAAGGCAATCTATAATGAAATGAGGCCGAGGAGCAAGGCCCCCCGGCAGGCATCCAAACATTGAAGAATCAACTGGACCCAAGCCGGGAAGCGGTATGTGACAGTGAAATGAGAGAACCTGCCATGACAGAGATCCGGATCGCCATGCCACAACTTGCGACCGAGCACGAAACGGATTCTGGAGCATGTACTGAAATGAGGCCATTCCTGGGGCACGCCGAGACGAATTTGGTACACCGATGTGACTATTCGTACCGGAACGTGATAGGTGAAATTAAATGAAAAACCCATGACAAAGACAAGAATCAGAGGACGAGCCCATGAACCAAACAGATGAATCCTGTCTTTGGAGCATGTACTGAAATGAGGCGTAGCAGCTGGGCACACCAGAACGAATCGGTGCATAAGGAATGCGACAGGATTCGAATTGGCGCGTAATAAGTGACAGAAATGATATGCCATGACAGAGACAAGATTCAACGACTGGACTGATGGTTACAACAAAGAATCCGTCTCTGGAGCATGTACTGAAATGAGGCGTAGCAGCTGGGCACACCGGGACGAATCGGTGCATAAATAAACGCAACAGGATTCGAATCGGAGCGTAATAAGTGACAGAAATGATATCCCATGACAGAGACAAGATTCAACGACTGGACTGATGGTAGCAATAAAGAACCCGTCTCTGGAGCATGTACTGAAATGAGGCGTAGCAGCTGGGCACACCAGAACGAATCGGTGCATAAAAAATGCGACAGGATTTGAATTGGAGTGTAATGAGTGACAGAAATGATGTCCCATGACAGAGACAGGATTCAACGACTGGACTGTAGGTTACAAAGAATCCGTCTCTGGAGCATGTACCGAAATGAGGCGTAGCAGCTGGGCACACCAGGACGAATCGGTGCATAGAGGAATGCGACAGGATTCGAATTGGAGCGTAATAAGTGACAGAAATGGTATGCCATGACAGAGACGAGAATCAGGGACCGTGCGTGAACCTGCGAGTGATTCAGTCTCTGGAGCATGTACAGAAATGAGGCCGAACCCTGGGGCACTTCAAAGCGAATCGGTGCACCAGAGGTGCGACAAGATTCGCGCCGGAGCGCGACTAGTGACAGAAATGATTTGAAACGGTAGAAATGACTGGGAGTGAAATGATTTGACATGAGATAAAATAAGATACATAACATAACTGCATGAATGAAGAGACATATATTCGAACTGGAGCAGACAAAGCGAAACGTGCGGACTGCTTGCCTTGTCGTAACAAGCAGTCGGCTGTGAGTCGAACGATTCGACCGATACTAATAGAAATGCTCGGGCAGACGAATGGTTTCGAATGCCGTACCTGCGAATGAATCGCCTGACGTGGCGTAATCGAACGTGTCGAAAAGTGATAACGACTACATCGAAAATAGAAAATAGTGACATGCGTACGAGGGCCACAGTAAAACATTCGATTTAAAAGAAGCGAGCGGGTCGAGAGTACAGGGAATGTTGATGGTACATCGAAATACATATCTGAAAAGGGGATGCCGAAGCCAAACCTGCGACAGCCGGCCCAACGTGAAACGACAAATTCGATGGGTACGACGACACTCCGACGGCGAAACCCACGGACGCTGATGTACGGGAAGACGAATTGTCAAGACGGAAACGAATAACGCGGGAGCTCACGAACAGGCTCACTGCCTCTGGTCTGGATAGTCGGCCCTTGATGTCTGACGTATCAGATATCGCGCACCGGAACCGACGAGGAAGACAGGCGAACGGGCTGGTTATATACTCCACCGGGCTCCTCCCATAATTTCAGGCCACCATACTGGCCTTTCTATATATATATATATATAGTTGCACTAATGTAAAAATAACAGAATCCATATCAAAAACCTATATCCAAAACAAAAAAAAAATGGGGGGAAACCCCCAACAGACGCCAGCAGGTACATCCAGGCATTTCTGAAGCTTCCGGTCGGGTGATTGGACACCTCTAAATGCACAAATCCCTCCCCCCTCCCGCAGCTGCTTCAGGCATGTAGAGGTGAGACATGGATTGACCCATTTCTCAATCCTGCATCCTTTTTTGCTTATGTATTCCTACACCTGTATTCATCTGACTAATTATAAACAAATGTGAAATATATCATGGATTTAAATGAATTATCATTATTTATTTGTGTATTTATGATGTTTTTTGTTTTGGGTTTAGGTTTTTGATATGGATTCTGCCGTTTTTACATTAGTGCAACTATTTTTATATACCGTATTTATCTGCGTATAACACCCTAATTTTAAGAGGGAAGTTTCAGGAAAAAAAACATATTTTTAAAATAAACAACTTTGAAGCAAATTAAGGGTCAGTGCCCATCAATGTTCATCTGCAGCCTGATCATTGTCCTCAATGCAGCCCAAATAATGTCCTCAATGCAGCCTGATTAATGCATCAATGCAGCCCAAATAAAGTCCTCAATGCAGCCTGATTATTGTCCTCAATGCAGCCCGATTAATGCCTTTTATAAACTACATTTACAGCCTCACCATCTCCCTCACCAGCAATCTGAATCAGGAATTCACCAAGCCGTCATCTCGTCTCCACTTGGCTCTCACGTTACACACACACAGTCCTGCCTCCACTATTGGCATTGTCCTGTGATAGGCAGAATACTGGTCAAATGCTGGTGGCGGAGGCAAGACTGTGTGTGTGTGACGTTGGAGCCAACTGAAAATCGAGACGCAAAGTGGAGAGGAGATGATGGCTCAGTGAGGTACACTGTCGGCGCTGTCAGGGGAAAAAAGTGTGTGTTAAATACCTATAAATACGGTATATACAGTGCCTTGCAAAAGTATTCACCCCCCTTGGCGTTTTTCGTGTTTTGTTGCCTCACATCCTGGAATTAACATGGACTGTTTAAGGATTTGCATCATTTCATTTACAGAACATGCCCACAACTTTGAAGATTTTTTTTATTGTGAAGCAAACAACAAATAGGACAAAATAACAGAAAAAGTCAATGTGCATAGCTATTCACCCCATAAAGTTAATACTTAGAAGAGCCATCTTTTTCGGCTATCACAGCTCCAAGTCGCTTTGGATAAGTATCTATGAGCTTGCCACATCTTACCACTGGGATTTTTGCCTATTCCTCCTTGCAAAACTGCTCCGGCTCCTTCAAGTTGGATGGTTTGTGCTTGTGAACAGCAATCATTAAGTCTGACCACAGATTTTCTATTTGATTGAGGTCTGGGCTTTGACTAGGCCATTCCAACACATTTATATGTTTCCTATTAAACCACTCAAGTGTTGCTGTAGTATGGTGTTTGGGGTCATTGTCCTTCTGGAAGGTGAACCTCCTAGCCTCAAATTACAGAGAGTGGTACAGGTTTTGCTCAAGAATATTCCTCATGTATTTAGCACCATCCATCTTTCCCTCAACTCTGACCAGTTTCCCAGTCCTGACTGCTAAAAAACATCCCCACAGCATGATGCTGCCACCACCATGTTTGGGGGATGGTATTCTCTGGGTGATGCGATGTGTTAGATTTGCGCTAGACTTAGCATTTTCTTTGATGGCCAAATGTCCCATCAGACCAGAGAACCTTCCTCCATACATATTGGGAGTCTCCCACATGCCTTTTCGCAAACTCAAAATGTGACATTTTGTTTTTTGCTGAAAGTAATGGCTTTCTTCTGGCCACTCTGCCATAAAGCCCTATTCTATTGAATGTACAGCTTATTGTCATCCTATGTACAGATACTCCAGTCTCTGCTGTGGAACTCTGCAGCTCCTCCAGGGTTACCTTAGGTCTCTGTGCTGCCTCTCTGATTAATGCTCTCCTTGCCCGGTCTGTGAGTTTTGGTGTACGGCCATCTCTTTTGGTTTGCTGCTGTGCCATGTTCTTTCCATTTGGTTATGATAGATCCTAGGGATCATCAAAGATTTGGATATTTTTTTATAACCTAACCCTGACTTGTACTTCTCAACAACATTATCCCTTACTTGTTTGGAGAGTTCCTTGGTCTTCTTGCTTAGGTGTTGCAGCCTCGCAAAAAGGTGTGTATATGCGATGGCAGATCATATGACACTTATATTGCACACAGGTGGACATCATTTCACTAATTATGTGACTGCCGAAGGTAATTGGTTGCACCAGAGCTTTCTATGGGCTTCATAAAAAAGGGGGTGAATACATAGGCACATGCCAATTATAATTGTTTTATTTCTGAAAAAGAGTTTTATGTATGTATTTTTCTAATTTTACTTCACCAACTTAGACTATTGTGTTCTGATCCATCACATATAATTCAGATTAAAAAAACATTGAACTAAAGGCTGTAATGTAACAAAATGGGTAAAAAGCCAAGGGGGGGGTGAATATTTTTGCAAGGCACTGTATATATATATATATATATAGATATATATATCTATATATATATATATATATATATATATAGATATATATATAGATATATATATATATATATATATCATGTGTTTTATTTTATTTCCCGTCCCTTTCAGGGCGTGGCTCTTTTTGACACACAATTTTAAATTCCACCATTCCCTATAAAAGCGCTTGCTCATGGTGTACTAGCCTAGCTCTGAGGAAGGGGGTGCACCCCCGAAACGTGTTAGCTGTACCCCGTGTTCTGTGCATGTCCATGCACTGTGTTTATGGCCTTTTTCAATTGCATTATGTGAGTACCCACTTTTATACAACAATTTTTTATTATTAAATTATCTCTGGTAATGCACCAGGTGTGCGTACCTTCCATTTCTGTTTTTCTTACAAATAAAGGCCTTTTTTCTAAATTATGAATTTTAATGCATTACAAAAAAACACCCAAATGGACAAGAAAGTAAAAACAAAAATGGCAAAAAAGCTAATTACAGGTATTAAAGGTTCAATAATGGGTTAAATGGGAACAACTTTCATGCTGCACATTGGTCAGTGAGTGTAGTGCACGTTGGTCTGTGAGTGCACATTGGTCTGCGAGGGCACGTTGGTCTGCGAGTACCTGTCTATGGTCTTGTTGAATACCTGTGTATGGTCTTGTTGAGTATTAGTGTCAGGAAGCTAGTTGTTAGGTAATTTGGACAGGGTATAATCCCCAATCCTCATTAAATTTGTAGGTACCATGCCTGGTGGGCAATGCAACTCGGTGTACATCTTGTGGCATGTATGCGTTTCTTCATTATCCGATTGAGGGCGAATACTGCTGTGCAAAATGTAAGCACATTGTTTCCCTGGAAGCCCAGGTTCTGAATCTGGAGAAGCAACTATCAGCACTGAGAAGACCCTCCATAATAAAGTAGAGCCAAGAACGTGCACGGCAGGTGCCGGCAGGGAGCGGCAGGCGCCAGCACAGAGGCGGGTGGAGACAAAGAGGTGCAGGCACTAGGAAAGAATAGATGGGTGACAGTCAGGAAGGGTAGAGGGAGAAGTGCCAGGGATGCCGATCCAGGGCTGGAGCATCCCAATAAGCATGTTCCATTGAGTGACATTGGTAAAACCAGTCAGGAACTAGCACTGCTGGAGCTGAGGAACTCTCCTAGCTGCCAGGGGAAGAACTCCTCCAGTGAGAGTGGGGGGGGGGGGGAACAAAGGGAAAAGAAAGACAGATTCTGGTGGTAGTGGACTCAATTCTTAGAAGGACAGAGAGGGCAATTTGTAACCAAGACCTGAAGCGCAGAACTGTGTGCTGTATGTTATCCCAGCAGTGTCTCCAATTGAAGAGAATCAAACTGTATTTACGTATACCTGACAAGACCAGCTAGGTATAATGACAGCAATTACCACACTCGCAAGACCCCATCAGTACTGAGGAGATAGCTTCTTGGTGAACACAAAAAGAGATGATGCAGAGTCTAAATGTCCAAAGCTATCTGTTTAATTCTGGGACGGGTATACAATTTATATATGGTCATCACTAACCAATAAAAATATGGAAGATGGGAGTGACTAATACAGGGGTGTACATTTCATATCATTACATATCATTAATGGTCCGATGATTAACCATTTACAAAAATGTGAAAG
This sequence comes from Lithobates pipiens, assembly GCF_037356315.1. Classification (NCBI taxonomy): domain Eukaryota; kingdom Metazoa; phylum Chordata; class Amphibia; order Anura; family Ranidae; genus Lithobates; species Lithobates pipiens. Next base: position 74,229,587 of record NW_027507718.1, read on the forward strand.
AGTATGCTATAGGCCCCCTAACCTGAGGAAGGAGGGGGAGACGTATCTCCTATCACAAATTGGATTAGCAGCAAGGATGGGAAGTGTTATCATAATGGGAGATTTTAATTATCCAGACATAGACTGGGCAGAGGGAACCACGCATTCGTCAGTTCCTAAATGTATTGCAGAACAATTTCATGGTTCAGATAGTAGACGCACCAACTAGAAATAAAGCGTTACTGGATCTACTGATTACCATGAATGCAGACCTGAGCATGGATGTGGAAATAAGGGGCAATTTAGAAAAAAGTGATCACAGGTCAACTAGCTTCAGTATAAATCACACAAATATGAAACATATGGGGAATACAAAGACACTGAATTTCAAAAGAGTCAACTTCCCTAAACTATGTACTAGAAGGTATGAATTGGAATAAAATCTTAGGGATGAAGAACACAGAGGAGAGATGTGTTTGATTTAAGAACATATTAAATAAGAGCATTAGCCAATGCATCCCATTGGATAATACATTTAAAAGAGCGAACAAAAGTCCTGGATGGCTGAACTCCAGTGTAAAAATTCATATAAAAGAAAAGGAGAAGGCCTTCAAAAAATACAAGGTTGAGGGATCATCATCAGCATTCAGACTTTATAAAGAATGCGATCGATCAAACAATCCAGTGGAAATCCCCCCGTGTGTGGGCTCCGGTGGACTTTTTTTACCCAAAAGTCCAGCGGACTAAGAAAGTAGTTTTGCACCAAAATATGGGCAAATGTGTGTGCTAGTCCACCATACTTTTGAAATGAACTGACTTTTCCCGCACCGAGAAAAGTCTGTTCATTTTGAGTGTGGCTCCAGGTAGCCGGGACCAGCGAAGGAAGCTTCACTGGCCCCGTCACCTGGTATGGAGTTAAAGGGGAAGCCCTACGCTGAAAAAACGGCGTGGGGGTCCCCCCCTAGGTCCATATCTGACCCTTATCCGAGCACGCAACCCGGTCGGTCAGGAAAGGGGATGGGGACGAGCGAGCGGCCCCCCTTCTGAGCCATACCAGGCTGCGTGCCCTCAACATGGGCACGCGGCCTGAAGAACAGAAGGCGGCGATAGAAGACCAGGCCACTGCTTGTAAAAGAGCTAGAAGAAGGTGCAGAGGCCCGGCAAGAAGAACCAAAGAGGGGGACAAAACCCTCGAAGAGGGGGACAAGACCGCCGAAGTCGGAAGAAGAGGGCGGCGACAAAGAAGAAAGCCGGGCTCCTCCGCTAGTGAAAGAGCTAGCAGAAGATAGTGGAGGAGTCCGGCGAGAAGACCCCCGAAGACGGAAGAAGACCCCCAGAGCTGTGCAATAAACTATTTTTAACCCTTGTGTGTTGTGTTTTTTTACATTTTTTTCACAGGTGAATGGGTAGGGGTACATTGTACCCCATACTCATTCACATAGGGGGGGGGGCCGGGATCCGGGGGCCCCCTTATTAAAGGGGCTCACGGATTCCAATAAGCCCCCACCCGCAGACCCCGACAACCAACGTCCAGGGTTGTCGGGAAGAGGCCCTTGTCCTCATCAACATGGGGACAAGGTGCTTTGGGGTGAGGGGGCCCATGTTGAGGGCACGCGGCCTGGTACGGCTCAGGAGGGGGGGCACTCACTCGTCCCCACACCCTTTCCTGACCGGCCAGGTTGCGTGCTCGGATAAGGGTCTGATATGGACCTAGGGGGGATCCCCACGCCGTTTTTTCGGTGTAGGGCTTCTCCTTTAACTCCATACCAGGTGACGGGGCTAGCAAAGCCTCCTTCGCTGGTCCCGGCTACCTGGAGCCACTCTCAAAATGAACAGACTTTCCTCCGTGTGTGTGGGCAAGTCCGTTCATTTCAAAAGTACGCGCATAGTCCGCTGGAAAAGTAACGTGTGTGGGCAGGTCCGCTCGTTCGGACAGTCCGGCAGACTTTACGGCGGTTTGTCCGCCAGACTAAGTCCGCCGGATAGTCTGATCGTGTGTACGCGGCATAAGATAGAACATGAAAGACACACAGCAAAGGCGAGAAAAAAAATCCCAAGAAAAAATACAGACCATATTGGCCCCATAAGGAATGACAAAGGACATCTGGTTACAAAGGATGGGGAGATGGCGAACGTATTGAATTTATTCTTCTCCTCAGTCTTCATGAGGGAATCTTGGGGCTTCAGTAACCAAAACGTCAGTGTTTATCCTTATGACACGTCACAGGAAGCACCTCCATGGTTAACAGAAGACAGAATTAAAATTAGGCTTGGGAAATATAACATTAATAAATCACCGGGACCAGATTGCTTGCATTCGAGGGTACTTAGGGAACTCAGTCAAGTTATTGCCTGATAGTCTACTGACTGGAATAGTACCAGCTGATTGAATTCATGAAGAATCGTTCTTGCCAGACCAATCTATTAACCTTGTATGCAGAGGTAAGTTGCCATCTAGATAAAGGAAGGCAGGTAGACATGGCGTATCTGGATTTTGCAAAAGCATTTGACACAGTGGTGGCTTGTGCTTCATTTTTTGGGGTATGGCAAAACCCGCCAGACCAAAGTAAACTAAAAAAAACTTGTTATGTCAAGTCCACACGACCGGACTTTCTGGCAGACTAGGTCCGATCGTGTGTGGGCTAATCCGATTATTTTTCATTTAAAAAATCCGACAGACCTAGAAATAGAACATGTTTCAAATCTGTCCGACGGACTCAATTCCTATCAGGAAAACCATTTGTCTGTATGCTGGTCCGACGGACCAAATACGACGCAAGGGAAGCTATTGGCTACTGGCTATTGAACTTCCTTTTTTAGTCCCATCTTATGTCATCACGTTCAAAACGAATGGACTTTTGAATGGAGGTTTTTTTTTTTTTACTTTTTTTCACAGGTGAATGGGTAGGGGTACATTGTACCCCATACTCATTCACATAGGGTGGGGGGCCGGGATCCGGGGGCCCCCTCATTAAAGGGGGCTCCCGGATTCCGATAAGCCCCCCGCCCGCAGACCCTGACAACCAATGGCCAGGGTTGTCGGGAAGAGGCCCTTGTCCTCATCAACATGGGGACAAGGTGCTTTGGGGTGGGGGGGCCGTGCGGCCCCCCTTTCCCAAGGCACCCCCCATTTTGAGGGCACGCGACCTGGTACGGCTCAGGAGGGGGGGCGCTCGCTCGTCCCCACCCCCTTTCCTGGCCGGCCGGGTAGCATGCTTGGATAAGGGTCTGATATGGACCGATTTTTCGGCGTAGGGGTTCCCCTTTAAATCCATACCAGGTTACGGGGCCAGCGATGCGTCCTTCGCTGGCCCCGGCTACCTGGAGACTCACTCAAAATGAGACTCCGGGCGGGAAAAGTACATTCATTTCAAAAGTGCGGCAGACTAGCACACACACGGCCGGATTATCCGCCGAAATGCGAGTCCGGCGGACAGATTGGAGTGCAAAAATACTTTCTTAGTCCGCTGGACTTTTGGGTAAAAAAAGTCCGCCGGAGCCCACACGGGACTTTTCCACCTAATTGTTTGATCGTGTGTACGAGGCATTAGTAATGGTAATACTTATAATATATACGTATTGCTATTAACCACTTTAGCTCCGGAAGGTTTACCCCCTTCCTGACCAGGCCATTCTTTGCGATACGGCACTGCGTTGCTTTAACTGACAATTTCTATCTACCTAAATAAAATATATGTCATTTTTCATTTCCTTTTTTCCCACAAATAGAGCATTATTTTGGTGATATTTGATCACCTCTACGGTTTTTATTTTTTGCGCTAGAAACAAAGAACGACCGTCAATTTTGAAAAAAACAAAAAACAAATGTTTTATTTTCTGCTCTGAACCACATTCAATAAAAAATTTAAAAAATATAATTTCTTCATTCATTTAGGCCAAGATGTATTCTGCTAAATATGTTTGGCAAACCACATCCCAAAAAGCGTATATTGATTGGTTTGCGCAAGAGTTACATCGTCTACAAATTATGGTATATTTTTTTACTAGTAATGTCAACAATCAGTGATTTATAGTGGGACTGCGATATTGCGGCGGACAAATTGGACGTTAACTGACACTTTTTTTTGGGACCAGTGACATTATTACAGTGATCAGTGCTAAAAATGTGCACTGCCACTATACTAATGACACTAACAGGGAAGGAGTTAACATCAGGGGCGATGAAAGGGTTATATGTGTGCCTAGGGAGTGTTTACTAACTTTGGGGTGATTTTACTATTTGAAGACATGGATTGTGTTCCAGCTTCACAGTCTTCTGTACTCACAGAAAGACAGTCTGCCTTGTTTACATAGGCAGACTGTCATTCTGTCAGAGTACCGGTGGGTCCCAGTGGACATAGGGTATTAAAGGCAAATCCACTTTGCACTACAAGTGCACTGCAAGTAAGTGCAGTCGCTGTAGATCTGAGAGGGACATGTAAGGAAAATAAAAAAAACAGCATTTTTGCTTGTACACGATTGGATGATAAAATCAGCAGAACTTCCCCTCATTTCAGATCTTCCCCTCATATATAAAGTGCCTGCACTTCCAAGTGCACTTGGAGTGCAAAGTGGATTTGCCTTTAGTAAATCAACCCCACTGTGCCTTTACTCTCCATAGATGTCACTGTCCCGATAAAGCTTGCTACAATGTCATCCACTCAATGCATTTGTACTGGATACAATCTGTTCAGGGTCGGACTAGCCTACCGGGATACCGGGACATTTCACGGTAGGCTGCCTGCCCTTTGGCCTATTTGAGCTACGCTGTGGCTGCAGAGTCCTGCCATGGAGCTCAGTGTGAAGTCACGCTATGACAAAAGTCTCACCCCTCTCTTAGACCAGCTCGTGTGATAGACGCAGTGTTCTTTCTATCACATGCACTGGTCTGGGGGGGGGGGGGGGACTTTTGTCACAGCGCGATTGAATCTTTCACACTGAGCTCTGTGACATAGTGTGAGATGCACGCTGTGCCTGTACGTAATCCACTGGCACTAACTGTGAGGCAGCAATAATTGGCACGGTGTGACAGCAATGATGGGCACAGTGATGTGGCAATGATGGGCACAGTGATGCTACATTGATTGGCACAGTGAGGCGGCAATGATTGGCATGGTAAGGTGGCAATGATTGGCAAAGTAAGGCTGCAAATGGGCACGGTAAGGCGGCAATGATTGGTATGGGGAGGCGGAAATGATGGGCATGGTGAGACTGTATTGATTGGCACGGTGAGGCTACATTGATTGGCACAGTGAGGCTACATTGATTGGCATGGTGAGGCAGCAATGAGGGGCATGGTAAGGCGACAATAATTGGTATGGGGAGGCGGAAATGATGGGCATGGTGAGACTGTATTGATTGGCATGGTGAGGCTACATTGATTGGCACAGTGAGGGTACATTGATTGGCATGGTGAGGCAGCAATGAGGGGCATAGTAAGGCTGCAATAATGGGCATGGTGAGGCAGCAATGATTGGCATGGTGAGGCATCAATGATGGGCATGGTGAGGCACCAATTATGGGCACAGTAAGGCTGCAATGATGGGCACGGTGATGCAGCAATGATGGGCACGGTGATGCTACATTGATTGGCAAGGTTAGGCGGCAATAATTATCATGGTAAGGTGGCAATGATGAGCAAAGTAAGGCTGCAATGATTGGTACAGTGAGGGAGCAATGATAGGCATGGCGAGGCTACATTGATTGGCATGGTGAGACAGCAATGATTGGCACGGTAAGGTGGAAATGATGAGCACAGTGAGGCTGCATGGATGGGCACAGTGCAGGTGCAATGATGTGCACAATGAGGCTGCAAATGCGGGCACAGTGAGGCTATATTGATGGGTACAGGTGAGGCTGCATTGATCTCTTGTACCGTGTCTGCAGTCTCTGACTATCTCCTGTATCATGTCTGAATTCTCTCCGATCACCAGAGTATATATACATGTGTGTGTGTGTGTGTGTATATGTATATGTATATGTATATGTATATATATGTATATATATATATATATATATATATATATATATATATATATATATATATATATATATATATATATATAAAGCCTCATGTGCTTTCATATCTGTCTTATCTATATATAATATGCTCTTCAAATATGCTTTAAAATGTATGGTTTTCCTTTTTATGAAAAAGAAAATATTGTTGGGCTGGTATAATAATGCTTTGGGGCTGGTATGAAATTATTTCCAGGGCTAGTTTTTATTCCCAGTCCGGCCCTAAATCTGTCCAGCTGTCTCCTACTCATCTTTTCAGGGAGGCCTATCCTGCCTTCAGCTAACAACTGAATCTTCTACTTTTCCCATGAGTTCATCCCTCACAGTTACTACCTTTTGTTTTACCAACCCCTCCCTTTTAGATTGTAAGCTCAGAAGAGCAGGGCCCTCCTAACCCTCTTGTGTTAAATTGTATTGTTGCTGTATTGTCACCCTTTCCACTTTTCCCTGTTGTAATTTTCCCAGTAGTACATGCTCCATATCCTGTACATTAGTTCTTCATTTTTTCACTTCTGGTTTAAGTCCAGACAATTTCCAAGTCCTCCCCCAACACAATGGGTTGTCACAGAGAGTAGATGGCATTTTTATGTATTTCAAGAATAATGTAGATGGTCGGTGTGATGTACTTTCTCATCTGGAGGTACGGTGCCTTGAAAAAGTATTCACACCCCTTGACATTTTCCACATTTTGTCATGTTGCAACCAAAAACTTAAATGTATTTTATTGGGATTTTGTGTGACAGACCAACACAAAGTGGCACATAATTGTGAAGTGGAAGGAAAATGATAAATGGGTTTCAACATTGTTTACAAATAAATATCTGAAAAGTGTGGAGTGCATTTGTATTCAGCCACCTTTACTCTGATACCCCTAACTAAAGTCTAGTGGAACCAATCACCCTCAGAAGTCACATAATTAGTGAATAGAATCCATCTATTTGTATTTAATCTCCGTATAAATACAGCTGTTCTTGAGGTTTGTGGAAGAACCTTAGTGAGCAAACAGCATCATGAAAGCCAATGAACACACCAGACAGGCCAAGGATGAAGTTGTGAAGACGTTTAAAGCAGGGTTAGATTATAAAAAAATATCCCAAGCTTTGAACATCTCATGGAGCATGGTTCAATCCATCATCTGAAAATGGAAAGAGTATGGCACTAACTACAAACCTACCAAGACATGACCATCCACCTAAACTGACAGGCCAGGCAAGGAGAACATTAATCAGAGAAGCAGCCAAGAGGCCCATGGTAACTCTGGAGGAGCTGCAGAGATCCACAGCTCAGGTGGGAGAATCTGTCCACAGGACAACTGTTAGTCGTGCACTCCACAAGTCTGGCCTTTATGGAAGAGGGACAAGAAGAAAGCCATAAGAAGTGCCATTTTCAGAACTTGTAACAAGACATCAAAATTGATGTTCACCGACACTATCCATCCAATCTGACAGAGCTTGAGCTATTTTGCAAAGAAGAACGGGCAAAAATGTCACTCTCTAGATGAGCAATGCTGGTAGAGACATACCCAAAAGGACTTTAAGCTGTAATTGCAGCGAAAGATGGTACTACCAAGTATTGACCCTGGGGGGGGGGGGGGGGGGGGCTGAACACTTTTCAGATATTTATTTGTAAAAAAAAAAATTAAAAGACATTTATCATTTTCCTTTCACTTCACAATTATGTGCCACTTTGTGTTGGTCTATCACATAAAATCCCAATAAAATAAATTTACGTTTTTTGTTGTAGCATGACAAAATGTGGAAAATGTCAAGGGGTATGAATACTTTTTCAAGGCACTGTATTTTTAGATGAAACATCTCCTTCTCTAAACTATGGCCCTGTGCTGATTGGAGCTTTTCTGTGTAATTGCAGAGCGTTGTCACAAATGAAAACGTACCATAGTCTTTTGTGAATAAAAAGGGGCTTATGCTGCAAGAACCATAGCATTATAATGCTGTAAAAACTGTGGTCTCTTGAATGTGCAGTATAGTTGGAAATGGAAGGATGAGAATAGTGGACAACAAAAATGAGTGACTCTTTGTCCCTTCAACAAGATATTGAGTGCATGAGTTACTGTAGTTTGGCTAGATTTTTTCTTAAAGTGGTTTCAAAGGCTGGAAATTTTTTACCCAACAATTCCCCTGTACTTGTATCACCCCCCCCCCCCTGTATACTTACCTGAGCCTGATCTCGATCCCGCGTTATGCCCATCTGTAGGGGCTCTCTTTTCTCTCTTTGCTCACAAAGGAAGCAGTGGGAGCCATTGGCTGCTGCTGCTGTAAATCAAATTTCTGTGAGCAGAGAGGGGAGGGTGGGGCTGAGCTGCATTGTATGTGTAAATAGACACACACAGCCCAGCTCAAGAGCGAGCCCATAGGTGCACCCCTATAGGAAGTGGTTTCCTTTGATGGCACACCTAGAAGAGAAGGAGCTCAGAGCACTGGCAGGGGACCCAAGTAGAGGAGGTTCAGGGCTGCTCTGTTCAATATCTATTTAATATTTTAATAGGAAAAAATGTGGCTTTACAGTCACCTTAAAGCTGAACGACATGCATATACGAAAGACACAAATGCAGTGTTGTATTCATTAACCTATTCACACCGGTGCCTCCTGGCTCTTTAAGAGGTTTAGTTTGCCCGGAGGTGGGGGCGGGGCTTAAGATCACATGACCGCCGTGATTGGTTGTCACAGTGGTCACATGATAAGAAAACTCCTGATTGCAAGCAGAGGTCGGAGCTTTCAGTTAGGCACTGGTAACTGTGTCAGGAGCACTCAGGTTGTGCGCTCTCGGCACAGCTGTATTGACTGCAATGCATGCAAATATGCGGCCTCTCTGTGCCAAGGACCAGGCGCTGAGAGGCCGCAAGGAGTTAATACATTCTTAAAAGCCAAATGAACCCTCAGTTTAAATGCGCCAAAAATATTCAGAGTGCTTTAAAATAAAAGGTTTTTAATGTCTTACTGTTCGATTTTTCCTAAATCATTTGCAAGGAGCACTGATGTAAGCAGGAAGCAATGTGATAGAGAGATGAACTCATCATACCGTTGTTTCTGCTTTTTCTGTCCTGCAGGGTAGTTGAGGGAACATTTATATTGCACTGAACTGCAGCAGATAAAAATGATGTATCCTCTGTGTGTCAGAGCTGTGTAAATCTGTGGACTGAATGGACAGAAATACAAATCGTTTGGAGAATGAAACAGTCCCCTTACACTGTATGTTTAAGACAGCTTTCACACCGAGCCACCTCGGGCTTTAACCCCCTGCTAGCGGCCAAAAAGCAGTTAAATCCGGTTAAATCCACCCACAAAATGCCACCGGATCGGTGTTTTGCCGGCGGTATCGCAGTGCTGCCCCCTTGATTTCAATGGGGAGCAGCGGTGGAGGAGTGGCCACTCCTTCACCACTCCAAAGAAGCTGCTGGTAGGACTTTTTTGTGATGCCCTGCCAGCGCACCACTGCAGTGTGAAAGCCTTTGAGCCTTCGGGCTTTCACACTGGAGTGAAAGGAACCACTTTTTTCAGGTGCTATACAGGTGAAAAACGCTGGCAGTGTGAAAGGGGTCTAAAGGTTGCAAACACCCCACGCTTATGTATTTACCTGTGTTTTTTTTTTCTTCTAAATACTTGTATTATTCTCTCACAGTCAATAATGAGAATTCAACTTTTTTTGCAGGTCTGGTGCTGATTGGTGGCTGGGAAATATCTAGTACAAACACATTAATATATAGAGCTTTCTTAGGCTTAGTGCGAACAAGCAATTCTAGTACATGTACTTTTTTTTTTTTTTTTTGTCTGAAAATACCCTTTATAGTTAAAGCTTCTTCAATTCATGCAGTAAATTGGTTAACATAGGTGAATGAACACTGATGTATCACTCTCCATTACTCAGATGTTCCTTCTCTGTGCCATTTTGCCATATCTCTGTAATATCAAAGGTTTTTCTTGCAGTAGTTAACCTGATTCTTCATACGGTTCACTGTAATATCCCCGTAGTAGGCATTTCAGGGATTCTACTGACTAAACAGTTACAGAATGTTCTCCATTCTTATGTGAGTGTTGGTTACAATGACACTGTTTAAAAAGAGTTACAATTCCAGAATGTCTGTGTGTGTGCAGCTTGATCTTCTGTGTAAACCTGCTCAACTATTTATAAATCTGCTGTTCTTCACAGTAATTTTTATTATATACTCATGGCCCACAAATAGACAAAAATATAGACGTTGTATTTCTTCCGTATAATTTACAGCAATTTGCAAAATAATGAATGTGTTGCTTGGAGCTACTGCTTAAGTATTCCTTCCACTGCACTAAAAATACCTTGGTTTAACATTGCATGTTTATTGGAAACTACATGCTATTTCCATTAGCTCTGGCATTGGGTATGTCATGTTATCCTGCACAACAAGGCAGCTCTGTGAGGCCATCTGTGCTACTTCCTTGAAATATTACTCTAAAATATGTCATTTGGATATGATGTGGTCAGATTACTAGTTCATATGATATTATGTCAAAAAGAATCCCCCATTGCAAAACTGTATCTTACCATTAGATTTTCATGCATGCTTGTGTTACTAAACCCAGGACACTTCATTCACTATATTTGGTCTCCCACAGTACACAGAACATGGAAATGCAAATATTTTAGTAAATATAAACTGCTAAATACCATTTCTCATCAGCAGTATATAGCAGTCTTGTGACTTCTATTAGTGTCCAGCCAAGCACTGGTTAAAGTAGTTGTAAACCCTTGAAAAAAATAAAATAAATTTGCAAGACAAAGGCATAATGAGCTAGTATGCATAGCATACTAGCTCATTATGAATTACTTACCTGTGACTGAAGCCCCTGCAGCGGTCCTCGTACCCTGCTCCGGCGGCCGACGTCTCTCCCGGAATTTTTTACGGGTATCGCACCCTCTGGCACTGTGATCGGCTGGAGCCGCAATGACTTCACAATTTAACTGAAGCAACAGCACGTACTGCCATTGCTTCAGTGTGCATGTGCTGATGACATCAAACATGCAAATACAGGGGATACCAAGGTTTAGGAAATATCCAGTGTAGCTGCAGGTAAGCCTAATTATAGGCTTACCTGTAGCAAAAAGTGGTTGTAAAGGGTTTACAACCACTTTAAAGCTTGTAGGAGGAGTTTTCATTCTCCTCTGACTGCCTTATGTGGCTGCATGACCCCTGACACTCTGTCTGGGCAGTGCTGATTGGCCCTGTGCTGATCAGATGCCCCCTTCCCACCCCCCCCCCCCCCAAAAAAATAAAAAAAACTCTCTAGCAATTTACGTACACCAAACTGAGAATGTGCAGCGTGCCTTCTAGGGCTATGTTCTATCAGCAAATGGATTGGGGACAGTGTAAGGATCAAACTTCCTGTTTACACAATTCAGGGGATGAACCCCTTATGTTCCACAGTAGGAATGAGCTCGATGTTCGATTCGAACATTGGGTGTTCGCCTGTTCGCAGAACAGCGAAATTATGTGGCGTTCACAGGAAATTCGAGCGCTGCAGAACGCCCCATAATGCACTGCAAGATCGCAGTGCATTGCTGTATGATGATTGGCCATGCATGCACCTGACTTGCAGGGTGCATTTGGCCAATTATGGGGATTTAGTCCACGCCCAACACACTATATAAGGCTGCATACAAGGCAGCCAAGTGTAGTATTGTTGGCGTGGACAGAGAGATAGCTTGAGTTAGAATAAGCAGGCAGGTTATTCAGTTAGTGGCAGTGCATTTGATATATATATATATATATATATATATATATATATATATATATATATATATATATATATATATATATATATATAGCAGTTGTACAGTTTTACTATGTACAGTTTTTAATACAGTTCAGGCAGTGTACACAGTATCTAATACAGTATCTGTACACAGTATCTAATACAGTGTGTACAGTTTGTACTATACTTCTGGTGGTGTACACAGTACACAATACAGCGCAGCCGTAGTACAGTGTCTAATACAGTGCAGGCAGTGTACACGGTATCTAATACAGTGTGTACAGTTTCTAATACAGTTCAGGCAGTGTACACATTATCTAATACAATATCTGTACACAATATCTAATACAGTGTGTAAAGTTTCTAATACACTTCAGGTGGGATACAGAGTATCTAATACAGTATCTGTACACAGTATCTAATACAGTGTGTACAGTTTCTACTACACTTCTGGTGGTGTACACAGTACACAATACAGTGCAGCCGTAGTACCACTTTAAATACAGGGCAGGCAGTGTACACAGTATCGAATACAGTGTGTACAGTTTGTACTACACTTCTGGTGGTGTACACAGTATAAAATATAGTGCAGCCGTTGTACAGTGTGTACAGTTTCTACTACTTTCTGGTGGTGTACACAGTATCTAATACAGTGTGTAAAGTTTCTAATACACTTCAGGTGGTGTACACGGTATCTAATGCAGTGTGTACAGTTTCTACTACTTTTCTGGTGGTTTACACAGTATCTAATACTGTCTAGGGGACAGGAGCCACACTGGGGCAGAGATTATGTCACCTCAGCAGGGGCAGGCTCAGAGGTGGTTGACGTCACGCCAGCTTCAGACAGGAAAAGTTGTATTCGACAATGGCACCAACCTTCTCTCTGCCCTGTACACAATACAGTGCAGCCATAGTACAGTTTCTAATACAGTGCAGGAGGTGTACACAGAATCAATTACAGTGTGTACAGTTTGTACTACACTTCTGGTGGTGTACACAGTATTTAATACAGTGTGTACAGTTTCTAATAAACTTCAGGTGGTGTACACAGTATCTAATACAGTGTGTATAGTTTCTACTACACTTCCGGTGGTGTACACAGTACACAATACAGTGCAGCTGTAGTACAGTTTTTAATACAGTGCAGGCGGTGTACACAGTATCTCATACAGTGTGTACGGTTTCTAATACACTTCAGGTGGTGTACACAGTATCTAATACAGTGTGTACAGTTTCTAATACACTTCAGGCGGTGTATTAATACATAGTATAGTTACATAGTAGGTGAGGTTGAAAAAAGACAAGTCCATCAAGTCCAACCTATGTGTGTGATTATATGTCAGTATTACATCACTGTATGTTGCGGTCGTTCAGGTACTTATCTTTTCTTGAAAGTTTCTTGAAACTATCAATGCCCCTGCTGAGACCACCGCCTGTGGAAGAGAATTCCACATCCTTGCCGCTTTTACAGTAAAGAACCCTCTACGTAGTTTAAGGTTAAATGTCTTTTCTTCTAATTTTAATGAGTGGCCATGAGTCTTGTTAAACTCCCTTTTGCAAAAGCCAATTATATGAGGGCAATGTCATGAAATCGTTCCTAAACCTAAAACAGGAATTTAATATACCAAACAACATATTTTACAAATACCTTCAAATCAGACACGCTATTCAGGCACAGTTTAGGTTGCAGACAATTGAATGGACCCAGATCCCCATCCTAGCAAAAATAATCAATTCAGATACATCTAAAGGATTAATCTCTGAGATATACACCATACTGGAAGATAGAACAATAAATAGAGCAGGACCCTCCAGGAGCAGAGAGGGATGGGAGAAAGATGTGGGAGTAATCACCAGGGAAGAGTGGGATAGGATTCTGAAACGTGGAACGCTGGTCTCAATTTCCCCCTCACAGAAAGTATCTCACCTCTTCTTAATACATAGGGTATATCATACCCCTAAAAAATGCTCAAATTTGGATGGTGACTTAATGACCACTGCCCTAGGTGCAGGGCATCTGGGGATTTCATCCATATGGTTTGGAAATGCCCGAAGCTATTTAGATACTGGGTAGAGATAGTAGATAGGATAAACAAAACGTTCAAGTCTGCAATAGAACCGATACCCAAGACTTGCCTATTGGGGGGTATAGGGGGGGTTAGAGCCCCAAAAGATACCATGGAAGTAGTCCTAAGATGCCTATTCCAGGTGAGAAAACTAATTGCACAAAAATGGCAGGCACACAACACCCCGGCTGTGGAGAGAAATGGGTTGAGACCATCAACTCAACAAATGAGAACGCGGGAGTGGCATATATCAGGTAGGGTAATTATAGGAAGTTTGAAAGAATGTGGCAATCCTGGTTAGACAAGTTGCGGCACCCTCCATAGGAGGGGAGTGGGTAGCTTGTGGAGGTGGGGGGGAGGGGGCAGGGAAGAGAGGGAAACCTCCCTCCCTTTTTTATAATTTTTTTTTTGTTTTGTTTTTAGATAAAAAAGGGGAAAACTTTTTCTTTTCTCTTTTTTTTCCCCCTATCACTCCCAACCTGTGACTTTGGAAGACCTTTAAAGCCCATTGTTCTGGTAGCTCTTCCAGACCCCTGGGAGAGACGTCACCCATTTCTCCATGCTCCTTGATGGATGTGTAAACAACAGAATTAAAATATACTTAAACGTTTGGGTGGTGTGAGGGAAGGGTGTGGGTGGTAGAGGGTTGGGAGGGAGGAATCGGGTGAGTAGGGTAAATAATGACACTGTAAAGTACTATACTATATATTGCAAAGCTGTATTTCTCAATTTATTTATTTTTATTTTTTTACTGCCTGTGTAATAACTACCGTATTTATCGGCGTATAACACGCACCCCAAGTTTAGGAGGGAATTTTAAGGAAAAAAACTTTTAGGAGGGAAGTTTAAGGAAAAAAAAACTTACATTTAAATGCCCATCAATGCAGCCTTATCAGTGTCCATCTGAAGCTTTGTCAGTGTCATTTGCAGCCTTGTCCATCATTGCGCCCTCGTCAGTGTCATATGCAGCTTCGTCATGCAGCCTTGTCCACCATTGCAGCCTTGTCCATCATTGCAGCCTTGTCAAACATTGCAGCCTTGTCCCCTTGGCAGTGTCATTTTCAGCCTTGTCAGTTTTATTTTTAGCTTTTATTTTTAAAAATGACGCTGCCGAGATGTCCTGTGTATCTCAGCGGCGCTCGGTAGTTCTTGGACACCTTCGGGAGTTCTCGTTGGCTTTTGGCCACCTTCGGCCCTTCCCGACGGCTTTCGGCCACCTTCAGCCCTTCCCGTCGGCTTTCTGGCGCTCTCGGTCGATCTTGACGGTTTTCGGCCACCGAGAAGAGCAGAAAGCTGGTGAGAAGGACTGAAGGCGGCCGAAAGCCGCCGAGAAGTGCTGAAGGCGGCCAAAAGCTGCTGAGAAGGGCCGAAAGGTGCCGAAAGCCACCGAGAAGGGCCGAAGGTGGCTAGAAACCGCCCAGAGGCTCCAAGATGGTGGAGGATCGGCGCTGCCGAGATGTCCTGTGTATCTCAGCGGCGCTCGGTAGTGCTTGGACACCTTCGGGCGTTCTCGTTGGCTTTTGGCCACCTTCAGCCCTTCCCGACGGCTTTCGGCCACCTTCGGCCCTTCCCGTCAGCTTTCTGGCGCTCTCAGTCGATCTTGACGGTTTTCGGCCACCGAGAAGGGCAGAAAGCTGGCGAGAAGGACTGAAGGCGGCCGAAAGCCGCCGAGAAGTGCTGAAGGCGGCCAAAAGCTGCTGAGAAGGGCCGAAAGGTGCCGAAAGCCACCGAGAAGGGCCGAAGGTGGCTAGAAGCCGCCCAGAGGCTCCAAGATGGTGGAGGATCGGCGTATATCACACACCCGTGATTTCCCCCTGATTTTAAGGGGAAAAAAGTGCGTGTCATATGCCGATAAATACAGTATATTATAAATGAATAAAAATTAATTAAAGGAAAAAAAAAAAGGTTAAACCTCTTTTCTTCTAGTTTTAATGAGTGGCCATGAGTCTTGTTAAACTCCCTTTTGCAAAAAAGTTTTATCCCTATTGTGGGATCACCAGTATGGCATTTGTATATTGAAATCATATCCCCTCTCAAGCGTATCTTCTCCAGAGAGAATAAGTTCAGTGCTCGCAACCTTTCCTCATAACTAGGGATGAGCCGAAAACCCCCCGGTTCGGTTCGCACCAGAACTTTCGAACGGACCCCAAATTCGTACGAACTTTAGAACCCCATTGAAGTCTATGGGACTCAAACGTTCGAAATTAAAAGTGCTAATTTTAACGGCTAATATGCAAGATACTGTCCTAAAAAGGGCTTGGGGACCTGGCTCCTGCCCCAGGGGACATGGGTCAATGCCTAAAATGTTTTTAAAAATGTCCGTTTTGGCAGGCGCACTGATTTTAATGACAAAAAAAGTGAAATATTCCTTTAAATATGGTGCCTGGGGGGTGTCTGTAGTATGCCTGTGAAGTGCCACGTGTTTCCCGTGTTTAGAACAGTCCCTGCACAAAATGACATTAAACGGAAATAACACCATTTAAAACTGCTTGCGGTTTTAATGTTATATCTGGTTCCTGCAATATGGTTGAAAATCATTGAGAAAAATGGCATGGGTAGCCCTCCCTGCCCATTACCAGCCCCTTTGGGTCTTGTACGCATATTAAGGGGAACCCAGTACCCATATTAAAAAAAGGAAATGCGTGTGGCCCCCAGGCCCTATATACTCAGAACAGCAGTATACAGGCGGTGGGCTGTGTAGGTTTGTTGTGTTAAGTTGAATCTGTTTGTAATTTTCAACTGGTACATTTTTAAAGTGTAGCTCCAGTCAAAAAAAAATATTTTTAAGCTTTTTGGAAAACATAGGGAAGGGTTATCACCCCTGTATAATTTGTTTTGTCGTCCATCTTTTTTCATCTCACTTGCTGTTGTCTCCTTCCGTTTACAAGTAGGAGATGTTTGTAAGTTGCATGTTTGAAAGTAGGGGCCTGCCCTATATGCTCTGCAGAAATGGCGGAACAAGGTGTTGGTTTTGCCACAACATTGTAAGCCCTCAAAGTGACTCTTGGTGGGCGCTGGAGCGCCCTGCTGTGAACGATTATATCAAGAATTGTAATTACATGCCATTGTTGAACAGTGGTAGAAAAATTGACCTTTGGTGGTTTTGGTGCTGGTGCCACAAGTCCTCACAGTTACTCTGGGTGGGCACAGGAACAGGCCCTCCTGTGAAATATTATATCAAGAATTGTAATTACATGTCCCTGTTAAACAGGGGCAGAAAAATTGGGCCTTAGGCACTGGTGCTGGTGCCACCACACTGCAACCTCTCCCATATACTCTAGTTTTATTGCAGGAATTAGCCCTGCTGCAAAGCATTGCATCAAAAATTGTAATTAAACACCCCTGTTAAACAGGGGCAGAAAAATTGGGCTGATGGCATCACCCAGAGCCAGAAATGTTTTTCCAACATATCAGCGGAGGAGGAAGAGGATAGACAATCAACATAACAGGACAGTCACTCAGCATCAGCATAGGCAGTCTTGAAGGGATGTGATATTTCAAAAAAAATTATTCGGTTACATCAGCTTCAGGTGCTTGGTAGCTGTGGGTGATCCAAGACTGATTCATCTTGATGAAGGTCAGTCGATCAACTGATTCGGTGGACAGGCGCACCCTGTGATCGGTAACAAAGCCACCAGCAGCACTGAAGGTGCGTTCCGAAAGAACGCTGGATGCAGGACAGGCCAGTAGCTCAATTGCATACTATGCAAGCTCTGGCCAGTGATCCATCCTCAAGACCCAGTAAGCCAGAGGATTTTCGGTGGGAAAGGTGTCCAAGTCTGACCTTGCCCCTAGGTATTCCTGCACCATGTAAATCAGACGCTGGCGATGGTTGCTGGAACCGATCATACCTTGGGGCTGTGGACTAAAAAATTGTCTGAAAGCATCAGTCAGACGGTCACCTTCTCCACCGCTCCTTCTGACCCATGCCTCAGCAACACGTTGTCCAGGACCAGGAGTTTGTAACCTCCCAGTCTCTGGGAACGCGTTGCACAGACCTTTCTGCAAGGCCTCCCGGAGATGTATCACCCTCTGCTCCCTCTGTGATGGCAAGATAAGGTCGGCAACCTTACCCTTGTACCGTGGATCAAGGAGAGTGGCCAGCCAGTAATGGTCCCTCTCCTTGATCCGAAGAATACGAGGATCCTTCCGCAGGCTTTGCAGGATCAGGGAGGCCATGCAGCGTAGGTTAGCTGAGGCATTCGGTCCGGAGTCCTCTGGGTCACTAAGGGCAACATGATCCGCAGCTACCTCCTCCCAGCCACGTACAAGTCCACGTGTTTCTTGGGACTGTAAATCATCCCTACAAGACTGCTGCTGCTGATGCTGAGTGCCAGCCTCCACCTCCATGCTGACACAATCATCCTCCGCCACGTACAAGTCCACGTGTTTCTTGGGACTGTAAATCATCCCTACAAGACTGCTGCTGCTGATGCTGAGTGCCAGCCTCCACCTCCATGCTGACACAATCATCCTCCTCCTCCTCTTCCTCCTCCTCATCCTCTTCCTGTGTGATGGGTGGCACAGCAGGAACACTGTCTGGATAAAGGGGGCCTTGAGAGGCAAGGAAGTCCTCCTCTTCCTGCCTCTGTTCTGCCTCAAGTGCCCTGTCCATTATTCCACGCAGCGTATGCTCCAAGAGGTGGACAAGAGGTACAGTGTCACTGATGCATGCACTGTCACTGCTCACCATCCTTGTGGCCTCCTCAAACGGTGACAGGACAGTGCATGCATCCCTGATCATGCCCCACTGGCGTGGTGAGAAAAAACCGAGCTCCCCTGACCCTGTCCTGGTGCCGTAGTCGCACAGGTACTCATTGATGGCCCTCTGCTGCGTGTGCAGCCGCTGCAGCATGGCCAACGTTGAGTTCCACCTGGTGGGCATGTCACATATAAGGCGGTTCTTGGGCAGGTTCAACTCCTTTTGGAGCTCAGCCAGCCGAGCACAGGCATTAAATGATCGGCGGAAATGCACACAGACTTTCCTGGCCTGCTTCAGGACATCCTTTAATCCGGGGTACCTGCCCAAGAACCGCTGCACCACCAGGTTAAGGACGTGAGCTACACAGGGCACATGGGTCAGTTGTCCCTGTCAGAGGGCGGAGAGGAGGTTGGTGCCATTGTCACAAACCACCATTCCTGGCTTAAGCTGGTGTGGCGTCAACCACCTCTCGGCCTGCCCCTGCAGAGCTGACAAAACATCCGCCCCAGTGTGGCTCCTGTCCCCCAAACAAACCAGCGCAAGCACGGCATGGCATCGTTTTGCCTGCGTACTTGCGTAGCCCCTGGAATGCCTACGGAGCACCGCTGGTTCTGAGGACAGAGCACTGGAAGAGGCCATGGAGGAAGAAGAAGAGGAGGGGGTGGAGGAGAGAGGTGTGTCACAACCAGTAGTAGCATTTTGGAGGCGTGGTGGTGGAACAACCTCCAACACTACTGCACCTTGTCCTGCATCCTTCCCAGCTGCCAGAAGAGTGACCCAATGAGCCGTGAAAGACAGGTAACATCCCTGTCCATGCCTGCTGGACCATGAGTCAGCGGTAATATGCACCTTACCGCTGACCGCCCTGTCCAGCGAGGCAAGGACATTGGCTTCCACATGCCGGTAGAGAGCATTCCGTGAGAAAAAGTGGCGTTTGGGGACCTGCCACTGAGGAACCGCACATTGTACAAACTCACGGAAGGGGGCCGAGTCTACCAACTGAAAAGGCAGCAGTTGAAGTGCTAGCAATTTAGCCAAGCTAGCATTCGACCGCTGGGCATGTGGATGGCTGGGAGTGAACTTCTTTCACCGGTCCAGCAGCTGGGGCAGGGACATTTGCCTGCTATAATCGGACGTGGGTGTACCGCTAGCAGAGTGCCCGGAAGCACTTGGCTGTGACACACCTAATTCTACACCTTCATTCCTCTCAGAGCAGGTTTCAGAGAGGACTGAAGGTCTAGTGGGGTTGGAGATGCCAGCTGATGAGGAGCAAGGAGAGGTCCGCTTTGTTCTTTGGTGTGGGTCTTTGAGGTACGCTTGCCAACGAGCTGCATGGCAGGTCAACATATGTCTGGTCAAGCATGTGGTGCCCAAGCGGCTGATGTTTTGGCCACGTGGGATACGCTTGAGACATATGTTGCAAATAGCAGCGGTGCGATCTGATGCACTCGTCTCAAAAAAGGCCCACACCAAAGAACTTTTAGAATAACGTGCAGAGGCAGCGCCCTGCACAGGCGGAGCTCTGCGGTGTGATTCAGTCGGTGTGCTGCCCCTAAGCTGGCCCCCAGAGGGCATCCTGCCTCGTTGGACATGTGCCTCCTCCTCCTCCTCTCTCCTACCAGGCACCCACGTGGAGTCAGTGCCCTCATCATCCCCTCCCTCTTCATCGCTGTAGCAAACCTGGCAATATGCTGCAGCTTGTGGAACATGACTGCCAGATTGCTGTCCTTCTTGAGCATCCCCTCTCTCTGCATTCACGCTACTGCCTTCCTCTAGCTGAGTGTCATCATCAGAGGCTACAAAACACTGGGCATCCTCCTGGAGCATGTACCCAACACTGTGCTCAAAGAGTTCAGGAGACTCTTCAGGAGGACGTGGTGGGTCTAGGGAAGGAGTCACTGATGATGACATTGAGATGATGACATTTGCTAGTACCCTGAGACTGGGTGAGAGAGGATGAGGAGGATGAAGAGGGCTTGGTCATCCACTCTACCAAGTCATTGGCATGTTGTGGTTCAACATGTCCAGCTGCCGAAAAGAAGGACAAGCGTGTCCCATGGCCACGTGCTGATGACAATGCACCGCGTCCACAACCAGCACTGTTGTCTCTAGACACAGAGCCTGCTTGCCCTCTTTTATCGGCTCGCGCCTGTCTGCCTCTCCTTGCTGGCCTTCCAGACATGGTAATGGCCTGAAGGGAGTTGGGTAGTGTATATTGTGCTGGAGGCACAAAACACCCACTAACTCCTGCAGATGCCTTTATTATAGAACACCAGAGATAAAGGGGTATACTGTAATGGAGTCACACAACACTCACTAAGCCCTGCAGATGCCTTTATTATAGAACACCAGAGATAAAGGGGTATACTGTAATGGAGTCACACAACACCCACTAAGCCCTGCAGATGGCTCTATTAGAGAACAGCAATAAAGGCTAGATACAGTTGTATATTGTGCTGGAGGCACAAAACACCCACTAACTCCTTCAGATGCCTTTTTTATAGAACACCAGAGATAAAGGGGTATATACAGATGTATACTGTGCTGTGCTGGAGGCACACACAACTTCCAATAACTCCTGCAGATGGCAAGTGGGCTCAAATAGAGAAGAGCTATGTAGGTGGATATAGCGGTGTGTACAGGGTACAGAGCATGCAGACAGCACGCACAAGCGCCTAACACTACTGACTGCAAGCTCTATTATAAAAGATAGATCACTAGCTATATAGGTGAGGTGAATATAGCGGTGTATACTGCGGTCAGAGCACACAGACAACAACCACTACAGAAGAGCAAGATCGAAAATCGGCCGATAACGATCGGTGTATACTGTGTTGAAGGTACACAGAACACCCACTAACTGCTTCAGACGCCAACACACTACACAAGGCCGCCGCGCTGGCGGCCTTATATTGTGTGGGGCGTGTACTACACAGCCTGAGCTATGATTGGCCACAGGCATCCTGCCTGTGGCCAATCATGGCTCTCCTCGCTGCTGGCGCTGTGATTGGCCAAGCATGTGGGGTCACAGTTCATGCTTGGCCAATCATGAGCCAGCAATGCACTGCGATGACGCAGTGCATTGTGGGCCATGAGCGCCACACGAATTTGGCGCGAACGCCCCATAACGTTCGGAATTCGCCGAACGGGCGAACAGCCGATGTTCGAGTCGAACGTATGTTCGACTCGAACACGAAGCTCATCCCTACTCATAACTAATATCCACCAGACCCTTTAATAGCTTTGTTGCCCTTCTCTCCATTTCCAGTACATCCTTCCTGAGGACTGGCACCCAGAACTAGACAGCATACTCCAGATACAGCTGGACCTGAGTCTTGTAGAGCGTGAGAATTATCATTTTATTTCCGGAGTTGATCCCCTTTTTAATGCATGCCAATATTCTGTTTGCTTTGTTAGCAGAAGCTTGGCATTGCATGCCATTACTGAGCCTATCATCTACTAGGACCGCCAGGTCCTTTTCCATCCTAGATTCCCCCAGAGGTTCTCCCCCCAGTGTATAGATTGCATTCATATTTTTTCCACCCAAATGCATTATTTTACATTTTTCTACATTGAACCTCATTTGTCATGTAGTTGCCAAGGTTTCCACATCCTGCGAAGAAGTTATTGCCCTACTTAGCTTAGTATCGTCTGCAAATACAGGGATTGAACTGTTTACCCCATCCTCCAGGCAGTTTATGAACAAAGTAAATAGAATAGGTCCCAGCACAGAACCCTGGGGGTACCCACTACCCACCCCTGACCATTCCGAGTACACCCCATTCATCAACACCCTATGACTCGCCCTTGTAGCCAGTTTTCAATCTATTTACTCACCCTATGGTCCATGCCAATTGAGCTTATTTTGTACAGTAAATGTTTATGGGGAACTTTGTCAAATGCTTTTGCCAGATCCAGATACACCACATCTACGGTTCTTCCTAGCTGTCAACTCACCTCCTCATAGAAGGTATATATACAGACTAGTGTGTGTGTATATGTATGTATAATATATACTGTATATATATATATATATATATATATAAATATGTATATATATGGTATTGCAAAATAAAAATGTGCACAGCCCACTAAAAGAGGGCAAGCAGCATCTGTGTCTACAGTCAACAGTGGTGGTCATGGACATCATCTACAGGTGCCCATGTGGCACGCTTGTCCTTTTTTTCTGCTGCCACAATACACAGAAGAGTTGGTGGAGTGGATTATGAAGCTGTCCTCATCCACCTCATCCTCTGTCACCCAGGCTTGGCTGCCAAAGAGGCCTATTCCACTGGCTCCTTGTCCACAGTCACTCCTTCCTTAGCCCCACCACCATGCACGAAGGAGTTCCCAAAATTATTCAAACACAGTGTCGGTGTCAGGAACAGTGTTATTGCTTGGATCGCCTGCTGGTGTCACTGTTTCTTTCGCCATCAAAGGTTGCAGTTCTGGTGGTCACCAGCGGGTGTCTCCCAGCAAATGGACATTCTAGTGATCTAGCTGCACCTGATGTGGAATTGCTTGGAAGTATATAAGCCCGCCCTTCACTGAGTCTCAGTGCTTCAGAATTCCTTCCTGCAAGCCTTGTCCCTGCCTGATCTGATCCGTTGCCAGAAACCTGTTCCTGATTTGCTTCCTGCCCTGGACTCTGTTTCCTGTACCTGGTTCCTGAAACTTGTCCCCTGATTCCTGTCTTGGCTCCCCTTGCTTCTGCTTCCTCCACCTGGCCTCCTGTTCCCCTTGTCTCTCATCCCTGCCTTGTTATATATGTGTTCCCTTTCCATGTGTATATATAGTTAGTTAGTTAGTTAGTTAGGTTAGGGTTTTGGGGTTGCTGTGTATTATTTGCATTCTTGCTTGTTCATGGTTTGGTTTGCACGTGTGTCTTTATCCTTAATAAATATATATGTTTTCATTTACCTTTTGAGCCTGATTCCTTTAGTGCAGCCCATTGATCTGTTTACTCTGTGCTGGATGCCTCTGTTAGGCATCCCTCCCATGACAGTCGGGTACATGGTGCTGGAGAATTTGCAGCAATTTTAAGGCTCCAATGTTGGTTCCCAGGTTGAGGAAGGCAGTAATGTGAGCCTAGAGAGAGAGAGTGCCACAGAAGGGCAAGAAACTGACAGTCGTGTTCCCCCAGCTGCTGCTTCCTGCCAAGTTTGCTCCAGTGATGAGGAGGGAGGGGATGATGAGGTCACTGTCTGTACTTGGGTGCCTGAGAGAAGAGAGAAGGAAAGTGAGGAGAAGTAGGCACAACTCCAGTGAGGCAGGATGTCCTCTGGGGGGCAGCTGCTGCCTCCCCACTGACTTTTAAAAGTTCCTTGGTATGGGCCTTTTTCGACACATGTGCAACAGATCGCACTGTTGCTGTTTGCAACCTATGTCTGAAGCGGATCAAATGTGACCAGAACAGCAGCCGCTTGGGCACCACATGCTTGATCAGACATATGATGACCTGCCATGCAACAGCACTTGAAAGACCCACATCAAAGAAAAAGCAAACTTCTCCTTATGCCTCATCTGGGATCTCCAACCCTACTATACCCCCAGTCCTCTCAAAAACCTGTACTGAGAGGAATGAAGGTATAGCAATAGGTGTCCCAAGTACTTAGAGCCAATCTGCTAGCAGTACACCACCAAATTATTTTAGCAGGCAAATTTCCCTACCCCGGTTTTTGAACCATAAAAGGAAATTTGGTCCCAGCCATCCACATGCTCAGCATTAGGGATGAGCTTCGTGTTCGAGTCGAACATATGTTCGACTCGA